>NC_056728.1:1180125743-1180775743 GCF_019279795.1 Protopterus annectens | reverse complement strand
TGAATTTGCCCAAATTTCATATTACTTGTTAATGTCTAAGAAAAAAGTACACTTGCTAATATGGATTCCAAGCAGTTTTTTACTGTTGAAAACTGTTGGAAACACCTGGTATTCTAGCTGGTGTGATTCTCAAACAATCTGGAAATATATTGCTGATTGATAAGTATATTTCTTGGCATTTTAACATTTCAGAGTTCTGCATTGTCTTAATTGTGCCTGACTGAATTATTGTTTGCCGGACTGAATTATTTTATATATTTTCTGGCATCTGTTTCTCATCTGTCCTGAAACTGTTTTTTTCCCCTCCCACCTTATTCTTGTGGTGTTGTTATAGTTGGTGGCTTTGCAGTTGTCCGCCCCTACTGTAAATTTGATCTGGGACACCCCTCCCAGTCTGGTGTTCACACTACTTAATACAGAGAGAACATTTGAGAAGGCCAACCCACTTAGGTTCTCAACCTCTGCTCCTCCGTCCTCTCTCCTTGCATTTTACTAAAAAAAAAAAAAAAAAAAAAAAAAAAAAAAATTGCACTTTATTTTGCTTTTGCCTCTTCTTAAAAGTACTCAATTGTATTTATTCTGCTGCATTTATTACTGCTTAGTAGTAGCCTGATTAAATTGTAACTGTTATTCTAAGCTTTTCAGTTTAAGCACTTGGGCTTCAGGCCAGTTATTTTACATTAAGAAGGTTTGTGGTCTGCATTCTTGTGGGAAGAGAGGTTAGATTCTGCCCTTCTGAGCTGGGAATTTCTGGTTAAAGGATTATTGTGCCTGCTTATTTGAACTGTTTCTTTCTGAAATTGGTGCGCCTTGTTTGCTGTAGCATAGACTAGATTCAGGCATACTGAATCTAGCTTTGTTTGTATAACTTGAGCACTAATCCAGGCCATCTTTTTTGGAGAAGGTTCCCCTGTACCCTAGTGGCAGGAGTGTGCAGTTAGAACTTGTCTGATTGAAGACTGCTGGAACAGGGCTCAGTTTTGAGCTTTTTTACTGGTTAATTTGGTAATTTGTTTAAATCAGTTTGCTCATTTTCTATTGTTATATAAAAAAATTGCACTTTATTCATTTGCTTTTACTGTATTTGTGTTTCTTCCTCCTTTATTGCATTTATTCTGCTGCATGTATTACTGCTTGTTAGTAGCCTGATTAGAGTGTAACTGTTATTCTAAGCCTTTGGTTGAAGCACTTGGGCTTCAGAGAAGTTGTTTTACATTAACAAGGTTTGTAGTCTGCACTGTTGTGGCAGGACAGGTAGCTTACGTCCTTCTAAATTGGGAGTTGCTGATTGAAGGCTTAGTGTCTGTTATTTTAAAAGTGTATTTGTTCTGGTTTAAGCACTTGGGCTTCAGGCCAGTTATTTTACATTAAGAAGGTGTGGTCTGCACTCTTGTGGGAGGAGAGGGTAGATTCTGCTTTTCTGAGCTTGGAGCTTCTGGTTAAAGGCTTGTTGTGCCTGCTTATTTGAACTGTTTCTTTCTGAAATTAGCATGTCTTGTTTGCTGTATCACTGACTAAATTCAGACCTGCTGAATCTAGCTTTGTTTGTATAACTTGGGCATTAATCCAGACCATCTTTTTTTGGAGAAGGTTCCCCTTCACCCTAGTGGCAGGAGTGTGTAGTTAGAACTTGTCTGATCGAAGACTGCTGGAATGGGGCTCAGTTTTTAGCTTTTTATTGGTTAACTTGTTTAAATCAGTTTGCTCATTTGCTACTGTTAAATTAAAAAAAAAATACACTTTATGCATCACCGCTTAGCTAGGGTTAAACTATTCCTGGCGCCATAAAATCTGCTCTTCAATTTTTTCCTTAGAACTAGACAGTTTTTTAGTTTTAACACTCAACAATGATTCTTTGAACCAACACTTGTTCAGAACTCATTGTAAGCACTAAATAAGCTACAACTTACTATAGCACTCAACTCAGCTGTCTAGAGGAAAACAGTTTTTAGTACTTAATAAATAAGCACCTATCCAGGCATGTCTAAGGGTCAGGTCCCAGTGTTTTCTCCTGTCTACCTGATGAATCTGGGCATCTTGGGGCAATGCAGCAATTGCTTCATGTACACAGACAACCCTCTCCTCCTACCACCCAACACTACAACCTGTGAGAAATGCACTTATATAGCCAAACTGGAAGCAAAGCTCTCTTCACCCAAGACTGGACTAGAGAGTCAAGAGGAGAAGGCAAACACTTGCACCACACCATACTCATCACATAGTTCCTCAAAACCTACACCACCAAAACACACACATAGCAACACAAAACACGCACCTACATTTGCGGAGGCTCTCAATAAAAATCTGCTCAAGCAACAGAGACCTCCAAAGCAGAAATGCATGCAATCTCCACCCCCCAACACACCCCAAATGACACACAGCCCACAACCTCAGTGTGCCACTCAACCACAGCCCATAAGGCATAACAACGTACCCAGCACTTTAGTCATAGGTGACTCTATAGTCAGGCACACTGATGTTCCACTCACCAGGCTAAACAAGGAGAAAGTTACTGTCAGCCGCCAGTCAGGTGCCAGGATTTGCCACATAATTCATGCACTCAGGTCACTCCACAACAAGTACAAATATGACTCTGTCATTGTCCATGTTGGTGTGAATGACTTGAGACGTACCTCCTTCGACTACATGAAAAGAGATATGGAGGAGCTCTCCGATCTTGTAGCCAAGGCAGATATGAACCTAACCCTGAGTAGCATCCTGCCATCACCCAGAATGGTACCACAGTACAAGGACAAAATGATTAACTTCAACAATTGTCTAAGCTTCTGGTGTCATTCTAAGGGGATTCAGTATCTGTTTGCCTGGGATGACATGATCGACAGACCACGATGCTTTGCCAGAGATGGCCTGCACCTGTCATCCTTGGTATTCCAGATACTGACTAAGGCTCTTGCCACCCCTATAGTGTCTTTTTTAGGCAAAGTTCATATGAAAAATTCACCACCATAACAGCTACAAGCAAGCACAATCTGAGGGTAATGCTACTCAATGCTAAAAGTCTAAACCTCAAAATACATTCACTCGAGGCACTCCTTAAAATGGAGAACATTGACATCTGTGTAGTGACAGAGACCTGGTTCAAGGCTCCAGGGAGCACCACAGCATTACCAGGCTATAATTCATACCACACATTTCAGCCACCTAACCTGGACTGAAACACTAAAGGTGGAGGTGTGTCCATATTCATTAAGGATATTCACACCTCCAGGCTAGTTGCTCAGCATAATGCATCCAAGATTATCCAAGTCCAAACTGTAACTTGCTACAGATCCACCACCATGCACCAGGATTCCCACTCCCCATTTCTTGATACACTGGAAAATATTAGGGTATAACCCAACACCCTAATAATGGGCAATTTCAACTACCCCACCATTAACTGGGAAAACTACTCATGTACCAACTCTTTTGCTCAACGTTTTCTGGAATTCAGAAATTCCAACACCTTAGATAAACTTATCCACACCCCCACCAGGGGCAGCAATATCCTTGACCTGGTCATTACCAACATGAGCAACCAGTGTTACACACCAGAGATCAATTCCTTGTTAGTCAGATCTGACCACAAGCTAAACAGCTTCAAAGATACCACCATCAGTGTTGAGAAAAGGGCTCAACTTATGAAAGACAAAGATTTCCCGTTTCTTCATAGGAGAGACAATGCTAGTAATGGGTTAACTGTAAGCAATATTCCCAGAAAAGACCCACTTAATTTAATTTTCACCTACACAAATGATAACAAACACGTTTGTGAGATAATAAAAATGTTTTGGCCTGTCTTTACACAGGATAACAAGCTGCATGAAATTGTAGGTGATACTCCTAAGTTTACTTTTAGGAACAAAAAGAACTTAAAGCATATACTCTGTATGAAAGATGGTTTCTCTCACAGGACTATCAGCAAGAGGAAAGGCACATTTCGTTGTGGAAGGTGTTCTGCATGTAGCGGTTTAGACACAGCAGCAATTTTTTTTTAGGCATCCTACCACTGGGAAAGTATACTCGTTTTCTTGTTATGCTGACTGCCACACACAAAACCTGGTTTATCTTGCAGTATGTCAGGTTTGTTCAGCATATTATGTTGGAAAAACAGACCAAATGTTCAAAAATAGACTCTTAAGACATCTTTGTGATATTCGGAATATAGAAAATAGGAATGCATTAGCATGTCATGTTGCACAATTTCCAATGCATCACTTTAAATGTCAAGCCATTGTTCAAGGTATGAGACAAGGAGATATCATGAATAATACTGAGAGAAATTAAGCTAAATGGATTGTAAACTTGAGGGCAGATAGATCACCAGGACTTAATGCCGTAGTACCATTAAAACCTGTGTTAAAGAATAGGAGAACAGTGATTGGCTGAATAGAAGGAGTGCCTCCCTTCACAGTCTTTCCTTGATGCAATTATTCATTGGATAATGACAAGGTGATGATCCTGAAACTGATGCCTGATTGGTGTTTTATACCTTTTTTAAATGTAAGTATTTCCCCTTCCTATTATATGATCTGAAGAAGGAGAAATCCGAAAGTGCTTATCGTTTGCAATAAGGGTACTTGTTGTTGTTTTTATCATGTTGTTGGACATTAAAAACTTCTTGGTTTATTTTACATTGGTCCGTGGTGGTGACACTGACATTTTTTTCTTTTCCAACACCCTAATAATGGGCGATTTCAACTACCCCACCATTAACTGGGAAAACTCCTCATGTACCAACTCTTTTGCACAACGTTTTCTGGAATTCATAAATTCCAATGCCTTGGATCAACTTATCCACACCCCCACCAGGGGCAGCAATATCCTAGACCTGGTCATTACCATGGTGTTCCACATCAGAGATCAATTCCTCATTGGTCAGATCCGACCACAAGCTAATCAGTCTAGACATCCACATCCCACCGCCACCCCCATTAAAAATATCACAGAAACAATTTCTCCAAAGCCAACTTCATGCTTCTTAAGACAGAAGTGGTAAACTTCACAACACCCATGCAGATGGACAATAGAGGTACAACTGCTGAATCCTACACAAATGCACTTTATAAGCACTTACACGAGTGCATAGATCATGTTATCCCTAACAGAACCAAGATGCTGTCCTCCAAAAAAAGGAAGCCATTCTGGTGTTCCCCTGCCATAAACAAACTCTACAACAGAAGAAAGAAACTGTTCCAAAAAAGAGTAAAATCCCATGACTGGAAGAACTCCCTGGTCAGCCTCACTAAGAAGCTGAGATCCCTCAAAATCCTACAAATCTACTTATGAAAACAAAATTGTCACTGATTCTAAAGACAGCATTCTAGAGCTATGTTAAGAATCTCAACGGCAACACTCAGATCTGCTCTGAGTTACAGCACAATGGCACTAAGTATAGAGAACCAACTGATATTGCCAACATCCTGGCAGATAGGTTCAGTGCTAACTTTAACTCCCCTCACCTCCTAAAGGGTCCATCTCTATACCAGAAGAATGCAAACTTTCTGTAATCACGGCTGCACAGGTAAAAACCACACTCTCGAAAGCCAAGAACACAGCATCCATGGGACCTGACAACATCCCAGGATGCATTCCACATGAACTACAGAATGAACTGGCACCCCCCTTAAATACCATGTTGAATCATAGCCTCACCTCAGGCTTTGTGCACACCGAATGGCGCACAATGACGGTTATCCCACTCCACAAAGGGGGAGCCACCATTGACCCCAGGAACTACCGCCCCATTAGTCTAATGAGCCTGGTCTGCAAGGCCATGGAATGTATCATCATGGAACTTGTAAACAAAGACATTGGTAATCTCCAAACTCTGGACCCCACCTAGCTCGGATTTGTAAAAGGCAGATCATTTCTTCTAAACCTGATTGACTTCTTTGAAGCAGTCACCAAAGCTGCTGTAGATGAGGGTAAGGTGTTTCTCACAGCCTATCTAGATCTCACCAAAGCTTTTGCCACCATCCGCCACTCTGGAGTTATAGATAAACTCACTAAACTAGGTATACATCCCTATGTCACAACATGGGTTGCCAACTGGCTCACTGAAAGAACCCACGCTGTGAAAGTAGCAGACTCCAAATCTGACTTCAGACCAGTGACAAGTGGAGTACCACAGTGTTCAGTCCTGGGTCCTCTCCTGTTTGGTATCTACTTTTCTGAAGTACAGGTAACACAACAGGTCTTTGACTAATGAAGTTTGCAGATGACTGCAAACTAGGAGCCATAATCAAAACTCCTAATGATGTGGATATCCTACAAAAGGGCCTCACTGAGACAGATGCCTGGTATCAAAGCCATGGCCTCAAGCTCAATGCCAAAAAGTGCATTGTCATCCCCTTTGGTAAAAACTCTGTACCCATGAGCTATCACATAGTTGGTAGTCTACTTAACACCAAAAGTGTAATAAGAGACCTTGGGACACAGGTGGACAGTAGTCTCTCCTTTGATAATCACATCGCCACAGTAGTCAGGAAATCCTTCTATGTGGCACACCTCATCACAAAAGGTTTCTCATCCAGGAAAATAGAGGTCATTGTTCACCTTTACTCATCACTCATTATACCCATTATAGAGTACAAAGCCCCTTTTGTTATGTACCTTACAAGACATCTACAACAACTGGAAATGCTGCAGAAATACCTCACAAAGAGGATTACCGCCCTCAAACAGATGCCCTATGCAGACCGTCTCAAAAAACTCCAGCTTTACCATGTCGCATATCGCCTACTCAGAAGCGATCTTTGCCTAACATGCAAAGCTATGTCAAACCTAGAGCTGTTGGGCATGCTCCACTTAAAGAAATCCCATCCCTCTGAGCTACACCCTGTAGGGACCTAAACCTTGTCATCACAATAAATAGAACATGCTAGGGGGATAGATTCCTATCCCAGAGACTTCTCATCCTCTGGAACAAACTACCTATCCATATCAAACAAAGCTCCTCATTAGCACTCTTCACGAAAAATCTTGATGATTGGATGTGAAATAGGAAATTCACCCCAGGGATCACCTATGTGGCTCTGCTCAACAGGGGCACAGGAAAATAATTTTCTTGGGTGGTGAAACCCAGGGTACCTTTTTTGCTAGGCTGTATAGGCCAAAGGGCTGATAGCCTAGTACCTACCTATGAACCTATGAAAAGTACATTATTAAATAATGGCCTAGTGAAACAAACATCTCCTGAGTATAATTTTCATTAAAGGTACTATGTCCATTTATTCTGATGTAAATAATTTGATGAAAACTCAGTGTGATCTTTATTGATTTTAATTTCTAAGTTGAGAAAGACTACACATGCATCAGTTCACATGAAATATAAAGTGAAGTAGACATGTTTCATATTTTATGCATCAGTAACATGAGATATGGAAAATATAATAAGGTTCCATAGCATTGCATGAGTCCATTGCCATAACTTTCTGTAACCTCTATATGCCAAATTCTTTACATTTTACAATCTATAATTTGGCTAAATGAGTACTTTTTTTAATTTTGAAATTAGTTGATCCAAACACCACTTTCAGTTATAATGGAATTCCAAATTTGACAAACTACTCCAGAATAGAAATTTCAAGTACAAGAAATAATTTGATGTGCAGAATTATTATTTCTAACATAAGTATAAATAATATGAACACTTACAAAATGTAAAATAGCCTCATAATAAGATATATTGAATGTACATAACGCTCCCACTGTGAGTGGTTGAAGTTCTACTCAAGAAGATCAGAATCCACAAACTCAATCCCCTGAAAAAAAGTGGCCAAAACAGCAGTAAGTGTCTCATCCCCCCCCCCAATGCAGAGGCAAGAATGACTGCCCACACCCCCTAAAGTTATATATATATATATATATATATATATATATATATATATATATATATATAAAACCACCACCACCACAATTGTACCAACTTGAACAAGAGGAAAGTTACCCACTAAACAGGCAACACTGCCAGCACAACTCACTGTCAGTGGTTTCCTATGGAGGAGCACCAATCCTCAGTGGGCTACCAGTGATTTCCTATGGAGGAGCACCAATCCTCAGTGGGCTGCCAGTTATTTCCTATGGAGGAGCACCAATCCTCAGTGGGCTGCCAGTGATTTCCTATGGAGGAGCACCAATCCTCAGTGGGCTTCCAATGATTTTCTATGGAGGAGCACCAATCCTCAGTGGGCTACCAGTGATTTCCTACATAGGAGCACCAATCCTCAGTGTGCTGCCAGTGATTTCCTACGGAGGAGCACCAATCCTCAGTGGGCTGCCAATGATTTCCTATGGAGGAGCACCAATCCTCAGTGGGCTGCCAATGATTTCCTACGGAGGAGCACCAATCCTCAGTGGGCTGCCAGTGATTTCCTATGGAGGAACACCAATCCTCAGTGGGCTGCCAGTGATTTCCTACGGAGGAGCACCAATCCTCAGTGGGCTGCCAATGATTTCCTATGGAGGAGCACCAATCCTCAGTGGGCTGCCAATGATTTCCTACGGAGGAGCACCAATCCTCAGTGGGCTGCCAATGATTTCCTATGGAGGAGCACCAATCCTCAGTGGGCTGCCAATGATTTCCTACGGAGGAGCACCAATCCTCAGTGGGCTGCCAGTGATTTCCTATGGAGGAACACCAATCCTCAGTGGGCTGCCAATGATTTCCTATGGAGGAGCACCAATCCTCAGTGAGCTGCCAATGATTTCCTATGGAGGAGCACCAATCCTCAGTGGGCTGCCAGTGATTTCCTATGGAGGAGCACCAATCCTTAGTGGGCTGAACTTTGGGAAATGATGCTCAAGAATTCACTCTTTGTCCACCAGTAGATTATCTGTGCATAAAACAGTTAAACAAAATTTCATTGTCAAGTTGCAGCAGCATATATGCATGCAACTGAATACCAGATATTTTTTCTTTTTTTCAAAACAAAAATGTGAATGAATGCAAAATATTTGTGATAAATACAAACATTTCAGAAAACGCTTATGCAACAAATACAAAAAAAACAGATAATAGTTCAAACTATTCCCTCTAATTTTCTAATCAGAAAAGTGCATCTCTAAGAAATGGACATCTCATTTATAGAATTAGTGACTGAATGATTTTATGCTCAACATAGACTTAATTTTGATGCCCTGAAGTAATAGTAGTTTTATACTGAAATGTCTTTATTTTTTATTTCATAGTTAATATTTGTGTTATAACTAGACCTATAGAGTATTTACTGCTAATCCTTATTAATTTAAGATAAACATTAGCAATGTTTTAATATATATTACATAGTGCTGGATGTTAAAATGCATTTAAATATGTCTTTACATATACTTGATGTTGTAATTAACAGTGTCCATTTAATCTCACTTTGTTAACATCTACTGCCCTCATGTCTGACACAAGAATGTTGCTCAAAGAAATTACTAATAAAAATCTGACATTGCCAAGCGTGAATTCATTTTGGAAAATCAATATTGCTGATTACTGTATTTAACCAAATATTAATTTTCTGACAGAAATTTTTTTTTAAAAAGCATTTAATGCTGGATAATCAATAGATGTAGATCAAGTAATTTTTCTGGTCAAGAAAATATTTCTTAATTTTCTTTTTCTGCTTTGTTAAGAATCTCAATGGCAACACTCAGATCTGCTCTGAGTTACAGCACAATGGCACTAAGTATAGAGAACCAACTGATATTGCCAACATCCTGGCAGATAGGTTCAGTGCTAACTTTAACTCCCCTCACCTCCTAAAGGGTCCATCTCTATACCAGAAGAATGCAAACTTCCTGTAATCACGGCTGCACAGGTAAAAACCACACTCTCGAAAGCCAAGAACACAGCATCCATGGGACCTAACAACATCCCAGGATGCATTCCACATGAACTAAAGAATGAACTGGCACCCCCCTTAAATACCATGTTGAATTATAGCCTCACCTCAGGCTTTGTGCACACCGAATGGCGCACAATGACGGTTATCCCACTCCACAAAGGGGGAGCCACCATTGACCCCAGGAACTACCGCCCCATTAGTCTAATGAGCCTGGTCTGCAAGGCCATGGAATGTATCATCATGGAACTTGTAAACAAAGACATTGGTAATCTCCAAACTCTGGACCCCACCTAGCTTGGATTTGTAAAAGGCAGATCATTTCTTCTAAACCTGATTGACTTCTTTGAAGCAGTCACCAAAGCTGCTGTAGATGAGGGTAAGGTGTTTCTCACAGCCTATCTAGATCTCACCAAAGCTTTTGCCACCATCCGCCACTCTGGAGTTATAGATAAACTCACTAAACTAGGTATACATCCCTATGTCACAAGATGGGTTGCCAACTGGCTCACTGAAAGAACCCACACTGTGAAAGTAGCAGACTCCAAATCTGACTTCAGACCAGTGACAAGTGGATTACCACAGTGTTCAGTCCTGGGTCCTCTCCTGTTTGGTATCTACTTTTCTGAAGTACAGGTAACACAACAGGTCTTTGACTAATGAAGTTTGCAGATGACTGCAAACTAGGAGCCATAATCAAAACTCCTAATGATGTGGACATCCTACAATAGGGCCCACTGAGACAGATGCCTGGTCTCAAAGCCACGGCGTCAAGCTCAATGGCAAAAGTGCATTGTCATCCCAAAACTCTGTACCCATGAGCTATCACATAGTTGGTAGTCTACTTAACACCAAAAGTGTAATAAGAGACCTTGGGACACAGGTGGACAGTAGTCTCTCCTTTGATAATCACATCACCACAGTAGTCAGGAAATCCTTCTATGTGGCACACCTCATCACAAAAGGTTTCTCATCCAGGAAAATAGAGGTCATTGTTCACCTTTACTCATCACTCATTATACCCATTATAGAGTACAAAGCCCCTTTTTGTTATGTACCTTACAAGACATCTACAACAACTGGAAATGCTGCAGAAATACCTCACAAAGAGGATTACCGCCCTCAAACAGATGCCCTATGCAGACCGTCTCAAAAAACTCCAGCTTTACCATGTCGCATATCGCCTACTCAGAAGCGATCTTTGCCTAACATGCAAAGCTATGTCAAACCTAGAGCTGTTGGGCATGCTCCCCTTAAAGAAATCCCATCCCTCTGAGCTACACCCTGTAGGGACCTAAACCTTGTCATCACAATAAATAGAACATGCTAGAGGGATAGATTCCTATCCCAGAGACTTCTCATACTCTGGAAAAAACTACCTATCCATATCAAACAAAGCTCCTCATTAGCACTCTTCACGAAAAATCTTGATGATTGGATGTGAAATAGGAAATTCACCCCAGGGATCACCTATGTGGCTCTGCTCAACAGGGGCACAGGAAAATAATTTTCTTGGGTGGCGAAACCCAGGGTACCTTTTCTGCTAGGTTGTATAGGCCCCAGGGCTGATAGCCTAGTACCTACCTATGAAACCTATGAAAAGTACATTATTAAATAATGGCCTAGTGAAACAAACATCTCCTGAGTATAATTTTCATTAAAGATACTATGTCCATTTATTCTGATGTAAATAATTTGATGAAAACTCAGTGTGATCTTTATTGATTTTAATTTCTAAGTTGAGAAAGACTACACATGCATCAGTTCACATGAAATATAAAGTGAAGTAGACATGTTTCATATTTTATGCATCAGTAACATGAGATATGGAAAATATAATAAGGTTCCATAGCATTGCATGAGTCCATTGCCATAACTTTCTGTAACCTCTATATGCCAAATTCTTTACATTTTACAATCTATAATTTGGCTAAATGAGTACTTTTTTAAATTTTGAAATTAGTTGATCCAAACACCACTTTCAGTTATAATGGAATTCCAAATTTGACAAACTACTCCAGAATAGAAATTTCAAGTACAAGAAATAATTTGATGTGCAGAATTATTATTTCTAACATAAGTATAAATACTATGAACACTTACAAAATGTAAAATAGCTTCATAATAAGATATATTGAATGTACATAACGCTCCCACTGTGAGTGGTTGAAATTCTACCCAAGAAGATCAGAATCCACAAACTCAATCCCCTGAAAAAAAGTGGCCAAAACAGCAGTAAGTGTCTCATCCCCCCCCCCCAATGTAGAGGCAAGAATGACTGCCCACACTTATTATACTTATATACTTATTATAAATTAACCCAAGACATGTGGTCAGAAAGTTGCAGCTTTCTGACCATAGATGTCAAAGATATTTTAATTGTATATGCAGGATCGAAGGACATGAATACTTTAGTGATAGTCTTCATAAGTATTCCACTCTTTCCAAAGATAAGATTTCTTTGATTTTGGAACTTATGGAGGTGATATTAGACAATAATTACATAAACTTCCAGGGTGAATATTACAAACAAACTAGTGGGGTAGCAATGGGGGCAGCATGTGCCCCCATATATGCCAATCTAGTTTTGCTTGAATGGGAAAACAGGTTTGTATTTCATAGTTCCTTCTATAAGAACATAAGGTTGTACCTTAGATTCCTTGACGATATTTTTATATTGTGGGATGGAACCAAGGGCACCTTGGAACAATTCATGGAGTATCTTAACAGTAGTACCCCTTTTTTACTTTCACACATACATGGAATGAGAATAGCATAAAATACCTTGATACTACTATTACAAAAACAAGTGATGGGTTCAAATCAAGAATCTATCGTAAAAATACTTGGTGCAACAGTTACTTGCACTACATTAGTCACCATCCGCAGGCACAAAAAAGAAGTCTCATCAAAGGTCAAGCTGTGAGAGTAGCAAGAATGACTTCAGACTTTAATGATCTGATCGATGAGTTTATATTTTTGGGGAAAAAAAATTTGGAAAGGGGGTACCCTGTGGAGATGATAAAAGAAATACTAGATGAAGTACACAGAGGCTGGGGCACTAAATATAAGGCTTTGTTGGGACAAACTTTGTCAAAGGTAACAAAAACAGAAACAGAGGACAACATTTTCTATGGGGCCTGTGTTATGGAATACAATATGTTTTCTGAATCTTTCACTAATGCAGTTAGAGTTAATTGGAACACACGTAAAATAAACAAAGACGTGTATGATGTAGTTGGTGCTAAACCTTTTTTCACCTACAAAACTGGTAAAAATTTTAAGAGAATATTTGAAAAGGGTGATATGATTAATAGCACTTTTAAAGCAACACCTTCATGTGGCAACTGTAGTTCATGCCATCTCATTTTCAAAGAAGCTTGGATTAAGTTAAATAATTGTCTAAATAGTGTTGTTAGATTTCGCAAGGAAAATTGTAAAACTAAGATGATTGTATACATGGCTAAGTGTGTAGGATGCCATGCATTCTATATAGGCAAAAACAGAGAGGGCATTAAGAGATAGAATGCATGAGCACCAATATGATATAAGAACTGGAAAAGAGGCCAGTGCCTTGTACAAACATTCTTTGACATGTCCTTCTTTCAATGGTTTTAAATTTGGCATCATAGACCTTATTGTTACAAATGATTTTAAAGGTGGGGACATGAAAAATGCTTTGCTTAATAAAGAATTGAAATGGCAGCTTAGATTAAAGTCTTTCATTCCACCTGGGCTTAATGAATATGTTACAACTGTGTTGATATCTAAGGCAGAAAATATTTGATTTATCTGGTTTATTTCATCAACACAATGTCAATATGTCTATTTATTTGTGTTTGGAGTGTATGTTTAACATGTAAAGTTTTATGTAAGAACACAATATCATACACATATACAATTTGTATCCTATTTGTAACACTATTATATATGTGTGAAATGTAAGTTGGCACATCCATTTTTCAGTTTACAAGGCAAGATTTTTTATAAATTTTTTATGAATTCTTTATGTATTTGTTTAGGTACAGGATGTATTGCTGGGTTTCATCCTGTTGTGAGTAATGTATAGATTTAAAAAAAAAAAAATGGATATTGAAGTGTGGTTTCTTTAAATATTATTTGACATATATTAGGAGAAATGGTATTTAAGTAATGAGTAGCAGGGGTGCCTTTTATCTGATGAAGTCTAGTTTTCAGATGAAAGTGCTCATCTTTGTTTTTGTGGTTATGATATAAAAAGTTTATTTTTGCCTCAAACCGGTGGCCTGGATTTTTTATATATTTTTTCAGTACTATGAAGGATACAAACTCTGAAACCCAAATGTATGTCACTACTCAGTTGCTTCAGTCCTCTGTGAATTATCTGAAAACCATTGACTTTATAAGGAACAGACCAAACAAATAAGGCAAAAATTTGGAAATTCTGTGAAAATCTGGATAGTTAGTAGGCATGGAAGGTGAGTGTAAACATAAGGGACTGTGTTTCACTATCTTTCTGACAGTGCTTGATAAGTGGCTACGCACTTTACAGCTATGAAGGCGTCAAAAAACTTACCATTTTTTTTCCCTGTTTTTTTTTTTCTGTTACTAGTAGGACATGAACAGATAAAGCAGGCGTCTGGTCATAACTATAAATCAAGTGATCCTGACATGGATGCCAAGATTCGCCTCTCAAGCACATAATATACTGGTCATGGTGACCTGATCATAAACCTCTATATTATAGCAGGGGGTACTCAGTCTGCTATGCTAACCAAATATAAATAGAAAATGTTTGACATTTTTGCTAATTTGCTAATTACAAAAGTTAATTCAAGGCTTAGAAAACTGCATGACCAACTCATGCAAAAGATTAATCAGTTATTGTCTGGGTAAGGCACGGCCGGCCTTAGGCATAGGCGAAATAGGCAACCGCCTAGGGTGCCATACAGGCTGGCCTAGTAAAGGGTGCAGTTTGTGTTCATTTATTTATTTATTTTAATTAATTTACTTTTCTTATTATGCGAACACATAATAAGAAAAGTACATTAATTAAAATAAATAAATAAACCATAGGGTGCCAGACGAGGGGGAGGAGCGAGTGCCCCCACTTTTATACCTGCAGCATGGTCAGGAGGCTTCAACAACTACAAAAAAAAAAAAAAAAAAAATTCTCATTCCACCCACTACATTTAAAGAGAAGTACATGCGCGTCATACGCAAGTACCGACACTGATGTAAAGACGTACTATGGTGGTGTGCGGAAATTAAACAAGCACTTTAAGAGAGAGATTAATTTCATGTGTATGTGTGTGGGCATTTCATTTAAAAAGAAGGTAAGTGTATTCGTGTGTGTGTTTGTGTAGTTTAAACTGGGTTTCTGTATGTGAGAGAAAGTATGTGTGTATGAATGTGTATGGAATTTGCAAGTACTGGTGTGGGAATCTTCTATTTTTTTCTGGTATTGTTCATTGTGAAAGTATTTTTTGTAAATATTTTATGGTGTTGGAAGATTTGTTTTAAAATGCATATTGGCTATTTGTGAGTGTTTCTTCATGTTTAATAAGTTAATCGATTGTGGGTAAAAGTACATTTTTAAGGCATATGTAGGCCTTGGTTTCTACAAAGCAAAGATGATAGTATGTTCTTTATTATTCTGCTTTTGTATGTGTAATTTATTTCTCTTGGAAAAGCGTATGCTTATATGTGCAAGTATGCACGATAACTGAATGTTATACTTGCACGCACGTTTACAGTATTAACACTCCCCTTCGCATTCCAGAGAGCAGGAGGCAGTGCTCACATGTGTCTTCCTATGGTATTTTTTTTTCTTGATACTGTCGTGATTAGCTTTGCATTATTGGATGCAGGCATTTACTTGAAATATTTGCACACTGCATTGGTAGTATAAGGAGATGAAGTCTAACAAGGGATTATGTAAATAGGATATCTGTTGTGCTGTGTTTCGATTTAGTAATAGTTTGCCTTCTTTAGCTTTCGATGGCTTTTGGGGTAGCAGTGCATATTACTATTTTAATTACAGGGTTCTGTGAGTAGTTGTAGGTATATGTGTTTGTGTTGAGTGAATTTTGTGAAACAATTGTATGCTCTCTCTGGACGTAAAATATACAGATTTCACTGAACTACAAAATAATTGCACTGTATCAGAACAAAACACACACAAAGCCGTATCATCTGAGTGTGTTATCCTGGATCAGGCGTTTTTTGAATGGTTCCATGGTCATACCCCTTTATGGATGTGTGCATTAGGATCACTGTTTAATATTTTTTACAACTGGTTATTCTTCTTGTGAACCGTAGTAACCTGCTTTATGCAGTAGTAACCCATTGTCTAATTTAATTTATGTCTCAATGTTTTGGCAATTTTCAGTATTTTTGTGGGAGAACTGGATCTTGTCATTGCTTTGTCTGCATTGTATTTTTTTCTCTTCTTTGTGTGCCATCTATTGCAACTACAAAAACGACACAGTCAAGCTGGAGTCCAAACTGAGTAATACTTTAGATTTTCTGTAGTGGAGGCCCATGGGGTATGTACAAGTTACCTCTTAAGGAGACACCAGTGTTCAACTAAAAGTGTATAAGTATGTTTGGGCCAATAAATCAAAACTTCCCACTGACAGGTTACAAAGCATTGACTTTTAAGCTCCGTGTTTGTAATAAATTGTAGTCAGACAATGTAATGTCCTGACCAGGTCAGAATCATGGCATGTCTACAGCTAATGGGGCTTGGCTTTATTTGCCTGAATGTACTCAAACTGACTTAATTCAATAGGCATTCATTGGTCATGTACTGAAACACTTATATGCCCTTAGGAGGCCATTTGCAAATGTCACATGGGCCTCCACTATAGCACAGGTTTAAGGTATAGTGGATACTAGATGGGTTGGGTTATTTGTGATTGCTTTTGGATGACTGATGGTTACAATTATGCACAAGTATGTCACAACCACCTTAATAATATTGGTAAATTTGCAAGATGGGCAGCCCACTAACGTTCATCCTTCTGTAACCCATAACAGTGTACTATCCTTTCAAAAGGTGTCATTTGCACATAGGTTTACTGTCCTGCATCCGTTACGTATGAAGAGAAGTGGCAGAGCATGTCACTGCTGGAGTCTATAGCTAAGAGTAATTGCAATGTTGTCATTGATGATTTGACGCTTTCTAGTCTAAAAAGGTTGAAACCAGATGTGTATTGGTAAATTGCCTCCCAAAATGGTCATGTATTAGTGAAATCAAAAATGATGCTTGCTTTTCATTTTTATCAGTATCTGCTAATGAACTGTAAGATGTGTGATGCATTAGAAACAAGGCTTGGTTATTCAGTGCCAATAATGTGACAAGTTTCTATGAACTTAAGAATGGGGGGGCGGGGGGGCTCTAACAACTCCTTGTCTAGAGGCACCAGTTTGAATATGACTATGGTCACAGTATGCTATCACATAAGCAAACAGTAGATGGCAGTATGATTTTTTTTTTAACTGGTATGCTGCAATTGAACATCTTGGTGTGGATTTTGAAGTATCCAGAGTAGGGGAAAGGAGTATTTTATTTTCACGCATGAGAAAGACGAGAAATTGGGAGATAATGTGTAGATTTAATAATTTCCTAATACTGTAGACTGTTCCTCACTTGTCTAGAGGAAAACAGTTTTTAGTACTTAATAAATAAGCACCTATCCAGGCATGTCCATGGGTCAGCTCCCGGTGTTTCTCCTGTCTACCTGATGAATCTGGGCATTTTGGGGCAATGCATCACATGCCTCATGTAAGCAAGACAACCCTCTCCTCCTACCACTCAACACTACAACCTGTGAGAGATGCACTTATACAGCCAAACTGGAAGCAAAGCTCTCTTCACCCAAGACTGGACTATACAGTCAAGAGGAGAGGGTAAACACTTGCACCACTCCACAGTCATCACATAGTCCCTCAATACCTACACCACCAAAACACACACACAAACACAAAACACATACCTACAGTCATGGAGGCTCTCAATAAATATCTTCCCAAGCAACAGAGACCTCCAAAGCAGAAACGTAAGCAGCCTCAAACCCCCAACACGACCCAAATGACACATAGCCCACAAACTCAGTGTGCCACTCAACCACAGCCCATAAGGCATAACAATGTACCCAACACTCTAGTCATAGCTGACACTATAGTCAGGCACACTGATGTTCCACTCACCAGGCTAAACAAGGAGAAAGTTACTGTCAGCTGCCTGTCAAGTGTCAGGATCCACCACATAGCTCATGCACTCAGGTCACTCCACAACAAGTACAAATATGATTCTGTCATTGTCCATGTTGGTGTGAATGACCTGAGATGTACCTCCCTGGACTACATGAAGAGACATGGAGGAGCTCTCCGATCTTGTAACCCAGGCAGGTATGACCCTAGCCCCGAGTAGCATCCTGCCATCTCCCAGTATGCTACCACAGTACAAGGACAAAATGATTGACTTCAACAATTGGCTAAGCTTCTGGTGTCACTCTAAGGGGATCCAGTATCTGTCTGCCTAGGATGACATGATTGACAGACCACAATGCTTTGCCAGAGATGGCCTGCATCTGTCGCCCTTGGGATTCCAGATACTAACTAAGGCTCTTGCCACCCCTATAGTACCTTTTTTAGTCAAGATTCAAATGACAAATTCACTACCATAACAGGTACAAGCAAGCAACATCTGAGGGTAATGCTACTTAATGATAGAAGTCCACACCTCAAAATGCACTCACTCAAGGTACTCCTTAAAATGGAGAACATCGATATCTGTGCAGTGACAGAGACCTGGTTCAAGGCTTCAGAGAACATACCTGCATTACCAGGCTATAATTCATACCACACCTTTCAGCCACCTAACTTGGACCGAAACACTAAAGGCAGAGGTGTGTCCATATTCATTAAGGATATCCACACCTCCAGGCTAGTTGCTCAGCATAATGCATCCAAGATTATCCAAGTGCAACTAAGTATGGGCAAGACCGCAATCCAAACTGTAGCTTGCTACAGATCCCCCACCTTGCCCCTGGATTCCCACTCCTCATTTCTTGATACACTGGAAAATAGTAGGGTACAACTTAACACCCTAATAATGGGCGATTTCAACTACCCCACCATTAACTGGGAAAACTAATCATGTACCAACTCTTGTGTTCAATGTTTTCTGGGATTCATAAATTCCAATGCCTTGGATCAACTTATCCACACCCCCACCAGGGGCAGCAATATCCTAGACCTGGTCATCTGACCACAAGCTAATCACCCTAGACATCCACATCCCACCGTCCCCCCATTAGGGAAATCACTGTAAAAAAATTCTCCAAAGCCAACTTCATGCTTCTTAAGACAGAAGTGGCAAACTTTACGACACCCATGCAGATGGACAATAGAGGTACAAGTGCTGAATCCTACAGAAATGCACTTTATAAGCCCTTACACGAGTGCATGGATTGTGCTATCCCTAATATAACCAAGATGCTGTCCTCCAAAAAAAGGAAGCCAATCTGGTGGTCTCCTGCCATAAACTCTACAACAGAAGAAAGAAACTGCTGCAAAAGAGAGTAAAATCTCATGATTGGAGGAACTCCCTGGTGAGCCTCAGTAAGAAGTTGAAATCCCTCATAAAATCCTCCAAAGCTAGTTATGAAAACAAAATCACCACTGTTTCTAAAGACCACCACAAATAGTTCTATAGCTATGTCAAGAATCTCAATGGCAACACTCAGATCTGCTGAGTAACAGCACAATGGCACTAAATATACAAAACAACTGATTGCCAACATCCTGGCAGATAGGTTCAGTGCTAACTTTACCTCCTCTCCCCCCTAAAGGGCTGCAGTTTAACTACATTACAAGGTATATTTTTTTCCTATGCATTTAAATAATTTAAGGAAATGACTGGAGTGGCTTTCTTGGGGAATGACCCAGTGGGTGTTGCTCAAATAGGGGTGTTTCATGAGTGTGGTGTGGGTGGGGCTTAAGGGGCGCCGGAGCACTAGTTCGCCTAGGGCACCATTTCGGCTAAGGCCGGCCCTGGGGTAAGGTAATTGCCATACTATGGAATTTATAATGAAATATTAGCAGTTTGTGTAGTGATTGAGATGTAAATTAACCTCTATAATGGTATTAAAGAATAAGTCTTAAATGAGAATTAATGGCTGCAGAACAACAACAAAAGCATTAAAGTGGCACTGCATCCAGCACATGGCATCTACAACCAATGTAGGCTAGTACATTTTATTTATGTTCCATGGGGTTATTACCTTGATTAACAATAAACTCAGACAGGTATTACTTTTCTTACAAGACACAGATACAGATTCATCTAAATAAAATAAGTGAATCCCATGATTGCAAAGTCAGCTGAGCCATTACCCTACTGGTAGACCAAGACCGAATACTTGAGCTTCAGTTACTCAAGGTTTAATTTGCTAATGACTGGAGTTCTTTCACAAAAAATCACTGTCAGTGAGTTGTTTTAGAAGTGATTCCCTTAAGAAGGGAATTTCCACTATTTCTGAGTTAGCATGACTGTGGAGTTAGTATATATAGGTCTGGAGGGTGCATGGGAGCTTACTCACCTGGAAAAACACTTAGGAAAGTGTTTTTGGCAGGACGTTTTATAGTATTTTATTTTATATATCTATTTTTTTTTTGTGAATGCAGTTCAAGGATTATGAACCTTGGTACTTCCACTTTTATCTACTCAGTGGAAGCAAGCTGCATGTTACGACAAAATATATAGCTTTGCATGAGTAATTCAAGGATATGCTAAGCAGTAGGCATATCTGTCCAATTGTATCAGTAAATAAAGCTAAACAACATTTATATGTAGAAGGGCAACTGTAGAAGAATAAATGGATAAAGGGCATGCATAGTAAAATAAATAAAGCACACTGGAATTTATGTTTTAAAGATAAATCACTGGTTGCTTAGGTGTTATGAAAGACTATGCAGGTTTTTATAGCATTATACTGTATTTTTCTGCATTATTTAAAACCTTTTGAAAAGAAGGGAAATAAGAAATAAAGAGAAAAATAAAGAATGAAACTGTCAATGCAGCCAGCATTATTTAATTTCAGTTGCCTGACTGCAAGTCTGTGGTGTGGGTGGTTAGAACAAAAAAGGGAATTATTTTGAAAAGACATTTCTTCAAAATATACTGGCTGTCACCCACTCACAGATGTTTTCTTTTTCCATTTGGAAGGTGCATGACTTTATTCCACTGCTTGTCTCCATCACTAAGAGACAGCTTAAATACTCCCAGCTAGTGATGAAAAGCAGAACTTTAATCGCTGGAGCTTTTATTGAATAGCATCTTCAGTGCATTATTAAATATGACAGAAGTGACATTTTTTAGTTTGTCTTCAGTCATTAATGATGTAATGATTCCTTTGATGTATCCTCTTATACTTTTTAGCTAATATAATATAACACCCCCATTAAGGTAACAAAAACTTATATTAATAGTGTTATAGTACAGCATAATTCATAAAGTATTAGTTGGAAAATATTACATAATATCACAAAAAGTGCATGAGTAAGTGTGATGTACTGTGCACTCAATTTTAACAGCAGTTACTTTGCTGTTTAAAGTTCAGTTTTTGTCAGTAAGTTATCAAAGTGCAAATACTATGCATAATATATATTTTTTCCTTTTCTTTTTCCTGAAGATATAGTAGGGTTAATAGGACAGTCTGATCCATTTATATATACTTTGTTATAAGTTATCTTTTGTCAAGGTTACCCACATTGCACATGTTTGCTTCCATTTACTCAAGCTTTACCTTTCGCTGTTCATTCGACTCAAATAAAAATATCCCCATGCTGACTGTGCCCAAAACCTATATGCATTACATATTGTTGTCAGTCTGCCAGATGAGAGTTACAAAAATGGTATATCACATGTGAGCTATGTTAATAAAGGTTACCATAATAACTATAAGGATTATTGGTGATGACTGTGAGAATGGCAGCTATGCTCAAGGAAATTTCTGATTTAAAGATAATTGTTTCTTTACCTTAACAACTAGTGGCAATGGAATGCCTTTTGAGGTGGTAGTACCAATTTATTGGTTATAATATCACAAGGAAAACATCAAAAAAACATTTATTTTTTTCAGTTTTGTTTTAGCTCAGAAAAATGTTCTTTTTTATTGGTTCATAGGTTCATAGGTAGGTACTAGGCTATCGGCCTTGAGGCCTATATAAGCCTAGCCAAAAAGGTTCCCTGACTTTCACCACCCAAGAAAATGATTTCTTTTCATGGAATTTCTGAAAAAAGAGTAACACTAATGAGGTTTGGAACAGACCGATTTGTCCAGGGACATCTTCAAGTGGGTCTAGATATATAGAGCAGCAGGAATTAAGAGGATGGAGAAATTATAGGGTTAAATAGGAATGAACGATGATTGGGAGGAAATGATGTATGAGTAGGGAGGGGCTTAAAGGGTTTTAGGCAAGTGTAACTGGAGTAGGAGTCACATTTTTGGTGTGAACTTGCTACAGTGCAGGCTTATGTCTGAGACGACTTGTAGGTATGGTAGGCCTGGTGGCATGGCAGAGGTAGGCAGGGGAAGTTAGTAAGTTGGGATGTGCTTTTTTTTCTCTCTCTGTCACAGTTTTAGATATATATATATATGTGTGTGTGTGTGTGTGTGTGTGTGTGTGTGTGTGTGTATATATATATATATATATATATATATATATATATATATATATATGTGTATATATATATATATATATATATATATATATATATATGTAGATAATGTATATAAGGTAATGTGGTTGTCTTAGGATTTTAGGCTGTTAGGTGCTTGGGTGGTCAGGCTTGAAGACAGTATGACTTTGTTAGTAGTTATGGCAGTTCTTGGAAGATGTTTTTATCATTTATGGATATTGCTTGTTGGTTGTGTGCTTCTATACTATGGTGGCCATTGGAGGCTGCTTGTGTTGTTTTGCTGCTGCTATGTTTGTGGGGTACCTCTTTGCTGGATGGCTTTGTTAAATGGCACTAGTTGAGTTACTGGAAGTGATTCTCCAGCTTAGAGGTCATTGGTGATGTTCCAGTAGTGTCTCAAGGCTTGTTATAGTTGGACTGTGCTCACTAGAATCGTGGGTAACAAGTGGTTCTGTTTCGTGAGCTTCCAGCATATAAGGGCTCACTGAGCATGCGCATTTCTGCCTAACCATTATTGGGGGAGGGCAGGTTATATGAAGATGAAGTAAATTTTGGTTAGCTGGCAGACCACAGAGAGTATTAGTTATTGGGAAAGGATGGGCGTTTAGTTTCGGACGTTGTATTCTGCCGAAGATGCATGTTGATGAAGTTGCCAAACAACACATCTGTGACCGTGTATTATTACTGGGATCATTCTTTCTAGAAAGTTCATCATTTGATTTTTAAGGCTCTTTGGAGGCCAGTGGATCATTTTATTTAAAGCTTGGTACTTTAGAATATCTAAATACAACAAGACATCTAAACCAGTTTGTTGATGTAATGCCTTGTGTTAGTGAGCTGAACTATAGAAGCTGCTATATGTGTTAAATAACAAACTCATTTTCTTTTGGAAACAATATTTTGATTTAATTAAATCTGAGCATCTAATGGATGTGTCTTTTATATCACGGATGTATGATTTTCTATTAATTCTTTCTATATTATTAATTTAGCGCAATGCATTTGTTTCTTGCTAACATATACCAGCTGCTAATGACCAGACTTGACATTTCATTTAACAAATACTGCAGTTAGTCATTTTACTAATATGCTACAAAAGTAAGAGACCCCACATGGGCTAAAAATAATCAGACATGTTAGTGGAATGTGAGTATATTTATCCTTTGCAATTAACATTACCATAATGCAATTGTTTAACACTGTTATTAAGGGAAAGAACATTTTTTTGAAAATCTGTAAGCAACATGCCTTTACTTTAAAAAAGATGGTTCATGTGGCTCTATTTCAAATATACTCCACAATTATTCCTGATATTTGTAGAATTATGAAACGTTTTGAATATAATCCCTTTCCATAATATGCTTTGGAGGGGAACAACTGCTAAGAGTGGTTAGACCTGGGGATGAGTGATTTGTTATGCGTAGATCTGGGCAAAGCAGGGCTGGCATTTGTCTAAGGCTTGTGAGTGCGTGCTGTGCTTGACATGTTTGAAGTGACAACCAGGTTTTCGCAGGCTTGGACATGAAGTTATGGTGCAGGTGCAGTGGGCAGTAACGGAATGAGCAGGAGGTTTGTGAGCATTGTGGTGGCCTCTGTGGTTTCATGGATCAGATTGCAGTGTTTTAAGCTTGTTTTGTCTAGCTGTTTGAGATTGGCTAGATGTGGTGCATTCTTACTACTTTTTCACAATTTCATGGCCTCAATGATAGTTGGTTTGACTTGCAGTTGCAGTGAAGGCAGAGTTGTTTTATACTGAAGTTTTGCATGTTGTGGTCGCTGGATTGTTTGATGGTGCCATTGTTGCAAGTGTCTACCATAGATCTTTTGGTAACCAACAACAAAAGAGTCCACAAACAAGCGAAGCAAGGACTTCGAGCCAATAAAAGAAACCTTTACCAAGTTGACCTTAACGCAAGTTTATTATCATACAGAAAGACCGCGTTTTCGCTACTCTAACAAGGTAGCTTCTTCCAATAGATCTTTTGGTGGAAGACCTTGCCTCACATTGACTCGGGGTTGTTTGGTGTGGGTGTGGTTGGGGGGGGTGTACTGCATACTGTTCTCATGGCAATGCTGAGGGGTTGTGATTTTGCAGGTTTTTTCTGTTTGACGGCATGCTCTCGTGGATGGAGGGTGCAGGATCTTTTTGATGGGAGGTTGGGATTCGGAGTGTTTCTGGATGTTTTATGTGAGTGTTTTTGTTACTCGCATGGTCACCATCTGACTAACGGGTATGGGGGGAAAGGGGGTTGGCGCCCTTTTGTCCATGCCTTTCCAACAGTCAACAATTGTGTTTTATTTTACCCTTGGTCGATGGTGCATTCAGAAATAAGTGAAGTGAGGATTTCTCAGTCAGTTAACATTAATTAAAATGTCCGTATCTTCAGTGTCATTTATCATTCAACTACTATTCTTCTAAATGTCTTAGTTATTGAACCATATATAGGCTGCATGCGAGATATTACTGTACTCTTTACAGTAGGGATGATTATGCAAACATGGTGATTTTCTTGTATTTCCTTATAGAGAAAGGGAAATGGCACTGCTAATTCCTGAACATTAAGTCCACATAACGCCCCCGTTCAACAGTGGGAATGGCAGGTGGCAAAACGTGTTTTGTAAATGAAGTGTTATGTAGGAGTGTCATGCAGCTGGCAGCCTGCCACTGACTGGAATCCATTTTGTTCTGTGCTCATTGGGAACTGGGACCCTACCTCTCCACTGTTCCGGATTTTCAGGGATGCCCCTGATTTTGACTCAAATTTTAGCTCTGGCCTTAATCCCTCCTAAAATGGATGACTCCTGGCCCTTCTAATTGGTCTAGATGTACTGACTGGAAAAGGGGGAGGAAGTGTTGGGGGGTAGCATTACATTGATTGTACTTAACTCAGTGGTTGAGGGTGGATAGGTACCGGTACAGGGTTGGTGCCAGCAGTTTTCTTACTTTAACCACTAAATAGGGTAGAGGTGATAATTCAATTGAACCAGACTGGTTAGGGCTATAGGATACTTCACAGCTATCCCTGAGTCAGGGACGTCTTTGATCAGGTTGGCCAATTAAGGGCAAATCACTCAAGTTTGAAAAGGAGATTTTTGGTTTTGGACTTTGCATAATTGATGTTTTCTGGGGCATTAGTTGCAAATCATTTAGGTTTGGAACTTGAAGTAGCATACACTTGGGTTTCTATCTCCACACCATCTGGGAGGTTATTAATGAAGTCAGTTTCACTTTTGTCAGGTTGCCAGCCTTTTCGGCTGTGTTCTTTACCTGGATTCTTGTCTAAGAGGTTACAAGTCAAGTGCCGACCCTTAAAAGTTTCGCATTTTGGGGAGTTAGGGCAGATTTTAGCTTATTATTTAGGCCTTCCTTTGAACCTTGGGGATTATCACATCTGACAATATAATTTAAGCAAGATGTTAAAGGAGGGGTCACAGGGTTAAGTTTGATGCATACACACAAGGAATAGGGTTCTGAGGTTTATTTTTGTTCACTTTTTTGGAAAGGTAAGGTGCTCAATTTGTTTTCTTTTGCAAATTGCGAGGTATGGAAATGGAGCAGGCAACAGTTGGTGTCCTGAAGGAAGGGGATTCGAAAGGTGATCGAGACTGTTTCGATGGATGTCCTGATTGTTTGGGTGGTGCACAGAGTTCACAGATACAGGGGCACAGAATGAACAAGGGCCAGTGCCCTGACGGAAATGGAATTGAAGGGTAATGGATTCTGCTTGTGTGGATGTTGTGATTGTTGGAATGGGGCAGAGTGAGGTTGCAGGTAATCTGTCTGTGCGGGTTATTAGGGCAAATCCAAGTTGGAGTAGTTTGCGGTGGTGTAGGGGTTGGTTGAGGTAGGTTGGGACACGTGAATGCTGGGCTGGGTATTGTTTATGAGGAGTATGGTGGTTTTCCACAGGTAAGGTAGAGCACAACAATCATAGGATCATAGAAGGCAATGAGGTTAATGGTTCTAGGGCCTGGTGAGTTAGCCATGCTCAGTGGTTTCCACATGCTGCTCTAATTCTTTTTCTGGAAGGGCATGGATGCGACCTTTGGGCTGACTTTACAGTAACCATCCAGTTGTTTTGTAGAGGGCTAAGGAGGTGTTTGATATGAAGTGGGAGTTGTATGGTATATTCGGGGAGATAAACCATTTAAACAAGTTTCATTCATGTTGTATACCAGGTAAGGTAAATAAAACTCCACAGGTGAAGAAACTTGGTTCAAAAAAGCCAATGCGTATCAAACTAAGATATATAATGAACAGAATAGTTTGAAAATATTCAGTAACTTTTAATCCGTAAAATAATAGTAGAAAAAACAAACAAATTTGTCAAGTGTTAGAAAAAGTTTTCTTCCTATAAATTTGAGATTGGAAAAGATTGTTAACCTAATCTTTACTTAAAAAAACATCTAAGTAATGTAGTGATTTTTCATTCACTTCATATGTAAAGGCTAAAAAGTCTGTAGTGGAATTAATATAAGTTATGAAGTCTAAAAAGCTGTCTATGTCACCATTCCACAGTATACAAATGTCATCCAAATATCGCTTGTAATAAACAATCCGCCCCACCCAACTGGATGAAAAGATGTACTTGTTCTCCCACAGGTGTAGCACTATATTTGCATATGTCGAGGCGCATGCTGCGCCCATCGCTACACCTTTCTTTTGTCTGAAGATCTCTCCATTAAAATATATAAAATTATTATTGAGGACCACTTCCATGAATTCCACCAATAAGTTAACCATACTGTTGCCTATTTCAGATTCTGTTGCTAAAACTTCATTGAACCATTCCAATCCTGTGGCGTGAGGAATACTAGGAAACAACTCTATAATATCAATAGTTGCCATTAGCGTGTTAGGGTGGTATAGGTTTTGGTGGATATCACTAAGAAATTCCCATGAATCTTTACAAATTGATTTCAAACTCAATACAAAATTCTTCAGAGTCTGGTCTATAAACTTACCTAAAGGCTCTGTAATACTCCCTGCACCTGCTACTATGGGTCTAAACTTCAATGGGTTCAATCCTTTATGTACCTTAGGGATCCCGAAAATGACCGGGATCCTGGGTTTTGCAATGTACAAGTAATTATGTAGTTTCTCATTAATAAAACCCTGCATCAAGTGATCATTTAACATGTAATTAATCTTAGAATATGCTATATTAAGTTCATTTCTGGAAACTAATTCATAAGTGACTTCATCCTGCAGCATGTTATAAATATGCGTTTCATATGCCCAATGATACATTAAGACCACTCCCCCACCCTTGTCTGGTTTCATTACTCGTACACCTTCCTCCTTGAATGAATTAATTAATTGCTGTAAATAAAAATAAAAAATTGTTAGGTGGTGAATTTAAACCTAATAGATGTTTCTTCCTTAGGTCTATCTCCACTAGTTCCTCAAAGGTTTTTAGACTGGGGTGAATGGGAGGGTTAAAAGTGCTACTCCTGGTGTTTATGTGGTTAACAGCAGTTTGCCCTTTAAAAAACAAGGCGAGATTTAATTTCCTAATAAATAATTTAAAATCTATGAGTGTTTTGGATAGATCCCTAGAATGCAGGGGCACGAATTGAAAGCCTCTGGTAAACAATTCAAAAAATTCAGATGTAATTGTGATATCTGTAAAGTTGTATATTGTAAGACTATCTTTTGTGAATACCTGGTACTTGTCTCTAGACATGTCTTCATTGCTACTATCCACCAAACAAACTCCATTGTCATTCATTACTTGCGTATCCTGTTCCAACTCTGTTGGTAAAAAGTTGTGTTCCTCCCCCCTGATCTGCCCTGGGGATACTGAAAAACCTGATGCTGGTTATTATTGCCCTTCTGCGCCAAACGCTCACTCCTCCTGGGTGGCTCTACTAGTGGCCAACCATCCAGTTGTTTCGTAGAGGGCTAAGGAGGTGTTTGATATGAAGTGGGAGTTGTATGGTATGTTCGGGGAGATAAACCGTTTAAACAAGTTTCATTCATGTTGTATACCAGGTAAGGTTTTAGAGTGAGTAGCGGACATACCATTTGATTTTGATGTGGGTTGGTAGGTGTGCAGTACAGGTATGACTTTATGGGTAGATAAGGTTTTGATGGAACATTATGGGTATGTGAGTGTTTTGTGCACATGGTTGCAACTAGATATTTTGTTGATAAGCAGAAGTCAGCAGGTTTATGCTAGACATTGTTTGGGATTCCTCGCAGATGTAGAATAATTTCACTTACCAGATATGAAGGCCCCTAAGGGAAGCCAGGGCCAACCACTGATTAAGGATGTTCTCAGCTGTGTGGGTCCCTGAAATTGCATGTCAGTCAGTTTAATTAGGTTTCTCTGGGTAGGGGTTAATACATTAGTACAGGTAACTATTGTGTTGTATCTAGGAAATTTAAGGGGATGGCACTTGGGGCATATGGCTAGGGATAGTCATGGGGATTTAACTTTCTATATGAATATTGTGGGAGTGGTTGAGTTTGCGGGCCTAATTTGGGGGGGTGGTTTGTGGCTGGTTGGGTGACAGGACGGAAGGATAATGGGGATGTTGGATATTAGGGTTTTAATTGTGAATAGGTTTAGGGGAGTTGTTGGGGATTAGGGTTTATAGGACAGTTGTGTGGGCCATGTTTGTCGAGGTGAGTCAGGTTGTATTAATCAGGTAAGGCAGTTCATTTGGTTAAAGGGGGATATTGCTGTGTGTACAGCAGTTGCATGAGTGACAGGTCTAATAGAACGTGCTAATTGCAGCTCATTTCATATTATTTTAGTGAAAAAGGGATGCAGTTAAGCAAAAAAGCATGCAGCTTGGGTTGTCTTGTTTTGATGTCTTTGGGTTTGGTGTTTTGGTGGTCTGGCTTGGGTTTACTGTTTGTGGTGCATTTGGGGTTGTACTGATAAAAGGACATGATGGTGGTTTGTGTCTTCTTCCTTATAATGGGTATTTGGAGTGTTGCTAAGATTGCTATTGAATAGAATTTTGGACAGAGAACTCATGTGGTGGTTATAGTCATTGGGCATTTAAATGGGGCTGCAATCTCATGTGTGGGTCTGGAGTTGCCTCTGGGTGGTTTCAAGTGAAGAGACCTCATTTAGTTATTATATTCATTGGGCAGTAAAATGGGGTTGCAATGTGGCATGATGGTATGCAATTGCCTTTGTGTGGTTTTAAGTGGCAGAAGGTTTAGTGTTTGGGTTGTCCAGTTGGTTGGTAATGCCCTGGGAATCATTGCAAGGCTTTCATTTGCCATTGGGTAAGGATTATTTAGCTCATGCACAGTGGCCATGCTAGGTTATGAGGTTATGGTTTGTTACTTTGGCATAGGAGAGGGATCACTGGTTTGCTTTCAGCTGTTTAGGCAACTTGCTATATTTGTTAGTTATGTAATACAAGAACGCTGTGTTCCTATGTGTCTTGAGACGCCAACCTGGTCTTCACAAACACACCGAGCAAGGTGTGTTGAAAATGTAAAAAACTTTTATTCCATAAAGCATGAATACAGGTTAAGCGCTTTCACTCGCCAGACGCGAGCTTCATCAGAACTGTTTAAAAAAGTAATTAATGTAACTTATATAACCTTTTTGGCGCCAAAATACTACTGACATAAAACTTAAAGCTACATACATATATTAATAAAAATAATTTTATATAAAATGAACACGTAAAATCACCATATCATATTTGATGGATCAAGTGTACATCAGCTACTGTAAAATATGCAGTTGAGAATTTGGCATAAAATTTACTATGTTAATGTAATATCTACAATATTTACATTGCATTGGAATCTGTCTACGTAAATAATAATGCTGGCTTAATAGTGACAAAATCATTTAAGCCAGGTGTAGTGGAGGCATCAGTGTATAATTGCCACCAAATTTCCTTATAGGATAATAATCCTTTCAAATCCCCCCCTTTAGGCTCAGCCACCAAACTATCTAAGATAGCAAATTTAAATGTATGGGTGTCACCATATTGTTTGATGTGTTTGTATAAGGCATTCTTCTCGTCTCTTGTTTTAATACTGTATTGATGTGCATATATACATTTGTTTAAGTAAAGTTTTTTACATTTTCAACACACCTTGCTCGGCGTGTTTGTGAAGACAAGGTTGGCGTCTCAAGACACATAGGAACACAGCGTTCTTGTGTTGGTTGGTTTGGTCATTATCGAACGCTGAGTATTTTGCCTTGGTTCAGTTGTGTATTTTCCTATGGAGTCTGATCAAGACGCTACTCCACCACTTTCACCTGTGGTCACTCGTAGAGAATGGAACCAGATACAAACACAGCTCATTGAGCTTAGAGGTGAAATACAGAGATTGTCTGCTTTATTTATAACAGTTTGCAGTTCCAAGGATGCACAACACACCCCTGTTGTCAGCGGTGATTCATTTTTACAGGGCTGCACTATTCACAGTGTTGCAGCCGATGGTTTCCACAAAAAAGGTACTGTCACTAGCTGTTTAAATACTTTGACTAATTCGGTGAACAGTATGGACTCTCAGCGCCTACCACAGTTATCGGATATTCCTAATGGACAAGTCAATAGATGCAATAGTGGGAGTCCTATAGACTTGCCAGCCCCACAATTACCGGGCACTTTAAGAAGCAGCAGCCGGCTTGGCATTTCAGATTTCACTTTCGATTTCTCTTTTGGTGACAAAGAAGAGGAAGCCAAAAGAGTCGGAACTAAGCCCAAAAGGCCGATACTTAAAAGAACTTGTGCGCAGATGGAACAGAATATTCCCATTGGTTTTAATATGGGCAGTCAAACAGTGTCACCTAATTCTAAAGACAATGTACCTTCCAATCGATTAAAATTATTTTTGGACAATAATTGCAACTTTCAGAGCAAATTACAGAATAATGTTACAGAACATAAGTGAAATGATTCCTGTATTCCTCAAGGTACTTTAAGGGACATTATTTATGTATTAGGAAAAAAGCTTAATTTAATTAATAATTTGAAGTTAGACAATACGTATTTGATGAAATGTATTGAACTTAAAATTGTCCCTAAGGGGCTCAGATTTTTCAAGATACCGATGGGTATAGAATTAACAGCAGATATTAAATCTGAATTTAATCAGTTATTTGATTCATTTGGCATGCAATATATACAAACACTTATAAAAGATAATGATGGACTATTAGTAAAGATTATGATGGAAGTGGAAAAGCTTAACGATGTTATATTAAATGATTTATTATTCCCTCAATGGGAGCGATTATATAGAAAGCAGTTTCAAATAGCTGAGGCTAACACTAAGAAAGCTTTTGAAAGGAAACATCACAAGCTTCAGAGAGACATTGAGCAATATCAGAAATGTATGGCATATATTTGGGGAAAAAATACAGAGCGACAATTGTTTAAGTATAACAACTATGATAAACAAACGTGATCAGTATGACAAATACAATCACATGTATCAACCCAATGATTTTTACGGAAATAAACAAGACAATTATGTTATGGAGGAAGAAGATACCCATTTTTTATATCAGGAAAACAATGTGAGACATCCAAGGGAGAGGAAGTGGGGAAGACATTACAAAGAGAATTACCCATAACATCAATTTCTAATACACAGACAAAATCTAAAAAATTTTATTCAATAAAATCCATTGAGTCAGCGACTCAACCTACTAAGGCAGCAGCAATTAATGTTAATAATTATGTAGACACGGGTGATGACAGAGGACGATCATCACAAGAGTTACAAACAGAAGGTATTATTAAAGATGGTGTTGTTAATACATTTAAACATTTCAAAATATACAACTATACAGATTTAACATTGGACAGGACTTTTTTTTCCTTGTTTTGTAAAGGTATGAAATACATACCTACTACCAGATTTAGATTGGTAGATAGCCTAACTGAATTCAAGAAGTACATTAGGAAATTAAATTTAGCTATAACTTTTAATAATAAAAATACTCAGTGTATTAAAGTTGGTGAACAATGCACTTTAAAGAAGAAAAGTACATATATGCCACACATGCATCCACTTATTTCTGTTTTTGACAAATCGGTTTCTAGACAAATTTATCAGTTACACAATCATGTTAAAGGGACCCAAACATATCATAATTTGCCTGCAGAGGAATATCAATTGCTTCAAGATCTAAGAAAAGACAAGAGCATTAGAATCATGCAACCCGATAAAGGGGGTGGGGTTGTCATTTATGACAACACAGAATATATGTCTAGAATACATCAACTTTTATATAATTCAGGCAATTATGAAATTGTCTCACTTAATGAAATAAATATTGCATACCGTCACATTGATTTGCATATAGAAGAATTTCTTATTGATCAAAGAATTACCAAGGACATTTACGATTATTTAAGGGTTGAACATCCCATATTGGCCTCCATTGTAGGAATACCCAAAGTTCACAAATGTATAGATAATCCACCTTTTAGACCAATAATATCTGGAAGTAGATCTAAAATGTTTCCACTTGGTACAGCTATAGATAGATTTCTAAAACATATATATGAAAAAATTCCACATTTAGTTAAGGATTCGTGGGAGTTTTTGAGAAACTATCCGGTTAGTTTGTGGCAATTAGATCTTATGTTTGTCACAGTGGATGTTATAAATCTCTTCTCATGTATTCCCAAAGAAGCTGGATTAGAGGCTTTTGCCTACAGTGTTAGAAAATACAGTGGCTATGATTGGGACAAAGTATGTTTTATTACTGAATTAATGTCCATAGTATTAGAGAACAATTATATTGAATATGAGGGGGAATTTTTCAGGCAAACCAATGGCGTAGCCATGGGAGCAGCGTGTGCTCCGATTTACGCAAATTTAGTTATGCTTGAGTGGGAAGAGAGTACATTGTTTACTAGTGAGTGTTTTAAACATGTTAGGTATTACTCCCGATATTTGGACGATATTTATATATTGTGGGATGGTAATAACGTAGTATTAGATAAATTTATCAAGTTTTTAAATTCTAGCAGTACATATTTGAAATTTACGTATTCAACCAATATGAAAGGACTTCCATATTTAGTTACATATGTTTCTAAAGGTGACAACTGCTTTAAATCTAGATTGTTTAGGAAACACACGTTTTCTAATAACTATATTGAGTTTACCAGTAATCATCCAAGGAATTTATTTGTTAACATTTTTAAGGGCCAGATTATTAGGGCAATACGTATGACTTCCACTTATTCTGAGATGTTGGAAGAAGTTCATTTCATTATGTCCCTTTTTAGAGACAGAGGTTATGATTTTAACATGATGAATTGTATACAAGGTTGTAAAAGAATGGGGGAAAAATATATGCCCTTGTTAGGACTTAAGCATGATAAAAATAATCCCCATAATAATAAAGGTGAGAAGACATATGACAACATGTCTGCGATTACTGAGTATAGAAGAGCGTGCGTTTTGGAATATGGCCCATCAAGTGGCAAAATTAAGGGGATCATAATTAATAATTGGAAAATTATAATGATTGATCAAGATATAGTTAAAATTTTAGGATCCCAACCAGTTTTTGTTTACAAAATGGGATGGAATATAAAAAGGTATTTAGAAAGTAGTGTAATTATTAGACAGTTCAATAATAGAAAAACAACCAAGTGTGGAAACTGTAAACAATGTTACGCTATTCTTGAAGGAAGCAGTATCACCTTGGAAAATTTACATAAGTCTTTTATAAAATTTGCACATGGTAATTGTAATACTAGATTTGTGGTTTACTTGGCAAAGTGTACTGCATGTTCAGGATTCTATATAGGCAAGACGGAAAGAAAATTAAACAAACGTATATATGCACATCAATACAGTATTAAAACAAGAGACGAGAAGAATGCCTTATACAAACACATCAAACAATATTATTATTTACGTAGACAGATTCCAATGCAATGTAAATATTGTAAATATTACATTAACATAGTAAATTCTATGCCAAATTCTCAACTGCATATTTTACAGTAGCTGATGTACACTTGATCCATCAAATGTGATATGGTGAATTTACGTGTTCATTTTATATAAAATTATTTTTATTAATATATGTATGTAGCTTTAAATTTTATGTCACTAGTATTTTGGCGCCAAAAAGGTTATATAAGGTACATTAATTACTTTTTTAAACAGTTCTGATGAAGCTCGCGTCTGGCGAGTGAAAGCGCTTAACCTGTATTCGTGCTTTATGGAATAAAAGTTTTTTACATTTTCAACACACCTTGCTCGGTGTGTTTGTGAAGACCAGGTTGGTGTCTCAAGACACATAGGAACACAGCGTTCTTGTGTTGGTTGGTTTGGTCATTATCGAACGCTGAGTCTTTTGCCTTGGTTCAGTTAGTTATGTAATAGGGTTTTAGGAAGGATGACTCAGATCCAGCTTGGTTAGGGAGGATGGGGTACACCAAATGATGTCCGGCCTAATGCCGTAATGATGGTTAGGTTGCTGTAAGAATGGTCAGAGAGGGGGAACAGTCTGGTCAGGCTGGTGGGTGTAGAAGAGCGGCAGGCTTACCCTTTAACTTCCCCCTGTGGTGTTGGATGTTCAATAAGTTGGGAAAGGAGTGAGTGGCTGTGATGCTTGCTAAATAAATAATCAAGTGGAAGTAAGCTGCTTATTTAGTTGAAAGTGTAATTCAATAAATGGTAACTGAAGTGACTGGTGGTACACTGCTTTATAAGTAAGTGAGTGGAGGTATGGACGCTGCTTACTGGTCAGAATGAATGAGGTCATGCTCTCTTATGTTAATGTTACATAGATGTTATTTTCGCTTATATCATGTTTTGGTTGAAATTAATGAATATTGGTTAACAATCATGTTTATGGAAGTTTAATAAAGGTCATCAAATGTCATTCGGTGTGATGTGTTTATTGAAGGGGACCAGGGCAAAATATTCTTAGGAGGAGAACTCAGTTGTGAGTTTAGACTTCACTAATGGTTATTCTGCACTTAAAACTAAAACAAAATTAACCCAGTCAAATAAAATTATTGTAACCATTGTCTCAAACTGAAATGTCCTTTGTTTCCAGGAGCATGGATGTGAAATTATCAATCAGAATTCTGACAAGACTGATAAAACTGATATAGAAGATCTATTGGTATTTGGAGAACACAGTAAGAGTGCTTCACTAGTGCCAAATTCAAATTTCCTCTAGTTAGTGTGAAACTCATCTGGGCACCCTGAATGTAAGCCACAGGCCAAGCGGGGCCAAATTGGTCAAATGTACATAAATAAAAAAAAAATCCCAACGAATGTTTAACTACTTTACTACAGCATATTTGTTCTAAATATATCACTAAAATGTGAAATTCCCAAAATGCTGACTTGAAAACAATCATTGTGGATTGGTGATCTCCAGAGGGAAGGCAGGTACCTACAGCATACTAACAGCAGTGCAAGTCATATAGATACCAATTCTTAGTATTCTTTATTATTTATTTTATGCTGTGGTATAATTTATCCTCTATCAAGCTTTCTGCATAGGATGACATGTTACTCATCCACTTCAATAACTATAATATTTATCGATTAAGCAAACCTTACATCATGATAACTTGCTGTCTACCCTAGTAACAAGAGATGCACCTACTAAAACAAAAGAAGGCAGCGAATGTACTACAGAGCCACAGCTAAACAAACAACTATTATTTATTCAGTTAGTTATTACTCACTTGCTTTTGTTTACTGGGAAAGTTCTACTCAGCTGAGTAGCCCCTTTTCATTGCATGCTCAAGGAAAGTATGTATGTATTTGTTATTCTGAACCCAGGTGATGAATGCATATTTTATCCTGTGAGCAGAACGATTACATTCACTGTGTTGTGGTTTAAAGGGAGTTCAAAAGCATAAGTACATTTTTAGTAAAGAGAATAATCATCTTCTTTGTTTGCAATTTCATGAACCAGACATTGAAATATCTTCATCAGAGGTCCATGCTTTTTGAAAAATTAGCTACCTGTTGTAAGTTATAATGAAACAGGTGAAGGGCCATTTAAAATGACATCTCAAAGCAGATTGTCAGCCATCTCATGTAGAAGATAATAAGCAGCCTATATATATATATATATATATATATATATACATGTGTATGTATGTAGTCTCTACTAGAGCTATTCTCATTTTCCATTTAGCAATGCCAGTTACTTCACTAATACAATGTACAGTGCATACTTACTGAATGTGTATCTTTAAATGGATTAAGTAAGGAAGCAAATCTTAGCACAGCCTAAACAAATATCAATGCAAACTATAAAGATAAGGCAACAAAAAAAATCATGGGTTGAAAATAAGATACTAAGTGGTAAAACAACATTTTGTCCTTCATAATTCGCAGGCCTCTACTGAGACCCATTCGGAGTCTGGTAATCCGTGAGATGCTTCAACTGTGGAACCTGCGGATGTCTCTGCCTTGGATGGGTCCAGAGCCACTGTGCAGGCACCAGCTCCTGAGGATCTATTCAGGCCTATTGACTTGCATATTAAACTGATGCCATCTTCTTCTTCAAGGCCTAAAACGTGAACTATGCCTAGAAAACCGACGCCCAGACCACATGGCCAGGCCTCTATGCCTAAAAAACAGATAATAAGAATGGCTGAAGACCTTATTAACTTAATTAGGGGAAGCCAACCTTCCCCCTCTAAGAGACCTAGGACTGAATTTGCTTATGATTCATCTGATCAGGATTCTGAAATTTCTGTTTCCTCTGATGGCCAGGATTTACCCTTATCCACCTATGAGGATTCTGATGCAGAGGACGCTATTCCCTCTGCTTCCCCCCAGAGGATTTCCCTTTTGTTGAAACCCTGCATACTCTTAGGGAGCACTTTCGCTAGGAAAGCCAGGATGACTCTGATTCTAAAACGAGGATTAGGGATTTCTTACTCCTACCCCAGCACAGGCCTTTAGCTATCCCTCCTGTACTAGACATTGTTGATGATGCCTTTTCTGAATCTAGCTTGTCCCCTGACTCTTTACCTCCTGCTTCCAGAAAACCTGATAGATATTACAGGGTTTCTGACTCCCACAAGTTCCTTTTTAAAAATCCTACTGCGGATCCTGAGACCATTTCACAGGGACACAACGGCATCAAGACTACTACTGCCAAAAATCCTATCCCCTCTGATAGAGTCTCCAGGGTGCTGGATAGGTGGGGTAAGAAAGTATACACTACTGCAACTTTGGCCATTAGGGCCTTAAACTGCCAATTTCATGTTAAAGTATCAGCAGCATATCATTGGATTGCTTAAACAGAAAATTATGTTGATTCCTGACGGTGCTAAAAATAAAGATTTACAGGATTTAATGCATTCTGCTGAACAGGTTGGAAAGCATACTTTGCAATGTGGTTTTGATTCACTAGAGGCATCTTGCAGGGTTGCTGTCACTGGGTCTGTACTTAGAAAGCATGCTTGGCTTAAGGAGCAATCTTTGCCAGATCATGTTAAAGCTAAATTGTTGGATGCTCCCTTAAATCAGGACCACGTGTTTAGCAAAAAAGCAGAAGAAGATTTTTAAAAGATGGAGAAAAAAGCTAAATCTATGCAAACTGTTAAACATTTCCTACAAGTACAATCTCCAAGATTTAGTAGGCATTGGCCCTCTAAGAATTGGTCTTTTCCTTCCTCTTCCAGGCCTTCTCAGTCCAAACCCAGAACCAGCAGAACACCCAGGCTTCAGTCCCAGGGTATACACAGGACTAAACAGTGGAGGGCTCCCACTTCCAAATTAGGGAGTAGTAAGACTCCCCCCTGTGGTAAACTGTCTCAATGACTTAACCTTACAACTTCCAAACCATTCTCAACTGACTGCTCCTTTAGGGGGAAAGATTGCTCTGCAGGCAAAAATCTGGGAACTCATTACCCAGGACAAATGGGTTTTAAATAGTTTCCCAAGGATACAGATTTCACTTCCATACATTACCAACCCCAAACAGTTGGCCAGATCTACCCCCAAATCAGTGGGCGGAGGCTCAAATGCAAGCACTCTCTCTCTCTCTCTCTCTCTCTCTTAAGCATAAAGGCTATTCAAACTGTACCAGAAGAGGAAAAGGGAAAAGGTTTCTACTCAAGACTTTACCTGGTACCCAGAAAAGACAATGCATGGCATCCTATCCTGGACCTTTCTATCTTAAACACCTTTTTGGTGATTCCAAAATTCAAGATACTTTTCACCAGTTGCAGCCTATGCTAGACAAAGATGCCTGGTTGGTAACACTGGATTTAAAAGAAGCCTACCTGCACATCCCAATCAGGGAATCTTGCAGAAGATACCTACACTTCAAAGCAGGCTACATGCATCAGTTCTCTGCACTGCAATTTGGCTTATCTACTGTGCCCAGGGTATTCACAAAGTGCCTTGCTCCAGTCATTGCATTTTGCAGGCAAAGAAGCATTCAAATAGATCCATTCCTGGATGATTGTCTAATTCAGACAGAAAGCCAGGACATACTATTAAATCATCTGGCATTTGTACAAAAGGTGCTAACTTGTTTGGGGTACACCATAAATGAAAAGGAATCACACCTGGTACCCTGTCAACAAATTATATTCCTGGGAGCAAGCCTGAACACAAATTCCCAGATGGCTTTCCTCACGTCAGAGAAACAAATTCATTTGACAACTTACTTCAAACTAATGGCTGCAAAAACCCTGCTATCTGCAAGGAAAATACTGCAAGCCTTGAGGTTCATGGCCTCCTGCATTCTACTAATTCCATATGCAAGACTGCATATGAGGAAACTACAATGGTATCTAAAAAGCCTATGGTGTCAACATTCTCAGGATCTAGAAGCAATGATCCATATCATACCTTGCCTACAGTTAGAGTTCCTTTGGTGGGCAGAGGTCTGCCACCAAAACAAGGGACTACCAGTCACTCTACCCCCTGCTGCCCAAATCCTTACAACAGACGCATCAGACTATGCATGGGGGGGCTCACCTGGCAGGGAAGTGCATAGAGGGGAAATGGAACCCAAGTCAAATGCACCTGCATATCAATCAAAAATAAATGTTAGCTATACAGAATGCTCTGACAGTCTTCAAGGACCACATTCTTCTAGGGCAATTGATGGTAAGGACGGACAACACCACTGTCATGTGGTGCATAAACAAGCAGGGGGGGTACCCATTCTTACCCCCTCTGCAAACTAGCCATGGCTCTGTGGAACACAGCCTTGAGCTACCAAGTGCATCTACAGGCTCAATTCCTGCCAGGAAAACTAAATACACTGGCAGACAAACTCAGCAGAAATCTCATGGACCCACACAAGTGGAAACTGGAACCAAAGATATTCAACATGTTGATAAACAAATGGGGGAGCCCAGATATAGACCTGTTTGCCTCCTCCCAGAACTACCAGTTGGACAAATTCTGCACAAGGACTCCCCACAAACAGGCTTGGAAAGTGGCTGCTCTGTCCTTCAGGTGGAAAAATATATCAGTTTATTCCTTTCCCCCTCTGCCTCTCCTCTCCAAAGTACTACTAAAGATCAAACAGGACAAACCAAGGATGATACTGATTGCACCAGACTGGCCATGCCAACACTGGTACCCCCTCTTGTGCAGTGTGTTACTGCTGGTTCCATGGCACCTGCCTCAGACCCCTACCCTGCTGTCTCAGCAGGAGAACCAGATTCTGCACCCTCAGCTTCAAACCCTGACCCTGGCAGCCTGGCTAATTATCTAATCTCTCCATTACCATCCCTCAGTAAACAATTGTTGGATGTCATTTTGGAGGCTTGGAGGCAAGGAGGCCTAGTACTAGAAAGTCTTATGCTGAAAAATGGAAAATATTCTGTGCCTGGAACCAAACTCAAGGGATGGGTACAGCAGTGCCCAATTTACCTCAGATTCTTCAATACTTAACTGAGATGCTTCACAAGGGCCTTTTTTTTTCATCCATCAAAATTCACACCTCAGCCATTTCAGCTCATTACAACACAGAACCACCTCTCTTCTCTCATCCACTGCTCAAGCAGTTCCTCAGAGGGGCCAAAAACTTAAGACCACCCAGGAGAGCCCCAACTCCAGCCTGGGACCTTAACTTTGTATTGGAAAAACTCACTCTTCCTCCTTTTGAGCCGGCTGCAAGTGCAGAGTTAAAATTTCTTTCTTGGAAAACAGCCTTCCTTTTAGCAATTACTTCAGCAAGAAGGGTATCTGAACTACAGGCCCCTATGGCAGTGGAGCCTTTCATCATATTTCATGTGGACAGGATGCCCGTCTGGACCAATCCCACCTTCATGCCCAAGATAGTATCCAGTGTGACTCTTAATAAGTCCATTCATTTGCCAACCTTCTTTCCACAGAACAAAGGGGAATGGATGCTGCACTCCTTATATGTGCACAGACAACTTACATTTTACTTGGACAGGACTAAACCTCAAAGGAAATCTGAACAACTGCTGGTGGCATTTGCTGCAGGGGCAGAGAGGAAGGCTATTTCAAAATAAACCATTTCTAAATGGATAGGCCATTGCATTCATTTATGCTATAAGCACCATGGAAAACCTATCCCACAGGAAATTAGACACCATTCAACCAGGGCTGCATCTACATCTACAGCCTTTCTCAGAGGTGTACCTACCAGGGACATTCTAGAAGCTGCTACCTGGAGTTCTGTACATACTTTCACCAAACATTACCATTTACCTATTTTCTCTAAATCCAGAGCTGGCTTTGCCCCTGCAGTCTTGCAGGGCCTTATAGCTGGTCCTAATGCTATCTAAATGCCTCCTCCCATCCTTAGCTTTGGGAATCTACCCAAATGTGATGACTGCAACAGTGAAACAAAAATAACATAGTACAGTTGTGTACACTTACCATAAATGTAGATGTTCGAGTGTATTCACTGTTGTAGTCCTGGTTACCCTCCCTTCTGCCTCCTGACTTCTTTTGGCTATACCTTTACTCTCCTTTACTATGCTTAAAAGCTTTTTGGTGTATTTGCTTTTTTGTTGGAGGTGTAACCTTGTATATATATATATATATATATATATATATTTTTTTTTAATTGCTCCCCATTAGTGGGGGGGGCACCTGACATCTGGGGCAGGAACGGCTGATGTGGTGGCATCGGCTGCGTGCTTAGTACCTTGACTGCCTGGCATCATGGAGGGTGGGGTGGTGGCTGACGTGGGACCCAGGACTTTGCTGGTAGGGCCGACTGGGGGCTACTGCAAGCAGATGGCCCAGGTGTGATGACTGCAACAGTGAATACACTCGGACATCTGCATTTATGGTAAGTGTACACAACTGTACTTTCACGTTCTCAATTGTGCGATTGTGATTTAAATATCCTTTGAAAGTTTACATAGGAAGGTTACTTGGTGCTGGTGGCTGTACAGGTTGAGAGAGACAGATTTGGAAAACTGGATTGGTGCATGTTAGGGCACGGATTAGGTTGTGTAACCAGAACAAAGCAGGAGAGAATGTATAAATACAGATCAAATGGCAGGTAAAAGTAAAAGGTTGAAGATAACTAGGACCAAAACATTAAAGGTGGAGGAGTGTCCATATTCACCAAGGATATTCACAACACCAGGCTAGTTGCCCAACACAATGCAACTGAAATTCTCCAGGTGCAACTAACACTAGGTAAGACTGCAATCCAAATTGTAGTTTGCTACAGATCCCCCACCATGCCCCAAGATTCTCACTACACCTTTCTAAACATATTGGAAAATATTAAGATACAACCAAACACCCTAATACTGGGTGATTTCAACTACCCTGCCATTAACTGGGAAAACTACTCGTGTACCAACACCTTTGCCCAGCAATTCTTGGACTCCATAAATTCCAATGCCCTGGATCAATTAATCCTTAGTCCCATCAGGGGCTCCATTAACCTAGACCTGGTCATTACCAACACTGGAAATCAATGCTCCACACCTATTGTCACCCCCTTGTTGGTCAGGTCTGACCATAAGCTAATCACCCTTGATATCCACATCCCACCCCCACCCCCCAGTAAGGAACCCTCCATAAAAAAACTTCTCCAAAGCCAACTTCATGTTACTCAAGTCAGAAGTGACAAACTTCATGACACCCATGCAGATGGGAACTGAAAGTTCGACTGCTGAATCCTACACTAAGGCACTCTACGGGCACATCCACTCATGCATGAATTGTGCCATCCCCAATAGAACCAAGACGCACTCCTCCAAAAAAAGGAAGCCAATCTGGTGGTCCCTTGCCATAAACAACTTTACAACAAAAGGAAGAAACTGTTGCAGAAAAGAGGAAAATCCCAGGATGCAAAAAACTCCCTTAGCAGCCTCAGTAAGAGGTTGAGATCCCTCATAAAATCCTCCAAAGCTAGTTGCGAAAATAAAATTGCCAAAGATTCCAAAGACAACCACAAGGCATTCTATAGCTATGTTATGAATCTAAATGGCAATGCTCAGATCTCCTCTGAGCTACAACAGAATGGCATTAAATATACTGATTCCAAGCATATTGGTAATATCCTGGCAGATCAATTCAGTGCAAACTTCACCCCCACCCGCCCCCTAAAGGGCCCATCTCAATACTGAAAGATTGCTAAATTCCAGTAATAATGGCCACACAGGTAAAAAATGCACTCTCCAAAGCTAAGAATACAGCATCCATGGGACCAGATGACATCCCAGGCTGTGTACTACATGAACTACAAAATGAACCGACATCTCACCTAAGTGTCATGCTTAATCATAGCCTCACCTTAGGCTTCATGCCCACTGAGTGGCACACAGTTACAATTATCCCACTCCACAAGGGGGGAGCCACCTTGGGTCCCAGGAACTATTGTCCCATCAGTCTGACGAGCCTGATCTGCAAGGCCATGGAATGTATTATCATGGAATTTATAAAGAAAGACATTGGCAACCTTCAAACACTGGACCCCACCCAGTTAGGGTTTGTGAAGGGCTGATCTTGTCTCCTGAACCTAACTGACTTCTTTGAATTAGTCTCCAGAGCTGTGGACAAGGGTAAGGTGGCCCACACAACCTATCTGGACCTTGCCAAGGCCTTCCACACCATCCCCCACTCTGGAATAATAGATAAACTTACTAAGCTGGGCATTAATCCCTACATCATTCGATGGGCTGCCAATTTGCTTACTGACAGAACCTACACTGTAAAAGTAGGCAACTCCAAATACAGCTCCAGACAAGTGACAAATGGAGTATCTCAGAGTTCAGTGTTGGGACCGCTCTTGTTTGGCATCTACTTCTCTGAAGTCAGGCCAACACTAAGGGACACTTGCTAACAAAGTTCGCAGATGATTGCAAACTGGGAGCCATTATTGAATCCCCAAATGATGTGGATATTCTACAAAAGGGCCTTACAGAAAGAGATGCTTGGTGCCAGAGCCATGGGCTCAAGCTCATTGCCAAGAAATGTATAGTTATCTCCTTTGGGAAAAAACATGTATCTGTGAATTACCATGTAGGTGGCAGTACACTAAACACCGAAAGTGTGATAAGAGACTTAGGGACACAGGTGTACAGTGGTCGCACCTTCGATAACCACATCGCCACAGCAGTCAGGAAATCCTTCTATGTGGCAAACCTCATCACTAAGGGCTTTTCATCCAGAAAAATGGAGGTTATTGTCCCACTGTACTCATCCCTCATTAGACCCATTATAGAATACAATGCCCCGTTTGGCATGTATCTGTCAAGACATCTGCAACAACTGGAAAGGCCGCAGAAATACCTCACTAAAAGAATCACAGGCCTAAAGGAGATTCTCTATGCTGACCATCTAAAAAATCTCCACCTATACTCTGTCGCATATCGTCTACTCAGAGGCGATCTCTGCTTAACATACAAGGCCATGTCAAACCCAGAGCTGTTGGACATGCTGCACTTAAAGAAATCCCAAACCCTCAGAGATGCACACTCCAGGGATTTAAACCTTGTCATCACAATGAACAAAACATGTTGGAGGTATAGGTTCCTGACCCAGAGACTCCCCAGGCTCTGGAATAGACTGCCCATACATGTCAAGCAGAGCACCTCTTTGGCCCTCTTCAAAAGGAACCTTGATGAATGGATGGGAGATAGGAAATTCACCCCAGGGATCACATCAGTCACCCTGCTAGACAGGGGTCCAGGGAAGTAAATACTGTGGGAAGAAATAGCCAGGGAATTGTTATGGCTAGGCTTGTATAGGCCCTAGGGCCGATAGCCTAGCATCAACCTATGAACCTATGAACCTATGAACCACTTCTATAATGCATTGAGATATACTGCAGTCCATACTTGTTCTTAACAGAATAGATGCAGTCAGGCATATACCAAATATACCACAGCTGAATCTTTATAAAAAGTATTTATTTTGTGCAGTGATGCATGCTGTTTTTATTGTGTTATTTTTGCCTCCATGCCTGCTGACCACTGGATCTCAAAGGGGTTATAGTCTACACAGCCATATAGGTGATTTGGTCTCTTGCTAGCATCTTGGTTAATGGGACATTTTTTAACTTATTAATCTAACAATCTACAAAATTAGCCTATACCCCCAGGGGTTTACTTATATCTGTTCCCCAAAATTGCACAGTTTCAGAAATACAATGCTTACTTTTCAAACAGATGATGTATTTTCAATTTCTTAAAAGTACTGCAACTATAGAACCAGTACGTGAGCGTAATGGAGTAAAGATGTTGGAAGAATTATGACTCCAAACAAAGTCACAGATATTCTCCTGATATTTGAAAAGTGTCACTTTGGTATGTGAAAGCGAGAGAAGCATGCAACAGGGGTGTAGGATCTATGTGTTTGGATTCATGGAAGCATGCAACAGGGGTGTAGGATCTATGTGTTTGGATTCATGGCGGTACACTGTTTCAAGTTTCAGTGGAATTTGAAGCATGCAACAGGGGTGTAGGATCTATGTGTTTGGATTCATGGCGGTACACTGTTTCAAGTTTCAGTGGAATTTATGGATAGTTAAAAGTACCACTTTTCTGTTACAAAGCAGCTGTCTGACAGCCTTTTTTCCGTCTTTACATAATTAAGAATACCTTATTACATATTTATTATTATAAAGAGGTTTGCTTCTAAGTATGACCTTCATTCATAAAGCATACAGCATTATATGCATTACTTTGCTGTTTGAGCACACCTGACTGTAAGAGGTGTACGGCCAGGTAAGTGTGTGTACTAGCACCTGCATGATAAGACTAAGCACTGAAATGCAAGATTAATATTCCTTTTTCCTTCTTAATATCAGTTTCCCTCTCAGTATCTGCTTGCCATCAATATCTACTTGGGTGCTGGCCTTTACTCCACCCCATCCCTTGTGGCTGACATACAAGCTTGTAGACATGAGGGTGTGCTATGACTTTTCCACTGTGTGTGCATGTTCCTGCAAATGAGCCATAAAATCAACATTGTTAATGTAGCTACAGATCATTCACCCCTGCCCTGCATTGATGATCTCTCTCTGTCTTTCTCCACTTAGTGAAGAGAGAGACTACTGTGTTCCAGGCTACCTGTCTTCTTCTAGGATGGGTGATCATGCATTGACCACTCAAGACTTATTCTCCTTCAATAGAGTCCTTCTGAACTATAGCCACTTTTTGGTCATGCAGGTAATTTATCCTTCTGCATCATGGAGCCAATGGTTAAGATTCCTCAGTTGTCTTGTAGTTCACATCTTAAATTTGAACATTTTTTTATATTTAATACTTAAAGCTCATTATATAGCAGCTTGAATATATGCAATAATGTATAATATTTGTATACAGAAATAACTTTACAGTTTATGTTTGTCTTTAATACTATTGAAACATTAAGTGTCAAATTTTGGATTTGTACCCAAGATGGATAATATATATATGTATATATATATATATATATATATATATATATATATATATATATATATATATATATATATATATATATATTTATTTATAGGAACCAGCAATTTAGAGTCAACATCTGTTTATTAGACACAATTTGGTCATAAACAGATGAAGGAAGGTGTTCTCCATGTAACGCTAACAGTTTCGTCGAAGTATGTGATACGCAGAGGCCTGCTCGCCACAAAAACTCTTTCAAAAGCAATTGTGTGGTCCAGTTTGAAGGAGACATTGAATCTGCCTCTGTTGATTTTTCTAATGTGAAACAAGTACGATGTCAAGAAGTTTTAACAACAGGTACTGTCTATACTAATTTGAATGGTAAATCTATAAACAGTAATAATTCTTGTACAAGCAACAGGGTTACTGAGAGAAGAGAACATTTGAATACTACCAATAAGTGTGAATCTTGTGCTTGTAAAGAAACTATATCTTCTAAAAACAATAATGAACATTTTGGCAATTTGCTTCAAAAGCATTTTACTTTTGCTGGTACCAGCCCCAAACGAAACAATGGAGCCCTGGTTAACCGGGAAACTGGACAGCATAATTTTGAATCATTAAGAGACATGATTTATACTTTTGAGAGGAAATTATTCAAGCTTAAAATGTGTCAAATGGAAGTGTGTTATTTAAATGAATGCATCAAAAGACAAATAGTTCCACAGGGACTAAGAGTCTTTAAATTTTCTTATGGAATTTATTATGACACTGATACTGTTAAGATATTTATTGATATGTTCAACAAATGGGGTTTGGAATTGTTAGGTAAAACTGTCTCTTTTTATGAGGCAATGGAAACAAGGCTTTGTGATGAAGTGAATGTATTAAATGAAAAAATTATTACTGATTTATTATTTGCACAGTATGACAATTTGTACTATAAAATTATCAGCAGGGTGGATCAAAAATGTGATAACATTTTCAAGAAAAAAGTTAAGAAATTAGATAGAGACATTAGACAGTATAAACTGCACAAGGTATATCCCACAGATAAATTAGTTTTTTTATGAAAGAGAATATGATAATGCAGCAAATGAAAAGGCCGAGAGGGCCAAACCTATTTCTAACTTTAATTTTGAGCTACACAGTGAAAATTACAGGGAAGTTGAGTCGGACTGTCCAGTTGATCTTCAGGATTTTCCACTTCCCAGACGCTCGGAGAGAATAGCAAATCACAGACAAGGGATATACAAAACCTACAGCAGGGCAACACAGCAGAGCCACGGGTATACCAAGTGGTAGATCCTGCAGTTCAAATACAATGTATAGATAATATCCAATATAGTTGAAATGGCTTTAATATATACAACTATTCTGAGGTTCCTATTACCAAAGAACTCTTTTCTTTATTCTCCAAAGGGTTTAAATTTGTTCCAACTAATATACCTGATATAGCTAAAGTAATGGTTGACTTACAGCTATATCTAAGGAAATTAAATCTGAATATCATGTTTTCGGATAAACCCTCTAGAGTAGAATCGAAAGATATTCTTAAGAGAAGTAGTACATTCAATCCTCCATTGCATCCGCTAGTTACTGCTTATGAAAAATTAGTTAAAGATGATCTATACAAAGTATGGGGAGAAAAAAGAAGATTATTTACTAACTTAAATCTTGAAGAAAGGAACCTCTTAAAGACCTTAAAGGAAGACAAGGGAATAAGAATTATGACACCTGATAAAGGAGGCAGGGTGGTCTTACATAGTTCAGAAGATTATACTAATGATATGCAAAATATACTATTTGAAGCAGATAATTATTCTTTATGTTCTAAAAATGAAATGTATATCTCATATCGTAGATTAGATAGTTATTTATATGAATATTTAATGGACCAGAGAATATCAAAGGATGATTATGATTTTTTACTGAACAAATATCCCAAGATTTGAGTGATCTTTGGAATACCTAAGATACATAAGAACTTGAGAAAGCCACATTTTAGATCTATCGTAACAGCTGCAGGTTCCCAAATGCATAATATAGCAGTATATGTGGATAAAAAATTGAAGCACATTATGAACAAATTTCCCCATTTATTAAAGGATTCATGGGATTTTTTAGGACAAATCAAGAAGGAATTATGGTCAGTTGACATTTTTTTTCTTACTATAGATGTCCAGGACCTTTTTTCTTGTATTCCAAAAGCAGAAGGTTTATGCTTGTTTGAGGATGTACTTTTCACTTATTCATCTTTGATCCCAGATGAAGTATTACTTATATGTGAACTAATGAATCTTATATTAGAAAACAATTATATATTTTTTGTAGGAGAATACTTTCAGCAGCTTAAAGGGGTTGCTATGGGTGCTGCCTGCGCTCCCTTGTATGCTAACTTAGTTCTCCTTGGTTGGGAACACAAGTACATTTTTCAAAATGAATTATTTTCCACCAACGTCATATATTACGATACATTTTTGGATGATATTTTTATTTTGTGGAAAGGATGTCCAAAACTAATATTTGAGTTTGTTCAGTATTTGAACCAAACTACAGAATATCTAAAGTTTACCTATCAGTTTGATAAACAAGAAATTAATTTCCTGGATACTAAGATCACTAAATGGCTTCATCTCCAAAATCTACCGTAAAAATACATTTTGCAACAATTATTTGCATTATACCAGTCACCACCCAATTCATCAGAAAAAAAGTATTATAAAGGGTCAGGCTATAAGAATAGCTAGGATGACAAGTATGAAAAATGATGTGATAACAGAGTTTAAAAATCTAAGGGATATGTTTCTAGAGAGAGGGTATCCAGGACATTTTATTGATCCTATACTTGCAGATGTTCTTAATAAATGGGGTGATATTTATATACCCTTATTAGGTACTGGTGGTGACAGATCAGATAATAGACCTATCGATATGATAACTCAGGATCAACCTAACTTCCAACAGGCTTGTGTAGTGCAATATAGTCCTTTGTATTCTCAGATTAAAGGAATTCTGACAAAAAACTGGAACATCTTTAAAACAAACATTGAGATATTCCGTATATTGGGTGATAAACCCATATTTTCTACAAAGGTAGGACCCAACATGAAGTCCTTGTTAGAGGCAGGTTTTGTTTCCAACAATAGACAGGGTAAAAGATGCGGAAATAAACCTTGTGGCAGGTGCTCCTACTGTCCTTATATACTACAAGATACCTCTATTGCTCTTGATAATAAAAATAAAAGTCATGTTTTTTTAAAAAGTGGAATTGTTGTTCAAGTAAATTAGTGTATATAGCTAGGTGCAGTACCTGTTCTTCCTTTTATATAGGGAAGACAGAGAGAATGTTCAAAACTAGGATATATGAACATCTTTATGATATTAAAAACAACAAAGATACTAATGCATTATATAAGCATAGTATTTTATGTACCAAGTTTACATGTTTCAAGTTTGGTATACTTGAAATTGTAACAGTGGAAGCAAGGGGTGGTGATTGGCAAAATGTGTTATATAAAAAGGAGCTATTGTGGCAATTAAGGCTAGCTGCTGATTATCCACCAGGACTCAATGAGCATATCACTATAATGCCAATTCTTAAGGAAAAGGCAGATTCAGTTTAGTAACATCAAAGCCATTTGTAAACATATTTGTGATTATATACACATATATTTTGTATGATGACTTCATATTGCAATGGACTAGTATTTTATATTATTTATGTTTTGAGAATACTTGATTCTTGTTATATTTATTACTGTGTAAAATTATTTTATTTTATTTTAACCAACTGGTGTTTATATATTCATGAGCAGTGATTTTTCATTGATGGAATTGGTTGGATTAGAACCAATGACTAACCAGCAACATGTATTTAAATTTGAAATTTTCAATGGTAACTTGTTCTGAAGAAGTCATACTAGTTGATGAAAGTACTTAACAACTTTGGTTTAATATTTTTAATATTAAAATAGTACTGTGGACTTGCAACATTGTGCTCCTTTATTTTACCTCATAAACAGATGGTTGACTAGCATGCAAAGATCCCCAGGATAGGGAAATCTGTCCTTTTCCCTGTATTCTGTTAGCTCAGAGCTAAAATATAAATTATCAGGGGGTGAAGGGCACAATTTTAGCTTTTCATTTTTTTTTTTTTTTGTATTTCATTTGCATGCTCTGAGGTTATTATATTCTGTTGAATTAACTTCTTGTCCACAGAGTATGCTGCTGTTACTTTAAATTGAAACATTGGTTGATGCTCTAGGAGTGTGAATGTTGGATCATCAAATTTTCTTGTTGTGTATGAGCTATGCATACATTCAGTTAAGTGTTATTTTTTTTGTTGCCACGTCTGGTTTGAATAAGGGCTAGGTAAGGGATGGCTTCAGTTTTGTTTTCGGAGTTTGATTTATGGCTCAGATAGGGGATAGTTTTAATGATGTTTATCTGTGGTTGTGTCTATGCAGTGTTCATGTGTTGGGTTATTAGCACACCTGAGTAAAATGGTTCAGGGCAGGGAAGCTCCCTACACCCCTTCACCTTATTCATGTGTGCTAACGCTAAGCCAATCTCTGCTACTGCTCCTAACCCTAGCCTGATGCAATACTTTGCCAAAAATCATTTCCTTAGTGGAATCATTATTCACACAAACTAGGTCTATGTGTGAGTGTCAGTCTCTCTACTATCTATCTATCTATCTATCTATCTATCTATCTATCTATCTATCTATCTCTCCATCTCTCTATCTCTCCATCTCTCTATCCATCCATCTCTCTACCTACCTATCTAACTGTCTCTTTTAAAGGACTGTTCATTTAGCAGTACTTTGAATTAAGTCATATCTGGGTGACCATGACCTGCAGGTTAACATTTCAAGCAGCAGTTGGGAAGGGAGTTTTCGATTTATGGAGTGAGAGGGAAGTTTTAGGGTTGGAGTGCGGTCAAGGACTTCAAGTTAGGGGATGCGAAGGAAGGTTTGTGTTTAAGTTGTGGGAGGTGAGTTTATTTTTAGTGAGCAAAAGTAGAGTTTTAGGGTTACAGATTACATGGTGACTTAAGGTTTAGGGAGGGTTGAGTGAACTTTTATGCTTGGACTTCAGTGTTAGGGAGGTGAATGTAATGGTTGGATTTAGGGTCGTGTGGGAGTTTTAAAGTTAGATTTAGGGTTCTGGTGGGGACATGCTATTTAGCAGAGGTAGGTGGTTGTAGGGTAGGATAGGGCCAGGGGCGGCCCATGCTTTTGGACTGCAGCCCCCCAGCTGTAAACAATAAAGAAATTAAAAGAAAATAAAAGATAAAAAAAATTCAAAATTCGCGGACTTTCGTGCATGCGCACTAGTCCGGACTGCTGCTGAGACAGTCTGGAGCATGCGCAGACTGTTTAAGCAGCAGTCTGGACTGGGAAACATGTAAGAGCATGATCCCAGAAGTCTATGCAGTTGTAACTGCAATAGACTGTCCTGGAAACTCATCGGAGCCGGACTGCAACGTCAGCAGTCTGGAAGATCTCGCAATGGGATTTGGAGCTATGTGGACACTGGACGGGCAGGAAGATCTTGCAATGTGGACAGGCAGCTATGGATATATGTTATGGCACGGTTTGGTTATATGTGTGGATGGGGATTTGGAGCAGCTACGAGATCTACTACAGGTAAGGAAGGGGTGGGTGTGTGTGTGTGTGTGTGTGTGTGTGTGTGTGTGTGTGTGTGTGTGTGTGTGTGTAAATGCCCCAGTTGCTATATACTGGTGGCTAGACCCATGGTGGTAGTAGGGAATACTTCAGGCTTGAACCCTGTACCTTGTATGCAGGTGTTAAAGACCTCAATTCCCTACCCACTACCATTTGTAAAAAAAATGCAGATTTTTGCCTCATATTTGATCTGATCTGTTCCTCATAATATCTGTGGTTTTTAAATGTTACAATGCTTGATATTTGATGGTGCAGTGGTAGCATTGTTGCCTCACAGCTGCAGGTTCTCAGGTTTGATTCTTAGCTGGGGTGCCTTCTTTGTGGGGTCTGCATCTACTCCCTGTGTTTGTGTGGGTTTGCTTTTGTGTCCTCCTATGTTACAAAGACATGTCTGCATTATTTCTTCCTGGGCCTCTGCTGAAATTTTTTTTTGTTCCAAGTCAGACTGTCCTGATTAACAAATGTTAAATAAAATTGACAGGCATTTGAATTTCAGACTTCAGGTTTTTGAATGTTTAATTCCTTACATATTTGATGGTGCAGTGGTTTTCTGGTTTGATTCTTGGCTGGAGTGCCTTCTGTGTGGAGTCTGCATCTTATCCCTGTGTTTGTGTGGATTTGCTCTGGTGTTCTGCCGTTTTACAAAGACATGTGTCTGCAGTATTTCTCCCTGGGCCTCTGCTGAAAATTATTTTTGTTCTGTCAGAAGTAAAAGTGACAGGCATTTGAATTTCAGACTTCATATTCTTCAGAAAATACATAGTAACACAACCTAAGTTTATAAGATGAATATTTGAAATGTGTCCTTATTTTTGGGACTGTATTACCCCATTATTGGCTTTGTCCAGGTTTTTTGTGCTAAGGTTGACAGCTATGGCAAGAACTGAATTTACTGAATATGTTTGAGGGCTGTATTCCCTCATTACTGGGTTTGTACAGGTGTTTTGTGCTAAGAGGTTCAAGGTTGATAGCTATGGTGAGAACTGAATTCATTAAAAGATAGCCATTTAAGTTTCAGTCTTACGCTCTTTCACAAAGCAGCTGATTTGGCGTAGTAGTATGTTGCTCTGACTGTTTTGCACAGGGACCTTGGCAGTAAAATGTATGGTGGTAACACAGCATTTTTCTTTCACAAAGCAGCTGATTTGGCATAGTGGTATGTTGCTCTGACTCTTTTGCACAGGGACCTTGGCAGTAAAATGTATGGTGGTAACACAACATTTTATTCTAGCAACTTTCCAAGATTATACAAGCAATGTTTAATGTGTCCCTGTTTTTTCGGCTTTTGACCACCCCCCACCCCCAATAAATTTGGCTTTTTCCAGATTTCTTGTGCTGCGATTGAGAATTGATTGATTTTACAAGGAGCTGAGAGCTGCAGGGGAAGAGAAGTTTAGTGCTGCTTATGCTAAGTCAGCTTGCATTGTTAACAGCACAACCTGTTGCATTTGATGCAGAAGGTTGTTGTTTCTACTCCCACAAGGGGTGGATGCTGCCATACTGAAAAAGTTAAGATACTAACTATGAGCCTGTTATCAGTTTGCCATCCATTTCCTATTGCAATATTACTAGCTTATCATTTTTAATGTAATATAGGCAATTTATTCCTCAGGAGCATCAGACACTTTATTTTTCGATGAAACCATGAAATATAAAGGTGTTTGCTAGCAGCAACCTCTTCATTTTTTACAGATTTATTTAATGTGGAATTATTTAGATGACTTTTTTACTTCTTCAGAGATTGTGCATATTTACTGTTAATGGTGGACAGTAGAATTGTGCATATTTACTGATAATGGTGGACTGTAGAATTGTGCATATTTACTGATAATGGTGGACTGTAGAATTGTACATATTTACTGATAATGGTGGACTGTAGAAGTTTGAGTAGACTTTTATGATGGAAATGTTCTGAACTGGGCAGTTTTGTCATTATGGGTGCATGCATTTTGTTTCATTGTTTACTGGAAAGATGTTCTGAATTGGGCAGTTTTGTCATTATTGGTGCATGCGTTTTATTTCATAGTTTACTGGAAAAATGTTCAAGATAATAGGAAGGTGTATCAAAGAGCACATGTATGTTTCATATGCAAGGGGCCTATGATTTGAAAACAGCCCAGAATTAATCTTTATCTGCCATTGGTAAAATGTATTTTCTTTGAATGTGGGTTTCAATGCTGTTTCAATGAATGTAAGTTTCAAGGGCAGAGAAGTTTTAATGCTAAGTTTGTTTAGAAGATTTCCTAGTGTTTGTGCTGTAAAATGCAAAATAAAACTTTCAAATGAAGTCCAAATCATCATAGAAGTAAATCAGTATGCACATTAGTGTTTATGGTAAATGGAGTGAAATAGCCAAGTAATGGATCATTGGAATGGCTACAGGGGGAGGCTCCATTCGACCATGATTTTGTGAGGGGGAAGGGCGGCAAACTTAAAGACAGCCCAAGCTGAACTATACCTCCCAACTGTCCAGATTTTCAAAGAATGAATAGATTTTTGCTTCTTATTTTTGGTTTGTTCCTCATACGATTTGTGGTTTTCTGGCAAATCATTTAGGAATTAAGTCACTAAATAATGACACACTGAGTTTCAGACTTCATAACCTTCAGAAAAATGCATGCTAAAATAAGACTTGTTGTTCTATCAACTGTCTCACTTTATACAAGAGCAATTTTTAGTACTGTTTATATGTTCCCCCCAATATATTTGGCCTTGTCCAGATTTATTGCATTAACAGGTTGAGAGGTACATGCAAATAAATTGCTTTATAGAATTAGGCATAGCCAAACCTCTCAACTGTCCCTGAGTTTGTCTCAAAATGTTGCTCTTCCCCCTAATAATCCCCTCCGCAAAATAGCAATTTTGGAAGAAAACATGGAGGGTTTACAATTAAGAAATAACTGTAATAATCAGAGTTAAAGATTACTTTTATTTCAGAAATGCATATAGATTCTTTTATTTTGTCAGCTGCTCAAGTTAGCAGTACTAATATTAAAGTGTCCCTTCTTTGAGAGGTTCCCAGCTGTATTGTGTGGCTATTTTATATTTTTACATCACATTTTTGGTCCATTTTTCATAAAATTGTGTTTTTTTTGGCAAATTAGTGACAAATCATTAAAGACTGAAGTTAGAAAATAATGACAGACATTTGAGTTTCAGATTGCATACCATTCAGAAAATTCATACTAATGCAAGACCTATTCTATTATCTTTCTAAGTTTATAAGAGCAATATTTAAAAATTGTCCTTATTTTTGGGCCTTTGTCCCACTTCTTTGTATGGCTTTTTCCAGATTTCTTGCTCTGAGGTTGAGAGGTATGACGTGTCAGGCCATCACAGTCAGCCAGAGACATTTCAAATTGTGACATACTTGTTGCACCCCACTCCCCCATGTAGTGACTCTGCATGTGTCCAAGCAAGGCAAGGAGTAGTTATGCAGTGTAAATGTGCAGAGTACCCCCCATCCAAGGTAGACACAAGTACTAGAGTGGCTTTTCATCTGTCCTTGATTTTTGCAGAATGGTCTGGTTTCTGTCATATTTTTTGTACTGTTGATTTATGCTTATTACTCAAAGTGCCTGTTGCTCTGTGTTTAAGTAGCAATACTTTAATGACCATCAGGTAAGCTTGGCTGAGATTGTAAGATGCAAGTAAACTTTAATAAGCATACTGTTAAGGAATTGCCAACATTGAAAGCCTTTCTGTTGTTGAAATGTAGAGAATACTTAACTAGATAATGTATAAGCCTTGGGCATAGAAATGCATATGACAGTATTTGTAATAAAGGACAGGATTACATTATTTTAAGAAGCTCATTACACTTGGAGACTTCCAGTCATCTCTGCAGGCTTTACCCATAAACTAAACAGAATGCCAGTCGTGTGGTCCATAACCTGTACAGTAATCCTTTTAAGCAATGTATCTTGAGCTTATTTCTTGTTTGCTTTTCATTTTTTACTTTGATCATGTTTTCCCCATGAAACAAGTAGATAGTTGTCAGGCAACAGGTCTTTTTTTGGATAAGAAACGTTTTTACAAGTGGGGGCATCAGAGATTTCTACCTTCAGCATGTTACTTGGTACTTTAATAAAGCTGAATATAAATTATAATTAGAACTGCAGTGCAAGAAGTGGTTTGAGTTGAGTGCTGCTTGTTTTCCTTATACTTGATTTTGAATTGTGTTCCATTAATGTATTTAAAAAGTAATTTATTTTTTCATGCCTCACAACCTTTTTGTTTCCATCTAGATATTAAGTAAGCTGTTATGTAGCCAATGCATTGAAATATTTTTTATTCTTCTACACTTCATTTTGTCTTGATTGGACTCTCATAATGACGGTTTGGCACTCAAGGCAGTGCATTTAGTTAGTTTTTGTGGTTTTGAGCATAGCTCCTCCCCTTTCTAGTTGGCCACACCACTTCCCATTGACCCCACCCATTCAGCTGTCTCCTGCAGCCCCCCTTTGATTTGAAGTCACCAGCTGCCACTGGATAGGGCTAGTGGGAATTAGGGTACATTTACAGCAACTGGTAGCTAACAAGTATGTCATGTGCTACTAGCACATGACCATTTGTAGTAGATTCTCTGGATTCTCTAAATGATAGTCCTAGGAGACTCACAAAATGTTTAACTTCTTGAGTATTTGTAAAGCAGTGAAGTATTATTGTTAAACAGTTTGTATACAACAATGAACACATTTAATATTTCCAGTCTTTCTTGACAGTATGATCTTGATAATAGTGCACTTTTTCTTCATAGTGAAAGCTTCATTCCTCTGTTTTGCCCCTAAAACAAACAAAAAAAATAAATGAATGAATAAATAAATAAACTTTTTTTTAATCTTCCACGTTTGTTACCAATAATCTTATGTTCATATTTTCACTAAATGCACTGGTCCATACACAGTCAGACAAGGGTGAGGTAGCCATAAATACATTAAACAAATAGTGAGTTAGGACCATGCCCAGGGTAATCCCAACCCCCACTGTAAAACTCTGCTAGTGGCTGAATTATTTATAACATTAGTCTTACATGCTCTTAACATTGGCCAGTTCATAATATAGAAAGTGTTATGATTTTGCATTCCAAAGATATGACACCCCGCCACATGTATAAAATGGGAAGAAGCGGGTTGATGATGTGATTACATTGCATAGTCCTATATGTGGCCACATTAGTGTTTAGCATTTTTTCTTTCAGTATTGGCCTGCTATTGCAAATTAACATACTTGGATACTTCATCTGCAACTATAAGTAATGAACATAAAATTAAATTTCACAACACTTTTTTTACGTTTTCTGTTAATATACACCTTTATTTATTTTGGACTTTATTTTTGAATGTTATTGCATATAGTGTATGTAATCAGCTGTTAGCAATGAATATAATGAAATAACAAAATGACTTCACCATAAACAGTTCTCACCACTTACTTAGTCTTTGCTTTCCAACTTAATTTTTCTGAAGGGATATCCTTTGTCCTACCCCTTTTTATTATCATATCTGCCTTTGGGTTACTTTATGAATTAGTTTTAAATGAACAAATTAACATTTTGACCACAATGCCTACATCACCATAACCTTCCCTAATGTGGAAGGCAAGCCCCCACACTCCCTAAAATTAAATATACCAAGCCCATATCATCATAACTTAGAGTAAAAGTCAACATTATGGGAAATTGCCATCTCTGACTTGGTGTTAAGTCTTTTTCTGCCATTCAGTCTCCATGTTTCAGGACTCACTTTAGTTGGTCCCAACATTTCAAATGGTTAGGATATTATTGCTTAAGTTTCAAATCTTTTGCACAACTATTTAAAAGTATACAAACTACAGAAAGTACCAACTCATATCCTTCACTATCCCTCTGATGCATGTTAACTTCTTTGAAAAGGTGTGATCTCAAACCTATTCGCTCTTTTGGCAACATAGCAGGGATAGCCATGAGCAGTTTCATTACTTATAAATCAAGTACATATTCATGTTGAAGAAGAACGTATAAAACTAACATATCTTCGGTAGCTGTGATAATTAAATGCATGAATATAGCAGTAAGCAATGTTTTCAAATATTGTCAGCCCTCCAAAAATAAAACTAAACACACCTAAATTCAACAGTAGACAATGTATTCAAATAGATGTCTCATGGTAGCCTCAAAATAGATGTCAAGTTCTATCATTCCTCTGTGAGATTTACAGAAATTTGCTCAGTGTTTTTAAAACTGTACTTAAAGTAAACAGTATCTACAAAAGAGCTTAAGTAATCTTAACAAGGCTGTCCTATACGCACTTTCTAGAAAAGCTGTTAAACAGTCTTTAAGTAGAATTTTTGAATACTTGGTAGAAAAAAAAAAGTTGTAGAACCAGAATATGAAATGAATATTACATTTATTATGTTGTATTATATGAAAATTGCAGTGTAGTCCATTTTTGCAAAGAAACCAATACTTTTTTTTACCAGAAATTACTATATAAGATCATTAAGAAAAGACATATCATTTAAAGATGATAAATGTGTTTTTCATTTTGCAAAATAATAAGCTTAATTCATTATCTGAATGTTACCCCCTTGTCAAAATTCATAATTACTATATACTTAAAGTTACATAAATCTTAGAAAGCACAATTTTCTTTATTACTACAATTTTTAACTATTTTTTACATTTATGTTGTTTAAATCCTTGGTCTATTTTTCTTACTCAGATTATTTCTAGGCACATATGCTGCACAATTAATAATATCATTTTAGTCATTCTTTCATTCATTTTCTAATTATCTTATTTATCAAAGTCAGTGTCCTCAGGGAACTGGAATATAATCCAGCACTTAGTAGGTATAAAGCAAAGAAATTTAGTCTGGATGAAATAATCTCTTGCAGGACACACACACACACACACACACACACACACACACACACACACACACACACACACACACACACACACACACACACACACTCACTCTCTCTCTCTCTCTGTCTGTCGCACACACACAAACACACACACACATACACACACACACACACACACACACACACACACACACACACACACGCATGCACAACATATACAGCTACAGTGAATTCATACAATTATTATCTCATGCCTGACAGACCTTAGGAAGAAAGAAAGCCATGTGGCAGAAATCCACATGGGAACACATAAGGCATGATGGCTTTAAACAGACGCCATCCCAGATGAGAACTGTACATGAAAACCAAGTGCGGTGAAACATCAGTTTTAACCACTATGCTAATATGCCGGTCTTCTTCAAGGAATTAAATAAAGGCAATTAAAGTCCTTATTCTCTTCTATAACTATAGGGGCGTTTATTCAGAAAGTGGGATGTCATAATATGTACACTGCCATAAGCAGGGAAATAAGAATGAGCACTTTACCATGTATCTTATCCATAACTAGGTTATGTGTAATACACCATTATCAAATCACGAGCCTCTATCCTTTTTCAGTTGTATTACAGAAGTAATTTCTGCTTCTAACATTTTCCTTCTAAATTACAAGTTGAGTTTTTGCATGTGCCCGCATAGCCTTTTAAAATTACAGTAGTATGATTGACTTTAATTTGTAACCCTGAATGGAGCAGTGACCATTCCACTGTATGTGAAGATGTATAAAATACTGGTATTATTTTGATGTGTAGGACATTACTTTCATTTTTTTTCCTTTTTCCTTATATCGATGATCTCTGAAAATGGCAAATTATTTCTAATTCTGTAGTCTAAAAGGATGATGTGATTGTACCCTTAAAAGTCAATGTCACTTCATTTTTGGCTGCAGTTTATGCAGTCTGTTCTCATAGGTGAACTGCTCACAACTGTCCACTATTGTTGTTTGTTTGCTTTGAGAATGATCAATAATAACTGTTTTTGTCTGGATCTGTAGACATTGAATGTGAAGTGCTACTTCTTGTAGTCCATATTCTTGATTTGTGATGTTAAACTGAACACCTATGAAAATTCTATTCAAAGGTACTGTCAATAATGTTGTTAATAAACATTACTTTGACCTTATATTCCTGTAAATGTGTATAAATTATCCTCGTTTTGGAAATCTTAACTTTCTGATTTCAGAAATGTTTAATTATTTTTTTCAGTTACAATGAGATTATTTTTTGTTCCTGCCATGTCCCAAAAGGATTAAGCCTTAGTCAGGCCTAAAGTAAGTGACATGGCTTTAGTTAGTATACCGGTCACTTGGAAAGGTAATAAGGTAGGGTGAGAAAGAGGAACCGCCATTGCGTTGTCCGTCCTGTAAAGCAGCAGTGTATCATACAATATACAGAAAAGGAAGGGTCATTTGTATGGTTTTGCCAAGCTGAGGTAAGCAGTGTCCTTTTAATGTGTGTGTGTGTGTGTGTGTGTGTGTGTGTGTGTGTGTGTGTGTGCATCTGTGTGTGCATCTGTGTGTGCATCTGTGTGTGTGTGTGTGTGTGTGTGTGTGTGTGTGTGTGTGTGTGTGTGTGAGAGTGTCTATGTGCATGTGTGAAAGTGTGCGTGCGTGTGTACGTGTGTGTGTGTGTGCATGTGTGTGCATGTATGTGCGTGTGTGTGTGCCTGTGCGTGTGTGTGCATGTGTGTGTATGTGCATGCATGTGTGTGTATGCGTGTGCTGCGTGCATGTGTGTGTGTGCATGCGCATGTGAGTGCATGTGTGCATGTGTGTCTGTGTGCATGTGTGCATGAGTCTATGTGCATGTGTGAAAGTGGGTGCATGTGTGTGTGCGTGTGAGCACGTGTGTGTGTGTGTGTGTGTGTGTGTGTGTCTGTGCATGTGTGTGTGCGTGTGTGTGTGTGTGTGTGTGTGTGTGTGTGTGTGTGTGTGTGTGTGCGCACTTGTGTGTGTGCATGCGTGTGTGCATGTGTGCATTCGCATGTGTGTGTGTGTGTGTGTGTGTGTGTGTGTGTGTGTGTGTGTGTGTGTGTGTGTGTATACAAAAGTATGCAAATCCCAAATGATGGGAAGATTTAGCTTGACCTTGCCTTGTTTGCATGAACATGCAGACCAGCACCTTGGGAGTGGGGTTTTGTGGGCCATGACCTGCAAATCTTGTTCGCTGGATGATGCTCCCCTGCAAACCACTCTCACCTATTGTGGGAGGACTGAGATTTGCTTGGAACCAATGGATAAAAACAGAATAAAAAATGTGAGCAAAATAGTAACAATGCATCTGAATTATACTTGAACCAAAATACAATAGAGAGTCGATTATCTGAACATTGATTATCAGAAATATCAATTATCACAACAAGCCTTCAAAAGTTTTCTGTTAGGAACAATAATAAGTCTCAATATGTAAAGATTATACATATTTGCTTGAGCATGTTTTTTGAGCTTGTAACCAGCTTGTGTGTGAAAAATATTCTTTATTGTCTATTGTAATCGCTGAGTGGTTGAAAAGTGTATTCTTGCGTGCTAAAAAAACAAGATTTTAGCATTTTTTTATCCGGTTCAATTATATGTTTGATTATCTGAACAATTTGATTATCTGAACTACCCTTGGTCCCAATTAGTTTGGATAATCAACTCTCTACTGTATGCATCTTTTCTTCAGCCAGTCATTATATCTTCAGATGTCCATACATACTATGAGATAATATGTTATAGGTTAAAGCGATTTTATTCGAAGCATATTTTTCAAACTTTTCAAGAACAGTACAAAATCACACCGTTTTACTGCCATGTGTAACAAGACTTAAATATTTATCTGAGCACAAGTTTCAACATCAACACTGGATTATGATGGGTTTTGATAGCATTGTTACTACAGTAACAGTAATTTCAGCAGAGTTGACTATAGTATGCAGTAATCATAGAATCAGTTCTGATAAATCTGCAACCATAACTTAGATCCAAGAAACCAAATAGAGAGGGCATTGATTAAATTTCTTAATTCATTGTTCTTATTTTTGTAGAACATAGCTATGATTTATGGCTGGACAGTCAGCATAAGGCAGCATTTCTTGAAACATGACATTGTGCAGCTGTTGGTTAAACTGTACATATTTTATAGCTTTATAGATCAAGTTTGCTGTCATGTATCTGGAGTCCTCCTCCACCCCACTTGCTCCCTCATTCTCTTACAAGTTGGATATCTTCTAGATTAAACACCTCATTACAAGTGGAATTTACAGGACAAAAACGACAACATAAGTAGGTTGACAGGTACCATTGTATAAAAGGACTCTTTCTTCAGGAATGGCTAACATGTGAGGATCTACCCGGAGTGTGCTTCATGCATGTTCTGCTACAAATTTCCTAGATGCACTTTGATATATGGATGTAAAACATATCTGATATGCAGAAGAGGAGAGCCATCCAAGAAGCAATAGTGATGAAACTGTGAGGATCACATAAAATACAACACTGTACAATTTTAGGCATCTATCAAAACTGACAGATGGAAATTTATTAAGACTGTATAGCTGTCATGAAGCAGATATAGTTAAAATAGCCCCCCCCCCTAAATAATAGACAGAATGTTATTGATATGACTTTTGGCCCCCTGCCACAGATTATATGACGTGTCAATGCTGAAATCATGGAGTATGCCTGTACCTATGATGATCAGAAAGGTTAGCACAGCTAAGCTGAAAAACTAAGTGAAACAGTGGAACAACAGATTAACAAGCTTGAAAATTACTAGTAGAGGGGCTGCTATATGAGAAAGTGTGGCATAATCTAGAAATTATGACAGAAGATGAAGTACTTGTCAGGATGGGCTAGATACGTAAGGAGATTGATACTGTAGCAGATTTCTACACAGTCCTAAATATGGGAAAGGCAAGATTCAGAGGTTTACAATGGGTCAGGAATACCTTCAGCTTAATGAAAAGAATGACTGAAGGACCTTTTAACAAGAAAGTAACTTAGCTATACAGTATCATACAGAGTTTGCCTACATACATAGACGTCATGGAAGACACATGAAAGACAGAAGTAGGAGCTCTTAAAAAAAGTGTTTTTATAGGAGAGTAGATGAAATGCATGGAGGATGAGTGGATAGATCAATGGATAGGTTGCAGGAGAATGCACATACAGCAAATGCAAATCATTTATGCTTGGCTTAATGTAGACAAAAAGTGCAATATAGAACAGCAGCAAAAAGCTTGACAACTGGAGGTATGCTGAAGAGAATTTCTCAAAAATATATCTGTTTTTGTAATGTTTGACAATTCATTGAGTCTTCTCTGACTAGGCTCTCAATGTTTAGGAGCAAATGCCTGAAAAAAATGATTAAAAGCAGTTTTTTATGTATTTTCAAATAGAGAAAAGACAGGGAATGGGGTAGGTATGAAATGCTAACACTGTTTCTGCCAATTAGCAGGAAATAAATACTGGATAACTAAGCATTAGAAAAATAGATCTGACATAATGACGGTGAGCGTAGGAAAAGAAAATACAAATTGGATCATTCTTAATGAAGATGAGGTATCTTATGAAACCAGGAATCAGTGTAACTTCAAGAAAAAAATGAAAAGCCTTTTGGATTGGTCTCCCCTGTCAGGTTGTGTTAACACAGAGGGCAAATGTCCAGCTTAGCAATTCATTCTGAAAAATAAAATTCTTTTGTAGCAAATTAGTTTGAAATATAATATTCTTGATACATTGAAAAAGAAGGATGCATGATTTCTAGCCACAATGTGTTGAGGTTCACATTAACTTGCTGCACAGCATATTCTCACACAACAATGTTATATCTTAAATTAATTAATTGAAAATTACTAATTAGCTAATCTACCATTACTTAGTGCCATACAGAAAAAAAAGAAAAGTTAGTGAGGTTTTCCATTCTTTCCAAATAATCTGGATTTGTTTGTCATAGATAAGTGCTTTGTCAGAAGACTTCATCAGATCTCGCAGTGGAGAGTTTTAACTTGTAAATGTATACAGTTTGCATTATAACCCTAGGTTGTAGTAGGTTTCAGAATATCCCAAAGAAGATGGAGGAGCTGCAACTGGCTTGGGGCAAGTTGTAGTACCAAAACAGAGGAGTATAAAAGCAGACCCAGGACTAGATGAAAGAAACACCGTAATTTGCTTATTGGCTGTGGATTGCTATAGAAAATCTCTAAAATGAAAAGAGAATAAGGCATCTGCAGCACCTCTTGCTACATTAGTCCCTATAAATACAACAATGTTCTTAATACCAAGATAATGGAAAAAAAACTGGATAATCCCACCTTTGACAAGAGGTAACACAAATGTGAACATGCATCAATGTACATGCGATTCATGTGGTAGCATGTTTTACTTCTACATTCAACCCAGAAGAGAAGGGATCAGCCTACTTTCATGTGGCTTGTAAGTCTCTTTAAACCATAGGTAAATGTATGGCTATCTACAGTTAAACATATTAAAAAAAAAAAACTTGTCAGAGTATCTCATATAAAGCATGTAAGTGAGCCCATTTAGTAGCCTTTTAACATGTGGTGGAATGCTAGTGTAGAATATGATAGAATTGGGAGTTGATCCTGCAGTGGCAGAGATAGGTAGGAGTCTTTTATTTCCTCTAAAGTCTCCTAGCTGACCATCCCTGGGAATACCTGAATCCTTAGCTGGAAATAAGATCTTAGGGAATGGTATTTTGATCTGTCCCCAACTCTAAGACTATGGTAATTGAATTATGATTTTTATCTTTTCACCTGTTACATGAATGCTTTTGGGTATTGCTTAGATACTTGTGGTGGGGAGGGGGGCACATTACAGAGTAGGATCATTGGGGATCTTAATTACAGTTTAATGTAATAATAATCTGAGTGCTGAAACTTGGTCTGTAAGGTTTACTTGAATATGTGATTTTTTTTTTAATTGGGGCTAAATATTGCTTGACTATGGACTATATCCTGGATCTGGTAAAGCTCCTTTCAAGAGTGAATGTGTTGACATTTAACCTGGATTTGATCATCTTACACTGATCTCTATGTTGAACCACAATATAGGTTTCTGGAATGGTTTTCCATGCTTAAGAGATGTAGTCATGATACTGCGGCCAGCCATCATAAGGATTCTGCTTTATGATAAAAACTGAATTTGGAAAAGAGAACGAGTGTACAAAATACATTGCAGGTACATACAGACACCTGGCTGTTAACATTAGGGCTCACTTTAAACTTGGGGACCAGAGCTACTTTCACTAGTAAAGTTCTGATCTCTGTTTTTTAATCAAACCCATCAAAATGGCTCTGAATATGAAATGTGACATTTTTTTTACCAGGAAAGTCCAACTTGGCCAGAAAGTGACCATTTTCTGTGAGGGTCCAGGGAGAAAAGCTCCACAATCACAAGCTTTCAAAAATCAAGTACAGACTTTTTAAATTATAAAGTGTCATGTTACACTACAAATCATAAGAGTGAAAAAAAAGTAATGAGAATAAAACATCAAACATATGTTTCATAGTAAAGTACAATGAAGAACAACATGAGTTGGGGAAAATATCTGAGGAAAAACTCAGCAGTCATATTGTTTGGTACATAATGTAGTATGTGATAAATGAGACCTGAGACAATTATAATAAGATGTTTTAAAGAGATACAAGAGATTATATGGTTAGAGACAGCGAGCAGGGAACAGAGATGTCTTAGCATGAGAGATGGTATTCATATTATGGTCATAGAAGGAAGAAGGATGGAGAGAAGGAGATTATAAGATGAGTAGGAATTAAAAAGACAGAGGTAGAGGAATGATCTGCAGAGATGAAGTGAATAAGGTATGTTAGTGGGAAAAACAAAAGAAAGGAGTATGGTATAACACTAGAGAGGGGAGTAAAGTGTGTTTTAGGGGGAACAGGTGAGAGAGGTATAGTGAGGGTTCAGCCAGGATTGGCATTGGCACAGGAACACGTCCAAGATTTTGTAAAGTATTATTTTAGGCAACATCTAAATGTGGGTAGAGTAGAAATAGTTCTGGTGGTTAGAAGTAAGGAGTTCCGTTTTTTTTTTTTTTTTTTGCTACTGAGTATTAGTATAGGCTTTGTTTTTGGTTTATTTATGGTGAGAAGTTGTTTGTCTAGTGATCTTAGAGCTCTTTTAGAGACATACATATCACTTAAAGGGGTAAGAGTTGGTCAGGCTAATGGTTTGTGTATGATTTTATGTATTATTACAAGCTGAATGCAGGAAAGGTGGAGGGGGAGTTCCAGCCTTGTAGGAGTATTCAGAGCTTTACAGTGAGGGGTAAAGGAAGATAAATTAGTAGAAAACTTAGCAATTTTGTTGTAGAAGCTTTCAAGTTTGCTTTTATGGAGAATTATACATTGGTTAGAATTGGTGCTCCATAGAGTAGGAAGGGTTGAAGGTAGGTTTTGACTAGAGTAATTATTGAAGGCATGTTCAGAAAATGTTTGTTTCTGTAAAGCATGCCTAGCTTCAGACAGGTTTTCTTGATATTGCTTTAAATGCGGAGGTCGAATTTAAGATTTTCATCTTTTATGACTTCTAATAGTTTGGTATGGTGGACTAATTCAATTTCAGTGCTATTTGCCAAGAAGATTTCGAAAGATGCTTTGTTAGAGGTATGAGTCTTTGGGGTAAAGAGGAGAAGTTTGTATTTTGGGGGCTGAATAGGAGTTGTGCTCTTGTAAGCAGATTTCAATGGAGATAACAGCTTGTTGAATGATTTTTTTGGAGGTGAGTTAAAGTATTTGAAAAGTAGATAATGGTAGAGTCACCTGCATATTGAATCAAGATGTCTTCACAAGAAGATGAATGTAGGTGATTGATAAATGTATTGAACACTAGATGACCAAGGATGGATCCTTGTGGCTCTCATATGGAAGTGGGAAGGTATGCAGAGATGGATCCTTGCCAATTTACAGTGTGTTGCCTGTTGGCAAGGTAGCTAGAGAACCATTGAGTAAATGGAATTGATAGACCCAGAATGAGTAGCTGATTGAAGAGTTTGCTGTGAGAGACTATGTCAAAGGCTTTTAATAGATCTAGAAATACTACAGATATATGTTTATTAGAGTTGTGAGCTTTATTGACTGTGTCTGTAAATGATAATAATGCAGTTCTGGTGCTATGATCTGGCTGAAATTCACGTTGGGTATTATGTTTAGTTTATTTTCTAAGAGATAATTTGGAAATGGTTAGTTGGTTCACCTTAACACAGTCAGGCCTGCACAAATTGGTTCAGATATGGAATTCTATTCACTCAATTACACGACTAACATTAGATACCCTGTCAAGGTTTTTACTATTTTTAACATTGGATAACAGCATGTTTTTTCCATAGGACCCCCAACCCTTATGAAACTATCCACTGTTATATCTGATGAAGAATTTGGGTGAAACTGCCTATCTAAGATAAATAAAACCAAATTGTTTGTGAAGTACAACAGAACTACCATATTGACATTATTCCTCTATGAGCTGACCCAGCTGTTTGGAATTTGGAAACGTATAAGAACAATGACCTAACTTTTGACCAACATATGTCCATGCTTGTAAAAAAAAGTACTTCTGTATTGCACAGCTTATAAACAAAGGGATAGGGTCTAGATCAATGGATGTCATTGTCCCACTTTACTCATCCCTCACTAGGCTGGCATTGAGTACAATGCACCCATTGACATGGACTGCCTCCTGAACTACTAAATGACAGAGGCAGATCCTAAATGTTTTATCCCATGCACGGGTCCCTTACAATTATTTCTTGTATAATCCTAGTTATTCCTATTAGGAGTTCTATATAATTATCGAACAAGTGATAGGTAAGATATCTAAACAAACGGGACATGTTAATTTTAGCAGAAAAAGGGAAACTGGCTAGGCTTAAAATAGCCTACATGGGCAGTACATACCTATGAATCTGTAAGTAAGCAATGGTAATTATCTGCTTAGTTATTCTGCATTTATTGATATCGGCCTGCTTGAATCTGTTTTAACAGGCAAGGGCACCTAAATATTGATAAGGGAATAATTTCCCAAGGTCTTAAAGAATCTGAAATTATGGTTATCACCAACTTAGAGATACACTCTTTTGTTGATATTAAGGTTATTCCTGCATGACAGTACCTCCATGTGTTGTAAGTGGGTGGGTATATATAGGAGTTAACTACTGTGATCTTACCTGAGAACAAGTAATTTTATCTATGAAATAAGTATTTGTGGACACTTAGCTTCAGTATTTAGAAAATGCTTCCCAGAATTAAGGTATCTGCAGCCAGGTATTATGTATTACTCTCAGGTCATGTGACTCTAGCACCGTTGGCACTTCTGGTGTGCTCACCCCCCTTCAAGTCCAAACAAAGATCAAAATACAAGGAAAAAAAGAGCCTTCTGTTTAGTTCTGATCCAAGTTGAGGAACAATAAATAAATAAAAATCTCTTCTGCCATGGTTTCACCAGAAAAAAATTCTTCTTTGGAAAATGGAAATTGTAGCAAGTGACTTGTTGCATACAAGTCATCTGCTGCAGTCTAAATACCATACAGGGTGTACTGAAGTACATGACCACTAACCACAAATGCAGCATTGGCCTTCATTTCTTAAAATCAGAATTACACTACTAGCTAATTGTCATCTGCTGATTGTGACCTCTGACACCATATGACTAAGATGGCTGCTTCCTTCATCTTGCCCTATGTACACTTCTGAGTGCAGTTCTTTATTATTCAAATGTGTATTATTTATTTATTTATTTATTTTATTTTATTTCCATTTTGGATACTGCAGTAGAGCAATGACCACAGAATAACCAATAGCAGACTCAAACTGGGATACATTCAAAATAGTATCAACAAAAATGTAACAATTATAACCAGTATTGGAACTCAAAGATAATGCAAAACAGTATGTGCAAGCTTTACATCATGCTGAGATATACATTTTAGAAGCTAAATGTCAAATCAGGGAGGGGTAAAAAGAAAAGAGTAAGACGCAGGTTTAGCCTCGGAAGTTGTAGTGGGTAACACAATGTGTTAATAGCACAATGCAAGAGGTAAGCATTAGTAAAGACACATATTCCAAGAAGGTAGAGGGGCTGAGAATGGTCAAAATTGTAAAATGACAGTGAACAAGGGGAAAGAGAAGCTAGGTTTATATTTACAGGAAGAAGAAATGTAGTGGTAACTAAAAGAGTTTCAGTACAAGTGAAGGGATGGATGTGAGTAAATTAACCTTGTACAGAGTTGTGCTTATTAAGTGATATGTCCTACATACTGGCATTTGCATTTAAATTGCTCAGACATAAACTGTTTATGTTGGGGCCTGAACTTAATACAGTTAACATGCTTGGTGAATAGTGATGAAGGGATTGCCACAATTTTGGAGTTAGTAAAAACTAACAGAAAATTCTAGCCAAGCTAGAATTTCCACTGAGTGACCCTCAAACCTTTTGTATTAAAGTCATGTAGGATATTTACAAATGACACCTATGAACATCACGTGTTTCAGCTATATGATAATACTAAATGATCACGACTTATTTCTTTTTTAGTCATTTGATGAACAAATTCAGGCCAATAAAGTCAAACCTTACTAGTTGCAGACAAGCATGTTTCAGCTTTGTTATGAATTTAATCAACACAGCATAAATTGACCATTTGACTAAGCATTAGAAACACAGGGCTGTTATACCCAGCTGATTTCCATTACCATTAGGGTGACTGCAAAACTTCCCAACTACCAGACTAAAACAATGAGTGAAAAAGTCAAACAGAAAAAACAATCAGTAAAAACTGAGAGAAAATTCAGAATTTTCACTGAGTGACCAATTAAACCTTTTGTATTAGAGGCACATGGGATATATGCAAATTACCCTTTGTCTTAGCTATGTAGTGAGTAGGTGGAGGTTTTAAAATACAGCCTACTGTACCCAGGTTTCAGAGGTTATTAGCAGGGACGATAGTGAAAAGTTTCACTGCAGGTGTAGAAGGGCTATTATAGTGCAATAATTTGAAACGTTAGGAGCCCATATGTAGGTTGAGGTGATTTGTACCAGGAAACAGTTTGACTTAGGTAAATAAGCCAATGGTATTTTAGTTGAGGTGGAATTTTTGATGAAGAGGCATATTTTATTAGATAAGGTCTGTAGTGCTGATGAGCTTTTATTAGCGGAGGTGGCAAACAAGGATAAATCATAATAAAGCTGTGTGAGCAAGACATCTTTACTGATGGTGCACTAACTGGTGATGAAAGGTTTGAGCTATTTTCCAAGCCCAAAAAGGAAGTAGTTGATTTCATACCTATATTTTTGAATATGCTCCTGAAAGTTAAAAGAGATTAGTTGTGCCAGATGCTGTGGCATCTGAATGAAGTGGTAGCATTGATAAGATTGTAAAATGTTTGATGGAGCTCATAACTTTGGAAAGTAGCAAAGAGCATAGCCTTATTTTAGTTTTTTTTTTCTTTTTTTTTTTTGGTGGGATGGGGTTGGGTTAAGGAAAAGCTTTTTGCAGGTGATCTGTTCATATATGACAACAAAGTCAGTTTGTAGTTAGGTTACATATGCTTCTTATTTGTCAAGTGGCATTCAACTTTATAAGAAAAAACATATATGGCATACAAGTGGTATAGCCATATGTCATTTATTATGAGCAGTATAGAAGTATGTTCAGGTTAGGTAACTTTTCAAAGATTATCTGCAGACTACATCAGCAGATAAAGCATATCAGATTACTACTGTTCTTTTGCTGTACATTCTGTTTCATTAGAAACACTTTAAAATGTATTTCTAGATGATCATTTATCTCCTAGGCTTTACAATGCAAGATGTTCTTTAGTGCATTCTGCAACATTCCAGAGAAAGCATGTATCTTTATGTCTGATCTAAAGATATACATATATATATATATATATATATATATATATATATATATATATATATATATATATATATATACATACATACAGTGTGTATAAATATATATATATATATATATATATATATATATATATATATATACATACACACACACACACACACACACACACACACACACACACACACACACACACACACACACACACACACACACACACACACACTGTATATAAATATATATATGTGATGATATGGCTTCTCAAACCATATGCATTAAGTCTTGTAATACTTTACACATGTTGGTTCATCTTAGTTCTTAAAATAGTAAGAAAACAGCAAAGCAGATGACAAATGTAATTTAGTTATCAATGCAGATTTGGTCACACTGGTATCTATAACATATAAGGTAGTGACTTTTTTGAAATCATGCAAAATCTGATCCTAGCCAGTGGAAATACATTAGCTCTAAATATAGCATCTTAAACTCTACGGCTTCCTGTGTTCACTTCTCTGACTTATTTATTTGAGCACAAGTCCATTATATTTCTGTGCTTGTTTTCAACATTTAGATTGGCACATTAATACATATTCTGGAATACTTGTTCTGTATAGCGTAACTGTCATCATGTGAATGATTTTTCTGTCTTCGGAAGACATTGGTAAAAATGAAAATAAATTGCCTTACCATATTAAAAGAGGAAACTATGACAGAATAATACAAAAGTAATATGAACAAAGATATCATCAAATGAGAGTACATTTTGTGCCTCCAAAGGATTCATTGAAGTAAAATTGCAGTTTGTCATCCACTCAGCTATGCTTAGTCTTTGCCAGAGTTACTTTAGTTTTGTAGCAGCTTTCTACTGCATTTTAAAATGTAGTTCAAAGTAATTTGTGCTACTCAGCGATACCTTTGCCTTTCCCCTAACTCTTAAAGATCTGTTCGGAAACACTTAAAATGCAATCAGTTATGCCAAATATTCCCTCCTGGTTGACCGTATACTTCATACCTTTGCTTCAAGTTTCATAGCTCTTTTTTGTGATAAAAATATTGCTGAACTAAGCTATTTTGTATGAAATGCAGTTTCATGTTAAGACTGTACATAATATATAAGACTGTTAAATTAACAATCATTTCATGTTGAAATAATACATTACTGCATGACAATACATCTGTGAAATGATTTAGAAAGTATCTGCTGGCAGCTGGAAAAAATAAATTATTTGACAAACTTATATATGTATGCATTTAGATATTTGACATTTTCTATTGAGTTGGTCTTAATATTGGTTTAAGACCCAGCCTGTAATAGAGACACTACAAAAAGCATTATGTTGCTGTATTTTTCGGCTTTTCCCGGTTAGGGGTCGCCACAACTGAACTCCGGTCCGCTAATGGTTGGCCTTAGATTTTTCCGTGCCGAGTTGCCAGCTCTGACGCACAACCTTCAACAAAGGTACGCCCATTCACGCATGTCTCCACACAGAAGACGCTCTAGCTGAGAATTGAACGGAACAACGTCCTACTATGAGGCGACAACGCTACCGCAGCACCACCACCGCAGTATATTACAAAAAGCATTATATATAATTAAAAAGTAATAGAGAAACAGACCTTTAAATATAATGCAGTATTTGTTTCAAACAGTACATGGTTTACTCTGAATTATAATTATGTCTTTTGGGATAAATGTTACAAGGAGTGCAATCAAGGAGGTGGAAATAACGAGTGTGAAAATTATCATGTTAGTATTTAGTTGAGCAACATACAGGGAGAAGTTTACATTTAAATTTAAATTTACATTTAAGTTTTACATTTTAAGTTAGGCTAACTATTTATACAGAGTGGGTTTGAAAAAAACAGGTCAATTGATTAATGTAGAAAATTGGTTGATTAAAAGGTTTATGACTTTAGTGAGCTCCGTGCAGAAAGGACAAGTTTAAGGAAGGATATTTTTGCTTTACAGTGTATGTCATATGTTGGTAAAGAGAAATCTTGCCAGAATGCTGTTCTTAAAAAGGAGAGAGAAGTGGTAACAGACAGTTAACATATTGGAAGGAAGGCAAATGTCATCATGGATGGTAAGTGCCTTCATGTCCACATAGGAAAGACCATGGTGGTATTCTGAGTATCCTGTAGGCATTCTATTCTATAAAAGAGATATTCTTGTAAAATATATCTATCCCGCCAATAAGTCTTATTCATGTTTCAGTGGAAGTTTACGTCTGTTGAGCAGAGGTTTACGGAGGTATTAGTTTTTATGGATGTGTTGCAAACTTCAAAGGACCAACTCTTTCAAGGCTCTATAGGCAAAGCAAAGAGCTCATCTCAATAGATGATAGGAAATGAAAAAGATTGACAGCACTTTAAGTCAGTAAGAGTAACCTAAGGAGGAGAAACCTTTGATTTTTTTTTTTGGTAAAGAAATGTTGTGGTTTGCTGAGCTGGGCCATATGTCAAACTAAGTACATACAAAAGGGTAATTTATATCCTATTTTTGGTCTATTAAGGGAGGAAAAGAAGGGAATGATGACTTCCTTGGATCTATATGAGATGCCCTCTGATTATTCTGGCTTTATAAAAGGATATCCTAGCAGCGGTGTACACATGGTGGTCAAAGGCTACTTTCTTGTCAATGAAGATGCCCAAGTTGTTAATAAGTAGGTGGATTTTTAGGAAGTGTTGTATTTTTGAAAGGAGCAGGAGTGTCTAGGTTTGCTAAAGGGTACAATATTGTATTTTAGGAATTTAATTTGAGGCTGTAGACCAAGAACCACTTGTTAGTATGAGTTAGGATCTCCTGTTAAATACATAGGTCATCTGGGGTATTTATGACAGCTCTAAATTTGCAGTCATCAACAAACTTCATAAGCCTTTGGTGACTGCATTAACATTTGAGGAGTGGATACCAAAGAGGAATGATCTGAAAACTGATCCCTGGAAGACACAGCTAGTACCCATTCTTGCAACACTAACAGACTGGGACTAGTGAGCCACTTTGCTCTCCAGTGAGTACCACAGGGATTTACATTTATTTGGATTAACTTTGCAATTATGTTTGTGTGTGGCATTCTAGCAAAAGCTTTGGCCAACTCCAGATATGCCATGTGATTTTCCTGAGTCTAATACCTTAATGACCTGTTCAAAAAAGTCTGCCAGCTTCAAGAGGCAGGATCTGCCTTTAGTGAACCCAAAATGTTTCAGGTCTAGGTATTGAAGACTACCCATTTCATATTTATAAGGTCCATGATGATGCAATCCATTGCTTACAGATAAGGCTAGTGAGGGTGATAGGTATATAGTTGCCTGGGTCAGTCACAGATCACCCTTTGTGGAGAGGATGGCTACAGCTGTTCACTACACCTCTGGCATGAATCCAGTGGAGAGGTGAGACTGAATAAATGTGATAAGGAGTCAACAAGACGATGTTTGCTGATGACAAGAAGACAGCCTGGCAAATTTTCAGGTCCCAAGGAGCTAGTGTTTTTAGCACTTAGGGCTTACTTTGTGGTAAATGTAGGGAGTATGTATGCTTATTTGCTATAAGCAATTTGGGGTAGACTGGGGAGTAATGTTTGAGGGCGGCCATGGTGGTGCAGAGGTTAGCATTGCCGCCTCGCAGCAAGAGGTTCTCCGGTTCGATCATTGGCTGGGGTGCCTCCCTGTGGTTGTGTGTGTTTCCTCCAAGTGCTCCAGTTTCCTCCCACATCCCAAAAACATGCTATAGGTGGATTGGACACTCTAAATTGGCCCTAGGTGTGAGTGCATGTGTGTGTGCCTTCTGTGGAAGGTTGAGTGCCAGGCTGGCAACTCGACACCATAAAAACTCCACTGCCAATTATGAGCAGACAGGTGATCCACTGTGGCAACCCCTAACTTTGAAAAGCTGAAAGAAGAAGAGGGGTAATGTTTGAGATGCATTTTTCTGCTAGTATCTTGCCAATGTTTTCATGAGATGGCAATATGATGTTACCTTGCAATAGCTTAGAGCATTGTCGGTTATTATTTCTTAGGTTCCTGACACAGCATTGTTGGTTACTATTTCTTAGGTTCCTGACACAGCTGAAGAAAGATTTGTGTTTATTTTTAGCATAGGTGGCAATTTGCAATTTCTACTTGTTCTTGTAAGATTTGATTTTGATTGTAAATTTTTTATCGATCATTCTGAGCTCTTTGCTAGCTGATGGCATGTTATTTTTGCTTTTATGGTTTAGAAGTTTCTATTTCCTATTGTATATCTTTTTTTTTAATAGGGGTCCACTAAATGTGCATGTTCTTAAATTTGGCACTATATTTATGTTTTAACTGGAGTGATTATTTCTGAAAACCCACCCCTAGTTACATCAGTCTTCAACCTAGCATTATGGACAGTTGGACTACCCTTGTTTCTCCTCCCAACCTTGTTGACTTGGGTCTTTTGAGGCAGTTTAGCAATTGCCTCATGTACACATACAACCCTCTACTAATAGCATAGTCTAGTACAGAGTGAGAGACATGTATTTACACCAAGAATCTAGAATCCAAGCTCTCTCTCACTCAAAACAGTACCACGGAGAAGGTTGTCAACTCAACCACCACTACAAATTCACATAGTAAAACTATTCATACACATACCACTACTCATACACATAGTACGCATCAAACACATGAATCCATATATCCAGACGTTTTCTCAAAAAAAATACTGACACACCAGAGACCTCCAAAACACAAGTCTGCTACAGCTTAACACAGTCTCCACAGCTCTCGTGACATATAGCAACACCAGTATCTCACCCATCAAGGCCGTAAGGTGTAACACTCAAAAAACAAGTTTTCTTTTCATTGGAGACTCAATAGTGAGACACACAGATGTCCTACTCACCAGGTTGGACATGGAGAAAGCCATGGCCAGCTGCCTGTCTGGTGACAGGATTCACCAAATAATGCATGGACTCAAGTCTCTCAGCAACAAGTATCATTATGACACTGTCATAGTTCATGTTGGTGTGAATGACCTGTGATGTACCGCACTGGACTATATGAAGAGAGACATGGCTGATGTCTCTGAGTATGTGTCCCAGGCAGGTATCTCCCTAACCTTGAGCAGCATACTACCCTCACCTAGAATGATGCCACAGTATAAACAACAAATATTGATTTGAGTAATTGGCTTAGTTTTTGGTGTCATTCCAAGAGGATCCAGTTCCTGTCTGCCTGGGAAGCCATGGTCGACAAACCTCACTGCTTTGCCAGAGACAGTTTTCACCTGGCATCCCTAGGCTTTCAGCTTCTAGCAAATGCTCTTGCCTCCCATAGTGGCTTTTTTAGGCAAGGTCTTGAAAACAACATTACTGATGTGAAATTAATCAGTCAGAACAAAATAAGGGTCATGCTGCTAAATACTAAGAGTTTAAACCAAAAACTGTACATCCTGAAAGCACTTCTATCACTAGAAGATGTATATGTTTGTGCAGTCACAGAAACCTGGTTTAAGGCCTCAGAGAGTACCCAAGCCCTGCAAGGCTACAATGCCTTCCACCTTTAGACCACAAAATAAACATGTGAAAACCAAAAGAGGCTGTGTCTCAATCTATATTACAGAAAATTTCACCTCACATCTATTATTCCGGACAACTCCATGGAGATACTCCAGGTCCAGGATATGGTTGGTAAGACCCTCATTCATGTTCTAGCCGGTTATAGATCCCCCTCCATGGGTCACGACACCCATGAAGCCTACTTAACCAAACTGAAGACAATCAAAATTTTACCAAACATACTGGTTATGGAGGATTTCAGTTATCCCACCATCAACTGGAAAACCTATTCTAGCCCACACTCCCTAGTACAAAAGTTTCTTGACTTTGTGAATTCAAATGCCCTGGAATAAATTATCCATACCCTGACAAGAGGAACAAACATTCTAGATCTAGTCTTTATCAACATGTCAAACAGGTGCACTGCTGCAACTGTTGGACCCTCATGAGTTAAAACTGACCACAAATGAGCTACGTTTGAACTGACACTAACACCAGAACTCATAAAGGATGAAATCAGAATAAAAAACTTCACCATGGCAAACTATACCCTCCTAGGTGAAGGTATAAATGCATTTCAAGCCCCACCCCAAGCTGAAATTGGTAACTATGCCAAAGCTTACACTAAAGCCCTGTACAATCACTTGAATAAGTGTATAAACGCAGCTGTAGCAGATAGAATCAAAGCCAGAGCCCCAAGTAAAATCAAGCTGCTATGCTGGACTTCCAGCATCAACAAACTCTACAATAAAAACAAACTGTTGCTGTCCAAGAAAACAAAGACAAGGAACCAACAATGCAAAAATGCCCTCCTCAGCCTTAACAGGCAAATAAGTCAACTTGTCAAATCTTCCAAGTGCTCCTTTGAGGAAAAACCTAGCAAGTACTGCCAAGGATAACCATAAGACCTTTTACAGCTATCTACGTAACCTAAAGGGTAGGACCCAAGCATGTACAGAACTGGTAGAAAAATGTATCACACACACTGACCCCACAAAGATAGGGAACCGGCTAGCAGATAGGTTAGGTGAAAATTTCACTTCCTTATTCCCTCCTAACTTACAACAAACCCTCCCCCAAACTTCCCCCACCTTACATATCTGAAGAGCAGGTCCTCAAAGCCCTGTCCAAGGCAATACACTGCCTCTATGGGACCAGATAACATCCCAGGCTCTATTCTAAACAGGCTAAAACATGAACTAGCATCACCACTAAGTACCCTTTTCAATCATAGCCTAACCACAGGCTTTGTTCCTGCAGAATGGGAAATAGCTACAGTTATTCCCCTCCACAAAGGTAGCCTAGCAACAGACCTGGAGAATTGCAGACCCATAAGCCTAACCAGCCTCATCTGTAAGGCCTTGGAATGTATCATTACAGACCTCATAAATAAAGATATAAGTGACCTCCAAACCTTGGATCCTACCCAAGTCGGCTTCATGAAGGGAAGATCCTGCCTGTTAAATCTGGTGGATTTATTTGAAAGTGTGTCCAAGGCCACTGATGAGGGCAAATCTGTGCATAAAGTATGCCTCGACTTGACAAAGCTTTTGACACAATCCCACATTCAGGCATTACTGATAAACTTACCTAACTGAATGTAAACCCCTTTGGTGTAAGATGGGTTGTCAACTGGCTCACAAACCAGACACACACAATCAAAGTGGGTGACTCCACATCAACCAGCAGACCCGTTACCAGCAGGGTGCCATAGAAATCACTGCTGGGTCCCTTACTGTTTGGTATATACTTCTCAGAAGTTCAGGTCAAAATTAAAGGGTTGTGGCTGACCAAGTTTGCAGATGACAGCAAACTAGGTGTAATCACTGAATCCCCAAATGATGTCAGCATGCTCAAGGATAGAATCAAATAGACCAACAACTGATGTATTAGTCATGGTCTCAAACTGAATGCAAAGAGATTTATCATCATTCCCATCAGCACAAATAATACCCCTTTGCACTATCAAATCAGTAACAATACCCTAAGTACCCATGAAATCCTTCTTATCAGTGACAGCTGATTTGGAAAATAATGTTTGCGGACATCTTACATAAGAGGAGACTCCATCTCCACCAAATAAAATAAACAAGTCTCCAGTCTTAATGCATTGAGGTAAAATATGTTTTGCAAAGGTGTTGTTTTCAATTGTTAAAAGGATTTGGTAACCACTTTTTGGAACATCGCACTTCATCAAGGCTCATTAAGAACATTCATCAAGCTAATAAAGAGATTAAGAAAAGCATAGAGAATGTCCTCCCTGTGGCCATGTGGGTTTCCTCCATGTGCTCTGGATTCCTCCCACATCCCAAGACATGCTGTAGGTGGATTGGAGAGTCTAAATTGGCCCTAGGCGTGAGTGTGTGCATGTGTGTGCCTTCTGTGGAAGGTTAGGTGCTGGGCTGGCAACTCAACACCGTAAAACTCCACTGCCAATCATGAGTGGGTAGGGGATCCACTGTGCTGAGCCGTAACAGAAGAAGAAGAATATATATATATATATATATATATATATATATATATATATATATATATATATATATAAAGAGAGAGAGAGAGAGAGTGTGAAAGATTAGATATTTATTTATTATTTATTTATTTACATTTGTTTACCAGGAAATTCCGACTGGATGCAGGTCCTTTTTCAGTGGATGCCCGGGGAGAAAAGCTCCACATCATGTACATGATAGAGATACAAAGTTGCAGCAATAGTAAACAACATTACAGGTTGTTGGCTTTAATACAATAACAAGATATTGATTATCAACAGTATATACAGAAAATGTTGCAAGTTAAGATAGTTTCTTGTCATTTATAATATTAGTAACAAAGTTGTCAGACAAGATGTTAAAGTATGTAAAGAGAACTAGCTATTTCTGACTGTGGTTAGTAGTGGCGGTAGTATAGTTGGGTTAAGAGTCTAGGTGGGGGGTGGGTCTATATCAGAACACCGAAAGTTCACATTTTCAAATGTTCTTACATCAATCCCTAATCAGTGAATGCTGAAAACATCGAACATTCAGAACAGCAAATTTTTTCCTATGGAAAAAATTTGCTGTTCACTATACACACAACACAAGCACACCAAACAAACAGCAATCCACACACATGCACCCAAAATCTTACAGCTATCCCTACACTAAACTGTACAAACACCACTAACTATCCACTTACCTTAACCCAAACCCTAACCTTAAGGTCTGTCACTATCGCACACTCACCTCACCTAACTTCTTCTTCCTAACGCCCTAACCCTCACGTCCACACAATCGCACACATACCTCCCTTGTGCCCTAACCCTAACTCACCTAACCCATTCCTAATTGCACACTTACCTGAACCCGACCCATAACTTTCCACTACAGTGCTGAAAATAGAGAAACGACAGAAACGGACAACCGAATTCTTTCCCTAGGAAAAAATTTGATTATCTGTCATTTTGCTATTTTCAGCATTCACTGAATAGGGATCGATGTAAGAATATTCAAAAGTATGAAATTTCGATGTTCTGATATAGACCCGTGGAGGGTAAGTGTGGGAGTATTAGTCTGGATTAGAACAAGGACAAAGCCAGAGAAAATTTAAGTGGAATTTGAGCGTAGTCTTAAAAAGGCTGCTGGAAGGTAGAGTAGTTATAGAAGGTGGAAGATTGTTCCAAAGTTTAGAAATGGTACATGAAAATATGGCTTCTCCTGCTGAGTTTATGGGTTTGATAACAGTGAGTTGATTTTTGTTGCTTGATCTTAGGGGCCTAGTGGGGTGATAGGGTTGGAGAAGGGTTTGAAGGGAAGGGATGTTAAGGGGGTGGTTAATAAGTTTATGAGTGAGGGTTAGTTGATTAAAGTGAAGGAGTTGTGGAAGTTCTAGCCAGTTTAATTCTTTAAAGGACATACAGTGATGGCTGCGGTAGGAGGTTCCAGTGGCAAATTTAGGAATTTTGTTGTAACAAGCATCCAGCTTGTGTAGGTCTGTCTGTCTAAGGTTGGTAAGTATGGGGAATGCATAGAGTAGGGTGGAGATTAGCTGGGAATTAGCTATGGAGATTCTAGCCACCTTGGTTAGGAATTGGTGGCTTTGATATAATGCACCAAGTTTCTTGTGAACTTTTTTTATTGTGAGAGATATGTGGATATCAAATCCAAGTTTGTTGTCTATTTCCACACCCAGCAATTTTGTGTGTTCTGATGGAGAGATGATGGTATTGTCTTTGGCAAGAATGTTAAAGTGGGGGGTGTTTTTGGTGGCTTTGGAAGGTTGGAACAGGAGAAGTTTTGTCTTACTTGGGCTGAGTAGGAGCTGAGCATTGGATAGCCAGCTTTCTACAGAAGAGAATGATTCATGTGTGATTTGTTGTAGTTCTGGTAGAGTGGGGGCAGAGCAGATGAGAGTAGAGTCACCTGCGTACTGTATAAGGGATGCTTGTGTGGTGGCAGTATGTAGGGTGTTAGTGAAAAGTGAGAATAGCAGAGGGCCAAGGAAAGACCCTTGGGGAACTCCTAAAGTAACTGGGAGGCGAGGTGATATGTTATCCTTCCTGATTACTGATTGCTGGCATCCATGTAGATAACTGTGGAACCAGTTGCAGGCTGATTGGGGTAGCAAAGGCGAAATCTCAAAGAAAACAGCATGTTGAGTGATGTCAGCATGCTCCAAGGATAGAATCAAATAGACCAACAACTGATGTATTAGTCATGGTCTCAAACTGAATGCAAAGAGATTTATCATCATTCCCATCAGCACAAATAATACCCTTTGCACTATCAAATCAGTAACAATACCTAAGTACCATGAAATCCTTCTTATCAGTGACAGCTGATTTGGAAAATAATGTTTGGGACATCTTACATAAGAGGAGACTCCATCTCCACCAAATAAAAATAAACAAGTCTCCAGTCTTAATGCATTGAGGTAAAATATGTTTTGCAAAGGTGTTGTTTTCAATTGTTAAAAGGATTTGGTAACCACTTTTGGAACATCGCACTTCATCAAGGCTCATTAAGAACATTCATCAAGCTAATAAAGAGATTAAGAAAAGCATAGAGAATGTCCTCCCTGTGGCCATGTGGGTTTCCTCCATGTGCTCTGGATTCCTCCCACATCCCAAGACATGCTGTAGGTGGATTGGAGAGTCTAAATTGGCCCTAGGCGTGAGTGTGTGCATGTGTGTGCCTTCTGTGGAAGGTTAGGTGCTGGGCTGGCAACTCAACACCGTAAAACTCCACTGCCAATCATGAGTGGGTAGGGGATCCACTGTGGTGACCCGTAACAGAAGAAGAAGAATATATATATATATATATATATATATATATATATATGCCTTGATCTGATTTTGGCATTTCTTACAGGAGGATGGGTGTTTAGGATGGAGAGGAAGGTACTGTTGAAGAAGTGGACAGCCTCATCTAGGATAATGTCTTTTAGTGGTGACCAGTTTATTTTTGGCAGGGAGGAGATGAAGGAGTTGGGGTTGAAGTTGGACTTGTTCCGTATTTTCCTGTGGATAATGGGCTTCAGACTGTTTGTGTGGTGCCGAATTAGGAAAGTGGGGGAGTGGTCACTAAGACTGTGAGGTAAGCAGCCTGCTAGGTAAGAGTGAGGGGCTTTGTTGACTAGGATCCAGTCAAGTAAGGTATGATTGTTAGGGTTTTTGTTGATTCGGGTAGAGGAATGAATGAGTTGAGTGAACCCATGGAGATTAAGGTGAATGGCTGGGAGACTGTTATTACAGGATAGCCAGTTGATGTTAAAGTCACCGAGAATTATGGTTTCCTGGGGTAGACATAGAGTAGCCCAGCTCAGGAGATTTTCTAGGGGTGTAATATTTTGACCTGGTGGGAAATAACATCCTATGATATTGATTGTTTTGTTTGGGTTTAGTTTAAGATTGGCATAAAAGATTTCTTCATTGTTGTGGTGAGGGGCAGATGAGTTCAGGAGTTGAATATTGTGGTGGTGTTTAAATATCAATGCTACACACTTCCTTTTTTGGCCAATCTGTCTATGTGAAGGATGTTATACTCAGGTGGAAGTATTTCCTCACTTTTTTAATGTGAGGTTTGAGCCAGGTTTCAGTTAGAAAAAGAATATCTGAGGAATATATGCTTATGCTGGCGTGTAGTTCTTGGATTTTATTGCATATGCTTCTGATGTTTAGGGACATTATAAGTAGGTCTGTTGTTTTCTTGTTGGCTAGGAGTTGAGTTGTGGGGGGTTGCTTGGACTAGGGTTTGTGGTTGGGTTGGATTTGGGAGGACCAGAGTTTGGATGGATGTCTCCAGTGAGGACAAGTTTATACAGGGTGTTTAGGATATGTTTTATATACATAGTAAATTGCTTATGGTATCTTAGGGATATTTTATTTTTGAGTGTGCTAGGTGTTTGGTAATGGAGTGTGTGTATTGGGATGATGGTTTTGGTGGCAGTGGTTGTGTAGTTATAGTGTAAATATTTGATGGAGGGTATTGAGAGAGTACAGTGGAAGTTGTTGGGGCATGTGACTGTGGAGCCTTGGTAGGATGTAATGTGAGCTAGAACTACGCAGGTTAGGATTGTTATTATATTAGGCAGCATCATGATTGTGTTGGATGTAGGGGGAGGGGGTGAGTAGTGGTATAGCCTAATTCCTGCAGTTAGGGGTGGGGTTAAGGCTATGAATAAACGCAGCGGTACTGGGGGTGGGTGGAATTAAGGGGCAGGTAGGGGAGCAGAGTGAGCGTAGCGAACGGAGCGGGCTAGAACCCCACCAGGCTAAAGATTGCAGGATGTCTAAATAGCCAAATTGTTAGGAGTTTAGAATTTAGTAGGCAAAAACAATCTATAGACCTGATTTCAGCTGTGCACTTTCTGGATAGATACCTAGTTTGTAGCAGACAAAAAAGGGCAGTTTAAGTACCTTTTTGCCTCTATTTTACAAGTGGGCAATTCCAGTGTATCTACTGGGTTATCTTTTTTCGCCTAGAGCTTTTTCTTGGTTTACTGATAACTAAAAAGAAAAAGTTAACTGGAGAATGTATTTACAGCAGATGGGGGTGGGGGTCAGCTACCGTCCCTAGCCATGGGCAGAGCCAGTTATTTCTGCTTTAGACCAGGTACTTTCTACAGTAGCAGGCTAAGAGGGAAATGTAGCTAGACACCTACAGTAACTTATTTTCTGTTTAAAGCCCTTGAGTCCTTGTGGCTGGTTTCTTCACTGCAGATGTGTCCAATGGCCAAGGATTCAGCAACTGGGGGACTGAGAGAGAACCCGTTCGCAGGGACAGTGGTCACTAAATGAAAAGATGGAGACAAAAACAATTATTACGTTAAGGTCTCTGAAAGGGGAATGAGAGAGAAGTGCTGTAAAAAGTAACAAATAATAAATTATCACTCAGGCAGGAGGGATATTGGGTTTAAGAGTAGCAGCACATTACACTATTTACACAGGTACAAAGTGTTTAGTACAAAAGACTCGCATTCACATATGAAGTCCTTGACATAAAAAAAAAAACACCTGATTTAGTGATATATACCAGATAATTTAGGTAGCCCATGAACTTAAAGAGACAGTTCTATCACAGATATAGCAGTAGTAAACTGTCACAACAATTGTATATAACAGTACTTAAATATCGCAACGCACACATTTACATATCTACAGTGCTATAATATTTATTTATTGTCAATGAAATAATAAATACATATGTCTGTGTGTGTGTGTGTGTGTGTGTGTGTGTGTGTGTGTGTGTGTGTACAGATATATATATATATATATATATATATATATATATATATATATAGATAGATAGATATAGATATAATATAGATACATAGATATACACAGCACACACACACATGCATGCATGCACTCATGCACATGCATACATACGCACCTACATATACATATATATTTTAATATTTCTTTGAACTACTCACAGTATAGGACATGCGGACATGTGGAGATGAATGATGCCAGTTAATAGTTTCGCAAGTGGTTTTGAAAATACATTTTTAAGCAAACTCTAGCAATGGATGTTTCTTATTCATTAAATGTCTTGTCTTCAAAAGTCATGCCAAGATTCAGCCTACTTAAATCTGACAATATACCATTTGCACTGTTTACTTTTAGAGTCTCTCAATAAATTATATAACTTATTGGAGTTCTATATACTGAATGGTGTCAAAAATGGCATTGTGTAGTTGAGATGCCATTGCAAGCTATTCCAGAAAGTAGTAATGATTTAGAAACAGGCACTCTGCCTCATCAGCTAAAAATGTATGCATTAATTACAGCAAATAAAATAAAAATATTCAGTCTAATATATTAACATATATTATGTTTCAAAAGAAAGTTGGGAACCTCAAGTAAAATTTCATTTGGTTTAAACTTGGCAACCTAAAGAAAATACGAAGACCAATTAAGTGCACTAGGCCAAAAGTCTATGTTACCTTAGGTTGTTGTTATGTCTTTCAGCTTTTCCCGGTTAGGGGTCGCCACAGTGGAACTCCAGTCCGCTAATGATTGGCAGTAGATTTTTACGTGCCGAGTTGCCGGCTCTGACATGCAACCTTCAACGAAGGTATGCCCATTCACGCATGTCTCCACACAGAAGACGCTCTAGCTGAGAACTGAACAGAACAACGTCTTACTGTGAGGCGACAATGCTACCGCAGCACCACCACCGCAGTAAAAAAAAAAAAAAGACGGCCAGCATTTTTTGCATCATTTTGTCCCAGATATCCATCTAATCTTGCTATTTTTGTTGTGAACTAAACTAGTGTAGTTTTTATGTTTTTCTCCAGATCACACGACTTGCTATGAACTAAACATGCATGCCTTGCAAAAGCTCTGAGAAAGCCTTCTTTTAACTGATGCCATGATACTTGGTAATGTATCATCTGCAAAAAATGGAAGCTGATGATGGAAGATAAGTATTATGCACTGTGTTACTCCAAGAAAGTGTAAACTTAAAACTATTAATATAATTAAAATGCTGTCCTTATCATCATTATTATAATTTACATTTAAAGTGTTTCTGCTTTCTGCTTCATCATTTTTCAGCAGTATACACACTGTAGTTTAAAAAATGTCCCAATCAATGCTTTCACTTTTGGAAACTGACCATATATTTAGAAAAAATGAGAATGTCAATGGATAACCAGGATAGAGTCTTCTTATACTGAACAAAAAACAAATCTCTCAGCACAGACACAATTCATAAAGCTGTTAAAGCCAAAAAGATGGCATACGAAGAGCAACTAGCACAGTGTCTTTAAAAATGGGGTACTATAACCCTACAGCTTGAGCTTCCAGGCTAAAATGTTGAAGCCATGTGGTGACTGCCACTCCCTGTAAAGCTTCCTCAATTTTTTTTCACAAACAAGGGTTCAATTAATGATATGAAAAAATATATTTAATTAATGTACTGTCATACACATACTCATTATCTGTTCAGTACCTGCTGAGAATACCGGGGAGAAAGCATCTCATGTTGGACTTTGTACAAATTGCTTTATTGTTTAGGATCTAATCAGAATACCAGTTCAGGTGTATGGGCCATGTTCCAGCATCCTGGATGTGTGTGTGTGTATGTGTTTATGTGTGTGTGTCTCTCTCTCTGTCTGCTTTGTGTTGTTTCTCTTGTTTTTTTACTTTGCATCCGTTTTACACACACACACACACACACACACACACACACACACACACACACACACCCATAAAGATACACAGACTCATATGCACAGAGACACGGAAACACACACACACACACACACACACACACACACACACACACACACACACACACACACACACACACACACACACACACAAACAGACATACCCACACACCCACAGATATACACAGACTCATACACACAGAGACACGGAAACACACAGACACACACATACACACACACACACACACACACACACACACACACACACACACACAAACAGACATACCCACACACCACAGATATACACAGACTCATACACACAGAGACACGGAAACACACAGACACACACATACACACACACACATATACCCACACACACACAAGTATTCACAGACTCATACACGCAGAGGCACGGAAACACACAGACACACACATACATACACACACACACACACACACACACACACACACACACACACACACACACACACACACACAGACATGCCCACACACCCACAAATATACACAGACTCATGCACACAGAGACACGGAAACACACAGACACACATACACACACACACACACACACACACACACACACACACACACACACACACACACACACACACACACACACAAACAGACATACCCACACACCCACAATATACACAGACTCATACACACAGAGGCAGAAACACACAGACACACACATACATACACACACACACACACACACACACACACACACACACACACACACACACACACACACACACACACACACAGACATACCCACACACCCACAAATATACACAGACTCATACACACAGAGGCACGGAAACACACAGACACACATACATATACACACAGACACACACATACACACACACACACACAGACACACACATACACACACACACATACACACATGCAGAAACACACATACTTCATTTCCTCACGCTTTCATATTTCCTAGCAGTTACGTATCAAACCATATTAGTCAATCTGTTTCCAAATTCGATTTATCTGTTCAGCTCTGTCTCAGAACTGGCTGCATGAGAAAGGGAGTGTGATTTTCAGTCACAAGATCAACTTGTAAAATGATATTGATACCTGGTATTAGTGCATTAAAAACTTAGCAATCTGCTAGAGTTATAAAGTAACACACTGTTCCCTGAGTAACAAAAAGCTAAACGCTGCTTCACCAAAATCAACATGCAAAGGTGCAGTGACTGCTGATTTGCTGACGCTCACATGATTATTGCATACTCACTGGACATTTAATGATGTAAATGTGTAACTTTGTATCACATTAATGGGAACTCTAGCTAGTAACTAGATGTATTAGTTTCACTTAATTTCTCTGTTCTTGCCTAATGCTGTTGTTAGATTTAGACAACAGTACCCAAACTACTTTCCTCTCAGCTTTCCTAGTAGTATAAACTGCTTAAAGTAGCCAGCCATCTTTATTTCTACCACCCATTCTGATAACAGACTATTTCAGTCAGTCATGCAGTCTGTGAAAAACTACTTGCTTTTTATCTGCTGGTTATTTCCCTCCTGGAATTATTCTTTTTGTGTAAGCCAGTTTATTACATTTTGTTTTCTTTACATTATCAAAAGAATATATCACCTGTCTCTATTCTTTTCTAGTAGACATTGTTTGCTATTCTTTATTCTGATATGACTTGTCCTTTATTCCTCTCACTGTCCTCATCACATCCTACTGTACAATTTCCAGAATGTAACTTCCCTATTCCTATAAGCCCTCCAGATAGTTCAGCAGTACATTTTTATCTGCCGAAGGAATGTAATTACCATTCTAAAGCTTTTCCACGTACCATGGTAGGTACTCAGCATTTGATTTGCCTTTGAGTGCTACCTTTTCACTATACATTTCTGTTTATTTTTCCTGTTCATGGTTTTATTCCTGACTCATCCACCTGCATATTCTTTCCCAGGAAAGACATGGGCTGAAGTAAAACTGCCTTCTTTGAAACCATACTTCTAGTCCCCTTAAATGCTGCTTAAGCTGTGCCACTATGTGATGCCAGCCAAAGTGACTGGGAGTCACCTATAAAAAATCGGTTCCGGTTTTATATGCCATGCATGGAAAAAAACACAAACAGACAAAGTAAGTATTGCTGTACTTAGAGCTAACTCCGGTGGAATATGTCTTGCCACCTTATTAACCTTGTCTGAGTGCAACAGTCCATTATGATCTTCTGTCCTCTGTTGTCTAAGTACTTCTCCACACATCCATGTGATTTTTTTTATTCATATACCCTGTAATAACTTTGCAAGGGCACAGGTTTTAAGGGCTGAGTCTAAGGCTTTGCTAAAATATTACTTAGGCCACATTAAATTGGTTGTGGTAGTGTACCTTCCTGCTAACACCTGAGACATTATAGGATTAGCCTGACAGGACCTACCTGCTATGAATCCATGCTGGAACTCAATGACAGAAATTTTTTTCCAAGGAACCATAGGGCCTTGGCCTACTAACTACCTCAAGTGTGTGGTCTACCTCTAAAGTCAGACTCACCTACATGCAGCCTCTTGTGGTGTACCCTGCATAGTGAATAGAAACCAGCAGCATGAATGTTTTCATTCATTCCCTAGGACTATCTCCTCAGTGTCAGGAAGAATTGATCATTGAGGGGAAGGTGGTAGGGTTGCCAAAACCTCAACAACCAAGGTCATTTGTTGGAACTCATCTAGTCCCTGTCCCTTATGTTTCACAGTCTTCACAGGGCCATTTCACTCACCTCATATGTTGTCTTCTCATCTGTTTAACCATTGTACTGACATCTGCTTCTTTTACAGAAATGAATAAAAAAATCGATTTATTTTTTGTTGACAATTCTCTGTGCTAACTATACTTTGCTTTTCAGAGTTTATTTTACTAGTCTCCTTCCCTGACTACATTTTTCTGTCTTTTCTAGTTCCAAATGTCCTATCCTTTCCCCTCAGGAATTACTAATGCATCTCACTGCCTTAATTCCATCCTCAACATAAACCTGTGTAAGGACTCTTCCTCAGGTTTCCAGTCTCTGTATTATCTGTCCTGTCTTCTTGTGGCTCCCTGACTGAATTAAATTAGTTTAATTTTCTCTGTACAGAATGTCCTTTTTACATGGTCTGATAGAAAAGTCACTTCTTCTCTTTATAACATACCCAGATGGATGTTTATTAAATTCCCTCTTCTGTCCTAAGATCCCATACCATGGTCTTTATGTTACTTTTATTTTTGCATTGCTGTTGAAAACTCTACTATCATGGTGCAGTAAAGAACATTTCTTCTGATTAGCGAGTTAGGGAGTTCTGTAAATTTCACAGAGGTTTGGTCTCCCATATGCTACTGAAAAATGCAAGTAAAATGATCATGATATTCCCTTGCATTCCTGCCTGTAAAATGCATCTTGTCTCACTGCTGGGAGGCCCACTACCTGCCTTTACAAGCACCAACTTGGGGATAGCTTGATAGGTTGGGGGAGGTAATGTGATATAGCAAAACCTGTGGCACTGTCAAAACTCTCTGGTGCATTGCTCACATCATATCCAATTATGCTACCTTCCTAGAAATTGCTGATTGAAATGCATCACTTCTGGTTTTATCTGCCAACAATTTTGTCCATCTTAAGTTTATCTGGAATGTTCCTATTAAACAAATTATCTTTTAAGGTTAAAATTGCTATGATTTTTGTATAACTATTCAGTAAGACATGTCAGGTAAGTAACCAATAGTACACAGGTGGTACTTTGGCTCTTAACCTCATAGCTAAAAAACAGTGAATGCAACATCCATTCAAGCCCATGACATGTTAAAATGAAATTCACCACAGTGCTTGTATAACAAACTTCAGATAGATGTGTTGTTTATGTCCTAGTCCACATCCAGAGTTGAGATCAGCACATAGACCTAGACGTTTACCAAATAAATAAAATAGGTGCACATTTGCTTGCAAGATATAGCATAAGCACATGTTTTATAATGCTCATTTTCTAGAATTACCACTCTATTGATGATCTTAGCAAAATGAGGATTTAGTTTTTCTTCATGCTTTGAAGTACAATTATGCATATGCCTTCTCAATTGAAGGGTAACTGCTTGCTGCAATCATGAAACAGCTTCTTTCTACTTTGTTTAGGGAAACTATATAAGGTGTTAAATGTTATCTTGGACTTAAATCTTAGTTTTCACATACACTATTTCTTATGTGGAAAGTGAACTTTTGTGTCTACTTTTCAGAACATCTATTTTCTATCTTCTTCTCGAGACTAAATGAGATGTGCTGTTTGTTGTTCAGTATATAACATCATTAAATGGCATGATTGTCTAAAGAAGTGAGAAAAGATTGAGAAGAATATGTTAAATAATTCCAAACAGATTTGTGAAGCACTGATATGACTGTACAAGGTATGGACAGTCTTCTGTCTCAGATTTTGTAAATCTAAATTGCTGACATTTCGGTCATGTGACCTTCAGACTTGATCATCAGCGATTTTGTACACGTCTGAATGCCTAACCTCATTTAATTTTCTTGGGGCTGTTCATTGAGGAACATTTTGCTATCAAATTTACAGCTACTGTCCTGCATTTTCAGATGTAATTGCAAATTTCACAAGTTTTTTTTTTTTTTTTTTCAGTTTGATAATTTCTCTACAGTGAGATTTTATTCAGTGTAATTTACTAGTTTCACAGATCCTGCGTTTTAATGCATTGCTTAAGTTTTACCTGATAAAAAATATGAGACAAATGTAAATGTTATTGATCATGTGATACCTCATTTGTTTAGCAGTATACAAATGAAAATGCATGAATATTACATACATCATTTTTATTCTAAAAGCATTGGCAATGCACAGTTTGCATGTTCCTTATATTACTCTTTCTAAATGTTGCTGTGATAATGAATCACATTCTCATGTGACATATTTTAAGTTATTCTAATACATTTAACAAAAGCCAGTTAAAACAATTTTGTTGTAGAGTGGAACAACTATTCAACTTTTTATAATTCCTAAATGGTTTTATGTTGCACATATTTGTCCGAGCCTACTCTGAAACATAAAAAGCACCAAATATGCCATTGCAACCATTATATTAACATAAACATTATATACACCAGAGATAATTGGAGCAGTAAACAATTAAACACAAATTACATCAATAAAATTACAACAAAAACATTAACATTTTGTAGGCAGTGTTGACCACTCACCCTCATTTCTTTGAATACAGGCAGCATTACATATCTCTGCTCACTCTGATTGCACTTTCTTAGGAGGCAGTGTATTATTGGTCAACTTACTACTGATCCATCCAAACCATCATAGCAAGCAATGAAAAGGGGGGACAACAAAGGACTCAGGCTGAGCCCTTTTACTCTCCCCATCCATCCCATGTCACTTCAGCTCACCACGCTGGGAGGGAGGGATTAAACAATCTCACACTAAAAGACTGAAACACTCTCCTATCAAACCTTAAAAACTTCTTAGTCCCTCCCTTGCCTACCAGACTGCCTTTCCCACAATTCTTTGCTTACAGCATAACCCTTTCCTATCCATTTTACCCATCTTTTTTTTTACCTTACTAAACTATAGTTAACATTAAAACCTTCCTCCACCAATCAACCCACCCCCCAATGAAAATGAAGTGATTTGGACAAATATGTCTGTATGCAAACTATATTTGTTTGAACCCACCCCGAGGCAAAACACACAAAATAATGCACTGCAAACAGTCTATTAACATAAACATTATACACACCACAGATAAATGGAACGGCAAGTAATCAAACACGAATTGCATCAATAAAATTACCAAAGAACCATTAAGAATTTGTAGGCAGCATTGACTGCTCACCCTCATTTCTATGAATAAAAGCAGTATTATATACCTCTGCTCATTCTGACTACACTTAACTTAGGAGGCAGCCTAGCATTGCTCACCTCACTACTGACCAATCAAACCATCATAGCAAGTAATAAAGAAGGGTAAAAGAAGAGGGCTTAAGCTGTGCCTTCTTACTCTGCTCACCAGCTTGACATGACAGGGCTGTTCCCCCTTTTCCTCTATCACAAATGTATTACCAAAGCCTGCAAAAATAACACATCTACACATTGAACAAATTCAAACCTATCTTACCCAAATGCTCCCCATCTTTCCAATACCAGATGGGCTCCACATCATCAAAGTCCCTATGACTACTCACAAACACACCTAGTTCACCTAATGCCCTAGCCACTCTGTGATTACCAAAACTCCTAGCACTTTCCAGAACCACAAACGTATCGGCCTGCTTCCATACCAGTCTTGGAGCAATCTCAGACGTCACTTTCACCAATTCCTGACACCTCTATCTTAGAGTCACAAAATCAGCAACACGCCATCCCAACAGGCTCCTTTTGGGAACCAGTCCCAAATCATTACTGCTCCCTAAAATGAACTACTAAGATAAGAGGAACCTCCAACGCTTTATGTAGCAAATCAAACTTATCTGATAGTTGCTGCCCCTTAAACTTCTAAATCCACACCACAAATCATTTCACCTATCCTTTAGCAGACCCACCATGCTTCTTCCAGTTCTTATTAGTACTGTCCTTGCTGGCCAAAACACAAACAAATGGCCCAGAATTTCAACATTTTACACCTGTGAAACAATAACAAAATTAACTTACCCAATTTTGATCTTTAACTTATATATTTCAAAAAAGGTGTAGATGAGCATCTCTCCACTTTCTTGATCACTTCAACTGACCTGCTCTCTCCAACAAATCCATTGCTTTCCAATTTTGGAATGAATGGGCAGAAAACCTCCATCCTAAAATATGTTGACTAGCCATATCTTCCACACCATTTTAAAAAACTACTCAAATAACATTACCACTAAGTGAACAAAAACACAGTCCTCATCTGCACCCCCACATATTCTCAACAATTGTTTCACCCATGTTATTGGACACAATGATCATCCCTTATTTTTTAGCAACACTGTCTGACAGTTCTGACCCACCTGATCTGTCTATGATCATCACAACCATATCAACACAGCTGTATCTGTAATACATACCTCCTGCCCCAACATGAAACCTGACAATTCTCCTACCTGAAAAGCCACCAGATACATGTTCACTGCCAGTGCAGACCATAGGGTATACTGCTATAAACTTCCTGACACAAGACACGGGCCTCTAAAAAATATTCTAAGAATTTATCATGTCATCGGAAAACAACTATCTTCTTTCTTACCATTATTCCTCTCCCAGCATTTCAATATCCAACTCACAATCCAGGCTTTTGTTACATCTTCTAAACCTGTCAGAACAGCTGCCACACTAACAGCAGCTAAATGAACCTTAATAAATCTAACCACCTCATCGTGGCACCACCTATGCACCACATAATCTCATTATCTAAAACACTGGCAACTTCCTGTCCCTCAATGGCAATTGGCAAGCAAATGATGAAAACAAATTTAACACCAAACTGTATCATTTCCAAGTAGACCCCACCCAAGATTGCTGTCTTGGATGACCAATGTTCCACACCTCATCTGCAAGTGCCAATGGCCCAACTATTGGTTCCAGTGCCAGTAACCAAAACCTACAAAACTTAAACTGAAGTGGCTATCAGCTAAGGATTTACCTTATCTGGCACATGCCTAGCTGAAAAAGTAAAATGAATGAACTGGGTCTATATTAGAACATCGAGGTTTAAAACCTTCAAATGTTCTAATATCGAACCCTACAGAGCGAAAGCTGAAAATATCAAAGGAACAGAAACCCGAAGTCTTTCCTAGGGAAAGAATTTGGTTGTCCATTTCTGTTGCTTCGGCATTTTCAGTACTGTGGTGGAAAGTTACGGGTCGGGATCAGGTAAGTGTGTGATTGTGTGAATATGAGGGTTAGGGCAGGTTAGGTGAGTTAGGGTTAGGGCGCGGGTTACGTATGTGTGCGATTGTGTCGATGTGAGGGTTAGGGCGGGTTAGGTGAGTTAGTGTTAGGGAGCGGGTGAGGTGAGTGTGCGATAGTGACGGACCTTAGGATTAGGGTTTGGGTTTAGGTAAGTGGATAGTTAGTGGCGTGTTTATAGTTAAGTGTAGGGTTAGTTGTAAGATTTTAGGTGTATGTGTGTAGATTGCTGTTTGTTTGGTGTGCTTGTGTTGTGTGTATGTGTTTTGGACAAGTTGAGATTGTAAGCTTTCGCTTACATAATGTCGATTAATAACTCACAAGAACAATAAACTAGTTAAACACAAAAATTAACTTGCTGGAATACCTTCCAAAAAGACCATTTAATGTTAACGCTTTCATTTAGACAAATTTCCAAACTTCTTCAGACAACTTATCTCAACATCCTGTCGTATTAATAGGAACCACAGTTAAACATTAATTGCTCAGCAATTTAAATCCTTAAAGCAATATGTTCTAAAAAATACACACACTGCCATTATGTACCTCAAGTACACATTAAACCTAATAAAACACATGATACCAGTTGACAAATGAAGTTAAAACATACCAAATGCTCTCACAAAAATTATTATGGAGACCACCTATATATATGTCGGTTAAAAGTACATAATTAAGACCCATCCAATTATATTAGCTACACATTAAGTGGAATGTATTTATTTTACAAAAATGTATCCTAACTATTCAGTGCTTTACGCTTCAAAATACACATAATAGAAGCATATTCATTTAGTCCTAATGACATCAAAAAATTCTTTGTACTAGGAGCATCCATCTCAACAATTCTCTACCCTCCATCAGCACTCATCAAGTCCAGGACATCAACATTTTCTCCTTTTCAGATCTTCTCCTTAACTTTCATATTAATATGAGGGGTAATAAAGGTTCCCTATTTTACCTCTGAAGATGCAAACCTTTAAATATGTCTTTATCGAACTTAAAATAATGAAAATTAAAAACAGCGAAAGGGGATATGAGCAATTTCTTTCCCTGAGAAAGAAATCACTTGACCGCGCCATTACTTTGCCATTTTCCCCACTGTAGTGCGATCTCAGAGTTGGTATATTTAGTATAACAACAAACGGAAGTCTAACCACGGTCAAAAAATCACAGTTCAAGTAATTCACTTACAAAGTCTTCATAGTAAAAGTAAAAAAGAAGATTTATTCCATGGACAAACAGATGAGCGCTTTCGCGTAGTAAAACCTACGCTTCTTCAGATATTAAAAACATACGAAACTCTCCCTTTTTTATACTAGATGTGGTGGGAAGAGTAACTTTAATTGACAATCAATTATCTAATCAACTAGTTTGTCAAGCCGTGAAAACTCACTGACAGTTGAAATAGCTAGATCATCAAGCTCCTGAATAGGAAAACGCACATTTAATATAAACATAAATAAACACAGTCATCACCTTGAACTATTGTTCTTAAGCATGACTGATCAGTCTGTTAGGACGATATTTTTTAAAAACATACATAACACTACGGATCACTTTATTTCTATCCTAAAAATTAATATGTTGATATTAAAACCTCATGCGTAGTAGCTGTCAGGTATATGAAATACAATGTAAACAAACTGAGACTAGCAGCCAATGATGAAACATTGTCGTGCAATGAGTGATAGTTGTCAAGTGCATGGTATATTTAGTTAGGGGAGTTGTGGGGAGCAGAGCCCCCCCACACGGGGAGGTGTGGGGGGTGAAACCCCCCCACTTTGTTTTCTTTGTAGTGATCATTTTTTTTTATCGGGCCAAATGATTTCTTTCACAGGGAAAGAAATTGCTTATATGCCCTTTTGCTGTTTTAAATATTCATTCTTTTAAGCTCGATAAAGATGCATTTGAAGGTTTGCATCTTCAAAGATATAATAGGGACCTATAATAAAGACCCTGGACCCCCCCAGCCAGGAAGGATTCAGTAGCAAACCACTCCCCTATCCATGCCCTAGATGACATTCACCTCCACACATTGATTTGCTTGCCTCCCTAAATCCTCAACCACTGTCTTCAGACCACATACACCCTTGTCAGTACCTACCACTCCAACCTGACTCTTCAAATCCTGCACCTGCTCCTCAAACCTCAAAAAGTCTTGCAGCCTACTACGATCCCCTTCATCCAAGCCATGAAACAATTCATCTACCGTATCCACCCCTGCCACATCTGCCCACAAATCATATTGCACATTCACTCTGTTACTTGCAGATGAGTGGGGCTAAACCACCAAAACTCCACTGGCCCCCTGCCCTTGCCACTCTGGCCTACTTTTTGATTTACTTTCCTTCAGTACTAACAGTCTGCTGATCCACTCCTTTTCACTCCCTATGACTTCTCGCCTGAGGCACTGTTGAAGGAGATGGTCCTGCCTTCACCACTTCATCCTCTTCCATGCCCTTGAAAAATTCCTCAGCTTGAGCCACTACTTTTGCCCAACATTCCTTTAATGGCCTCACCTCCATCTCTGTAAGATAAAACAAAGGTAATTACTAATGCTATGTGCCCTTAATGCAACCCTTTCCCATCCTTACATTCCCTTCTTAATAGATACCCACACTCCAACAGTGACCCTACCTAGCATCACCTCAGTGTAAAGAAAATAAGCACAAACAAGTTGAATGTTTGATCCCTGCATGTGCACAAATAAGTACATCAGTCTGGCAGTGATTCTCAACTGAAAGCACGACTGCAAAGAAATATGATGAGCTGAAACTCCACTTTTCAGTTCACCAAGCACAGGGAAGATTATGAATCTGTAAGTTCAAGAGAATGGGTATTATTCCAATCTGTGGAGTGACTAGGTTTAATTTTTTTGTTTCACTGCAGCCTGTTAATCTTCCCAGACCAGTTAATGATAGGTTTGTTTTACTTGTCAAACTCACCAGGCTTAGAAGCGAAAACCAAAAGTAGTGTAAAACTTGGGACCCATGCTCCCTTAGCCAAACATGATGTCTGCAGAAATGACACAACAGTCTCACCCAAAATTGAGCTTACTCCACCAGCAGCAATCCCCTCCACTTCACAAAAAAGCATGCAGCCTCATGATGGAAAAAGCTCCCCAGAGACAAGAGAATCCACAAACCACCACCGGACTGCACAAAGCCCCAGCCTGTACCCTTAAAGCAGCAAAACCCTCAGCACATCTAACCAAAAATTAGTAATCCATTAGAGTTCAACAAGACCAGTCCCCCACTAGCTATAGCTAAACTATACCAAGTTTAGAGCAAACCAGTCAAACTCTTACATACAAAAAGATATGATCTAATGTGAGAATAAACTGCACACTGTTTAGGTTCAAAATGCAACTCTGGATCATCTCTTTTTCCTAAATGTGCAAACACCAGCTCTGCCAAATAACTTTTCCAATGGAAAAATGCAACCACCTTACCTGTTTGCAGCAACCTACTGCCAGACCTATCCTTTCCTGGTCACTAGATGTGAGAATGTGATATTAAGCAATCCCTGTCCCCCAAGACAGAAACACTCCCATATCAAACTTTAAAAACCTCACAGCCCCTCCCTTGCCTACCTCACTTCCTTTGCAACAATTCTTTCTTCACATCTTAACCCTTTCATGGATTCATAGATTCATAGTTGTTACTAGGCTAATGACTGGGGGGGTCATTCTAACCATAGCCAAGTTTTCCTGATAGAATGATGACATCCTGTTTACAAATAGGACACTGAGGGCCAGGCATGCATATGATACCTCTGTCCATAAAGGACTAGGGTGCCAGGCCAGTGTAAATTTTGTATTCCCCATCCACTGGTCTAGGTTGTGTTTCACCTAGGTAATAGATGAACTTAGCTACACATGGATGGGAAGCCTGCTCCATAGGAGGGCAGTCTTCGGGACACATATCTGTCTTTCCAGCATGTTCTGTTTAAGTCACAGACAAAATTCATGTCCTTAGACTTTGTATTTCTGGTGTTGTTTGACTTATGACAATGCAGGAAATTCAAAAGTGTGGGGTTTGCAGATGCTTTGTAAGCCTGGCACAGATTACTCCTCAGTAATCTATAGGAGACTAAGTAGAGGGAATGGGCTTTAAGACACTCTCTGTAAGACAGGGTTGTTAAACTTTGCACTCTTTTTATAAGGACCTTCTGAGGTCGCTACAGTTGCTGCATATGCCTGGTTAGGTACATACGGAATGGATCAGTGTACTCTTTGATTGGTTTGATAAGGGAATAGTACAATTTACCCATCTTTTACCTTCCTAAACTCTATTTAACACTAAACCTTCCCTCCCCCACACAAACCAACAAAAGGTGATTTTGGACAAATATTAAAATATCACCAAGACCACTGATCCAAAAAGTAAGCAATTTTAATGAAACACTTAGCACCTCGGCTTGCACAGCCTTCCAAGAGTAAAAACACTACAAAACACTCTTTACTTAAATACAGCATATTGCACAAGACAATTAATCAATTAAGCATACATTTTAAATAACATACTTCCAATTACATTCCTTGTTGAGTCCCTGAGGCTCCAAAGTACCATACTTAAAAATCAACATGGATTCTTTTTTAAAAGTTTATATTTTAAGGGCACTCATTCACCTATACCAACTTGCAATATTTCCAAGACACAACCCCTAAGAGAATAAGGATCAGAAGTGTGTGCTGTCATGAAATGGCTCCTAAGGGGACTCTGTTTTTTTATTGTTTATATCCCTAATATGTTCCTGTAACCAAACCCTAAAACTCCTATAAGTTTCCCCTATGTAGAACTTATTGCATCCACATCTCAGCACATACATTATCCCCTCAGTATTATAACTGTATTCATACCTAGCTGTAAATTTATTATCATTAAAATACGGAAAAGAACTCACTACATAATGACAGATGGAACAGCCATCACATGGAACAATGCCCTTATTTGTGCTTACATTCTGACTAACATTAACATCTGGTAAACAAAACTGGTTATGTACCAGAATATCAGCTACATTTGTAGCTCTTTTATATGCAATACTCACAAAGTCAGATAATACAGAGTTCAAAATGTTATCCCTTAGAAGCGTGGGTCACAAACTACATGCTTTTTTATCTATTTCCTCAGTTTAACATTATGGGTTGTCACTAAGAAAACTTTCTTTTAGTCCCCATTATTTCCATCTGTGTTGGTGGATTTGTTTCCACATGTACCAGCTTTATATTTCCCACTAACACAGGCATAATGAGAGTATCCCTGGGGGTTAGAAGAATACCGCATGTGCATGATTTTTTGTTTAGCTTCCCTAACCAACTGAACATCATAGCCTCTTTTAATAAACATATCCTCTGCTTCTGCTATCTCTCTGTCAAAGCTCATATCAAAGGTACATAGCCTATGAATTCGTAAGAATTCATTATAAGGCAATACCTTGACCAAATGTTTGGGGTGACAACTACTCCCATATAAAAATACATTTCTATGTTCAAATTTCCTATGAAGACTAGATGTAAATCCATCTAAGCTAATATCCAGAAAATTCACTTGTGGGTTAAGCTGTATAACAAATCAAAGTTTGTACATCAAAGCTTAAGCCCATAGTATTAGATTGTAAGTCATCAAGAAACAAAAGGGCTTCTGTCTGGCTTCCTTGACATAAAAAATAAGATCATCAATAAATCTAAAATATAAAATAACTTTTGATCTAAAAAAAATCATGTCTATTCATGTCTATAAACAAAATCAAGTTTAGCCATAACTAAATTAGCAAACATGGGGGTGAAAGCTGCCCCCATAGCAGTGCCCTCTAATTGCTGAAAAATGTCTCCATTAAATATAAAAAATTATTTTTCAAACAAAACATAACTAAATCTATCAAAAAATTAGACATGGGAGAGTCCCCAGGAAATGGAATAAGGCCTTAATCCCTATTTCATGCTTAATGTTAGTATAAAGACTTTTGACATCCAGGCAGAGCCAAAACATGTTCATATTCTAAACTTGCACTTTTATTTTGTTCAAAAAATCCTGGCTATCCCTAATATAAAAGGCTGTACTCATTACATATTTCTTAAGATGTTCATGTAGCAACACACTTATGTTTTTCAAAACGTACCTCTGTGCAGACACTATAGGTCGACCACTGAGGTTAGTTAGACCTTTGTGTGTCTTAGGTAAACAGTAAAAAACTGCCATAGAGCAGTTTTCCACTCCAAACTTCTTTTCCACATCTTTAGAGGTAAAATACCCCAACCTAAGACTTTTGTCTAACAACAGTTGGTACTCCTTAATAGCTTCAAAGTAATCAGAAACATCACATTTCCTATAAACTTCCGCATTATTCAAATGTTTATAACACATCTCTAAGTATTGTGTGAAGTGTATGATTACTATCTGGTTGCCCTTGTCAGATGGATTAACCACCCATCTTCTATCATTACCAAATTCCACTAGGGCTAGCCATTGCTGCTTAGTTAAGTTAAAGCATACATTAGACTTATTCTCTATGCAAGACCAGTACATTTGTTCAACCTCAAAATTAAGTGTAGCAAAATATCCTTGCAAAGTGCTGTTCAGAAAAGGTGGAATAAAAGAGCTTTTAACCGAGATAGCATCAGTGTTCAGTTAGCAATAAGCATTAAAGTCATTCTCAGACAAATCTTCTTGAGATGACAAACATGAGTGAAAAGAATCATCATCACCACTTTCATAATAGTCAGTAGGCACAACCCCTCCCTCTTGTTTAAAGTAATACATCAAATGCAATTTTCTACTGAAAGAAAAGATTTCACTTTTACGTACATGTAGTCTTGGTAAAGCAGTTGGTATAAATTTAAGGCCAAGACATAATACAGACATAACCAGATCAGAAATTTCATGTTTGGACAGATTTAACACATGTAAACTGTCAAAAAATACATTAATACCAGAATTTTTTCTTGTTGTACTGTCCCTTCTTATTATAATTCTTTTGCTGGCCCCATTCACTACAGCCCCGTTTTCTGTTGTTAAAGTCTGTTCTGGCAGAACTGGAACATAGACACAAGTGGCTATTTTAGGGGTGACTCAGCAGCACCATCTAATTAAGTGACTTGCTTGCAATTACATTGAGGAATCAGATGCAGGACTATTGGGGAAATGTCATTGGTTCAGTCCTCTGTACCAAACTGCAACGCATCCTATTGGAAGTTCACGTCCATATTTTCAATTTATTGTCATTTGGTAATGTTGAGATAGTTTAATATTTCAACTACACTGGACATAAAACATAACCTTTAATAACAACTCTTACAGTTGTCCCTTTAATCAGTGGTTATAGTTTTCTCGGATAATAATACTTCATCTCCAGCCTTTGCTGTTGTCCATTAATAACATTATATGTAATAAAATGCATTAGTTACCACTTTCCATGGTATCATGTTCCAATTTCTGTATTGCCTTAAACTGTCAAATTCATAAATGTGTAACGCGTATTTTAAGTACTTTATTTTTTCAGTTTCTGCTCATTATCTTCCGATCTACACTGAAGTACTATGAGGTGTATGACTGCTTACACCTAATGAAAAAGCTCTGAGACTTCACAGAGTCAACTCTGACTGTAGGAAGACTCTAGTGTGCTATAAGAATTTTCCCAGCTGCCTCTTGCAGTTACAGAGAGGACTCTTCCTAAAGGGCATCGTAATCACATGACGCTAACAGCAGTTTTATTGCTTTTTTAGTTCTAAGGTCAAAATTAATTTTATTGTGCTTCTGACAGCATGACAGTAATAAGATTATTAAAAAAAAAAAAACTTAAAGGCAAAGAAATTCTCAGTAACTTGCACATTAGCTGTGGTGGCCTCAGCAGCCTTTTATTTTCTGTCATGGAAACCTGGCATTCAGAAGACACCACTCTAGTAAAGCTAGCAGGCTCTGTTTACTATGGCATCTAGTTTTATAGAGTCACATCTGGACATCATCAAAATATTGGCTGTTGTAAAAGAAACATTTACAGGCTGTGCAAAAGCATTATAGATAGACAATACAACTGTGACATGTATATCTGTATATAGTCATACTTTTCTGAGGGCCAATGTGATTATAATGAAATTAATTAAACTATTAAACCATTTTATAAAAATCAGTAAGCTGACTAACAACATAAAATTAAATCATGCAGACTTTTTCTCTTTTGTTATCTTCCTGCACATTTGTAAAATGTCAACAATTTCATCCCAAAAAAAAAAAATGTAAACAAAAAACATATATAGTACAGATTTCAACAGTGTAGGATAGTACAGAAGATTAATTAATTGGAGACAAGTTATTTTTAAATGCTTTACAAAATTATTATTTATGAATAAATAAGGTAAATGCAGGAAATAACAAAAAATGTTATTCAGTACAAAATGTGTGTAATATCTGCATACAATGCTATTGCTCTCCATCAGGCTGAAGCATTTCAATTGTTTTTGCTACAGGTAACAAACTTTGAGTGTACCCTGTACTAAAATAAAGAAGTACTTGTAGATGTCATATTATAATATGTTATGTGAAATTATACCTTAGTTACATTCATGTTAGGAAAAAACATAGTACCTGACTACATACAATAAAATACAGTAAGTCGATTATTTGCTGGGCACTTGTTTACACAAAGCATACTTACAGACTAAAACATAATTCAGGTATTTTAAGCAAAATAACTGTATTGCATACAAAAAGACAACTTTCAAATATATAGAAAAATGCTGCAGAAGGAGACATCAGGGTTCAGAAACAATATATCAGGCATCTGCACCGGGTATAAGGCATTACAATACATATATATATATATATATATAGATAATATAGATAACATATATATATATATATATATATATATATATATATATATTTATTTATATATATATATATATATATATTTATATATATATTTATATATTTATATATATATATATATATATATATATAGATAATATATATATATATATATATATATATATATATATATATATATATATATATATATATATATATATGTAGATAGATAGATTTATTGTTTTTTTTTTTTTAATTTCCCTGAAAAGTATGACTATGTAAACTCACTTTGCAGAATAGACCTTGTTTACATAATTTCTAATAGGGTGTAATAAGCAAAATGAAAGATAGTATAATCTCAATGTGCCAGAAAGTAAGGTAACATTACAAATATAAAATTACACTCTTTACAAGCTTTATAAGCCAGGCTGAAATGACGCTCCTTACAAGCTTTGTAAACCAGCTTTAATAATAAAAAAAAATCCCAGACCTGGTTAACTAATAGAAGTAAAGAACAGATTGTTTAAGAAAGTATACAATCACTAATCATGCAAGCGTCCTGCTTGTTTAGATAGCAAGATCAAAGGCATTCTTTTTTTTCTCAAATAACTTTTTATTTATTTCACATAAAAGAATGAATGAACAATATATAGACATGAGAATACTGGTATGACTAGTACAAACAAGAACTCTAAAACATATCTAAGTATGTACAATATATACAAAAAACTAAACTAACTTAAAACTAAACTAAATTAAGCTATAGTGCTATCCCCTAGAGAAAGAATTCAAGGTGGGATATTAGGAAATAAATATATAACAGTGGATCACTCACATACTTTTTGAGTAAGACCTATATCAACAATCACCACAGAGATTATGTATCCAATTAAATGCATAAAATTAAGTCAAATAAACCTTCCATACTTTATCAAGGAAATTTTTTTTCTTAGGTTCTTTAATGATGAGTTTCTGTGCTGAGATATAAGTAAGGGCCATTTCCTTGAAGTTGTTCCAGCATAATTTAGTGCGGTCTAACCAGTTTTTTGTGATATATAATTTAATAAGAGAGCAAATAATGACTAGGACATGCATTTCCAATCTAGAGAGTTTTAAGGTGGGTATGTGAAGAATCATTAGTTCCCAAGAAAGGGTGGATTTGTGATAACCCATTTTCTCGAGACGGACTTTTAAAGAAGTCCAAAGTTTATGTGAATATTTACAGAACCAAAGAATATGTAAAAGATCGGCATTTGGGAAGGAGCAACAGTTACATGAAGAAGTGTTCTTGGGGTCAAATTTATTAAGCACAGAAGGAGTAAAATACGCATTTTTATTCACCATTAATTGTGTGTAAATGAATTTTTTAAATGGGAAAAGTTCTAAGGTGGCTTTTATAGCAGATAACTTTTGTTTCTCCGAAAAAAGGGAACCATGTTTGTCCCAGTAACTGGAAAATAGGCATCCCGAGTTATGAATTATGGAATCTAGAAGATTATATGATTTAGAGAGCATTTTCTCTGGACTCAAAAAGGCATGTAGGATATCATGAAGTTTAGTGATATCATGTCTATTAATCTGAATATGAACAAATTTTGATGCTATTAGTTCTCTTAGTTGACGGAGGATAGTCGTGTATTTATTGTTAAACTTGAGAATTAAGCGAAGTTCAGGAAGTGTTGTATCCTTATGCTGAAGTATGTCCCAAACTACCACCTCTTTAATGAGAGGAAGGTCTGAAAGATTAATCATCAGGTTATTGATCTTAATGTTAGGATTTAAATGGAGGGGTTGAAGTAAAGAGAAAGCATTATCGAGGCTGATGGATTTTAATAAAGTTTGTAGAATCTTAATTTTATGTTTTAAGGCATTGAATAATTTGGAGTTTTTGAGAGCTTCTGGAGAAAGAAATGGAAGAGCTTTGGGATTAAATTTTATGTCTAACACATGCTGGAGCCATAATTTCATCCAAGAAGGAGAAGAGTTAGAGTCTCTTTGGTCTAGATTAGAGATGGAAAAAATTCTATTTGCACAAATGATCATGTAGTACAACTGGAAATTAGGAAGACCCAAACCACCCCTAGTTTTTGGATAGACTAGCTTCACGTAAGAAATTCTAACTGATTTAGGGAACCAGATGAATTTGGCTAATTCTATATTAATTTTAGAGAAGAGAGTTTTGGAAATTATGAGATCTGAGGCTCTAAATTGGTAAAGCAGTCTAGGTAAGATATTCATCTTTATTACCGCAGCCTTGGATAGAAGGGGAAGATTCAATTGTTCCCAGCATAGAGGCTTGGTTATGATCGAAGTGTATACCAAGATAATGAATATTGAAAGATGTCTGAAAGGGAGAATCCGGGAAATAATTTGATTTATGGCCTCCTGGATTAATAGGGAAAATTTGGGATTTCTTATGATTGATCTGATAACCTGAAGCCTTCGAGAAATTGTTAATAGTACTAGTTATTTTACCTAGGTCTGTGTTAGGATATTGAAAATATAGAATGAGGTCATCTGCAAAAGCCGAAAACATTATCTTGGTATTCAGGACTTTAGGGATCGAATGGAAAGAATTTTGAGCTAGATAAAGGAAAAACGGTTCGATGAATATATTGAAAAGAAAGGGGGAAAGAGGGCAGCCTTGCCTTGTACCATTTGTGATCCTAATTTAATTAGATGTGATTTTATTTATGTAAAGATAGGTAGAAGAGTTATTATAAAGAATTTTAATCATATCAGAGAAACATCTGGGAATTTTGAAATGTGATAAAGTTAGAAACAGAAAGCTCAAGTTAACTCTGTCAAATGCTTTAGAAGCGTCAAGGGTTAATGCATAAAGCGGATTTTTATCTTTTTTTGTAAAGTGAATTAAGGAATCAAGGGTGAGTGTGTTATCCCATGTGTGTCTTTTAGACATAAATCTGGCCTGATCAGCAGAGATTATAGCGGGCAAAATATTTTTAAGTCTGTTAGCCAGAATAGTAGATAAAATTTTTATGTCAACATTTATTAAAGAGATGGGTCGATAATTGTGAGGGTCCGTTTTGTCTTGTTTATTTTTCAGAATCAGTATAGTTTTTGAGGTGTTCCAATGCAAATCTGAAATACCATGTTTTATAATGAAGTTAAATACCTTTAAAAGAAGAGGTGAAATTGTTATATTGAAGACTTTAAAGAAATCAGGGGTGAAACCATCAGGTCCAGGGGATTTTCCTGATTTAAGGTTAGAGATAACATCTTGGACTAAGGGTCAGTGGGGCAGAGAGTTTGGATCTCTGAGATTCATTTAGAGATGGGAATTTTATGCTATTCAGGAAATTCTCCATGCGTGATTTATTAGATGAATCTGCTTTCTTGCAGTAAATATCTGAGAACAAGGAAAAGAATAATTGTAATATTTCTGAGTCAGATTTATAGATTTTTGTCTTGGAATTGCAACATAGGTATCTTAGGGGTATTTTGGTTGCTTTTTATTATTCTAGCCAACGTTTTAGAAGGGATCTGTGCCCATTCTGAATATGTTGCTATGAGTTTCTGTTCAAACAAGGAGAGATTTTGTTGATGAAGTTCTGTTAATTCTTTTTGAGTGTTACTCATTTCTTTATCTAAGTCAGGGCTTGGGCATGAGTTATGTTTTTTTTCTAGATCCGACAACTTCAAGATCAGGTTAGATTCCTTAGTTTTGTAAAGTTTTTTATAATAGGAGGCCTTGCTAATTAACATGCCTCTCATTATGGCCTTGCAAGCCACCCATTGGATATCCAAGGGAATTTGTGAGAGATCAAGATTAGAACCAAAATCCACCAACCTATCTTTAACCTCTTGAATTATGTCTTTGTTTCTAAGCAAGTTGTTATTCAGAGACCAATTGGCATATAGGGGTGTTGGGTGTAACTTTAATGTGTAAGAAATCTTGAGGGAAATTCTCGCATGATCAGAGAGAAATCTGGGTTCACTGGTGTAGTTTAATTTAAAAGAAGAAAGGAAATCAGAAATTAGGAAAAAGTCTAATCGCGACCAGGTCTTATAACATTTTGAATAATATGTGTAGATTTTTTCCTTGGTCGAAGATTCACTACATGAGATAGGATCAATAAGATTAAAGTCAGATATAAGATCCTCTAATGCTTGAGATGCTTGAAGGTTATACGAGGGGGATTTACTTGTACGATCTATATTAGGATCTATAACTGCATTCCAATCTCCCCCTAGAACAAGTAGATGATCATGAAATGTTGAGATAATATTATATATTTCCAAAATAATGCATGTTGCTGCGAACACGGGCCATATATATTGAGGAAAAGAGCTGGTTTGCCCGAGTTAGGAAGTTGAGAAGTGAAGTAGCACCATCTACCATTTTTGTCAGAGTTAAAATCAGTGATTATACCCTGGAAGTCTCTTTTAATTATAATAGCAACACCTTTGAGTTAGAGCTATCACCTGCAGCAATTATAGATCTTATCCATTTTCTCTTAGTTTCTTTCGACCATTCTTCCTTACGCATGTGTGTTTCTTGTATAAAACAAATATTAGCCTGTGACTTAAAAAGTAAGTGAAGTAAAAGAGATTTTTTGGATTTATTCTGTAAACCTCTTATATTCCATGAATCAATGAGCCAAACCATGTTAGCTACTTACTCCAAGTATATAAGTTAAGGAATGGCTAATTCTTTTTCTCTGGGGTGGTTTCAGGGTGCATTGAGAGAAGAGAATATTGAGTGAAAGTAAGTAAATAGTAGTAGTGAGGATCCACATCAATCTTGCACTTGATGAATACAAAGTAAAGACAACACTGGTAGCACAATACTTCTTCAACAGTATCCCGATGCCTAACCACCCCCTCCCCTTGAATGAAGAAGTGCTACAATAAAAATAACAGTAATGAAGGTCAGTAACAAACATTTGAGGTTCACCATAAGAACCTGACATATATGTTAGTCTAAAAAGCAACCATGAAACAAATAATACTGCTGTACATATATACAAATCTAACATTTTCCAAAAATAGATCAAACTAGACATCTAACACCTGCATCTGAGAGCCACCAATCTTCGTAGTGGAAAAAACAAAAAAAAGAAAAAAAGAAAAGGGAACCTTAACAGTGAGAGACTAAAAAGTATGGATAAATTGATACTAAGGGATAGAATAAGCTTTGACATATAATATAGTTTAAGGAATAAGTGGACAAGATCTACAATAAAAATAACGTCTATGTTGTCACTTCTAATAGAAATACAATATTTCTATATTAAATATCATATAATATAGTATCCAGTATTAAACATTAAATAGAAGTAAGACATCGTATGTGATGGAGCAATTGCTATTTTGAAAACAAAATAAAAGTAAAAACTAGTATATGAGTGATAAAAGAGGGATATCAGAGGGCCAATACTAAGTGGTAGGCTCTGATGCCCATAACAATTTTGATAAATGTGTTTCAACAGTAGGTCTAATATTCACTGGTCTGCCTAAAAGCGGATGTCATTTACAACTTTGTATATTAACATAATTTAACATAGCAAAAATTATAATGCATGCACAAGGTAAGGCAGTAACTAGCTTTATATCAACTAGTCTCAGTTTAATATATTTAACTATCTATATGGTCTAACCACTGAATTTATCAGATAACACAGTATAACAACAGTAGAAGTATAATAAGCATCTATCAAGTATACACTATAATTATGAGTAAATCACCTATAAAGTGAGCGGACTACATAAAATATCTTGCTATGCTTTGTTAACAATTATCAGTAAAGTGAGTGTACAGCAAGTTGAATCTATTACATGTAAATAGGAATAAAACACTTACACACGTTTTAAGCGTTAAATGCGACCTAAGTAAGACAACATTTAAAAGATCTAAAGTCTCATATATAGAAAACTATATGTGGTCTCAATAATAAAGTACGTGTGTTGTTCCTTATGAGATAATCTCCATGTTTGCCATAGACATACCAGGAAGATAAACCAGAGCCAGTAACTGCCTAGGTCAGCACATCTAATTTCCCTAATACGATCTATAACTCAGGATGATCAAGTTATATGTTATAGCCTGAAGAGATCGTAAACCTAAGGGTATGCTGATCTAGGAAAATATTTAGAGCATATTTGTAATGCTGCAAGTTTGTGCCCTTTCACTTGTTGAGAATCATGAAGTTGTTAGCTTTGAGATGAGATTCTGGTAGACGTTTAGAGCGCATGTGATATAGATAAATCATCTTCATCTACCTAACGCAGGACTCAGGCGACCACCGTGAGGAGGATGTTTGCTCAGTTTTTGAATTTGGAAACCCGAATAGGCTTACAAAATGTGGCTAAATCAAAGTCTGATAAATCAAGATCAGGTGTCGGGCTGTGTTGACTGACCAGAAGGCTTACTTTGGCAAAAACAACAAGAGGCTGATTTCCAAGAGGGAACCGCCGGAAATTGCAGAAGCGAAATGGATCCCTAGGAAGCTGAAGGCAATTGTGAATGTATTTATCGTTCCTATCTACTCAGATGTTCCGCATCTCATCTCAAAAAATCAAAATAGAGATAACATACAGTAAATCACTCTGAGATAGATAAATGTACTCTAGAGAGTAGTCGAGGATATCACTCTACTGTCCTGAGAGTTAAACCATTGAAAAAAAAACTGTTATGTATATAGATTTTAATATACATTATATTATAGAGCTGGGACTTTATTGAAGGCTTTAATAAATGCCTCTTTAGCCTCTTTTATGGTGCTAACAGTGAATTTATTATCCTTGTGTGTGAAGGATAAAATACTTGGATAGCGCATTTGAAATATAATGCTCCTCTTGATGAGATCAGCGCAAAACGGAGCCAACTTTTGTCTGCTTGTCTTGATTGTTAGGGGCAAGTCTTGTGAAAATGTAAGCTTGTGGTTTTTCCAAGTGAAAGATTTTTGTTTTTTAGCTGCTAGTAGAATTTTTTGAGTGTCTTGGAAATTTAATAGTCTAGTATAGACTTGGCAAGGAGCGGAGGAGTCCTGCCGCTTAAACATGGCATGATGCGCTCTTTCCACAGTTATATCGGCAGGATAGCCTTCTGAGCTCACAAGTAGTTTGAAGATCTGTTTAGATATTGATAATAGGACCTGATTATCATAGGACTCAGGGAGTCCTCTAATTAAGATATTATTGCATCGGCTTCTTGCTTCGAGGTCAGTTAATTTGTCTTGAAGTTCAGTTAATGTTGCATTCTTGGCACGTAATTCATCAGACAAGGACTGTAATGAAGTTTCGTTCGCTTGAGTTTTGTGCTCTAGTATGTCCATCCTGTCTACTATATGGTTTATAGTGTTCCCCAGCTTAACAAGCTGGTCAGAGAAATCTTGTATGGCCAACTGGATAGGTTGGAGCGCTAGTTTCAATTCATCTAGATGAAAGTTGGGTTTGTTTTTATTTTTATTGCTTGTTTTACTAAGCTCCAATACTGGTTTGTTGGTTTTCTGTCTTTTGGATACAACATCCTTTTCTGGAGAAAAAATTGTAGATGCTTTAGCTTTAGTGGTTTGCATTTCCATCGCATCTGATAGATTTGCCATACTCGATACCCGAAATACAGCTTGGGTATGCAGTGAGTGCCTCAGGGCCCTTTGGATACACGTGGCTGATACCTCTGTTCCGAACAAAAAAGGATATATAGGATGTTCTTTTCACAACTAGAGACGTTAGAAGCACAGAATCAGAAGAATAAATTATGTATTATTTACCCTTCTCCTTTAGATCATAGAAATTAGTAGTTAATAGATGTAATTTCCAAAACTTTTGTAGTTGAGGTATGGAGCTCTGTGCAGAGGGTGTACACTAGGCGACCACCATTTTGGAATCTCAAGATCATAGGCATTCTAATAAGGTAGACTTCAAGTGGGTCATATACCAGGTTGGTGAACATTAAAAGAAGACCGGATACTGTTCAAAGCTTAGATTTTACTATGCATAGCTTACTGAAGTAAAGGATTTAGTGTAGAAAATCTAACTCGGAAAACACTGCAGCAGGATAGAGCAATTCATCTCCAAATTAAGGAGAAACTAGTGGAGCGAAAACATCTGATGATTGCCATATGAAGATACTTTGGAACCTTCCATGGTAAACCAGTACAAACATTCAGTTGGAGTTGCACAGCAAGGAGAGAAATAGGAACCTGTGGCAACTCTGACACAGTCAGTGTTGTGGATTGATAGACCAGTAAGTTCCCAGAGGAAATAGAAATGGATGACACACGATAAAACTGAAGAGAATGTGGCACAGAAAGATGCTTTGGAACTTTCTATGGAATGCCCGCAGGAAATGAACAACAAAGAATGTGCCTTCAGCTTAGAAAAAAATGTTCTAAGAGAGGATTTGCTTGATTTAATAGAGATGGACAGATATATTAAGATCAATGAAAGAACTAGACTACAAAAGTCAATAAAACCCAAAAAGTTAGAAGTTTGATAAAACGAACACAGTAATTAGGGCTGTCTATAGAGATTCATGCAATATAACAGAAGTAAACAGAATACACTACTGTGCAGCTAAATTAATAACAGATACATTCTCACCACAAAAACACAGGGTAGTAAGGAAAACGAAGGGGAGAAATCAAGTATCATCATGAAAGTATTGAACAGAGAAAATGATAAAGCAATTAAGACAAGAAGTGTCATTGTTAGAGGAGTATAGAAGATGGAACATATTGACAGAAATATTCAGAAAGATAGACATGATAAAAGCAGTGCATAGTATCAGAACAGATCACGATATATCGTGCACTATCACAAATAGTAAACTAAAAATATCAGCATAGGCAAAAAAGCTTGGAAGATATGCAGATAAATATAAAGGAAAATACAAAATAAGCAATTTATTGATGGCCCAAAAAAGTTTCATAGAGAATTGGGAAACAAGGTAAAAGGAATTGAAAGACCACTAAGAAAAGAAGAAATAAATATATTTTGGAGAAGTATTTATGAAGATCCTGTGGAACATAACAAAGATGCTAAATTGATAGAAGAAGTAAAAGAAATGCTAAGAAGTTCAAATGTAGAGGATATGAAATGAGATGCAGTAACAGCCAGGGAGACTGAAAGAAAGTTAAGAAAAAGCCTCTAACTGGAAAACCCCAGTCCCAGATGCAGTACCTAACTTCTGGCTAAAAGTATTAACATCTTTACATGAAGATTTAGCCTTGAGTAAGAACTATTTATATGCGCTTCCCGAGCAGACACCAACCAGGTTAACAACAAGAAAACAAACTCCTACTGCAAGTTATACTAAAAATTATAGACCAATAACTTGCCTTCTGATGACATATAAACTGTACACTGGAACTGATGCCAACAAAGTTTATAGTCATTTAGAAGAAAACTCATTAATGACAATAGAACAAAAGGGTACTAAAAGAAAGTCATTTAGAACAAAAGATCATTGATTGTTAAATTAACTCATAATGGACAAGTATAAAAAAGGGGAATAATCTAAGTATTGCATGGATAGACTACAAAAAAGCATTTGGCAGTATCCCATATTCATGGATTAAAGAGTGCTTACAATTGTATAAGATACATCCTATACTGAGCCATTACATTACAGTGACCATGAAACAGTGGCAAACCATTTGGCAGTTAAGCCATGATAAAGGACAAATTATTAATACAAGAATAAAAATTCAAAGGGGGCATTCCTGGGTGACTCTCTGTCATGACTGCTTTTTTTGTTTTGCCCTTAACCCCTTAAGTTGTCTACTTAACATATTAGGTCATGGCTACAATTTGGCTCCCGGAAAACAACAATGTGTAAAGACTTCTCATCTTCTTTTTGCAGATGATTTAAAACTGTATAGTTCATCAAATGACGAATTGAAAGTGCAACTGCATGTGGTCAGAACTTATTCAGATGATATAAGAATGCCATTTGGTCTTGATAAATGTGCAAAAGCAACCTTTAAAGCAGGAAAGCTGCTTATAGGTTCATAGGTTCATAGGTTCATACTAGGCTATCTGCCCTAGGGCATTTATAAGCCTAGCCAGAATGTGTTTGGCTTTCGCCACCCATTTTAAATTTATTTTGCTATGCCCTTTTTCGAGGTTAGTATACTGTGCCTCTGTCTAACAGTGACACAGAAGTGATAGCCGGGGTAAACCTACGATCTCCCATCCACTCATCAAGATTCCTCTTGAAGAGAGTCAATGAGGGACTCTGCCTAACCTGGACTGGGATTTTATTCCAGAGTGAAGGGAGCCTCTGGGTTATGAATCTGTCCCTCCAGCATGTCCTATTTATTTCAGTGCTGAGGTTCAAGTCTCTCGAGCGTAGCTCGATGGGATTTGGATTTTCTGAGGTGCAGCATGTCCATTAATTCCGGGTTGGACATGGCTTTATCGTCAGGCACAGATCGCCTCTGAACAGGCGGTATGCCACTGAGTAGAGCTGGAGTTTCTTTAACCGGGCAGCATATGGCATCTGTTTGAGCCCTTTGATCCTCTTGGTGAGGTACTTTTGGGGTCTTTCCAGTTGCTGCAAGTGTCTGGTAAGGTACATCCCAAAAGGGGCATTGTACTCAATTATGGGCCTGATGAGGGATGAGTAAAGAGGCACGATGACCTCCCCTGATCTAGATGTGAATCTCTTCATGATTAGGTGGGCTATATAAAATGTTTTTCTAACCACTTTGGCCACGTGGTTGCCAAATGAGAGATTGCTATCAACTTGGGTCCCCAGGTCCCTAATTGCTTCTTCTGTACTTAATGGATTACCACCTATGTGGTAATTTGTGGGTACTTTGTTTTTGCCAAAGGGGATGACTATACACTTTTTGGCATTTAGCTTGAGGCCATGGCTCTGGCACCAGTTGTCTGTTTCTATGAGGCCCTTTTGGAGGGTGCTTGTGTCAGCTGGAGAGTCAATTATGGCGCCCAGTTTGCAGTCATCTGCGAACTTGGTCAGCCACAGTCCTTCCATGTTGGCCTGTACCTCTGAGAAATATATACCGAACAAGAGAGGTCCCAGGACTGAGCCTTGTGGGACACCACTTGTAACTGGTTTGGAGTCTGACATGGCTCCAGCAATTCTAACCATGTGGGTTCTGTCCTTGAGCCAGTTTGCAATCCATCTAGTGACACAGGGGTTTATATTTAAGCTGGTGAGCTTATCTATAATGCCCGAGTGGGGTATTGTATCGAAGGCTTTTGCGAGGTCCAGGTAGGCTGTGTGGACCACCTTCCCTCGTCAATGGCCTTGGTGACTGTTTCAAAGAAATCAACCAGGTTTAAGAGGCAGGATCTGCCCTTAACAAAGCCGAACTGGGTAGGATCCAGTGTTTGTAGGTCCCCAATATCTTTATTTATGAGGTCCATGATGATCCTTTCCATAGCTTTGCAGACCAAGCTAGTCAGGCTAATGGGGCGATAGTTTCCAGGATCCGTTGAGGCACCACCTTTATGGAGAGGGACCACTGTTGCTGTACGCCACTCTTTGGGCACATATCCTGTAGTAGGGCTGAGACTGAACAGTAGTTTTATGTTTGGGTTTAGCTCTTCTTGGAGTTCATGTAGGACGCAGCCCGGGACACCGTCTGGTCCCATTGATGCTGTGTTTTTTGCTTTGGAGAGGGCGGCTCTTACCTGAGCATCTGAGATGTCAGGGGGGCAGCATTCTGCTGGGATAGATATTTGCCCTTTTGGTGGGAGGGGGGAGTTTGCGCTGAACCTGTCAGCTAGGATGTTGGCAATGTCTGTGGGTTTGGTGTATTTTTTGTCATTTTGGACTAATTCCTAGCATATCTGGGAATTACCACCCAGGTTCCTAACATAATTAAAGAAACCCTTGTGATTATCCTTAGTGTCCTGTGCAATTTTTCTCTCGAAGCTGGCCTTAGACAATTTTATGAGTGCCCGTAGTTTTTTGCTAATACTGATCAGTGATGCCTTCCCTTTTTGGGATTTTGCTGTATCATTTAGTAGCTTCCTCCTTCTATTGTATAGTTTGTTTATGGCTGGGGAACACCAGACAGGACGTCTGCCTTTGGAGGATTGGGTCTTGGTTTTATTTGGGATCGCATGATCCATGCATTCCTGAAGGTGTTCATAGAATGTGTTTATAAAGGATTCTGCGGTCTGGGCCGTATTTTCCACAGGCCCGGGGGCTTTGAAGGATTCCACCTCAGTTTTGAGGAGTGTGAAATTTGCTTTAGAGAAGTTTTTCACTGTGGTTTTCCGGGCAGGGGGTGGGGTCGGGATGTGAATATCCAGTGAGATTAGTTTATGGTCTGATCTTACCAGTGAGGGATACACTTCTGGTCTGGAGCATAGAGTCCCCATGTTGGTGATGATCAGGTCCAGTATGTTTTCCCCTCTTGTGGGTGTGGTAACAAGTTGTTCCATAGTATTTGAGTTTATAAATTCTAGGAACCTTTGGGCTAGGGTGTTGGAGCTAGAGTAATGCTCCCAGTGTATGTTTGGGTAGTTGAAGTCACCCAGTATAATGGTGTTTGGTGAGACCGTCATATTTTCCATTGTTCTCAGGAAGGCCGAGTGGGGTTCCTGGGTTTGGGAGGGTGGTCTGTAGCAGGCTATAAACTGGAAGGCAGTTTTACCCACTGTTAGTTGCACATGGATAGTCTCTGATGCTTCGTGCTTTGCCACCAACCTGGAGGTGTGGGTATCTTTGATGAATATCGATACTCCCCCCTCCTTTTGTGGTTCGGTCCAAGTTTTGGAGCCGAAAAGCATGGTATGAGGTATAACCTGGTAGTGCTAGGGTGCTCTCGGGACCCCTGAACCAGGTTTCTGTTACTGCACAGATATCAATGTTCTCCATGTTAAGGAGAGTTTCGAGTGCGTGCATCTTGAGGTTTAGACTTCTGGCGTTGAGTAGCATTACTCTTAGTTTCTTATCCCTTGTGATACCTATGGAGGTGGGTTTGTCTTTTGAGCCTTGCCTAAAAAAGGCACTATGGGGGTAGCAAGAGCCTTTGCCAATATCCAAAAGCCCAGGGGTGACAGGTGCAAGCTGTCCCTAGCGAAGCATCGTGGCTTGTCGAGCATATCATCCCAAGCTGACAGGCATTGGATCCCCTTTAAATGACACCAGTACTTAAACCAATTGTTGAAATTGATCATCTTGTCTTCATATTGTGGCATCATTCTTGGTGAGGGTAAGATGCTACTCAAGGTCAGGGTCATACCGGCCTGGGCTACATGCTCAGAGAGCTCCTTAATGTCTCTTTTCATGTAGTCCAGGGAGGTACATCTCAGGTCATTCACACCAGCATGGACAATGACTGAGTTATATTTGTACTTGCCTTGGAGTGACCTAATTGCTTGTGTTATGTGGCGGATCCTAGCGCCGGACAGGCTGCTCACCGTGACCCTCTCCTTGTTCAGCCTGGTGAGCGGGACGTCAGTGTGCCTGATGATAGAGTCACCTATTACAAGTGTATCAGGTGTGTTGTTTAGTCTTAAGGGCTGTGACTGTTCGGCACACTGGCTTTGTGAGATATGTGTTGCACGTGTTTTGTTTTGGGGCAGCGGTTGCTTGGGTGTCTGTTTTGGAGGTTTCTGCTGCTTAGGCAGATCTTTATTTAGAGCCTCCGAGTATGTTTTTGTGTGATTATGTGTTTGGTTTGCTGTCATGGTAGGTCTATGTGAGACTGGAATTGTAGTGAGTGTGGTTTCCTTCTACTCCTGACTGGTTATGCCAGTACTGAGTTGAGAGAGCTTAGCCTCCAGTTTGGCTATATGGTTGCATCTCTCACATGTGTTGGAATTTGTTGGGAGGAGGAGAGGGTTGTCTGTGTACATGAGGCAGTTGTAACATTGCCTCAAGATTCCCAGATTCACCAGCTGGACCAGAGAGGAGATTGACAACTTACCTTTGGACATGCTTGAATAATATTGGGAATTCCTTAATAATTGAAAACCAGGGCCAGTGGGGAGTGAGGGTGTAGTGCTTTTAATTTTTAGTGCTGACTTATATAATTGCTTTAGTGAGCAAGTGCCAGGTAACATAAGTGTAATGTGTTACAGGTAACTTAAATGCAAAAACGACAAACAGTAACTTTCTTTCAAGTGAAACAAGGAAATAAGTACAGTAAGCAATGCAGATATCACTAGTGATCCACAGAAGCGCTGAGAAGCTGCATATTAGGTGGAATTAGTGTTCCAGGGAAATAACAAGCAAACAAACAACAAGCATATAAACAAATCTAGATTCAGCAGGCCTGGATCTAGTCTATGCTACAACAAACAAGGTGTACCAATTTCAGTAAGATACAGTTCAAATATTCAGGCACTATAAACCTTTAACCAGAAATTCCCAGCTCAGAAGGGCAGAGTCCAGCCTCTTCTCCCACAAGAGTGCAGACCACAAACCTTCTTAATGTAAAATAACTGGCCTGAAGCCCAAGTGCTTAAACCAGAAGTAATACACTTTAAGAATAACAGACACTGGGCTCTCAATCAGCAGTTCCCAACTTAGAAGGATGAAAGCTACCTGTCCTGCCACCACAGTGCATGCCACAAACCTTCCTAATGTAAAACAACTGGTCTGAAGCCCAAGTGCTTAATCCAAAAGACTTAGAATGATAGCTACACTTTAATCAAGTTACTACCAAGCAGTAATAAATACAATTGAATACTTTAGAGAATGCCTGGATTAGTGCTCAAGTTACACAAACAAAGCTAGATCCAGCAGGCCTGAATCCAGTCTATGCCACAGCAAACAAGGCGCACCAACTTCAGTAAGAAGCAGTTCAGATATGCATGCACTATAAGCCTTTAACCAGAAATTCCCAGCTCAGAAGGGCAGAGTCCAGCCTCTCCTCCCACAAGAGTGCAGACCACGAACCCTCTTAATGTAAAATAACTGACCTGAAAGCCCAATTGCTTAAACCAGAATTAATACACTTTTAGAATAACAGACACTGAGCCCTCAATCAGCAGTTCCCAACCTAGAAGGATGTAAGCTACCTGTTCTGCCACTACAGTGCAGACCACAAACCCTCTCAGTGCAAAACAACTGGTCCGAAGCCCAAGTGTTTAAACCAAAAGGCTTAGAATGAGTTACACCAAGCAGTAATAAATACAATTGAGTACTTTTAAGATGATGCAAAAGTAAAATAAAGTAGGTAGAAACACAAGTACAGTAAAAGCAGATGAAATTTTGCACCAAAAAACCAAAGATGCATCAAAAAAACATCAGTTTTGGACAGAAATGTGATATAAAAGAACTGGAGCAACAGGGAGAGTGTAAATATTTAGGAATTGATGAAGGAGCAACACTAAAACACAAACAAATGTAAATAAAACTCAGTAAGGAATATTTTAGAAGACTGGCTGCAGGATTCAATAAACACTGTATAGGTTCCACTCAGATCCTACATGGAGTGTATTCGCATATGTGATACTTTGCATTGCGGTGCATTGTGGAATCTTGATCCATGAATATTAATGATCCATGGCATGATTAGAGTATGTTTTGTGGCACACACCCATGTTATTGGCAGTGAAACCTGTAGAGTTAATGTGCGTCATTCCAGGGCAAGTGGCAAGCATGCATTTTTTGCAAGATATGAAGTACAGAACAGAATTGTATATGCCATGATATATTGATTGCAATTTTCAGTGTTTTCACAATAAACCACTCATTGTACAAGGAACAGGCCAAATACATGATGCAAATATCTGGACATTCTGCAAAACTGTGGACAGTCCGGCTTTTGTGTTTTAATTATTTTTTTTTTTTATTGCCACTGTTTGTGAGATGGCCCACTTGGCATAAACATGTTCAGCTATACTTAGCTAATTTGCATGAAGTGCATCAGTGCATAAACTGCAGGAATGGACCACCCAGGTTGTAGACAGGACCCAGAAAGCCACACATATGAACCGGATGCATTCAATTAATAATATTGTGCATCGCACAACCATGGTAGGTGGCGTTGCACTACAGTTAACAGTGAGAACCTTACAATAGCTATTAAGATAGCAGATGTTCACATCACTAATGCCATGGCAACAGGTGATAAGTGTAGGGGAGGAGTGCAGATGGTATGGGGTTGTAGGACAGGGTGTGCAAGTTTTGTTTACTGTTGTGAGGTTGCAGATTGTAACAATAAAGTGTAATATGCACAACTGTTTTTTTCAGTCTTCTTGTTGTAATACATGCAGGTGTAGGAGAACCGCATATATGATAAAATTGACTGGTCTATTTACACAAGTGCTTGTATACCTAATCAGCTAGAAATTGCATTGTTTGCCACTGTTGCACATGACTTACTATTGAGCAAACATGGTGTCTGGTATTGTGCATCATCACCTTCCGGGTCTGTGTGATGGTAAGTGATGCGCAACATTTTCAAATGTTGCAAATTCAAAATAAGTGCACTCTCAGTAAGTATGAGACATGAAATATGCAGGAAACAGCACCATATAAACTGAAATTGGCAGGAAATGCTTACTAGACATTGATTTTGAACTATGGCACACATATCTGGAGTTTCTGGAGAGTGTGCACTTTCAAGCACAGTGTTGGGGTGTCCAGGAGTCCAAGATTTTGTTGGACTCCTAGTTAGAGAGCATGGGCCTAGGTTGCTACAGCAGGATGATGCATGCTCAGAATATAAATCTGAAGCCTGCAGTAGTATTGTAGCACAAAACAATGGTGCCATATTCTCAAATAACTGTGGGCATGCATCTGTCAACTGTAAAAGGAAAAGCATGCATGCATGCTGTAGTCTGTAGGGCAAAAGAACAGTACAGTATTTTAGAATAGTCATTGGTTATGGGTTCAAAAACAACACTTCTAAACTATACAATACTGTGTGATGCACAATCCTACTCACCATCCCTGGCAGTTAGTCACAGGTGATAAACTCACCCTGTCTGCTACTACGCCAGGGAGGAGCCGCAGGCCTGCCTTCTGGGGCAGAACTACCTGAGGGGCTGGGTATTGCAAGAGCAGCAGAGGAGGGTGATACCAGGTACTGCATCAGACATGTTGTGTAGTAGTGCTGTAGCCAGTGGATTGTGGGCAAATGAATCCCTTGGGACAGTCCTACAAAACTGTATAGTGTGAAAAATAAAAAAGAAAAAAGAAAACACACAAAAAATAATACCCCCTCCCAAAAAAAAGAAAAAAAGAAAAACAGAGAGAGAAAACAGTTGGGGTGAGAGAAAAAAAGCGAGAATATTAGTAACTTCACATGTTATATACAAAGCATTAAAACAATTATTTAACTCTAGTCTGTTACCTTTACTTTTAACATTACAAACCCCTAACAGATGCTTTGTTTACTGTTTGGACTACCCACCTTCTAACAGATGGACAATATACTACACATTGCTGTAAGCAATCCATGATGTGTGCATATATTTCACATATGCGTGGTCCAAATATACTGATTACAGTTTACAGCAAGCCAGTGATGTTACATTGCAATATTGATGAAACATTACCATATTTAATATATATTGTATATATGTTTAATTTATTTGGGAAATGTGGATTTTGAAGCACAACCTATGACTTCTTTGTAATAATGAATTTTTGTTTTGCCCTCCACAGTAATGTAGGCATACTTCCCTATTACAGTTAAGAAATGAATGCTCAACTAGATACAATTGAGTAATTAACCAATAAATGCAACATAACTTTTATTAATGCTAAAATAACCCCACTGTTGGGATGCATGCATGCCAGATGCATCTCACATCTATGCCAATCTAGCGGTATGGGTTTGCACATTCAGTTCCCTGTCTGTGACAGCTGAAGAAAAACAGAACAGAACAGAGTACCATTAAGCATAACAGTCTTGACTATATACAGCTTTTAACTCAGACAAGTAGTGTATGTAAGTGATAATTACACATCTGTGGGGTAACCCCAGTCTTACATTCCTCGATCCAATGGTCAAGGGTATCCCTCTTCCCCAGCCTGAGGTCTCTGTTGTGGTTTCTACATTGTTCACCAGTGCAGCAGATACTGGTAGCACTGGTCAGTGACTATTCCATGCCTCTGCTTTGTACTCTGAGCCATCATATTCCCTCTGCAACAGCTTGGGCCCATGTTCATTGACTAATAGCCCACCAAACACTTTGGACTCCTGGGCACCCCATCTTTGAGCATGGAATTTCACAAATTCTCTGGGAGCACAAGCAATGACTATCACAGATCAAGACCAATGTAGAATAGTTTTTTCTCAACAATTGCAGGTATCACATTTGCTGGGAGTGTGCACTTTCTGGATTTACAACATTTGAAAGTGCTGTGCAGTGCTTACCATTGCTTAAACACGTTGTTTGAGAGTGCACAATGCCACGAAATTGTGTTTGTGCAATTTCCAATTGTATTAATTTAATGTATCCAGTGTATGTGTGGGGCTGTCTGGGTCCTGTCTGCTATGTTGGTGGCCTATTTGTGCTGTTTGTGCACAGCTACTCTACACACAAATGAAATCTGCATAGACAAAGCCATTTGTGCTAAACAGCTTGCGCAAGCAGCGGCAAAAAAAAAAAAAAACAGAAAAAAAGTATAAAAATGAGAGAATTAGTTGAAATGCAGAAAAACAATATATAGCATACACAGTAGAAACTGTTAGTACGCATGAGATATGACTACATAGGTCTGGATCCCAACTCTCATTGGAATGCACTATCACAAAACAGGAGGAGGGACTTATCCATCTTTGCCCCACAAAACCCTTGCTGCAAATGCATAATATAATTATTTACACAACCAAGTGCAACTGAATGTACACTGATATCAAGGCTTGACCTATTTATAAATGTATTCTATGTAATTTATTTGGATGAGGTACACTTATTGGTCACACAACCTGCTATGATTATTCCTTGCAAATATACAGGTGTGTTCTATCTTTCTGTGTTTCTTGGTTATTCATCAGTTATCTGAACAGTACTCAGAGACATGCAGCGTCTAAGCCAGTCTATATCATTTACCTTAAAATGTGTGAGGATATTCAGTGAGGACAATATGATATGCAATTGTCAGCAAATTAATGGAAAGTTGAATCCCAAAGACAAGCATAGACTGCTATTTTGGGGGTGGGGAGCAAAGGCGGGTTCTTGTCATGAACATGGAAGGGAACAATGTTCTTTCAATGGGGGTGGACCCAGGCTGAGCTACTGCTATGGCACAAACATAGCTATGTTGCTCTTGTTACTCTCCTCATTTTGCATCCTGCCAGTTTGATATTGTGAGGGTGGTGAAGCTGGAAACAGATATGCGTCTCATTACTTTCAAACTTCTCTATTATGATTTCCCATTTCAAATGTACGTTGCTTAACTGAGGGCATGCAGTGATCATAATTACTTTGAGGATGTAGCAATGTGTGAATCTTTGAGGCATGAGGCCTCCTACTTGCTAATGGACACATACAAGTCAAATAAATCTCTGTTGTCACATTTGACATTAATTTCTGTACAAATCTCCCATCTTGTACTTGCTTACTGTACCAAGTGATGAAATACAAGGACATGCCATAATAATATTATTCAATACAGTACATCTTCAACACTTACCTTGTTAATGCAGTGGTTGACTCATTGCTAGTTATGGACTGACTGTAATGTAAGCAGTATTCAGCCAATACATGGGGAGGTAAAGGCTGTGGCTCTGAGTTGAGACCAGCAGAGATTAGAGGGTTTCTGTATTGTGTCCCTGTCTACCTTGTAGCACTCTATAATGCCCATGTCATGTATGTTGTGATAAGTTAAATGCGGTCTGAAAACTCTTCTCTGTCTTGACTTAGGCCTATTGGCAGCAGCAGCACTGCCTGCAGCCTAGAGCACATACAAATGGAGTTAAGCAGCAGCAACAGCTCCTAGCATTCTGTCTGTTAGACTTTCTGTGTCTATACTCCACTACTTCTGAAATCCGCAGGAAAAAAACAGCATGGAATCTAAATGATTGCTTTATAACTTCTTGAGTAACTCCACCAGATTGGTTGATTAGCATGCAATTCAGCTGCTTATGATGTAATTAGCATCTCTGAAACACAGCATAGACATATGCAGTCTATTAATAATCTACTCAGTTATAAAAAGCCAAATGTGTAGCTAGCCAAACTGATGCTGAGGATATTTGCTACATGTTCAGCAAAGCAAACAATTTTACAAACTATCTTTACAGAGGAGTATTGAACTCCAGCAGGTATGCTGGCATTTTTTACCTACATAATGCATATGGTGGACTATATTAATGAGTAATGTGACGTAAAGCCTTTTACACTGTTATCTGTATGCATTAGTTAGAAGTGTACTGATGGCATGGTCATGTTTGTCAAGGCATTTCAGAGGTACAGATAATTGACAATACATGAAAATAGTAAGTTGTGTGATACATATGTAAAAGTGTTTCAGGGACAGTTTCTTTGAATGCATGTTTAGCTTTTCCAATGTGTTTTAATAGCAAAATGGTTCATGTGCCTGTTTTTTCATGGGTAGGGAGAGCAAAGAGAAGTTACTGTTATGTCACAAACAAGAATGGAGTGTTCTTTTTGGGGTAGCACAGTTGAGTTACTGCCATGGCACATACAAGTATATATTACCCTTGCTACTTTCTTTGTTTTGCACGTGGTGCTGCGGTAGCGTTGTCGCCTCACAGTAAGTCGTTGTCCTGTTCGATTCTCAGCTAGAGTGTCTTCTGTGTAGAGACATACATGAATGGGCTTTCTTTCGTTGAAGGTTGTGCGTCAGGGCTGGCAACTCGGCATGTAAAAATCCACTGCCAATTATTAGCAGACCTGAGTTCCACTGTGGCGACCCCTAACCGGGAAAAGCCGAAAGACACAACAGCAACTTTCTTTGTTTTGCATCCTGCTAGTTGTTAGTATTTCACATATGTTGTGTGTGTTATGTCTTTCCAGTGGTACAACTGACTGCCTTAACTGTTTTATCTCATAACAGTTACTTTGTAGTTATGTGGTAGTTATGTATATTATCATTCTGTTGTGTTTTAGGACTGAAAATATCATTAAGATGCTGACCGGATGCGCTGTGTCAACATGGCACTTACCTTCTTGGAAGGGGTCATCCCAATATGCCAAAGAGGCTGAGGATATGGCAGCAAATTGTTGATAACATAAATGCCATGGGTAGCCACGGTCGTACTTATGAGCAGGTGTGCCACAGGGTCACTGACATGCTCACATCTGCACAGAGGCATGCAGCTGCTGTTTTCCAACACCAGAGTGTAACCAGAGTTGGGTCTGCTGTAGAACCACCTCTTGCCCCCAATGTGGAATTCCTGGTGAATCTTCTGACACAGGGCAACTCACAGCAGAGTGACCCACAATATGTCCTCAATGTGGGCACAACTACTTCTCAGTCCCAAGAAAAGCTTCCAGGTAGGCTATATGACCAGTTCAATACTGTTGTATAGTAAAACAATTGAAATAAAAGTTACTTCTGTGACACTTGTGTTTTTTGGGGGGAGACTGAATATTAGTACAGTAAAAAGCTCAGTTTTGGGTTGTCAGCCAGGTACTTGTTAAAGTAAAATGTCCTGCTGATTGAGAGGAGTACATGTAGTAGCTCATCTCTTACAGTTAAATATGATAATGTTGGCCTCCCTCTTGTGTAAATTCTTTCAGGATCATCAGGAATCCAGCACCTTAGGCCTCCTGCAGGTGGTAAGCCAAATCAAGTTATTTCAGTACTGCAGGTCAATTTCTAGTAATCTAAGGTGTCATTTTTAGGCTTATTATGTATATTGCTGTGCTGTCTGTAATAATGGTAGCACTGTTAGCTGTTTAGCATATATTTCACAATAGTAGTGCAGGTATTAATGTATGCATGTGTTTCTCCCTTTTTTTTGCAGGTGATCATGACAGTTGGAGTGTGGGCCCTGTGCCACCTGATGTAAGTATCCCATCAGACACAGATGATGATGGTGGCAAAACTGAGCGACAGTTGGGGGGGAGTGCACAAGCTGAAACTGACACAGAGGTTGATATCTAGCCACCCACTTCTTTTTCCCTGGAAACAGCCAGTAGGCCTACTCTTACTCAGTCCACTGAGCCCACAGATATAGGACATGAGGAGGGCGATGACATTGAGCAGGGAGCAGCTTCAATACCTGTTGAGTCTGGCCATAGCCAAAGTGTTGGTGAGGTGCCATGCAGGAGGGTTTATAGGGGTGCTTGGAGGGGGCCTGCATGTGTCTCTTCCTGTGTGACTCTACATATGTTTAGGGCTGTCATGGAGGCACAGGCAAATTCAGAAATATACTCTAGACAAATGCTCAGGGTTGTGGATGTGGCAAAATCTAACATGTGTGACTGCCTCCACTGTGTCTCTGATTCTCTGGACCAGACAAATGACACTTTGGAATGAGGGGTGCCTGTGATGGACTGATGGGTGTCTGTCATGGAATGAGCAGTGTCTGGGATGGAACGTCTGCTGGGAGGAGGATGCCATCCTCATGGGTGTAGGTAAGCCACAACATTTGCTGAGAGCCAACATGGCCATTCCTGATCACGCTCTCGTAGTGCCAGTACTTTTGCTGGTCCATCAGGGAGTATGCTGTCCACATCCAGATGTGGCAGGCCATGGGGTTGTGGTCCTAGGTGCTCCCATGAACAGACATTGTCCAGCAGAATTTTGTCAAGCTCAGATAGCCACACTCCATCCGGCCTTGAGCATGGAGGTGCCAGTGCAACTCATGGCAGAACCAGTTCCCATGGTCAGGGTCGACAACGATGAATTGCCACCTTTACTATGCATGACTCACACCTGTCCAACTTATCAAGATGTAGAGCTAGCACTGAGCTTGGCTCTGTTTATACAGACTGTCACACACCACTTTTACATGGAGGACCCCTACAGGCACACACACACAGCCTGCCTGCTTCACTTTCTCCCTCACACACACTCACCTACCTTTTATGTCAGCCTAGGCCTCCTGTCCCCAGCCCCCACACACTGTGCAAGTGATGATTACTGTGCCATCTCCTTGTTTTCTGTCTTTGGGATTCGGGGATACAAAAGCTTTGTGTCTAATGCACAGGATGTACAGTTGCATTAGTGCCTAGTATGTCTGCATTTGTGTTATTGAACTGCTAATTGTACCTGTCAGTTATATTTGCCTTGTCAAAAGATACAGTGAACAGCATCATCATGACAGTACCTTCTAGTGTATTCTGTTGTAAGGGTTGTGAAGTCAGGAACTATGTGTGCTATTACTTTATAACCTTTCTCTTTAATGCTTTCCAGTACATATGTATGGGTCACATCATAAGATATTCCATCACATGCAGATATCAGGATTGTATGACAGTACTGTAGTTAAACTCCTCAGATCAGTAATGCAGTATAATCCTCTCTTAGACAGGAACCTCACCAAACACATGCAGCAGCTGGACAGACCACATAGCTTTCCCATCAAGATAACACAGGGCCTATTAACCATGACATGATGTATGTGGGTAGATTAACATACATGGCACTGTCATCTGTCTGGTATTGCATTACATTGCAATTGTGATTCTAAGCCTATTACTTTTGTTTTAAGCACTTGGGCTTCAGGCCAGTCGTCTGACATTTTACAAAAGTTTATAGTATACTCTCTGGTGGGAGTAGAGGGTAACCTCTGCCCTTCTGAGCTGGAAATTGCTGGCCAAATGCTTATTATGACTGTTGTTCTAAGTCTTTGTGTTATGGTTTAAGCACTTAGCCTCCAAACTAGTTATTTACATTAGAAAAGTTTCTGATGTAGACTCTTGTGGAAGGGGAGGATAGCCTACACCCTTCTAAGCTGGAAATTGCTGGTTGAAGACTTATTGTGTCTGTTATTCGGAAGGTATCTTAGTTCTGGTTTAAGCACTTGTGTTCCAGACCATGTATTTCATACTAGGAAGGTTTGTTGTCTACACTCTTGTTGGAATATTCTACTGAATTGATGCTTTATTTAAAATGTTTGTTCATCTATAGGGATTGAGTTTTTATGAATGTTGGATTTCTAGTACTTCTGGATTTTATAGCGCAGACTTGATTCAGGCTTCTTGAATCTAGACTGTTTGGTATCATTGGAGCACTAAAAGCAGCCATCTTAAATTAAGAATGCCCCCCTGCACCCTTGTGGCAAAACTGTGCAGCCAAGAACCCATCTGACTTGGGGATTGCTGGAATAAGGCTCACTGTTGGCCTTTCCCTTGTTTTACTTGCTTAAAATAGTTTAACTTCACTTGTTTCCAGCACTGTGTTTTGGGGTGTTTGCACTCAGTTTACCATAGTGGCTCAGAACTTGAACTGCTGTCCTGCGAGCATCTCAGGTGTGCATTGTGAAACATTGACCATTTGTGTAACCATAGCACTCCATAGAATAGACACATTTTGTTAGTCTTACACAAAAACCTAGTCCATGTAGCTCACATCCCACTAGTTACTACAGCAAATGCTTTCCATAAAGGATGGACAGTTTCCCACCATGTCTCCAGGCAGCATGATGGACATGGGCATCTTGAGGCAGCAGAGCAATTGTCTCATGTATACTGACAACCAGTTACTGCTAAAACAAATTAATGCATCACGTGAGAGCTGTATCTCTACTATGAATTTGGAATCAATTCTCTCACATTCCAACAAAGCAGATATCAAACATGTTGTCAGCACTCACAATTCACCTGTTGCACATAAGCTCACAATACATAAACCCACATACATGGAGGTACTCTCTAGAACCCTAACTAAAGATCGTAGACCTCCTAGGTGCAAACTGACTGCATACAGATCAGACGCAACAAAATCCACTACACATAATAATACACACACCAGTGTCTCAGCCAATAAGTCCCTCAGGCAAAACACCTCAAAACCAAATGTCTTACTCATATGTGACTCCACAGTGAGACACACAGATGATCCCTCCACCAGTCTGGGCAAGAAAAAGGTCAAGGTCAGCTGACAGGTACCAGGGTTCATCAGATCATGCACATACTCAAGTCTCTCAACAACAAGTACTGTTATGACTCTGTCATAGTCCATGTTGCAGTGAATGACTGGAGACATACCTCACTGTACTATATGATGGTGCTTGCCTCTCACATAGTGGCCTTGTTAGGCAATGTCAGAAGTAAATTCTCCACGGAAAAAAGTCCACCACAGACAGATTAAGGTTATGCTGCTTAATGCATGGAGTATAAATCAGAAACTGCACTCATTGGAAGAACTCCTTACCTTGGAAGATAGCTGTGTCTGTGGAGTTACACAGACATTGTTCAAGGCCACAGACAGCACCCTAGCAATGCAGGGGTGCAATGACTTCCACCCCGTCACACATCAAAATAAGCATAAAAGAATCAAAGTTAAAGACAAATTCTCCACAAGAATTTTTAAAGAGTACAACTCTGTAGCACTACTCCAAGTCCAACTAACTGTATGTAAAACCCTGTTCCATATCATTGATACCTACATGTCCCCCACCCATGCCACAAGGGCCACTCTGCCTACTTTGACCTAATTGAGTCAGTCACTAGACAGCCAAACACCTTGGTAATGTGTGATTTCAACTATCCTTCCATCAATTTGGAGTCATATATGTGCATAAACACACTCATCCTAATGTTCCTGGACTTTGTTAATACACATGTTGTGTAACATATAGTCTGCACCCCCCACAAGAGGCTTGAATGTCCTATAATTGTACTAACCAATATAGTGGTTCTCTGCACTAATCCCTGTGTGTTGGCCCCCCAAGTCAGGTCAGATCAAAGTTCAATCTTGTTCACATTCACAGTCATACCTGACACCCTCTAAAGAGCAAAAAGGATGAGACATTTTTCCAAGGCAAACTATAGGCTCCTAACTGATGCAATAAAGAGTTGTAAACCCCTTGATATTACTGTCAGTAATGACTTATATACAGAGGACTACACAAATGACCTGTATGAACAGCTATACAAATGAGTAGAACTGGCTGAATGGATCAAAACAGGTTCCTCACAGAATACAAGCTACCTTAGTGGTCATCAAGCATACATAGGTTATACAACAAATGGAAGAAAGTAATGTCTAAGAAAAAGCAAGAACTGACTCAGCAGAGGAAGAACACCATCTGCAGCTTGAACAAAGAAATCAGTTATCTTGAAAATTCCTCTAAAGCCACGTAAAAACCTAAAGTATCATCTCTAGCTAAATATAATCAGGAGGAATTTCTTAGCTACATCAGAGATCTAAAGGTGAAGGCACAGCTTGGTGAAAAACTAGTAGTGGACAGTACCACTCATACTGACCCTGAGGACATTGCCAATCTGCTTAGGTTCATAGGTTCATAGGTTGGTACTAGGCTATCTGCCCGAGGGCATTTATAAGCCTAGCCAGAGTGTGTCGGCTTTCGCTGCTACATTGATTAATTAACTGAGCCTCTGTCAAGTAGAGCCAATGAAGTGATCCCAGGGGTATATTTTCTGTTACCCATCCACTCGTCAAGGCTTCTCTTGAAGAGTGTTAGTGAGGGGCTCTGCCTAATGTAGTTAGGAATTTTGTTCCAAAGCACGGAGAGTCTCTGTGACAGGAATCTATCCCTCCAGCATGTTCTATTTATTGTTGTGGCTAGGTTTAGCTCACTAGAGCACGTGGCACACAGTGACTTGGATTTCTTCAGGTAGAGCATGTCCATCAATTCTGAGTTGGGCATAGCTTTGTAAGCCAGGCAGAGATCACCTCTGAGTAAGCGATATTCCACTGAGTACAGACAGAGTTTTTTCAGTCGGGCTGCATAGGACATATGTTTGAGGCCAGTAATCCTCTTGGTGAGGTGCTTTTGTGGTCTTTCCAGCTGTTGGAAGTGTCTTGTGAGGTACATCCCAAATGGGGCATTGTACTCTATGATGGGTCTGATGAGTGACGAGTAGAGGGGCACTATAACCTCTTTATTTCTAGATGCGAACACCTTAGATGGGCCACATAGAAGGATTTCCTAACTACTTTCTTATTACCCCTTCTGTATTAAGGGGGCTGCCTCCTATGTGGTAATTCATGGGTGTTTTGTTTTTCCCAAATGGGATGACTATGCAATTTTTGGCATTTAGCTTGAGGCCATGACTTTGACACCAGGTGTCTGTCTCAGTAAGGCCTTTTTGAAGGATGTCCATGTCAGCCAGAGAGTCAATTATGGCTCCCAGTTTGCAGTCATCAGTGAAGTTGGTTAGCCATAGTCCTCCTGTGTTTGCCTGTACTTCTGAGAAATATATGCCGAACAGTAGGGGTCCCATAACCGAGCCTTGCGGGACACCACTTATGACTGGTTTAGAGTCGGACCTGGAGCCCTCTATTCTTACTGTGTGAGTTCTGTTTGTAAGCCAGTTGGCAACCCATCTTGTGATGTAGGGGTTTATGTTCAGGCTGGTGAGTTTTTCTATAATACCCGAGTGAGGAATGGTGTCAAACGCCTTGGCAAGATCAAGGTAGGCTGTGTGGACCACCTTTCTCTCATCTATGGCCTTGGTGACTGTCTCGAAGAAGTCAACCAGGTTTAGTAGGCATGATCTACCCTTAACAAAGCCGAACTGGGTCTGGTCAAGGGTTTGGAAGTTCCCAATGTCTTTGTTAATGAGTTCCATGATGATGCGCTCCACAGCCATGCAGACCAGGCTAGTCAGTCTTATGGGGCGATAGTTACCAGAGTCAGTTGTGGCCCCTCTTTTGTGGAGTGGAATAACCATTGCTGTGCATCATTCTATGGGCACGTAGCCTGTGGAGAGGCTGAGGTTGAACCGTGTGTTTAGGTGGGGGTTTAGTTCATTCTGTATTTCATGCAAGACGCAGGCTGGGACACCTTCTGGCCCCATTGATACTGTGTTTTTGGCTTTTGAAAGGGCTGTTTTCACCTGTGCTTCTGTGAATTCTGGGACACTTATTGTTGTGGGCCCTTTTGAAGGTGAGAGGGAGGTGAAGTTTGCACTGAATCTATTTGGTAGGATGTTGGCAATATCAGTAGGTTCAGTATATTTTGTGCTATTTTGCACTAGCTCAGAGCATATCTGCAAGTTGCCACTTAGATTCTTGACATAGCTAAAGAAGGAATTGTGGTTATCTTTTGAATCCTTGGCTATTTTTCTTTCAAAGTTAGCCTTGGATGATTTCATGAGGGACCTTAGTTTCTTACTGATACTGATCAGGGATGTCTTTCCTTCTTGGGATTTGCTTTTTTTCTGAACTAGTTTCCTTCTTCTATTGTATAATCTGTTTATGGCAGGGGTCCACCAGAGTGGTTTCCTTCTCTTAGGGGAGTGAGTCTTGGTCTTGCTAGGGAGGGCACAATCCATGCATCCTTGTAGGTGCTCATAGAGTGCAATTGTAAAGGGTTCTGCATCTTGGGCAGTGTTATCCTTTAGCTTGGGGGCTGTGAAACTTACCAACTCTGCCTTAAGTAAGGTGAAGTTTGATTTAGAAAAAGTTTTTCACTGTGGTTTCCTTGGTTGGGGGTGGTGGTGGGGTGTGGACATCCAGGGTGATTAGTTTATGGTCTGATTTAACAAGTGATGGTTTAACCTCCGATATGGAACACCTGTCGCCCATGTTGGTGATGACCAAGTCCAATATGTTGGGGCCTCTGTTAGGGGAGTTTACCAGCTGATTCATGGAATTTGAGTTGATAAATTCCAGGAAGTGCTGAGCCTGGGAGTTTGTACTCAAGTAGTTTTCCCAGTTAATGGTAGGGTAATTGAAATTGTCCAATATCAGGGTGTTCGGTAGGACCTTCATGTTTTCCAATGTCTCCAGAAAGGTGGAGTGGTGGTCCTGGGTCATGGAGGGTGATCTGTAGCAGGCCACCATTTGCATTGCAGATTTGCCTGATGTTAGTTGCACATGGATGATCTCAGAGGTATCATGCTGCACCACTAACCTGGAGGTGTAAGTATCCTTGATGACTATGGATACACCCCCTCCTTTTGTGTTTCGCTATGTGGCCAAAATGTGTGGTATGAGTTGTAGCCCAGACAGTAGCTACCAGACAGTTTAGGGCAAACTTCACCCCTCTGTCCCCAGCAGACATATCCCAAAGCATACCTGTCACCAGTCCTCTACCTAATAACTTTCTATGAACCTAAGGTGATATTTGCCCAGGCTTCAGGCCAGTTTCTGATCCTGGCCTAGTGGAATGGTTGGATACAAAATAATCTGATATAGCTGATTATATCAGCATTGTATGTTGAGCATATGGTGATAGTATCCCACATGCTGGTATAAAAGGATCTTTATAATGTCAAGTAACATCTGTCACACATACCCAGTAGACTGCAGTCAGAACAGAACCCCTACCTATCTACATAGACTGCAGAACACAGTACTATATGCAAGCACCATGGCACATGTCTGTCTTTTACATATCTGCAGGTCAGCTTATAGTGGATAACATCAGCAGGTCATGTGGGAGACAAGAGGTTGGAAGGGCTGCAAGAAATGGATGTGTAGGCTTCTACAATATGAAAAGACTAGCAAGCCATGCCATTGGAGAGGTAACTATAGGATAGCACATCTATTATGCTGAGTAAACACACACACACACACTCGACCGCAATGAGAGCAGAACCCTGACCTATGTGTATACACTATAAAACTCAGTACTTTACACAAGCAACATGACACAAGTCTGACTTTTACATGGCTGCAGATGAACTTATGGTAGATGACATCAGCAGGCCATGTGGGGGACAACAGGTTGGGTGACCCACATAGGCACATAGATTCATAGATTTATATGAGGCCAGTAGCCTAACTGTACAGTGTTTCCTAGGTGTGAAGAAGCCTACCTGTATAAAACACAAGTACCCTTGCTGAGCATAGTTGGATGTTTGAGATTAGCAGAGCAAGGTTGTCAGCACTACCAACTGGCCCTGTCCATGAGGGAGCACACAACATTATATATACTGCATTTTGTAGTGTGGTTGAGGTATGTGTGTAAAAAATAGTGAGCCTCCAGGGTTTTATTGCTTAGCAGGGGTGGACAACAAATGTATACTGAAAATGTGCCCTGAAAAGCTGATCTTATGTACAGAAGATTAGCTGAATTTGGACTGTCACCTCCAGAGAGAGAGTTGACAACAATGTAATCATGTTGTATAGCCAATTAGACCAAGACAAGTGTATTAAGTAGACATGTGTGCGACATGGAGAGCTATGTATTGGACAACTTATTTTTTTTTGGGGGGGGGGGCAGGTGCTCTATTTTTTTTTTTTGTTTTTTTGAAGAGAGAGGAATTTTGGGAAGGGACACAGGTGGGTCTGAGGAAGGTAATTTGGCAAGCTGAGGAAGCAACTGCTGACAAGCAGGACATACAGGATAAGAAACATGGATGGCGAACAACATATAAGGTTGGTGGACACCATGGTTGGTGTAAGTGTGTGGACCTTACAAATCCATAGATATCAAGATGGGTGAGAGCAAGAATTAAGTCCTCAGCCACTGAACTGTCATCACTGTCACCTCACTGTGATTATGGTTGCAGTGTCTGACATCTGCATATCCTTGTGTCATTTAGTGCAACAATGGAGATCAGTGTCTCCATCTTGCATAGGCATGCAGCCACAGTGTGGCACACAATCCTACATGCCATACCGATGCAGTTCTTCTCAGTTAATAAAATCAACCACTGTGCCACTGCTCCCAGAAGGAAACATAGGCCCATCCTCCAGGGCAGAAGTACTTGAAGGGCCGGGTAGTGAAGGGGCAGCACAAGTGGTTTTACCAGGTTGTGGCCTTGGTGCCATAACCATTGGAGTGGAAGCAGGTGGGTCCCATGGGCCAGACCTACCCTGCTGTGCTGTGGGGGAAAGAAAACAACAAAAAAGAGAAAATAAAGGTTGGGGTTACAGATTGCACAAATTATCGCATTTGCTTCTTTAGGTTGAGGAGGGTGGTCTTCCAGTTCTGGCTTCTCACTTTTGTATTTCTAGACAGCAGCTTCTTTTGCTTACTGTATAATCTAGTAATGGCAGATGTGTGTCTGTCCACAACAGGATAACAGTGTCCCACAGGTTGCTGTAAAAGGCTCAATGTAAAGTCCAGCAACAGCTCACACACATGCTAACCAACCCCCTCATTTTACTGCAGTGAGAATATAACTCATACTGATTTAAGTATACACAGTACAGAACACAGTACTTAAAATAAGCACCATCGCTCATGTCTGACTTAGAGTGTGTTAGACAACACTTTATACATGTTGACATCAGCAGTGTCTGTTGAGAACAAGATAGCAGTATACCACAGCTTGCAGTAAAAGCCTCACTGTAAAGTTCAGCAACACACACACAAATCAAAACCCCCATTAGACTGCAGTGAGAATAGAACCCCTACCTAGGTTACAGATTACAGAACACAGTTTGTCCGTCTGGAGTCTGGATGCATGTAGATTTTCAGATTATTAGATATATTTATTTATTATTATTACATAAAAAAGAAAAACAAAAACATGCAATAATATGCATAATAATTAGAAAAATCTTATTAATGATAGTTTCAGGCATCTTCTTAAACCTTACTCTTTTGTATTCCATTATTGAAATAGAGATTGAGAGAGAGTGGGGTAGTTAGGTTTAGAACATTGGCAGAGCCATTGGGTTTTAAAAAAAAGAATAGATTTTTTTGATCTTTTTTTTGCTTTGTGATTGGTTGGTGAGTGGGAGGAAGGGGAGTTCCATATTTTACCAATGGAATTGGCAAATAGAGAGTCGCCCCCTAAATTACAGGATTTGACTGTTTGAACAAGAGGCCTGTTTGATGAGCGCAGACTATTTAGGTTTGAGTAGGGGGTGATTAAGTTACTCAGTGCAGGAATGGTGTCAGGTTGAGTGTACTTAGCACATGCACCCTGACACAAGTTTGATTTCAAGAGAACTGTGGGTGAACTTATAGTAGATGACATCTGCAGGCCATGTGGGAGACAAGAGGTTGGGAGGCCTGCATGAATTGGATGTGTAGGCGTGTGCATGTCTCAAAAAAACTGGCAAGCCATGCCATTAGAGAATTAACTGTGGGATACATATGTCTGCTGTTCTGTGTAGAAATATACATACCCAGTTGACAGCAGTGAGAATAAAACCCCTACCTATCTAAGTACACAGACTTCAGAACACAGTACTTATCACACGTGCCACGGCACAACTCTGATTTTAACAGGACTGCAGGTGAACTTATAGAGGATGGTAATGACAGACCAGCTGGGAGGCCTGCATGAAACAGATGTGTAGGCTTGTGCAAGTCCCAAAAGACTGGCAAGGTATGCCGCTGGACAGGTAACTGTAGGATACACACTTCCGCTCTTCTGTGTAGACACACACAGACACCCAGCCGACTGCAGTGAGAATAAAACCCCTACCTATTTAAGGTATACAGACTACAGAACACAGTATTTATCACACAGGCCATTGTACAAGTCAGATTTTGATATGACTGCAAGTGAACTTATAGTAGATGATATCGATAGGTCATGTGGGAGACAAGAAGTTGGGAGGAATGTATAGATACATTGTTTCATAGTGTCATCTGAGGCTAGTAGCCTAATAGCAGTAGGCTGTTTGGAAGCCTAGCTGTGTAACAAGACAAGTACCCTTATTGAGCATACTAGGCTGTTCGATTTTTGCAGATTAAGGCTGTGAGCAGCACCAAGTAGCCCTGTCCATGAGTGAACATACAACATTATGTATAACACTTTGTATTGTGGTTGACATATGTGTGGAAAAGGTATTCAGACCTCAGGTTTGTAGTGCTTGTTTAGGGTGGTTTGGGGGGGAACAAATGAATGTATTGTAAATAACATATATGATTATTATTATTGTCATAACATATATTATTATTGTATTATATGTATTCATTTATTATATTATATTATATTATATTATATTATATTATATTATATTATATTATACTATATTATATTATATTATAATATGCCATTAGTTTGCAATGTTTTCACATGCAATTTTATGACATACAAAGGAGATGAATAATAAACAACAATAATAAAATATATATACTGTACAATTCAATAGTGCAACCAGCATTGGATTTGTGCAATGGTTAACAAAGTATACACACATGAGAGTTAGGCCTGTTTGTGTGCAAGGAAGCAGTGCGCAAATGCGAGGTGCATTGCTAATAATTGCTACTATACCACAGTCCCATCTGTACTCCAGGCCAACTTTTGCAATGGCTAAGAGCATTAATTGAATGTATCCAATTTCTATTTTGGGGTGTCTGCTTTCTAGGAAATCTGGTTTTCCCCTGTTTCTGCAATGTTGCACATTGTGCAAACATGGTAAGCTTAGCTAAACATTGTTTTGGAACAGGGCACATCCTGCAAAACTGGAATTTAAAGAAGACAAATAGGAAAAGATATTACTACTAAGGACATGTATGCAAAGTCTGTAAAAGCACAGTAGCTTGATAGTACATATCACAAATTTCTACATATGTCAAAATTTGAACCCTCAAACAAGTACAGCTTCAGAAAACAGGAGGGATGCCTTAGTCCTCTTGGCCACACAAACAGCTTTACAACAATGAAATGGAAAGTCATTCTTCACACAAGCAACTGCATCAGAATGTACACTGCTATCAAACTATCAGCTGTGATATGTACATTTCATTCTCTTTACTATATTTGGACATAGAGCAGTTAGTGATCACACAACCTGTCCTAATTATGCTTACAAATATACAGCTTTGTGTTACCTTTCTGTGTTTCTTGATCATTTATGAATTACCTAACACATGCAGTGTGTAAGCCATTCTATATCATTGGCCTTAAGATGTGAGAGGATATTTACTGGGAATAATATGATATGCATTTGCCAACAAATGAATTCCAAGTTGCCTGGCGCAAACACACATATACTGTTCTTTTGGGGGAAGCATAGCTGAGTTACTGTTATGACTGAAACAAGAGTGCACTCCTCTTTTGTGGGGGAACAAAGCTCAGTTACTGTTATGACAGAAACGAGTCTGAATTCTGAAACTGCAATGTGTATCATCACTTTCTAACTTCTGCTTTACCTGTACAAAGGTATGCTGCTAAACTTGAGGCTATGCTGGGAACTTCAGAATGCTTCAAAGGTATGACTGTGTGAATTTTTCATGCCTGAGGCCTACTAATCACTGATGGACAAATAGTCTGGTGTCACACATTAAGGTACTTTCTGTACAAATCCGCCACTTTTAACTTGTTTACTGTACCAAGTTAGGAAGTACAAGAATATGCCATAATATTATTAAAGAATACACTCTAGGTTCAGGACTTACCTTGAAAATGCTGAAGTTGACACACCTTTAGTTCATGGCTTACTTTGTCGGATGCAAGATGTACACAACTAGTACATGGGGAGGTAAAGGTTTGTGAGTTTTCTGGCATCAATTTTACTATATGTATGCGAGTAGCAGAAAGGTATTAGGTCCTAGGTGGTCAGTGAATGTGCTATGCATTGTCTCTTAGCCAAAGCAAGGACATACTGAGAATGCCTAAGTCTGCCTACAGGGAGAGCAGCTGGGGGGTTCTCCTCCGAGTCTTCCTCTGATTGTAGCTGTGATGACCTAGGCATTGGTGGGGGATATGTGTCCTTTCCCCTTGCTGATCCTGCTGCAACTGTTTCTACAGGGTCAGATTGTGGACCACAGCACATTTTGTGAATATTTATATTTATGTACATGTGAGTGGATTATACTGCAGGACTCTACTGGATATATCTAAGCACCAGAACTGTGACTTCAGACACAAACACACAATCTATGACATTTCTAATCTGAACATGTGCCTCATTATGGCATTCTTCTTTGAGTGTGTGTGCACATCTGATGAGTGTCATCAGCTACAGGTCCAGGGCATAACCAGCATCCCTCAGCAAATGGCCCTGTGAGATGTTCCCTCTAGCAAACATCTGGTGCAACTGTGATGTGTGCCAGATATGGGAGTCATGATAACCGCCAGGGTTGCAATCACACACATTCAAGATAATTCAGTGGGCATTACACATGACCTGGAAGTTGATGGAGTGGTATCCCTTGTGGTTAAAGTAGCTTCTACACTGCTCACCAGGTGGTGCCTTAATGTGTACATATGTGCAATCTATGGCACCCAGTACTTCAGGAAAGTGTGCTACATGGTTAAACAGTTCCATATTGCTGGCCCTCTCTTCAGAAGTATGGGAGAAAAATATGTGCTCACTATCATGTGTGAGCATAGCACCTAGAAACTGGTGGAGGATCCTGGAGGCTGATGCCTGTGACACACCCATCATGGCCACAGTTGGTCTATGAAAGGTACCAGTAGCTAATATTGAAAGGGCTAAACATACCTTTGTCTCCACTGGGATGGGTTTCCCCTCAGTTGGCTCTGGCTCTGAGTTGAGGATGGCAGAGCTCGGTAAGTTGTAATGTGTCCCTGCCCACCCTGTAGCACTGTACAATCTCCAGCTCATGTAGCACCTGGACAGTTAACCTGAGTCTGAACACTCTACTCTTTTTTAGCCTAAGTCTATTGTTAGCCACTCCAGCAGCACTGGCTCGAGCTTCTACCACATGTAGATGTAGAATAACTGCAGCAGCCCCTAGCATTGTGTCACCTAAAATTTTCTTGCCTCTACTTCAGTGGTACTGAAGGATAAAGAAAAACAGGATGTAGACTACATGGATACTTTATACATTGTTGGATAGCTCTACCATGTTGGATTGGTTGATTAACATACAGTTAACTTCTTTATGCTATAACTTGCATCTATTAAACATACCTGTTGCTTGCTCATTAGTGTACTATGCTCAGCTATGTGCATCTTTACACACCTTCGCATAAATAAGGTAAGGAAAGGCAAAATTGATATTTCCTTGTTTTTTGGGATATCACACAAACATGGACCATAAGAAGTGAAAGAAAGGTTGCACACCATGGAGCCGAACACAGGACCATCTATAGTCAAACCCTAACACATGCATGTGCTACCAGAGGAATAGTTACATAACAACACAGAGAAACCTGGCATTCATTCCTCTGTTTCTCATGGTTGCTCTAAGCACCGCTCACTCACACAAAGAGGAAAATTACAAAAATACATTTTAAATGAATGCGGACAGATCCAATATATTTTAACAAACAATAAAGAGGATGACACAGAACTTAGGAACTGTGCACTGCTTACATGCACTTTCACCCTTCACAGCCCTACATGTTCACCTTTGTATGTGTAACCTGACACACCCCTGATGTCAGCATTCACTGTTGCCATGCATTCAACACAAACACTGTAGAAGTGTCTACATGAAGTGAACATCCTTATACAGTTACTCTTTTGTGATTCAACAATACTAATTAGTTTTGACCTCATTTACATCTTCTCTCCGCTGACAGCCCAGAATCCTAATGGTTAGTAACCATGTTGACAGAGAAACTGCACAGGGGCACAATGTTGTAATAGAGGAGTACTGTAATCCATCAGCTACATCCTTTATATGCATACATTAAAGTATAATACATTTTAGCAGCCTGCATTACTTACAAATATATTCTTCATGGGGGGGGGGGGTGAAGATGCACTTATGTCATGGCACTTAAAATGGAAATATTATGATTGATTCACTGATTTTCTAGCATCCACCCTGTGTAATTAGGTCAGAATGTGTGTGGTTTTACATGTTAAGGACAATTCTGCACAAATGTAAGAGATTTTACTTGCTCTTGTTTCCATGTAGACTCCTTTCTGTGGCTATATTTGAAACGTTTTGGAATACATCGCCAACACAAACATGGAGTCTACACAGCTGATTTACAGGTTGTTGAATTCGCTCCACCGTGTTGATTTTCTTCATTAGCATAAAATTCAGCTACTTCTGCTGTGATTTGCATGCCACGAAAGTCTGTGTATTTACGCGTGCACATGCACTGCTGCACACCACTATGCAGAGTTTACTGAATCTAAAAGTTTTTGCACCCATGTGCGCATTGTGTAGACATAGGAAATATTATTGTGTAAGCTCATTTGAATCCCCCATTAAATTAATCCTGAAAACAGCATTGACATCTAGGAACAAATTCCAAGCTATAAACCAGTTTGTACTTCCTGTTATAACTTAGTTTTGGAGTGATTGACTGTCCCCAAAAGGTGTTGGATATGTTAGGCAGGAAAACAAGAAGGTTACTTTATGCTCATCAAATGATTTATAAAAATCAGTGCATGCCAATATTATATATTCCCCATTCTGAAGGAGATATGGGCCTCCTTGAAATTGATTGCATTTATAGATCTGCAATCCTGAGACTAGATACATATATGCTGACATCACAAGACCCAAATGTATTGAAAGCCTTGAATCATGAGGAGAATAAGTCTAAGATGACTTCCCTGCTTAGTTTGGCAGAAGCATATTGGCATCAAGCGGGAATGGAAATCAAACCAGAAGTAGATAAAATCAGGCAGCAGTTGAATATGCCAATAAACAAAATAAATAATATAAGGTGAAGGATCAGATGAGAAGGCAAGAAATGTGGAAAACGCATAAATATAGTTGCAAGTATAGAAAACTCTTGGAACAACCTCGTGTTGATCAGGAATGAACTCATAAATGGTTAAGGAGAGGTGAATTTAAACCAAGAGACAAAATGTTAATATTGGCAACCCTAGATAGTGGACTATGCACACTTTTAGTTTACAAAGTCTATTGAACATGTGGGGGAAAATGTAGGTTTTGTAAAACAGAATTGGAAACAGTCACCCATCTTACAGGTTGTAATATACTAATGACAGAAGGACTGTATACTGAAAGGCATAATAATGTGGCAAGACTGTTGCAATGAGGATTGTGCAAACTTTATAATACTGAAGTAGCTGAAAAACACTGGAAAGATGAGCTACAAAGCATCATAGAAAATTATGAAGTTTATATCACATGGAATTATCTATTACCAAAAAATAGATGTGAGAAAACCAGATATATGTAGTAGTCCATGAAAAGAAGACAAAATAGCATTGATCGTTGAAATTGCTACACCCATTGACTACAATGTCTTACATACAGAGAGACACAAAGTCATAAAATACCAGGATTTGTAGGCAGAAATGTGGGCATTGTGGAAGAAGGATACCAAGACAGTTCCAGTAGTAGTAGGAGCAACGTGTCTTATGAAAAAGAATTTACAATTGTATTTAGATATGTTACCGATATATGTAATCCATATGATTTGCAGAAGGAGTCATTACTGGGCACATTGCGGGTACTACAAAAAGCACTTCTGGCTAACATCAAAGATTGAAACAATACTAATTTCATGAACTTTAATCGCACTTTGACTTAGGGAGGGAGTCTATTCCCATCATGGTATTAAAACCTCAAATGACTTGGAGAAATTAAAAAAAGGAGGCATTGTAAAGGAAATGATATGGAGTTGAAAAAGAAAATTATATAGAACAAAGACTCCTTTATTGTTAAACAATGCTGCCATAGAGGCAAAACCTAAGTATGTCATGGACAGATTATATAAAAAGGTATTTGGCAGCATTCCATGTTCATGGATTATGGAACACTTACAGGTGAATAAAATGCAGTCTACATTAATTATGTTCTGGTGACTACTGTACAACCGACTCAATATAAAGTGCAAACTAGTATCCCAATGATAAAAAAGACAAAGGTGGATATTCTAGGGTGATTCTTTGTCAACAATGTTCTTTTGTCATGCCATTAACCCATTATGCTTTTTATATAATAGAAGAGACAATGGTAACATCTTAACTTCCGCAGATCAACCTCAATCAAAGATATTTCATGTACTTTTAGTGGATGATTTAAAATTGTATGGCTCATCAGGCAGGTACCTGGACACAAATAAAAAGACAAAAACTTTCACAAATGATCCTAGGTAAATGTGAAAAAGCAACATTTATAACAAGAAAACTGAAGCCCAAAGAAAATATCAACATGGAACAGGCATGTGATGTAAAGAAACTTGAACAGGACATTCTATAAAAATATTTTGACACTATTGTTCTCCCCGACACCATTCTTATGGTGTCTACTGCTGTGTCCCACACCCATCTCCGGGTCCACAAGGCACTCCATCATTCCCATGCTTATTCCAGTTTAGACTGGGAGCTGATGCTGAACTTAAGGGTGTCATGTGGATGGGGTTGGGTCTTACCATACACATTGGTCCAGAATATTTGTCTACTTTATGTCTAACATATTACTTCCTCATTCTCCATGTATCTATGTGGTTATGTCCAAGGGTTACATGCGCAATGAGAACTTGTGATATATTACCCTATATCTGCAGCTGCTCAGTGAAGTCCACCACCCAATTCCCCGATTGGACTATTAACCCCAACTGTGATGTCCCACAGCCTCTACAAGGGATCATCCATGCATACACCATCCCCTGAGATGGACACACTCATTCCTCCCTGATTGCGACTTAGAACCTGATTCTCCAGAGTAGCAGTCAGAGCATTATACCTCTATGACACCATGCTGATATGTGTATAAATATTTTAAAATAGATGAAGTGTTGGCAATAAATTATGAACAAAAGATAAAACCTTGTAAGGACTATTTTACAAGACTAAAGCAAATGTTGAAAACTGCCCCAACATCTATTAATAAAGTTCATGTCCTTAAATCAACTTGGTCTTCCAGTTCTAACTTAGAGGTTTGGTGTGCCTGACTACTCCCAGAAAACATTGGATCAGTTGGACAAGAAAAAAAGGAAAACTGTTTTTGCCTATCAAATAATAAATGAAAACAATGCATGGTAAGAATATATATCCATTGTTCTGAACGTGGTATGCACCTCCTTGAAATTGACAATATGTATAGGTCTAAAATCCAGGAAACCCTTACATATCTGATGACATCAAGAGTTCTAAAACATGAAAAAAAGGATTATATGATAACAGTTCTTAGATTAGCAAGCTAATTTCAGGAAAAAAGTAGGAATGGTAATCAACCAGAAGTATATGCAAATCAAGAAACAAAAGAAAATGCCAAAGAAATAATATAAAGAACAGTACCAGAAGAAAAAAATGAAATGTCCAAATCTATAATGGTAAATATAATGAATTTCTGGAGAAACCACATCCTGATCAAGACTTCATTCATGAATAGTTCAAGAGAGAATTTAAACCAAAATGCGAAAGGCTTGAAATGGCAGCAAAGTGTAGTGTTGACATGCACACTGTGCAGACAATGTCTAGCTACATCGTACAGAAAAGAACTTTACCTTGAGGGTAGAATGTTGTTTTGTTAATACTGTTGCAAACTGCATGCAGTTTACAGATATGATCTTTTGATAATGGATGGTATAGTTATAGTCACATGGCACTGCATAGAATATCAGAACAGCTACTCCATTAATAGTATTAAGAATGCATTCTTGGGTTTCTTCTGTAGAGTAAATGGAAAATCATGCAAGGTGACCATGTTCATGGGAACTAGAACATGTTCATTCATTGTAGTGCCCAGTTAGCCCTACTTAGCATGCTTCTTATACCTCATCTTAACTAGAACATATTCTTAGGTGTTAGTGGGTTGAAGCCTTATACTATGCCATTTGTTTTAGCTGCATTTCATATTTTTTTCCTAATGGATATTGACCATTGATGCTAGCCAGTAAAGATGTATCCATAACATACAACTGAACCTCTTAGCCCATAAAATCTGAACAAAACCAAAAGATCCCAAAAGAAGGACACATTTTAAATAATGTTCTTATAAACTTAGAACATTGATAGAATAAAATGTTTTGCACTACCATCATTTTTCTGAAGGCTATGAAGTCTGAAACTCAGATGACTGCCATTATTTAGTGACTTCCATCCTCAATGATTTGTGAAGAAAAACTCAAACTTAATGAAGAACTGAGCAAAAATATCAGGTAAAATATGGCCATTCTATGAAAATCTGGACAGTTTTGATGCACGCTCCACAAGTGTGCCATTCTGTTGTTTCACATCTTCACTCATAGAGTGATAAGATATACATGGTAAGTGGAGCTGTAGTCTTGGCAAGAAAGAAAACTTCAGGCGGGATTCATAAACATTACCTCAAAGAGTACATTCTGCATACACTGTCTGAATTCAAGAACAGCCCTACAACAATGATTATACTATCTATTTCACTCAGAAAGGTTGCAGTAAGTGCACACAGAAGTTTATGTAGTCTACACTTTGTGGTAACCTTTATGAATCCAGCCCTGTACATCTGAACTACTGTCACTGTAAACAGTCAGCTATATTAACATTAAAAGGGTTTGGTTACATGCCATATTGGGGATTGTTGAGAACGTCATTAATCTGCACCTTTATAATGTTGCCCTTATAGTGGCTGGCTTTGCATTTTGTCTTCTAGCATGACAGAACAAGATGAGACAGCTGTTGTCCTCCTCAGCAGATTAATTCAACATATGCATTTTGGGTTCAGGTTCACTGACTCTACATATATATCAGCAAGGAATTATATAACACATCTGAGTAAATTCTTAAAGCATAATAAATTCCTTCACAGATAAGACAAAAAGGGTCCAATACACTTATTTTCACTTTGTCTAAAATGTTTAGAGGCAAATAAGAGGTGTGTTCAACATTTGTGAATATGACATTTTCCCACACATTTTGATCAATGTATATTTACAGATTATTCATTTTATATGCATTACTGATTTGGGAGCTGCAACTTATGTAACAGAGAAGATGAAAATTTGCACAAACATGAGACAAATTCAATATGCAAAACTTTCTTTTACTATGCAACCAAAGCATGAAGACCCACTGAACACTCTGTCCCTGTGGCACAGAGGGACAAAGTGCTTACTGCATCCCAGATGATCCAGGCTCAACTATCAGCATGAACACTGAAAGATGGGATGGGGTGAGGGTGGGAATGAGCAGCTGACACTGGCTTGTTCATCCAGTCCTCTTGGTCAAAAGGTTGCCTGTGCCAAGATGCACATGCGCACCTCTCATAGGCACCATTTGTGGAGCTTGCAGGGATGCCGCAGGGCAGAAGGGGGTTAGAGACCACTCCTCTGCAGCAGTATGATGCTGCACCAGCATCTTTCATCTCCTCACCAGCTGTGGACGTACGTCAGGTTGAGCACAGGATGAGGTTGGAATGATAGACCCTGAAAATGAGGCGAGAACCTTGTGATTGCTGGTGGTCAGTTATGAGGAGAGGAAGCAAAGTAAACAAAAAAAAAAAAGAAACACCACTGAACAAATCAATGAGAGAAAAAAAAGTATTGCACATAAAGATGAATGGAAGTGCAACACAATGATTTCCTCACTACTGTAGATACTGTAGAAACATGATAGTCAAAAGCTAGATTACTGTCTATGTCTGTCCCCAAGTCACTAACTACTGGGTCAGCTCGGGTCTACTTCACTTCAATGAAAACCCTTTTAGTCAAACACCTGTTTGTCAAATGATAATTGTCGAAAGCTCGATCTGTCGAATGGCTGTTTTAGCAAATTTTTCATAGGGGGAAAAAATGCTTAGCTATTATCGGGGATTTGTCCTTTTCACCACTGTAGTTTGATCTTGAAGTTAGTATATTTAGTTACAGAAGGTGTAAGGGGCACAGCCCTCCACCTTGGTCGGTTTTAAATTTTTTGAAATCTTTGACATTTGTTAGGCTGGCCAAGTGTTTTTTTCCCCTAGGAAAATTTTTGCTAAAATGGCCATTCAACGGATTGAGCTTTTGACAATTAGTGGTCTACAAAGAGTTGTTTGACTAAAAGTTTTTTTCACAGAAGTAATATAGACAGGTCAATTCTTAGGGGTGTGTTGTCAATATGATAATTTCCAGGGGTGGATAACCTCTTGAAGGATACTATTATGCATTTCATGGCATTTAGTTTTAGTCCATGGATGTGGCACAAGTTAATTGTCTTTGTCCGCCCTTCGTGGAGATCATTTGTGTCATTGGGCAATTCGATGACAGTTCATAATTTGCAATCTTCTGCAAATTTAGTCAGCCAGAGTCCATTGATGCTGGCCTTGACTTCAGTGAAGTAAATGTCAAAAAGGAGCTGTCCCAGGACTGATCTCTCTGGGACTCCACTTCTGAATGGCCTCTTTGAAGAGGTGGACTCCCCAGTTCTAACTTCCTGGGTCCTGACTGTGAGCCAGTTGGCTATCCAGTAGGTGACATAAGGGTTTGTACCTGTTTGTCAACAATGTCTGTGTAGGGAATTGTGTCAAATGCCTTGGCCAGGTGAAAGTAGGCACTGGGAACTACTTTACCCTTATCCATTGCTTTGGTGACCTTCTCAAAGAAATCCACCAGGTTGAGTAGACTTGACCTGCCCTTGATGAAACCAAACTGGGTTAGGTCTACTGTCTGGAAGTTCCTATGTCATTATTGATTATTTCCATGATAACTATTTCCATGGCTTTCCGTATGAAACTAGTGAGACTTATGGGTCTGTAGTTTCCAGGGTCTGAAGATGGCTCACATTTGTGCAGAGGGAAGGATGTTGTTGTTCTCCATTCATGAGGCATGAAGCCTGTTTTGAGGCTACAGTTAAGTAGCAATTACAGACAGCCTGATAGATTATGTTTCATGCCATTTAGAAGGCATCCTGGGATAGTCTGGGCCCATGCAATGTTCTTGGCCTTAGAGGGAGCATGAAGGACTTGTTCCCTAGCGATAGCAGTGGCAGTTATATTTGATGGTATTTCCTGAGGAAAGGTTGAAGGGGAGAGAGGGTTAAAGTTGGAGCTGGTTTTGTTTTGGAAGTAGGTTTGATATATCTTCTGGCTCCATTTGCAGTGAGCTCTGCACGCAATTGTGTATTGTCTTTGAGGTTGCAGAAATAGCTAAGGAATGCCTTGTGGTTATCCTTGGCCTGGGAGGCCAAATTTACTCAAATTTGTCTTTTGTAGATTTTATTTGTGCTCTGAGTTGTTTGTTTAGTTTGATGATAGTGCTTTTATGTTGCTGGGTGCTGCACTTCCTAATTTTTGCTATGATTTTCTTGCTTCTGTTGTAGCCTATTGATGTTGCGATTCCACCAGGGTGGCTTATTTGTTGAGTTAATTCTGTGCTTCTTCCTAGTGGGTACAGATGTCTCTATGCAGCTATTAACACACTTCTATAGGGTTTCTGTGAACAGCTTTGCATAGGCAGCAGTGTTCTGAGGTTGTATGGGGGCTTGAAATTTTTCCAGGTTATCACTTAACAATAGAAAGTTAGCCTTAGAGTATTTGCTGAATATTCCAGGGTTAGCTAGGGTCCCAGGTTTTATTTTTACTTCAAAGGAGACCATTTTGTGGTGTGACTTTACCAGGGAAGACATTACTATAGGGGGTGTGCAGCAGTCTCAGATTTTAGTGAGGACCAGATCCAGTATGGTTGCACCACTTGCAATCAAATGTCTTGCTAACACTGTCTTAAAATTGTGCTGCTGTGAATTTGTAGCACTTTATCTTTTTTTGCATCAAAATATTATACAATATATATTTTTGTATTTGCTCGATAATTGAAATAGTCAAACATAGACATTGCGATTAAATATTAGGAACTTAAAATATTCACTCGTCACAGTTTTGTATCTAAGACCTCAGAATAACTTCAAAGGACGAATACTATTTTAATGCTTCAGAAAATTCAGAGGGAAACACTGTGCTTGATATAACGTATTATGACACAGCAATAAAGTGATCACTCAGCCACATGACATTGAACATGTACTTACAGGAACAAAATATATGGAAACCAGATTAGTGATGAAATGTGCACGAGTGCCACACGGACAAGAACAGATATGTATATATTTTTTATAGCAACAGATAAGATAAGTGCTGGCAAACTTAAAATTTAGAAAAAGAACTCAAGTTCCATGGGACCAGATAACATATCTAGTGGTTCAGTAGTTTCCTAAAAAGAATAAAGGAAACCTAATTTAAGCTTAGTCTGTCATATTAGTGGTATTGTGTAGAAACGTCCCTGAACTCTGTGGACAAGTTACAGTGCAGCCAGTTTACAAAGGAGGTATTTGATCGAACCCCACATTTGATCCAGCATCCCGACTAGAATTCTATATAAAACCATGGGGAAAGAGACATAGTGGAATGTATCCAAAATTGCACAGGCAACTGGTTTCTTTTACAAATGGAACAGTAGCCAGTGTGTTAAAGGAAAAGTTTGCCATCTTAACATTAATTCAGTCTTTGAGATGGAAACATCATCAGTTGATGAAAGACTGAAAAGGCATTCCAGAGGTTTTAAGACTACTGCACATATATGGACACATGCTTTTCAGATCTTTAAGTGCAAATGACTTATAGTGGGTGGGCATAACTTTGTTGTACAAATTCTGTTTCACAACAACAACATAAGCTAAAACTGTTCACCAAGTTCGTATTGCCAAAAGTTATATAAGTTAAAACGGTCACACTTTTTCTGTCAAACACTAAAACCTGGCTCATTGGTCCCCTTACTGTTTGCTTAAGTGCCTGCCCACACTTTTTTCTGCAATCGGAATGCTAATAGGTTTACTTCATTTCTTTATTTGCGAAACTTCCTGCTTTATCTTGAATACTGATCTTCCTGTTGGGAAGATAGCTGTCCATCAGTATGAGAACACACACACACACACACACACACACACACACACACACACACACACACACACACACACACACACACGCGTGTGGAGATATATCTTTGTGAACTTACTGTCTCCATTGCTTTTGCTTGTGGGCATTTTGTGTCATTACTTTATAATCAAAATTGGCATGTGCTCTTTGAATGGGCATGTTTGACAGTACAAGACTACGGGTACTAATGGCAGAAACTAGTGGCTGTAATATTTTACAAATACAGTGAAACACAATGAACGATTTGCCTCTTACTTATTATAGTGTCACAGCATCCTTACAGTTATTTCCCAGATTTCCCTTTCCCTTACAGAGATCTATAGCTAGATCAATTCCTGCCCTTGGCAGACCCTAGACTTGCAACCACAACACAAAGTTAAATAAAACAGATAAACAAATAAAAAGGTCTTCTAACATTGTTGACAAAAATCATAATAAGGTGCCATGGAAACCAGTTTGTGCAAGCTCTTTACTAACAGGCAGTCATACTTAAAGCCAGTTAAGTAGCCATAGGATACCATCCATGGCTAAGGAGATGAGTGACTGTACTGTGTGTTTACCTCCTCATTAGCTCAGTTTCAGTGTTAATCATACTCTTATCAGCTTGGATCTAGAATGCCATCCTAAATCATCCAACCTAGGTACCCCTGTGTATAATTATAGGTATAGTTGTTATTGTCTGAAGTTTCCATTTGGAAGAGATTATGTGACTTGTAATCACTGTGAAAGTGACACGACTATTCTGAATATATGCTTGCCACTTTGTCATTACACAAAAAGTAATATTCATTTCTCATGGGAAAATAAATTCTAGGGGCACCAAATTTTTGCCTGATTCCTCCAAAAATATAGTAATGAACTGGTAAACATTGTATAAAGATGAAGCTAATGCAAGCTTGACAACTAAACCCATGAACTTATGGTTGTCAGGATGAAAAAGCGTGTCATAGTGCAACAGAATATAATCTTATTCAGTTTTCATTTTATTTTCTATCAGCAGCAAGGAACGACAATGTTGTGTATCATAATTTTATCTCTGAATTCCATCAGTCCTCTGTTCATCATAATGCAAAGATTCAACCACTTTTAAGCAATAAATACCCACATAGCATAAAAAGTAAATGAACAGACTGAGGGAAATAATCCTATTAAATATACAAAAAAAATTACAAAATTATGAGTCAAATGGTGACCAGGTTCACTGGCTAAAAACTAGATTGTTATTTCCTTATTTAAGCCACTTTCTTGATTAATACTTTACACCTGAGCATTATTGCAAGAGGGACATCCCCTTACTTCACGGTCTAGTGAGCTGAAAGTTGCTACATGGACATCAAGCATACAATGGATACAAACTGCCCTACAAAAACCACGTTCTGAAATTTCTACTGAAACTGCAAAAGGCAGTAGAACCATTTGCTGTCATTCAATTAATCCAGGTCTCCAGATGAGCCTTAAGAAATCATGTGCCATTCTGCATGTGTTGGCTCTGTTTCACTTAGTGTATTATTTTTTTGTTAATTATGCCATGCCATTTTTCTTACATAAAACACATTTCATGTAATAATGAGCTATCAGATAGGATCTTGAAATAAATAAATAAATGTATTAAATGTTTGCATGCTGTAATACTTCCTATTTTAAAAGGAAAAGAATTATAAACCTTGGCCTTTTCATTGTGACTGCACTGACTCATATTCTTTTCAAATGCAGTGCACATATCTGAATGTTGCCTTGACAACACATCTTGGACATGACATCAACTAAGTGCATTCTGAATTCTTGAAGCAAAAGCATTTTAATTGCAGTGTTTTCAAATAAAGAACAAAGACTTGTTCAGAGATATGGCAGTAGATTAACATTAAGTAAGACAAACTGCCTTCAGAATGAAGAGTTTCATCAAACATGTAATTTTATTTGAAAATGGAGAGATTTTTCTTGACTTTGCTTCTACCATTGGTATTACCTTTATACATCTGCTTTAGTTTGATGTAACAATGGGCACCAACAAATCTACATTCTTTCAACATACTAGATTATTTTCCCATTTGGATTCTACCTTAGGATACAATCTCATTCAGATGTATATCATACTTGGCAAGTAATCATCTCAGTCTAACATAAAAGCAAGTTTTGCAATAAATATTCAACAAATGAAAAACTAATTTTGTTTAATTAATTGGATTTGTATCAACCACCTCACCTGTGTACAATTATTACACATGCTTGTACTTACGTTTAACATTTTGTTTGCTTGTCATTAAAGGCAAACTAGCTTAAATTCTTATATTATTAAGAGATTGTGCAAATAAATGACTGTACTCAATACCGCATGTTGTAAACTTTACCTCTATTTGCTAATCCCTTTATTTGCATGTTTGCTGTGCAGAGATAATGTTCAGATACGTAAAGAATGGCTAAGACTGGGGAAGCACAATATGTGATGAAGAAACATAAAGAAAGATAGAAGGAGAAAGCAACAGAGAGAGAGAGAGAGAGAGAGAGAGAGAGCTATTTATTATGCAACTTTATTCTTTAGACATTATAAGTAGTCTGACACATGATTTCCCATGACTGACACGGTTATACCTTAAAAAAATAAAGGGTATATACAGAAGGAGCAGGGAAGATTGAATACAGAATTTTGACAGAACAATTCAGCTGCATTTCTTCAATGAGTTGATCTTTTATTTCACAGCAAACATTTTCTTTCTGCATTAGAAAAATATGATGGCTTGTATTATTTATACTCCCTCTAAACGAACATGTTAACAGTGCAATTTCTCAGGGCTACTGTCTACTTTTTCACTGATCCTGCTAAGAACTGTGTCTATCTAGTATTTGTTTTTTCAATTATTTTTACTCCTGATGATGGTCAACTATCATTGTTTTTGCAACCCTAGCAGCTCATTTGGTCCTTTCTGGATGAGATCTGATCAAAGAAGACCCAATAGTCTTCTGGATTTTTTACTTACTTGTAACTCCCATATCATTGCAGCAATCAGTAACACATATTTAGCCACAGCACAGAACAAATCTGTTGGACATGTGCGTTATTGTGCATTCCCAGCTGCAGCTACAGTGTGCCCTGTGTACCCATGCCATGGCCCAAATGTACAACTACTGAGGAAATCAGCACAATACAAAAATATAAATGTAAGCATTTTAAGTAGGCAAGACTCTGCTGCATTCCCATTTTGGGGTGACATGCCTCTCACTCCTGAACTTATGTATACTAGCTCCATGGTCACATAAACACAAAGAAGGGAGAAATCTCCCAAAAGAAAGGAGTCACAGGAAGCACACACTTAGGTACTGTATTGTTTTTTTTTATTTCTTATAGAAAACAGTGGTCAGGGAGTTAAATTCACCAATTTGGGCTCAGTGAGTTAGCTCTTCAGTGAGATGTAAGCTGATATAGACCACAGACACGGCTTCATAAGCCTGTGCAATAGGAGATCCCTTCTTTTTTTTTTTTTTTTTGCAAACTTGAGGACATCAGAAGAAGGGATGGAATATCTAATATTACTGAGTGCATCTGAGAGATATGGGGTCTATGTTAACTGGTTGAATGAAAAAAAATCATCAAACATCCAATCAGCAAACACAACTAAGCGAATGTTCATTCAGTGAATGTTCACTTCAGCGAATGTGTGAGATGGGGAAATTGACTAGCTGGCCAACATTTCCCCATCTCACACACAGCACTATTTCAAACCCACCTTGGTGGGGGGTTGCCCCCACACACCCCAACATATGGAGCTTCACCCCCTCACCCTAACTATATAAACCAAATATGAGATCACACTACAGTGAAGAAAATGGCAAATTTCCCGATGTTGTCCAACTATTTCCGTGCCCTTTTCCCCACTGTAGTGCAGTCTCTGAGTTGGTATATATCATCATAAATCATTCCCTTACATAGCATAAAAAAATAACAATAGCATTTAAAAAAAAATGAGCTACTTTTAGATTTGGTAAAAATAATTCAAATCCTGTAAGCAAACCTATTTATTATCTTCTTCTTCTTCTTTTGGCTTTTCCCGGTTAGGCAAACCTATTTATTATAATTCAACCAATTTTCAAATACGACTAACAGGAAGCAAACTAAGTGCACCAGATAAGAACAGTATATTCATAGCAATTCAGTACTGAGGTAAACTCTAGCCCTATCTGTAAACTAAAACACATCCTGGGAAATAAAGTTAGATTTCTTTGGCATGTACATTGCCATGTCTGCTTATTAAGTTTAGCAAGCTGTCAAGCTTCTTTGTTATCTTTCTCCTCACTAGATGGAAGGAAATGATGTCTATCCTTCTCTGGTCATATCTGCTGCTCAAACACCTGCTGAAGAAAACAGATACAGATAAAGATTGTATGTGTCACTAGAAGCCACCTAGTAATGCCCTTAGACACTGCCTCTCAATTAAACATTGCCCTCAGTAACACATTCTCATCTAGATCCTAACAATAAAATATCTACTGCAGTGTATACCTCAAATGGTTTATACACTGACTGTACACAGAGTTTATAGTATATGTATTATGTGTTCTTCATCATAGGTTCAAAGGATCATAGATGTATACTAGGTGAATCACCATGGGGTCATTTAAAGCCTAGCCATGCCTCCTAAATTTCTGAACAGTTCTGTTACACTTGATAAATGTAAACAGTGGCTTGGGAGACAAAATATTTAGAAAAAGGGACCTTCAAGATGAACAATTTATAGGCTACCTGTTTCCATTAGAGACTTGGGTGCCAAACCAGTTGTCCAAGTTACAATTGAACTGGGTTAGACAGGAACTCTGCTTCACATAGATCTCAAAACAACAGAATGCTACTCCTTTACGTGTCTTGAGATGCCAACCAGATGAAATAATGATTGCCACCAGCCCAGAGTAGAATTAAAATCAAATTCAAATTTAATGAAAACAGTTAAGCGCTTTCACTCGCTGAAAAACGCGAGCTTCCTCAGAACTCCATTGTTTAATGACTGTAGTGTTTAAATAACTTTTTTGACCCCAAGCGCCCTACAAAGAATATGAATTCTTAAAGCTGTATACGCTGACTGTCATATTAATGTCATGATAATAAAGATATTAAAATTACCTACTATACACAAACAAAATCAAAAACTAAACATAGAAATAACCATTAAATTCCAATATTTCATACCATCTGTAACCTCACGAATACTGAAAACTGTTAAAATCCTTAATCTAAAAAATCCTTAATCTGACAAATCACATAAATAATGTCGTCGTTCTAGATAGACATGATTATGAGAGAGGCATGCTTAGCATGCTGGCAGAAACTGATACATATACACCAATAAATCATAAAGAAGTGTCACATATTGTGAACATGGTTAAGGATACCCTATATGATCTGGTTATTTGTCGCCAAGTCATTCAGGAGATCTATAACTTTTTATATATAGAGCATCCCACCATACCTACCATCAAAGGCATACCTAAAGTTCACAAAGAGGTGGTTCCAGTTCCTTATAGGCCCATTGTATCTGGTGACAACTGGGTAACAGCACACATTTCTAAGTTTGTGGAGGATTTATTAAGACCAGTAGTGAATCAATTTCCTACCATATTAAAAGACACCTATGACCTCCTAGAAAACATTAAGGACGTTAAACTAGATAATAGTAAACAAAATATATTTATTACCTTAGATGTTAGGAATTTGTTTACGTCAATACCTAATGCAGATGGCATGGACTATATCAGGCAACTTTTGAGTAAAGAAACCACATTTAGCAATGATAGAATTATCTTGATATGCCAACTGTTAGAACTTATTCTGTATAACAACGTATTTATGTTTGGCGATAGGTATTATTTGCAGAAGTGGGGGGTAGCCATGGGCACCCCCTGTGCAAATACCTACGCCAATTTGGTAGTTTTGTGGTGGGAAAAGTCACTCCTTTTTATTCACGAAAGATTCAAGCATGTTAAACTCTACAGACGTTTTGTAGATGATATCATAATTGTATGGGAAGGTACCATGGAATTGTTTGAATCTTTCTTGGGTTATTTGGAAACTACCAGCAGTTTCTTAAGATTTACTAAGGAAATTTCCTTTACCCATATTCACTTTCTAGATGTCACACTCAGCTTCACGCCTGGAGGTGGCATCATTTCTTCTCTATATAGGAAACCGACTTGGCGCAATGCGTTGCTGACCTTTGACAGCATGCATCCCAGACATGTATTCCAAGGCATAGTAAAAAGCCAGTTCCTTAGGATACTGAAACTTTGTAGTAAAGATGAAGATCTTGCCAAAGAAGCCCTGTTGTTAGAGAGACTATTTATTGAAAGAGGTTATGACCTCATGATGGTCAGGAAAATCAAGTATGAAACGTTAGGGCACAAAATACCTGTAGAGTTATGCTATACAGAACTACATAGTCAGTTTCCACGATATTATTGTAGAACGAAATCTTTGACCAATAGTTATATCAGGTACACTACCACCTATACCAGTGATATAAAAAGAATACAACAAGTTATTTATGACAATTGGCACTTATTAACTACAGATGCCCATACAAGGGATGTCATAGGGAGATATCCATCTTTTCTATATAGGAACAGTAAAAGCCTAAAAAGGATTTTATGTGGTGATATACACACCACACCAACTCTAGAAAGAGTAACCCCACACAACCCTGTTTCACATAGACAAGGTACATTCCCCTGCCATAGCTGCAGTAGATGCAACTATATAACTAAAGAACAACCATTTAAGCATCCAACTATGGACTATGTTTTTGTTCCACACTTTTATGCCAATTGTAATACCCGCAACTTAGTATATCTTGCCACATGTGATAAATGCCGGGCATTCTATGTAGGACTAACCAAAAGGAAGCTTCAGGAGTGTATATACAACCATTTGTATGACATCAAGAAGAAGGTAGAGACGAATGCTTTAGCAAAGCATGCTATGGAATTTCCATCACATTCCTTTAGTTTTAGGGTGCTGCAAGTGGTTATAGATAATGGTAGGGATGGCAATAAGGAGAACAATTTGTACCAATGAGCTAAATTGGATTTTAAAATTAGCAGCGCATTTAACACCAGGGATTAATAATTCTATATCTATCAAGCCAGTTTTATTATCTAGGTAGGGATAATAAATTCCTCAATATATATTTAGCAGTTTTGTATAATATATATTGTTTTTCAATGCATCACGTTACCTGTTTATCCTTTACATTTATGATTCTGGTTAGACAAATTAAGAACATGCTCATTCATATACTTTTATGTACAGCGTTCACACAATGTCATACAGATTCATAGTGCCTCAAATGTTAGTCAATGTGGGCTCATATTTAGACATAAGATATCTGCACATTTGTACAGATATACCCATCAGTAAATGATATACACAGTTTCTGTTCTTCATTTTATATAGTGAACAAACCTTTTCAGGTTGGGACATAACATGCATATAATAAGTCCGTTTAACCTATGTTACTGTTTTGAAGATCTATGCATGAGGAGCTAGTAGTTGCCATTCTGGTTCAAGCTTCTGCTATATTTAGCAGATTAGCTTTTTTAAGTCCCCAGAATTATTTGCAAATATTTGTTTACACCACATATTTAGTACTAAAACATAAGGTTAGGCAGTCCTTTATATGAAACAAACAATTGCCTATTTTAAGATTTTGTTTTAAATGTTCCGCTTTTTATTTAGTTAATGTACACATTATAGTACCATTTATTAATACTAATTGTTAGTAAGCAGCGGAATGACTCTAAGAAGATGTCACAGTAGAAAGATCCGTATCACTAATATTGTCTCTACTTTGTTATTATTTAACAAGAGAAATGCACGTGACACCACGCATACAAGTAATGTTAATTTTGAGAGCCATGTCCGAGACTTGACAGATATTTATTAGGGATTTTGGCTTTACGATTATACTAATTGAGCAAAGGACATATAGGATCGTTTGCTCATTATCTTATGTTTTTAACATTTTATGTTTTGTTGATCATATTCGGTAAACGTTGGTAAGACTTCGCTACTTATAGACTACAGAAACGCTGATCATATGAAAGTTTTCACAGTATGTTTAATAACGGACGATAGGTCCTTTGCATTCAATACTGTGATATAAATACATGATTAGTTACACATTTATAATCTTGTGCTCAATGTTGTGTTTAATGTCATTTGATTCTTAAGATAGATTTGGTATTTACCTGTGAAGTATTGTGTATCTCTGTGGTGAAGTACTTGGTATCTATGGGCGTATCTAAGGAGCGCTCTACATCAGAACACAGGTTTTGTGCATTAATTAACTCAATTAATTTCCCGCGTTTCAGCGGATATATACCAGTGTATAAGCTTTTTTAATTAATATCTGAAGAAGCGTGGACTTACCACGCGAAAGCGCTTATTTTTGTATTTTAATAAAGAACGTGTCTTGGATTACACATCGAGTGGCTGACTACTTCTTTAGTTGGAATACCAGTGGTTTATACAGAACAATTTCATGCGCATTCCTAGTGGTTGGGTCCTCACTTTTGTGTTTCCGAATACTGAAAACTGTTAAAATCCTTAATCTAAAAAATCCTTAATCTGACAAATCACATAAATAATGCTGGCTTAATAGTAATAAAATCATTCATTCCTGGTGCAGTTGAAGCAAAATATAATTTGCCAGATGATGAATACAAACTTTTGCGAGAACTTAGGAGTGACAAAAACATCAGAATTATGAAACCCGATAAAGGGGAGGAAATTGTCCTCTATGACACTACAGCCTATATGTCTAAAATTCATGAATTATTATATAACTCTGGTAATTATGAGATTGTTTCATTAAATGAAATAAACATCGCATATAGGCGTATAGATTTACATATAGAAGAGTTTCTTATTGACCAAAGGATTACAATGGAAATATATAACTATTTAAAGGTAGAATATCCAGTTCTAGCTTCCATAGTGGGTATACCCAAAGTACATAAATGTACTGAAAACCCACCATTTAGACCTATAATATCTGGAAGCAGATCTAAAACCTTCCCATTAGGCACAGCAATTGATAGTTTTCTTAAACACATTTATGAGAGAGTGCCACATTTAGTCAAAGATTCGTGGGAATTCTTAAAAAAATTATCCAGTTAACAAGTGGCATAGTGACATTCTTTTTGTCACTGTGGACGTCATTGATTTATTTTCTTGTATTCCCAAAGATATTGGATTGGAGGCTTTAACACATAGTATTCGCAAGTACAGTGGACTTGTTTGGGACAAGGTGTGTTTGATCATTGAATTAATGTCCATTGTTTTGGAACACAATTATATAGAATATGAAGGCGAATACTTCAGGCAAACTAAAGGTGTAGCTATGGGAGCGGCATGCGTTCCCATCTACGTCAATTTGGTTATGCTTGAATGGGAGGAAACTAAGTTGTTCACTAGTGACTATTATAAATACATCAGGTACTACCCCCGATACCTGGACGATATTTATATTTTATGGGATGGTGATAAGGAGACTTTAGCCCAATTTGTTCAATTTTTAAACACTAGTAGTCAATTTTTGAAGTTCACTTACTCAGATAGTAATGAAGGACTTCCGTATTTGGATACATATATTTCCAAAGGTGATGGTTGTTTTAAATCTAGATTATACAGGAAGAATACATTTTCTAACAGCTATTTAGAATTTTCAAGCAACCACCCGAGAAAACAATTTGTTAATATATTTAAGGGTCAAATTATATGGGCCATAAGAATGACATCTGAATATTCTGAGATGCTAGAAGAAGTTAATTTCATAATTTCATTATTTAAAGACAGAGGTTATGATATAAATATGATGTTCCATATAAGTAAAACTACAATAGGAGAATGGGGAAATAAATACACCCCCTTATTGGGACATAAAATAAACAAGGGTAACCATGATATACAGCAGGTACAAGACACCACACTTCCTACTATCGATTATGGAAGAGCCTGTGTCTTAGAATATGGTCCACAAATAGGCAAAATTAAGAGGATTATAATTAACAACTGGAAAATTATAATGACAGATCAAGACATTGCCAAGATTTTGGGATCACAACCAGCCTTTGTAAATAAAATGGGTCGTAATATAAAAAGTTATCTGGAAGGAGGAAAATTAAGTAAACACCTGACCTATAGGAAGACTAGTAAATGTGGAAATTGTAAACAATGTCATACTATTTCAGATGAAAGCAGTGTTATCTTGGATAACATTCATAAGACACATATAAGATTTGTTAGTGGGAATTGCAACACTAGATGGGTCGTTTACTTGGCTAAATGCACAGCATGTTCCAGATTTTACATAGGTAAAACGGAAAGAAAACTGAGCAAACGTATTTATGCCCATTTATGTAGCATCAGGGTAAAAGATGAGGAAAATGCTTTGTACAAACATAAAAAAATATGGACATACCCACACATTCAAATTTGCTATTCTTGAAAACATTTTATTAGAATCTAGAGGGGGAGCCTGTAAAGGTTTATTGTCTTATAAGGAATTATGGTGGCAGTTATACACAGATGCTTCGAAAGCACCAGGAATGAATGATTTTATTACTATTAAGCCAGCATTATTTATGTGATTTGTCAGATTAAGGATTTTTTAGATTAAGAATTTTAACAGTTTTCAGTATTCATGAGGTTACAGATGGTATGAAATATTGGAATTCAATAGTTATTTCTATGTTTAGTTTTTGATTTGTTTGTGTATAGTAGGTAATTGTAATATCTTTATTATCATGACATTAATATGACAGTCAGTGTATACAGCTTTAAGAATTCATATTCTTTGTAGCGCGCTTGGCGCCAAAAAAGTTATTTAAACGCTACAGTCATTAAACAATGGAGTTCTGAGGAAGCTCACATTTTTCAGCGAGTGAAAGCACTTAACTGTTTTCATTAAATTTGAATTTGATTTTAATTCTACTCTGGGCTGGTGGCAATCATTATTTCATCTGGTTGGCATCTCAAGACAAGTAGAGGAATACCATTCTGTTGTTTTGAGTTCTTTGGTTTTCGAACGCTCAACTTTTGGATCTATTTTCTGCTTCACATAGATGGTGAAAATGCCCCAGAGAAGTGGTAGTCTTTAGGATAAATATATATATATATATATATATATATATATATATATATATATATATATAGATATATATATATAGATATATATATACAGAGAGAGAGAGAGAGAGATACATATATATATATATATGATAGAGAGAGATACATATATATATATATATATATATATATATATATATATATATATATGATGATTGGATGGGAGATAGGAAATTCACCCCGGGAATCACTTCTGTGGCTCTGCTTGACAGGGGCACAGGAAAATAATTTTCTTGGGTGACAAAAGCCAGGGTACCATTTGGCTAGGCTTATATAGGCCCTAGGGCCAATAGCCTAGTACCTACCTATGACCTTATGAACATATATATATATATATATATATATATATATATATATATATATATATATACCTGTCCCTCCAGCAGGTCCTATTTATAACACAAGCAAGGTTAAGTCTGATGTTTGTTTTGTGGATATGCAGGAGGTCCCTCAGAGTGGGGTCCAACGATCTACCCTTAAAAGCTTTTAGGGTATAATATACAGTGACAGGGATTTGACATGGTCTGCATAGGACATGTTATTTACATCCTGTGTTCTTTTAGGTAGCTACCTCTGTGGACATTCCGACTATTGGATGTGCCTGGTTAGGTAGATACAAAAAGGGGCATTGTATTTAATGATTGGTCTGATGAGTGCCAAATACAGTGGACTGATGACCTCCTTGGACATAGGTGGCATACCTTTGTTTATAAGATGTACAACATGGAATGATTTCCTCACTGCCATGGACTCATGATGTTCAAACCCTAGATTACTATCCATGTGTGTCCCCAAGTTCCTGACTAGTCAGTCTACTGTGAAAAGTGTGTTTTCAATATTGCAGTTACCAGGGGTATCTGACTTCCAGAAGTGTACTATTATGCATTTATTGGCATTTAGTTTTAGTCCATGTCTCTGACACTAGTTATTTGTCTGTGTCAACCCTTCTTGGTGAACATTAGTGTTAGTGGTGGAATTGCATGACTGTTCCTAATTTGCAATCATTTAAAAATGTGGTCAGCCAGAGGCCACTGATGATAGCCTTAACTTCAGATAAATAGATGTCAAGACTAATCCCTAAGGGACTCCACTTGTGACTGGCCTCTTTGTAGAGGTAGACTACCTGATTCTAACTTCTTGGGTCCAGTCTGTGAGCCAGCTGGCTATCTACCTGGTGACATAAGAGCTTATACCTAATCATTTAAGTTTGTCAACAATGTCCCAAGTGGGTTATAGTATCAAATGCCCTGGCCAAGTCAAGGTAGGCATTGTGAACCATTTTTCCCTCTTCTATTTCTTTAGTAGCTTTCTCAAAAAAGTCCAAAAGTTTGATGAAAAAGAATGCGTTGGGTCCAGATTCCCAAAGTTTTCTGTGTCATTATTTGATTATTTCCATGATGATTCTTTCTACATCTTTGCATATAAGGCTAGTGAGGGTTAAAGGGCAGCTGTTTCCAGGATGTGTAGATGGACCACCTTTCTGCAGAGGGATGAGAGTTGCCTTTCAATGCTAATGAGGCATAAAGCCTGTTTGGAGGCTACGGTTAAATAGAGATTCCAGGCGGACTGATAAGTCATGTTTCATGCTATTTAGAAGGAAGCATGGGAATACTCTTGGGCCTGATTGAGGCAGTATTCTTAGCCTTAGGAAGAGAGAGCACTGAGGAACTTCTCCTTGGTGATAGTTGGGAGAGTTATATTTGATGTTATTTCCAGAGGGTAGACTGGGGAAGGAAAGTGGTTTAAAACTGGATCAATTTGTCTGCTAGTAGGTTTGTTATACCGTCTGGCTTTGCTCTTTTTAATTTCCCATGGCTTTTGGGTTTCTTATACCATGACAGCTATACCTTCTAGCTCATTATAGGTGAGTCCATTAACAATGAGCTCTGCACACAATTGTGCATTGCCTTTGAGGTTGTCAATATAGCTAAAGAATGCCTTGTTGATTTCCTTGACTTAGGAGGTTAAGTTTATCTCAAATTTCACTTTGGTAACTTTTATTTGTCCTCTAAGTCGATTGTTTAATTTGATGACAGAACTTTTATCCTGCTGGGTTTCTGTTTTTTACCAAGGTTTTCTTCCTTCTGTTATACAGCCTATTATTGCTGTTATTCTACTAGGGTGGTTTGCTTTTTGAGTTAGTTCTGTACTTATTCCTGATGGGTACATTTCCCTGTAACCAGCTACTAGCATGCTTGTATAGGGTTTCTGCGAACAGTTCCACATAGGCAATAGTATTCTCAGAGCTTAGGGTGGCCTGAAATTTTGCCTGGTTATCACTTAATAATAGGAAGTTAGCTTAAGAGTAGTTGCTCAATGTTTCAGTATTAGCTGGGTTTCCAGGTTTTATTTTTATTTTAAAGAAGACCATTTTGTGATCTGACCTTAACAATGACTACATTACAATAGGGAGGTGTGCAGCTTTCTCCCATATTAATGAGGACCAGATGCAGTATGTTTGTGGCCCTGGTCAATGTATTCGCAATCTGGTCCAGGGAGTCTGTGTTTACAAAATCCAGAAATCTCCATGCTCACATACTTGGGGTTGCATAAGATCAAAAGTTAGGGTAATTAAAGTCACCCATGAGTATTGTATTTGGTTAGATGGTGAGTGTCACCAGTAATGTTTAATATATGCAATTGTTTGCCATGGCCATAGAGGGGGACCTATAGCTTGTGAGGAAATGCTATGGGATTTTGCCTGTGGTGGTTTAACTATGGATAAGCTCAAGTCCATTGTCCTGTTTGAACAGCCTGGGGGATATATTTATTTTTGATGTAAACTGAGGCACCTCCACTTTTAGTCCCTGACTATGTTCTAGCTGGTCTGAAAGCGTAGGAAGTATTATATCCTTGCACTGGCTGGGTGCTCTCTGCTGCTTTAAACCATGTCTAAGCCACTGCAAAGGTGTCAGCATTCTCTAGTGTGAATAGAACCTGTAGGGAGTGAAGTTCTTTGTTTAGATTCCTAAAACTGAGTAGTAACACATTTAGATTTTCTTGGATTTGACTTGCTAAGTCATAAGGATTGACAAGTTGGCACTGCTTAAAAGGCACTATAGGGAAGGACAGTGTTTTAGCTATTATTTGAAAGCCTAGAGGGAGAGATGCAGATCATCCCTAGCAAAACAGTGTGGTCTGTTGACCATCTTGTTCCCTTCTGACAAATATTGCACTCCCTTAGAATGACACCAAAAACTAAGCTATTTATTAGTCAGGCATATTCTGTTCATAATGTGGCATCATCATATTTGGAAAAGGTAGATAACTGCTCAGTGTTGGGCTTATACCAGCATGGGACATATATTATAAGAATTCCATGATATCTCTCTTCATATAGTCTAGGGAGTAAGTCTCATGTCTTTTACAGCTATATGGACTATGACTGAGTCATACTCGTATTTGTGGTTCAATGAGTTGATCCTTGCCCCTGATATGCAACTAACCGTGGCTTTCCTCATTACTCAGCCTGGTGAGAGAGACATCATTATCTCATGGTTAAATGGTGGTTTTCCATCACTGTTGCATTTTGTTGAACTGTGTAATGGATGAAGTTCATTATATTGACCATTATATATTTGAAGAGTTGCCCTTTTTTCAAGTTTGTGAGACCCTGGAGTTTGTATATTTAATTCCTGAAGGAGCAGGGGGAGAGTCATCTTCTAAGTGTGTGTGTGTGTAGGTGAATCCCCAATGTAAAAAGTTATAATTGTTTCCTGGCCCCCTTCACTAAACACAACACACCGAATTACATTTGATGACCTTTATTAAACTTTCATAACATAACATTGTTAACTAATATATATTAAATACAACAGAAACATAGTATAGTTAATATTAATCACAGCATGAACATCCATGTAGTGTTAACCAAGACAGCATGACCTCGCTCATCCTGACCCAGTAGGCAGCGTCCATACTGCCACTTGCTTATTAGTTACGAAGCGGCGCCCCATCACTCACTTCATTTACCACTTATAGTCACTTCATTTACCACTTATTGAGTTAAACATCCAACCAAATAAGCAGTGTCCTTACCTCCACTCACTTATTTTAATTATCAAGCTGCGTCCAACTGCTCACTTTCCTTTCACAACTCAATGAAATGAACATCCAACACCAGAGGCTGAACAGAACAGTGCAAGCCTGCCCCTCTTCTCTACCCTACCCAGACTGGTAAAATAACCACAATCCCCACTATTCCACCAACAAAGGGAGGGCTGTTAGCAAGTTCATGCCAAAATGTGATTCCTTACCCAGTTACACTTGCATAAACCTTTTAAGCCCCTCAATACCCTTACCTTATTTCCTCCCAATCATCCCTCATTCCCACTTAACCCTTTCATCCCCCTCTACCTTCTTAATTCCCACTACTATATTTATCTAACCCTATCTGCCGATGTCCCTGGACAGATTGGTTTGCTACCAAACCTCATTTGTCCTGGTCCCCTTCAATAAACACATTATACCAAATGATGTTGAAGACAAGCCTGCCCCTCTTATAAACTCAGCAGACTGACTAGGCTGTTCCCCCTCTCCTCTACCAAACTTCAAACAACCTAACTGCCCATTAATTACATTAAGCCAAACATCATTCAGTGTACTCCATCCTCTCTAACCAAACTGGATACATGTCATCACCTCTCAAAGCCCTATCACATAGCCAAAGTATCCAACTGCCTAAACAGATGAAAGTAAACCACCGATCCCTCTTCATTGCTAAAGTAACTAACATAACCTCATAACCTAGCATAAGCACTGTATATTAGCTAAATTCTCACTTACCTAACTACCAATAGTAGCTTCACAATGATTCCCAGGTGATTACCTACCAAATTTGCCAGCAAACACAGAACCCATGCCATGCAAAACCAAACAAGAACAATTGCACATCATGCCTAACTGCAGCCCTGTTTTAGTGCCCAGTGTGCATAATAATGTCCAAAATTAAATTTCCTTTTCAAATCAATATAATAACAATCCTGCCATCACTCCAACTACCCTATATAAACAAAAAAACATTTAATGACATCATAGCATTACTGACCAACAAGCCACCCTCCGAATGACTTCAATACATCCATAACAAAAAATGTGACATGAACTATATCCCAATAAACCTCCATTACCACATCCAACCCTCACAATACAAACTAGCTTGTCAACAGCCAATGTCTGTCAATTTTCACACTATCAAACCTACCCCAACCCTTCAAACCAATGAACCAGTAACCAGGATTAAGTTCTCTTCCCTTGTCACCCATGTAACTATACTCCTCCTTGACCAATTGAACTGCCTTACCTTGTTCTCAAGCCAGAGTAATAACCAAATCTTTCACACCCAATGCCGTCCCACAAGCAACTGCACCACAGATTTAACCACTATGATGATGCCCTACCATATGCCTTCCTTATAACGGGTGCACCAAAGTCCTGCAATCCAAATTTAACCACTCTAACAATGCCCTACCCTAACCCTACCTACCGCAACCTTACAAACCAATGAACCCCCTACCAGGATTGAGTAAGTTCACATAGCCTTGTCACCCGTGCAACTACTGTATACTGTTCTCAGCTAAATCCTCCTTAACTAACTGAAACTGCCTTGTTCCCAAGCCCAAGAAATAATTTAAATATTTCCCATCAAATTCCTCTCTGGAGGCAGCTGCAATACAAATGTAACCAATCTGGCAATGCCCTGCCCAACAAGCCACAAACAACCCCCCCCCATATTATGCCCCTCACCCTAACACCTCCTGTCACATTTGTCAGCAAATGCCAATCCCCACGAACAACCCTAACCATCTGCTCAAAGGCCATCCCTCCAAAATGTGCGAAAAGGCACCACAGCTATAAAACAGTACACCAAGTTATAAACCCTCCCCCAAAACAACCGGAGTCAACTGGCTGACAAGCAACTCAAGTAGTACAAGAAGCTGAACAACAGCCTTAATCTGCTGCTTGTCCACAGCCTATCCTTCAAAGCTTACTTCCCATGCGTTACCTTTGTATCTGGTAAAAAATCAAAACATGGCCTACATGTGCAAGGAATCCCAAAACAATGCCTTGCTCAAGCCTTCTAACTTCTGTGTAGTCAGTGAGGCACACAGTTCCTCACATATCCCCAAACACCTGCAGATCTAAAATGCTCCATCAAACCCTACCTGCTCTTACCAGTCCTACATATACCGAACCACCTTCTATCATACTACCTCTCAACCATACCGAATTCCTCAATATTTACCAGTTTTGAGATCCAAATAATGGGGTGCCACGAATTACAAATTTCCAAGTGGCCCCTTTAATTCCCGTTTTTTTTTAATTTTTTTTTCTGAAGTTGACAGTGACATCATCTCCACAAGGTTTGCACAATGATGTCACCTTTGTGAGGGAGACTGCCAGCCTATCAGAATAGGGCTCGCCCGGCTTGGACTGTTTGTTTACCTTTTTTCATTTTACATACGTTGAACGAAGTTTATAGATTAATGGGACTCATAGTCTCCTAGAGCCACCAGCAGCACTGCACAGCCTATACCAAGTGGTGCAGAGAAGCAGGGCAGGAATTGTAAAGCTAAGTTCAAGTGTTAAACTTCTACGTTCTGCTTCAGCTTCTGCCAGTGGCAGCCAAGCAGCCAAACCAAGAAGGAGCAAAGAAGGAGCAAGTACTTGCAGCCCTGCAACTCCAGGAATCCCATCCCAGAGCAGACCCCACATCCAGGAGAACCAACCAGACCAGGATCAGGTGGGTCAGAAACAGTCCTGTAACTTGTGACACATTTTGGCTTTAAAGATGTATTCCAAGCTGCATTTTACCTGTCATACTTGCACCAAAAATAATTGTTTGAACACTGGTGACCCATTTAATAGATATGCGACGTCTTTATTTCACCCATTAATAAAATCCATTTAGAAACCATCTCTGCTGGAATAAGGGTCTGTGGATATATGACTCAAGTGTACAGCAGTCAAGATCAGGAATCTCATGAGAAAATGTCCTTCTGGTGGCTCAAATTCACTCTCCAGCCAGGTAGGAATAAAAATATGGAACAGTTATTGAGTAACCGACATTGTTTTCAGGTAATTGTTACATGATGTATGGATGCACACAAACAAACATGCTCGCATGCATGTACACTGCATTTTTCTTATTTATGTTTGCTGAACAGTATTGTAAAGAAAAACACACCCAGTTTACACAAAGACTTGTCTATGGTGCAAATAATACATTAGGAGGGTTGTAAAGTTGGTTTGTTACTGTGGTGTCTTGTCATTACCATAATGTAAAGTTATTCCCACCAGGAAGTTTTGCAGTAACTTTTCTAGCTATTTCAATGGTAAATCCATTGCTGGGATGGGAGGCTCGAGTAGCGTGATCCTTAAGGATCTACTCTTTGAATGTCAGATATGTTAACACAAAATTCAAGATTAGTTACTGGTTACCTTGATCTTTAAGAATGCAACCTTCTGAGAGGCCCACAGTAGGATATTTCTTATAAATCATTAGATTTTGGAGAACATATCACATTCTCAGTCCCAACTAAATCAAAAGGCGTATTTCCCTTGATTACCATTATAAACAGTTTCTGATTTTGTTGTTTATGTCATGTTTATGTGATGTTGTTTGATGTAATATTTAAAAGAAATTTAGAACATATTTCTTGCTAATATACCAGGACATTTTCCATTTTTCATGTTGATTATGTCAGTAGGTCAAAACTATCCTGACTCAAACTTGCACGAAGAGGGCCAGTTTGGAAAGAGGTGGCGGTGACAGATGTGCCATTGATTATTTTGCATTTGTTAACTGTTTTGTGGTGTGCAAATACATGAATTTTGCATTCTTTGTGTGTACCGTAATTGTGTTGGGGAGAGTCACTTGTGATCAGCCCACTAACTTGGCCGACTTGTGTGGTTATTTCCAAATAAATGTTTTAGCACTGTCAGTACCTTCTGGGTTTTAATGTCAGTTATATTATTTTATTTGTACATTATTTTGTCCCGCAATGTTTGCTTTTGTATTGGTAGTGTTCATACCTCTCAATGTCTCAGAAGAAGAAATCTGGTATTCTGGACAAAGCCAAAAATAATGGTGGACAAAGGCCCAACATTAGGGACAGATTTTGAATGTTGTTCATGTAAACTCAGATAATTGCTAGAATAATAGGTTTTGTATTATGCATTTTCTGAGGGATATGAAGTCTGAAATTCAAATGTCTCTCATTGTTTATTATTATTTCGTGACTTTGATCTTCATGTTGGTATCCCACAAGTCCAGTGGAGTGGGTGGGGTTAAATGATTATGTATGCAAATTTTATATTAATCAGCATCCCGATTTTTGACCAGTTGTACCTACATTTCATGGATCTATGCCCAGATTTTTAATGCTTCCAGGTTGAGAGGTATGACACTACCCCAACTGTAACATACCTCCTCCTCACTTGCCCTTGCCAATCCAGTAACCAAACCTCCACCCCAGCAAAATCCATTACCTTTCAAATCCATGTCCTTAGGCCACTTAGTGTTCCACACTCCATAGACCCCCATCTATGACCTCATTGTGCACCAGTCTAGTGGGCACAAGGGACTAGTCTAGGGACATCCAAAGTGACAGCCTTCATCACCTTTCAAGCCTGCATCCTTCAGGTCACTGACCAATGCCCATGCTGCTGCTCCCACTTGCAAAAGAAAGGAAGGGAAAACTGCAAACTCTTAGCATACACATAACCAACTTCTTATTGACTCATTAAGCTTTGACAGGGTCCTATCCTGTTCATCAACTGCACAGCCGCTACACTGGCCTACAATTCCCATCCTCAAGAAAGTGCTCCTTAGCAGTTCCACCACTAATTATCACTCTGCTCACCTCAGCTAACTATCAGATCTGTGGACTTCACACCAAGAACCTGCAAAATTTGAAGAATCAACCTAAAATATAAAGTAAAATTCTGACCATTCTGCCACTTCTGGACAACATCTATGACCGCATACTGCAACCAGCCATAAAAGTGTACGTAAACCATACCTCTCAGCCTCTTACAGCAAAAACTGAACAAAGGTATAAATAAGAGTAGAACAAAAGCCCAAAAGCAAAGGGTAGTCATAGGTCCCAGCAACCACACCCCCAGCTCCGAAAATATTGTAATAAAGGTTTCAGACACTACCATTAGAGGAAATCTGGACATAAGTTCATAAATTAGTACTGAGCTAACTGGGCCATTTTAAGCCTAGACAATTCAGCCGTGTTAGAATCAAACCATGCACCTTGTGTCTGTAAGGCAAATATCTTAACCATGTTGTGAACCTACCTCTGGCTAAAATAAACCTTTATGCCAGAAAGAGGGCACAAAACAATCTCCTACAAGGAGGAGATGGTGTAACACAAGTATCCTACAATGTCCCATTGCTTGCTAACCTCAATCTTGAATGATTAGCTACTAATTTGTCAGAAAACCCCATCTTATAACACATGGACCCAGATCAGTATTAGTATTTAAGTGACTGAAATCCTCAATGATTTTCCCAGAAAACCACAAATTTTATGAAGAGCAGGCAAAAAGTTTAAGGCAAAATCTGAACATTCAGAAATAATCTGGACAGCTGATATAAATGATGTGTATCTGTTGCACATGATTTATTTCCTTGGTAAGCATGAATTCTGTGACCGGCACAATGCATTGCTTGTGGAAGGGTGGACATCTATTATTAGCACATGACATGTTCAACTTGGCAATTCAGGCCAATTTATGAATACCTCTAACCCCTTAGCAAACTACTTAATCTACCTCATTTACTACTGCAGAGACAGAGTGGGAACAACTTCACGTTGCATCCCATATTTAGTTTTGTCGCTTGCTCCCCAAACTCCCACATTCTACGAACACGCTAGGAATGAAAACCACCATGCATACCTCATCACCACCATGAGAAAATATCACAAAGACTCCAGGAAAGCCCACAAAGAAAGACTCCAGCAAATCATCCCCAACCACTCGACTCGGACACAGGAATGTTAACACATTTCAACAGAAACAAGATAACAAAGATGGGGATAAACACCTTTTGCCCCCACTAAAAGAAGCACAGAGAAGCAGTATACCTAGTTCTGCAAATGCAACAAGCAATGTCAAAATTCACTAAAATGCATGGGCAGAAAGCAAACAACCAGTAAACCAAACATCCTTTTTTTTTTTCTTTTATGATATAGCTAGCTCCTCCACTATGACCGCTGATTTCAAGCGGGCGAGCACTGGAATGCCGACTCAAACAGAGGATGTTACTTCAGAGATGCACCTCTTTTACATCCTTGATTAAGATAGTTCAGGCATTTGTATATACCTTGTGTTTGCTTTGCTCAGAGACATGTTACTAAGGTTTCCAGTAACATAACTGCCCAATTGTGAACACTTCTACTGTGCAACATCTGAACCCATCCCAGAAGCTGCCGACATCATGAGCATACCTCTCAACTTCTCAGAGCAAGAAATCTAGACAAAACCATGAATAAAGTGGGACAAAGGTCCAAAGTAAACTCGTAAATTAATAGAATGGGTTTTGCATCAGCATGAATTTTTCTGAAGGAGCATTAAGTCTAAAATGCTAATGTCTGTCATTTTCTAACTTCTGTCATTAATAAGGTGCCAGTAATTAGCCAGAAAACCACAGTTTTATGAAAGCTGGACGATCCTTATGAGACAAATGTGCCTAAGAGTTGCAGAACCTTCCCCCTCCCCAGCTGGTAAGGCTTCATGTGCATATGCAGATCCTGTCTCTCAGGTGTAACTCCATCCTTCTGTGGTCAAAAAACAGCCAAGCCATATTCCCATCTCCCACATATCATGCCACACTAAAGGCTGTAATGGTCACCCAGCCCCCCCTTTACACAAATGCACCTGTATTTGACCCGCTGAGCATGGGTGCTCAACAGCCAGTTAAGAGACACAGTGCTAACTGTAAGCCTCCAAAAAGTCAACAGTAGAATATACGCCAAATGAAGCCGGGCAGCAGGTGGTGACAGAAAGATGCCAAAAAGCTGCAACAGAATTTAATGAACATTCAGCACAGCCATGCACAGAGAAAGACCACAAGCCAACAACGGAGATGAAATATGACCCTAAACCATCAATGAAAAAAAAAAAAAAACTAAAGTAAGCACTAAATGAAAACCAGATAGCAGGGGTGACAGAAAATACCCAAAGGTACAAACATCACACAATGAGCATTCAACACTGCACCACACACAAAATTAGACCATAGATGAAGCATGCTAAACCTCCAATGAATGCATAAAACAATCTTTAACAACCCCAGCTACCCCACCAATGTCTATTTTAACATACAAATTCAGTGACCGCCTGCGCTAAACACTATCTATTCCACTAGCAACATTAACCCCAGGAACCACAACCAGCTCCACCACCAGGGCGGGTGAACTCATAGAAACACCATTTTGCATCACAATTAAGTGTAACATAAGGAATTCGAATACGGCTACACTCCCTCTCCACTACACACAGCTTACCACAACCTATGGCTTGTCTACCTTAAACTAGCCAACAAGGAGCAGCAGAAAAAAAATTAGATATGAATACACCACCCACCCATTACTACTAGGGTTTATATTATATAAATGAAAGTTCATAATATCGAACACTCTGAAGAGTGAAAATGCCAGACCTCGAAGTGCTTCTTGTGGGATCGCAGCCTTTTCCTCACTGTAGTGCGATCTCGGAGTTGGTATATATATATTGAGTTGGGGGTGTAGGAGGTGCAGCCCCCCACAATAAGGAGTTTAAGGTCCAGCATTTTTGCTCTTTAGAGCATTTGATATTATGAACTTTCATTCATATAATATAGACCCTTACTACTATCCCACTAGTATTAACCTGTGGCCTATCTGTTCTCTAAAATACCAAAATGTTTTCTTGGATGAAGAACTTGTCTTAGCATGTTCATGCCAAAATGTGTTTCCTTACCCAGTTACACTTGCATAAACCCCGTCATTTCCTCCCAGTCATCCCTCATTCGTATTTAACCCTTTCACCCCCCACCCTCTTAATTCCCACTGATATATTTATCTAACCCCCTTTGAAGATGTCTTTGGACAAATTGGTTTGTTACCTCATCCGTTTTACTTTTCATAATCAGGAATGTAACCTATTGGTTTATATTTGCAATTACTTTTTTGCATTGATTTTTGTGGTGTTTAATGGCAATTGCCAATGTGTTTGTTTGATATTTTGTGTTTGGATCAAATTCACTGGCAATTATTCATTATAAACTCATTTAGATAGATAGGAAAATATACTATACTTACTTCAGTAGAACTTCATTAAGTATATTAAACTTGTGTTTGTATTTACTGTGGACTAAGCGGCTGCCTAATTAATTCCTGATTCCAAGCCATGTGCCATGTGATTTAGCCTTCTGATGTTGTAATTGTAAGCACAAATACTTTTGACAGTTTGGAGTGAACAGGTGTTTTCCTTAGTCTGTAGCAGAATTCAACACACAAATATCGCACAATCAATTACTGATAGAATTCTACAAATAAAGGCAGTTACAATACAATAAGTGCAAAACAGAGCAGAATAAAATTCCTTATAAATTGTAAAATGCATGGCATACAGTACAGTGACACAGATTAACATTAATAGTTGTCTACTATGGGTTAACCACTTTTTGGAAGAAAACTAGGGGTATGTAATTTGTCTGAACTCTAGAGTAAATGGCATTTGTGTTACATATCGACTGAATTAGTGCTGGAATAAAAACTTTTGCAATATTTTGTACATCTATGAAAATGAAGATTTGATGAAGATGATAAAGATGTGAACTAACTCTGGGCAGCATGATTCCAGAGAATCTTCTTGGGCTAGGCTTATATAGGCTCCAGGGCCATTAGCTTAGTACATACCTATAAACTTATGAACCTATAAGATGACAATGATGTTGACAAACAGGAAAATGAAGATGAATATGTTAATGATATTGATGGTAAATATGATCCTGAAGATGCAATGATGATGAGGATGGAGTCGGTTGATATATCTTCATTTTATCCATACCTGTCAACCTCTTAGAGCAAGAAATCTGGACAAAGCCATAAATAAAAGTGAGACAAAGGCCCGGAATACGGACAATTTTTAAATATTGCTCTTACAAACTTAGAAAGCTGATAGAATACAGGTTTGCATTAGCATGACATTTCTGAAGGATGTTAAGTCTGAAATTCATATGTATGTCATTATTTTCTAACATCAACCCTTAATTATTTGCCACTAATGCGCCAGAAAAAAACACAGTTTTATGAAACACTGACCAAAAATATGAAGCAAAAATCTGGACATTCTGCGAAAATCTGTACAGTTGAGAGGTATGATCTTATCTACATATCTTCATTGCATAGTCATTGCCATCATTGCATAGTCATCATCTTCTTCATTGCCTCTTCAATAATGTGAATAAGATGATGACGATGCATTGAAGATGAAGATAAAGAGCGAATGAAAAGGATTATTAAAATACAACAAACTCATCCTCGCCATCTTTATCACCATCAGCAGCAGCATCTTAACCATCTTTCTCATCTTATTAGCATTTTCACCATCCCCACTGCATCCTCACCACCTTTATCTTTATCACATCTTAATCATTATCATCTTTGTCATCATTGCATCTTCACTGTAATTGTCAACCTCTTATCTGCATCTTCATCATCATCATCATCATCATCATCTACTTTAGCTTCACTGCTTCTACATTGTCATTTTCATTGTTATTCTTGTCATGACATTTCAGCTTAGGTAGCATCGTCATCATTGACATTGACATCATCACTTGCATTCACTGTGCTGTCAGTCTGTGTTACTGTAGGCATTACCAGCTTTAGCCCATCCCATAAAACTAGCCTAATGTTCTATCCCTCTTTTAAATGGTGTTTTCTTTTCAAGTCTCTGAAGCAGTATCTAGCAGTCCTTTAGAATGTTTTACGTATATGAGTCCTAAGAGGGTAAACCTAATTCAAGCTTTTGGGACATATGTTATTACAAAGAATGAGGAAGATAGTAACTAGTCACATTGTTTTATTATTATTATCTATATCAATAACTTTCCTTGGTATGGATTTCAGTGTTGTATTCAACATCTTTGCTAAGTCGTTTTACTAATGTTATATTTATGTGCTTAACTGTTTAACTGTAAAGCATCATCATTACCAATGTAATGCCATTTACTCAGAGGGAGTGCTGTGGTCTGCAAGTATAGCTTTAGAAATATCCAGTGCAATGAATAACAAGACCATTTCTTTGGAGACAACATCATCATCTTCATCATCAACCTCCTTTTTTCCATTTTGTACATGGGGTCAGGATATCTTATCAATTGTTACCATCTCACTCTGTTCAACGGCACTTTCTTGCATTCTTTGACACTCATTCCTGCTTGCCACAGGTCTTCATTCACACAATCCATATACCTTTCATCTATTTCTAATATAACATTATAAGTCAATTCAAGGATTACAGCTACAGGATACAAACATTTTACAAAACTGTTTGGGTTAGTGGTGTTAACATTTAATATTGTTATACTTGCTTACTAGGCTCATACAAACTGGAATGTGTCTTTCCAAATAAATTTTGCTGTTTTATCTTCTGACTCTCCCAATCAGATCTGCAGTTTAGGATTTGCTAATTGTTATCACATTGCACCTCATATAATGTGGCTGCTACTTGCTTAATTATTTTTCACATGTCCTGTGGGCATTATATTTTCTTGGATTTATGAATGCCATTTTGAGGATGCATTTTAGGTCTCTAAAATACTGACATTTTAGGATTTTCAAAATAATATGAAAGAGAGTTTGCAGTTTTAAAATTTATGTGAATTGAAGTGCACATTATTTATGACGTTTATTATAATTAGGTAAACTGCTCAGGCTCAAGCAGCTTAATAAACAGCAATTTTAGATAAAAGATTAAGGTATATTTTATAAAAATGTGCTATAAAATACAGGATGAACAATATTATTTCAAGCAAGCAAGTTATTCTTCCTTGGGAATTGGATACCCATGATTACAATCTGGCCAAACAAATCTTATTAAATCTAAAATCTTGAGAAAGAGACTGAGCAGTTAATTATCACCAAAATGCAAGAGGGCAGAACACAATGACTGTGTAACGATTTGTCTTCCTAATATATATTTTTGAAATCTTAGCTGCCTGCTGCTAAAGCAAACTGAACTAAATCCTTGCCTTCAGTGGCCAGCATCTTTCCCCCAAATGTGAGACAGATAGATAAATAAACAGGTTGACAGTTACACCGCTAAATGGATTAGAATAGATCGATGGATGGAAATGGTAACTAGGCTGAATGGAAGAGATAAACACATCAATAAATATATATATATATATATATATATATATATATATATATATATATATATATATACATATATAGATGCATACATACACACATAGACCGAAAGAGAGAGACAAAGGCAAAAAAGTGATTATCTCTATTGCAGGACAGGCATTTGATGCTATTACATTGTGCTCTGAGCATCAGACACAAATGAGTTTATTGTGCTGGATGTGTATTTTTGTAAATCACATACATTTCACCTCAAGATTTCTATTCTTTGTTGTGAAGTGTCACTCTGCAATAAAGCAGTCTGATTTTTGTAGATGAGAAGTGAGTCTCATAAACAAATACTGCTGTAGAATTTTACACTTGAAAATGAAGGAAGTCTCAATTCTCATTTACTAAATTATATTGTATACAGTTTAGCAACTTGACAATGTAAGTTTCTGTATTTATACTGTATTATTATGTGCAATAAATAAATGGATACAGTGACACATACATGCATATGCAGCTATTGATGGGGATCTTACTGTTAAAAATTCTCACGTAGAATTCTGCTGTCTAACTAAAAGTTATGTATGGATATGTGTGTGTGTGTGTGTGTGTGTGTGTGTGTGTGTGTGTGTGTGTGTGTGTGTGTGTGTGTGTGTGTGTGTGTGTGTGTGTGTGTGTGTGTGTGTGTGTGTGTGTGTGTGTGTGTGTGTGTGTGTGTGTGTGTGTAAAAGCACTCCTATGTATGTTTCCTAAATAAGAGAATGAAATTACAGACCACCAGTACACAAGTCATTTAGATTATTGTTGGATCTTTTCTCTGATCAATGTATTGAAAAGACAATTGTGTTTTCAATTTGTGAACCATGAAGATATTCCACAGGCAAAATTAATTATATGCTGTACACTTAACAAAGGTGTAAGATCAATCAATAAATAATTATATTTCAAATGTGATTTTGATGACCTTTCCTGGTTTGATTTATAATGCAAAGAGATTGCAATGCATTTCTTGAGTTAATGTAATTTAAACACTCGAGGCATGTACATCGCATACCATTTGAAACGTGCATATTATAGATTTTTGTCACTTTCCTTTTCGTTAACTGAAAATGATCTGTCTTTTAACACTGTACGAGAGAAAATAGATGAGTTCCACCTCTAAAATCTCTTCTTTATTATTTTATTTCACAAGCTTTTTAGTCAGAAACATTATTTAGCTGAAGGATTAAACTACATGCTTGTATAAACAGCCAGGGAGCGTTGCAGTCACCAGCTTCCTATCACAGTAAAGCTCATCTAGAGTCATCAGGTCAACAAATGCTCAGATTTAGGAAAAGTGTAAAACCTTCCCACATATAAGCACAGCCGGCCTTAGGCATAGGCCAACTAGGCGGCCGCCTAGGGCACTGATCTAGCAGTGGCGCTTTTCCAGTATTTATCTGGGTAGGTAGACCAGGATGGGGACACCAGTTAGTGTGGTGGTGGGCTCCATGGAGCCCTTTTGCCTAGGGCACCAGTTGACCTAAGGCCGCTCTTGCATATAAGGGACAGTTATATGCTTTTTTATATCATGATGTAGTTCTCACATATTGAATTTCAGAATGACCATTTGCAATGACATTGTTCAGTTTGAAAATATAATATAGCCGACGGTTATAATCTTTTTAGTTTGTCCAGACTCTGAAACATCTAAAAAGATGTAATTACTCCACAATGACCACTCCTATCTGACTGTTATACCTCTGCAGTGTGCCAGCATTCATACACAAAAGATTACCACATTTTCAGATGTCATTCTGAGGAAGAAAAGTAATAATATGACTGTAAAGTGCTGCATGTTCGCTTTTATGTTATTAGTATATGCATAAAAAAAGATGACTACAGAAAGATTAAACTTCCAGAACATAATAATCCTTCTGTATTAGGTTATGTAATAACATAGTTATTTAACTGTAAGCAAACATTGTCAATGCGGAGCTTTTCTTCTCTGGTCATTGCAGAAAATTGGATATTATCCCAGTCGGACTTTCATGGAAAACAAATATCACCTAAATAAAATTACATAACAGACCAGTAGAAATGTCTGCTATTTAACCTAACACATCTAATCATAAAAGGACCTACTAGAGATATTTGCATGCTGTTGGATCACAACACACTTGCTCACTTTCACTTGCTTAAATAGGCAAGTGTTCAAAGTCTGTCAAACACAGGCTCTCCTAACTGCTTATCCATCCCAACACACAATCCTATAAAACTATATAGCCCTACCAGAACTCGAGCTCTAACCATAAAACTTCCTTCCTTCTTCCTAGCCCTGCAGCTCTCTTCCTCCTCCCTAAACCTAAAATTCCTCTCCTGCTCCCTCACTACAAGACTCCCTTGTCACTCCCTAACTTTAAAACCTCTTTTCTGCTCTCTAAACCCATATCCTTTTTCTGCTCCCTAGCCCTAAAACTTCCTTCTCACTCCCCAATCCTAAATCTTTCTTCCCGTTCCCTAAAGCTAACCACACTCCTCTGCTCCAGAAACCTAAAACTGTGTTGCCCTGATCTACACCCAACAGCCTCCTACTCCCTCCCTATTGCTGTCGCACTTACCTCACTCACACTCGAATACTGTGTTTGGCAAAGCTGTGGCAGCTGCTTGCCTGAACGCATACTCAAGTCTAAAGAAGAGCAGGAGTCTACCAGTCTACCAAGCAATAAGGCACTCAAATTCCTGTCCTTGAGATAATAGTAACAAGCACTTGCAGTAGACCCATTATAAAAAGGTTATTATCAGGAAATTATTGTGGCATCTGAGATATATTTATTTTCTAGTGTTATCTTTGATCATAGAAAGGTTAAGTTATCTGTTTAAGGTCACATGGCATGCAAGGTTTATTTTTATTCATATCCAAACCAGATGAGACACTTAGAAATTATTACCCCAGTGTTTTACTTTGCTGCCATTTTAGCATGTTACTTAAACAGGAACAAATCTGCTGTGGTGGTACATCAATAGCATTGTTACCTCACAGCAAGATGTTCTCCTGTTCGATTCTCGGCTGGAGTGCCTTCTGTGTGGAGTCTGCATGTCCACCCCATGATCGAGTGGCCTCCGAAAGACATGCATGAATGCACGTGCCTTCGCTGAAGGCTGGGCGTCAGGCTGGCTACGCGGCACCATAAATATTGACTGCCAATCATTAGCGGACTGGAGTTCCATTGTGGTGACCCCTAACTGGGAAAAGTCGAAAAAACAAACAACTTAAACGGGAATAAATAAGCCACAAAAACTGTAATATATGGTTCAAATGGTGACACACAAGCATGAAAACACATGCATACACATGTGTGAACAATTAGTTATACAAAGTTGATGCCAAAATGTGTCTGTTTGTAAACCTATTATAAGGTACTTTTGTTAAATTGGTATACTGTTCTGTTGTTTTGTCTCAGATAATGGCTGAAAGAGGCGTTGATATCAGCCAAACTACCAGATCAAAAATCAAACAAATAAATAAATATCATAACTATACACATCTGTAGAGACTGAGACCAATAAATAGCATGTTAAAGATTTGCATTTTCTATCCTTTGTAGATAATTGTTTATCCTTATTTTGCTAACATCATCAAAGGTTTTCTACACCTTGCTGTACCATTAAACATTTTTTTAGGTAATAGATAGTTATTAGGCATGTGGTCTTGGAGACCATTTATGGGTCTAGCCACATTTCTCAATTGCCTCAGGGTACGATCCAGTTAAGTGACTTGCTCAGAGTTACACAGATAATGCAAGTATAGACTGAGGGAATCAAACCCCGAAGTACAAGAACCAGCTCATTAATAGCTGATAGCCGTATCGCTCTGTACTGTCTGCCATGACATACAATCATCCTGTAAGCACACCATATTTGTACTCCTTGCCAAAACTGAAGTAAAACTTCATGTACTGCCCTACCATGACTCAGAGGCACACACATACACATGCATACATACAACATTAAAAAAAACATAAAACTTGTGGAATAACTGTCAATACTAAAACACACCAAATGTTGACTAACAATACTAAGAAAAATCACAGTAAGGGTATATAATAAAGCCTTTCATCCTTGCTGTTCAGGTAATTTATTCTTATGGACTCTAAGGAATAAAACTGGCATGATATTCTAGCACTATATTAAGGTACCACTTTCTTAAAATTTGCTTTTTATTTGTCTTTCTGCATGTGTGTGTGTGTGTGTGTGTGTGTGTGTGTGTGTGTGTGTGTGTGTGTGTGTGTGTGTGCGTGCATGCATGTCTGCAGAAAATCCCACATCAAAATCCCTCACAAGGAATCCTGAGCTATCATGTGTGCTTGCATAAGATTATTTATTTATTTTGTTTCTTTAGTTACTTAGTTACTTATGTGTTTATGTACGCATGTCTGCATTCAATTATGGGTTTATGCATGCACATACATATGTATGTACATATGTATGTGTTTATGTATGTATGTGCAGACACACACACACACACACACACACACACACACACACACACACACATATATATATACGTGTGTGTGTGTGTGTGTGTTTATGCATTTCTGTATATAGTTACATATGTATGCATGTATGTATGTATGTATTTATTTATAGTGAGGAATATGTTTGGTAACACTATGTATGAAGGGTTTCAAGTACCCATTTAATGTGCTAGTAGTTTTAATTATTCAGCTGCAAAAGAAGCAAATCAAATGACTTGTCTGCCATGTTTCCATTGTTTAATTATAAGTGGCTTATCGTTAGACTATATGGCATCACTGCTGTCCTTTGTTTTCATTTGAATCACACATTGAAGAAATGAGAGATGCATTGCATCAGAAACATCTATAAAACATTTATACAAATATCACATGAAACTATTATTTATTTATATTACTGTAGATAACAGAAAGTATTAACTTTATAACTGGACCCTCGGTGGTGGTGCTGCGGTAGCGTTGTTGCCTCACAGTAAGATGCTGTCCGGTTCGATTCTCAGCTAGACCGTCTTCTGCGTGGAGACATGTGTGAATGGGCATACCATCATTGAAGGTTGTGCGGCAGGGCTGGTAACTCGGCATGTAAAAATCAACTACCTATCATTAGCAGACAGGAGTTCTGCTGTGGCGGCCCCTAACCGGGAAAAGCTGAAAGACACAACAACATTAACTTTATAACTGGGGTAATATTTAGGATACATTTTCATTTGAGCTTGTCAAATACATTTAGCAAGCCTATTTCATGTAATGTTTCTTCTAGAACAGATTCTATAATCCATTCTATGATTAAATATTTTGTGAGCTCATCACTTTAGTAACATTTTCATATATTAGTCATGCTTAGTGCAGTATGCTAGCGTGTGTGCAACATGAGTGAAGATATTGTAAAGTGTACATCAGCAGCAAAACCTTTTATTGCTAGAAATACTTTAGACAGTCAGTGTTAACAGAAAAATATGTGTGAATGCCCATCCCCTTTTTAGACATCTCATTAGATGTGTAAATTATCCTTGAAATACAGAGCCTTATAGTCAGTTTTGCATTTGTAATAAAATTATGCGATTGAGAAGTGACTGTCATGAAATTCACAATGAGGCCAATGAATAAAAGTTACATTTTTTTATATCCATTTTGCAAGACATATGTTGACTAGTCATAATTGGAGAACTTATCATAATTTTTGTAATAGTCTAGGGTTTTGTTTGCATTTGGAATAACATTGTGGGGCATCTTAAATCTTCAAAAACCTGGAATTTAGCAGTTTGGAAGGAATTATGTCATCTCTCACTGTAATACATGCCACTGCTTTATTAACATAACATTTTTCATGTATTGTCCTTATTTTATCTACTCTTCTGAAGGAAACAGAAAAAGAGTTGTGTAGCACATTAGGTGTGCAATAGATTTTTAAGCTGTTATGTGACTGGCGGCATACTTTATGGGTTTACGATGCCTAATTGCTGCCCAGTTAACATGCAATTATTCAAACACAAAAAAATTAACATCTGGGGAGGATGGCACAGACAATCCAGATGTTGAAAAAATAAAAAAGAACATATTTTGAATGGGTATACCCTTTGCACAAACTGATATGGGGTGTACACTCCAAAAACTATACAGAGGTATAAATATCTAAGACAAACTCTGGAAAGAGGGAGAAAGCACAGAAATCCTTTTCTGTCTTTTCTGACATGTCATACCACTGGTAGTATTCCTGGTTTGATGTTTTGAGTGTCAACAAACTGGCCAATGGCAAACTGTACGGCATTGTATTTTTTTTTTTTTTTTTTTTTTAAAACAAGTTTATTGTTTTAACATATAAGAGAAATATCATAACAATTTTATACAAATAATTAAAAATAGGTATTATTATAATATTCAACAAAACAACTAAAGTATTTACAAAGACATCCACTACAATCAGATCAATTAATTAAACTAAAATACTGTGCTATTGAAATTAGAATTTTTTTAACAAATTTTGTAAATTATCCCATACAATAAAATGTGATGTTTTTCTAGTTGTTCTCATTCTAATTGTGCTTATTTCCATATGACACATTATATTCATAACATTTTTAAATTCATTGAACGAAGGAGGTGTATCTGAAATCCAATTTCTAGTTATTATTTTCCTAGCCACTGCTAGGATAGACCATAACAAGGGAAGCTTAATCTTTTTAACACATTGAGGTACAGGTGTGTTGAATAATATAAGAGACTTAGAAATAATGAAATTATCTGTAAAAAGAGCCTGCAAAAATTCATTAATTGACTTCCAGTATTCTTTCAACTTCATACAGTCATAAAACATATGAGCCCAGTCAGCATTAATTTCTACATTACATCTCTTACATAGATTATCTTTATTATTAATTTTATTCATCATCAAAGGCGGCATTGTATTTTTGACTACCATTTATGTGGCAGCCTAATGTTTGTTTAGTGTTTTAACAGTGAGAAATGTGCATACAGACTTTGCTATAACATGATCCATTTTGCAGGGTTCTTATTTAAAAACTTTCTTGTGCAAGTTAATTTTTTTTTCTTTACTTCTTAAGAACATAACCAGAGGGCTACATCTTTTCAACACACTCATTAGTTATGGACTCGCTTCAAAAAGCCATTAATTCTTATTAGGAACATAGCAATTGTGGTGACCATAAGATTTCTAGCCATACAAACCTTTAAGCAGACACACTTTATAGATCGTGCCACTCCTTACAGGTTATAGATTATCAGTATATAGTAACTGGAAGATACAGGTTACAGCACTTAGTAACTGTAGGATGCAGGTTACAGTATTTAGTAATTGGAAGTTACAGGTTACAGTATATAGTAACTGGAATATACAGGTTACAGTATTTAGTAAATGGAAGATGCAGGTTACAGTATTTAGTAACTGGAAAATGCAGGCTACAGAATATAGTAACTGGAAGATACAGGGAGCAGTACGTAGTAACTGGAAGATGCAGGTTACATAACATAATAACTGAAAGCTACAGGTTACAGTATTTAGCAATTGGAAGATACAGGTTACATTATATAGTAACTGGAAGCTACAAGTTACAGTATGTAGTAACTGGAAGATACAGGTTACAGTAGATAGTAACTGTAGAATGCAGTTACAGTATTTAGTAATTGGAAGTTACAGGTTACAGTATATAGTAACTGGAAGATACAGGTTACAGTATTTAGTAAATGGAAGATGTAAGTTACAGTATTTAGTAACTAGAAGCTGCAAGTTAAAGTACATAGTAGCTATAAGATACAGGTCACAGTATTTAGTAACTGGAAGATGCAGGTTACAGAACATAGTAACTGGAAGCTACAGGTCACAGTATGTAGTAAATGGAAGATACAGGTTACAGTATTTCATAACTGGAAGATGCAGGTTACAGTACATAGCAAGTGGAAGCTACAGGTTACAGTATGTAGTAACTGGAAGATACAGGTTACAGTATTTAGTAAATGGAAGTTGCAGGCTACAGTATATAGTAACTGGAAGATGCAGGTAGCAGTATTTAGTAACTGGAAGATGAAGGCTACAGTACATAGTAACCAGAAGATGCAGGTTGCAGTACATACTGGAAGATACAGGTTACAGTATTTAGTAACTGGAAGATGCAGGTTACAGAACATAGTAATTGGAAGCTACAAGTTACAGTATGTAGTAACTGGAAGATACAGGTTACAGTATTTCATAACTGGAAGATGCAGGTTACAGTACGTAGTAACTGGAAGATACATGTTACAGTATGTAGTACCTCAAAGATACAGGTTACAGTATATAGTAACTGGAAAATGCAGGTTATAGTACATAGTAACTGGAAAATACAGGGCATGGTATTTTATTACTATAAACAAACTGTGCTGTTGCACTGCAATTGTCTGCCTTATTGGGTCTGTTAAATCATTTTAGTTACTAGTTTCACTATTTGTAAAGCTTTTTTAGCCATTTTCACTGTTTGAACTGTATTGACTGGATTTTTTCTCCATTTTTAAGCATCTGTTTGTTCTGATTTTCCTGCCAAGGAGTATATCATACAACTGATTTGTTTGCAGTTAAAAGCCTTCTCTAGAGTCTCCTTGCTCTTTTTTGTTGAAAACTTTTATTTAGTGCCTCACTGCTTTTTTTCTGCTGTGGTAAACATTTCTGTAGTGTCTTCTGTCTAAAATATTGTAGATATTAGCTGGAGCATAATCCAGACTCAGGGTTGCTGTTTCTGGGCCTGGTTGTTTGTTTGCAGTGGCTGTTTGTTCCAAGCACATTTTCCAGGCCATCTTGGATTAGAAAGGATCTTCTTTAATCTAGTGAGTGGATTACACTGATTGTTCCCTGGCTGGTAAAGATTGGCTGGTCTAGAGCTTGCAGTAAGCACCTCATTGGTTCTTTTGAGCTTTTTTTAAAGTTGTTTTAGGTTTTAATCTTCTGGTATTTAATCATCACTCTTGAGTTGGTTTCTGCTTGTTCATACTGAGCTGAATGGAGGGGGGGGGGCATAGCCACAAGTCTTTGCTGAGATTTCAGATCACTAGAGGCTTTTGAGCTTCCTAAAGCAATAACTTGCCTGTTTACTTGCTTATTTTTACTATATATTGCTTATTCTTACCATTTATTGCACTTTTATTGTCTACTGCCAACATTTTATTGTACTTTATTACTATAAATGAATCTACTTTGTTGTACTGTAATTGTCTGCATTATTGGGCCTGTTAAATCATTTTAGTTACTGTTTTAGCTCTTTGCAAAGCGTTTTTGCCATTTTCACTGTTTGAAAGGTATTAACTGGAAATGTTCTTCATTTGTTAAGCATCTGTTCATCTGTTCTGATTTTCCTGCCATATCATACAACTGATTTGTTTGCAGTTAAAAGCATTCTCTAGAGTCTCCTTGCTCATTTTTTTAACTTTTATTTAGTGTTTCACTGCTGTTTTTCTGCTGTGGTAAACATTTCTTTAGTGTTTTCTGCCTAAAATAGTGTAGCTAGTAGCTGTAGCATAGTCCAGACTCAGGGTCGCTGTTTCTGGGCCTGGTTGTTTGTAGTGGCTGTTTGCTCTAAGCACATTTTTCAGGCCATCTTGGATTAGAAAGGGCCTTTCTACACTCTAGTGAGTGGATAGTGCTGATTGGTACCTGGCTGGTAAAGGCTGGCTGTTCTAGGGCTTACAGTAAGCACCTGATTGGTTCTCCTGAGCTTTTTTTTAAAGTTGCTGTTTGCGTTTTTTTTTATTTAAAGTTGTTTTATCTTTTAATCTTCTAGTATTTAACCCCCCACCCTTGAGTGGGTTTCTGCTTGTTTACTTATCAGGCAGCACCATGGACTGCCTCACAATTGTGCTCCATAGCTGGACAGATAATTCTGACAAATTTTCCCTTAGATACAACTATATCCCAGCAGTGTAGTTCTTCTTCTTTAGCACATTTCCAGGCAAAGAGGCAGTACTAGTGAAGCTGTGTAAGCACTCTTTTGTAATAATGGCCTCAAAAGTTTTTTCTGTGGCCCTGCTCTACCTACTAATGTAGCATTAAGCCTAGCTTCTGAGGTATTAACACAACTCACCCATTATTTATTCCTACATGTGACTTCTTTCCTACTATATTCTTCTTTCTGACCATATAAATTCACCCAGTACTATGAATGGGCAATTTCCCCCAGTTTCTCCAGACAGCTTGGTTGACATGGGCATCCTGAGGCAGTGTAGCAACTGCCTCATGTTCATAGACAACCATCTATGTCTAGTCCACACAAACACAACATATGAGAGATGCATCTATATTAAAAACCTTGAATTAATGCTCTCTCACACGCCAGTCAATACATCTGACACTGAACAGGTTGTAAGTATGCACACCGCACCACCTACTCCACCCAAACCCACATCACACATACCTACATATGCAGAGGTCCTTGCCACAAACTTATCTAAACACCACAGACTTTGCAAACACAAACACAGGCATGCTACACATAATACTTCCTCTGCAGAATACAATGCACACAATAGCTCATGCACCAGTATCTCACCTATCAAGCCCATAAGGCTAAACACTAAACCTAACATATTAGTCATATGAGAATCCATCATGAGACGCACATATGTCCCCCTTACCAGGCTGGATAAGGAGAAGGTCACAGTCATCTGTCTGTCAGCTGCCAGGACCTGCCATATCACATATGCACTGAAGTCTTTCACAACAGGTACCGTTATGGCTCTATCATAGTCCATGTTGGTGTGAATGACTTGAGATGTACCTCTCTGGACTATATGAAGAGAGACATGAGTGAGCTCTTGAACTATGTGTCTCAGGCAGGTATGTCCTTAGCCTTAAGCAGCATTTTACCTTTGCCTAGAATGATGCCTCAATACAAACAGAAAATTATTGACTTCAATAATTGGCTTAGTTTTTGGCGGAATTCTAAGGGGATCCAGTATCTGTCAGTCTGGAATGACATAATCGACAGGCCTTGATGCTTTGCCAGAGATTGTCTTCATCTGTCATCCCTTGGATTTTGGTCACGTGTTAAGGCTCTTGCCACCCCATAGTGCCTTCTTTAGGCAGTGTCATCAGGACAAAACTCCCGATGTAAAAATACCAACCAAAAACAACCTCAAGGTCATGTTTCTAAATGCTAGGAGTCTTAACATGAATCTGCCCTCACTGTAAGCAGTCCTCACCGTGGAGGACACAGACATTTGTGTAGTCATGGAGATCTGGTTCAAGGCTTTGGAGAGCACTCCAGCCATGCTGGGTTACATCTCCTTCCACATGTTCAGATCACAAATTGAAGGCAAGAAAACTAAAGGAGGTGATGTATCAATATTCATCAAGGATAAACACACCTCCAGATTGGTTAAGCAGTATGACACTCTAAGGATACTTCAGGTGCAATTAACTGTTGACAGGACACCTGTTCAAGTCATTGCCAGCTACAGAACCCCCTCCATGAATTAGGACACCCACTCTGCCTATTTGGATCAACTTGAGTCTATCAAGATGCATCCCAACACCATAGTTTTGGGTGACTTTAACTACAGTAGTATTGACTGGGTGAAGTACTCGTGCTCAAACCCACTTGCCTAAAGGTTCCTTGATTTTGCCAACTCAAATGCCCTGGACCAGCTGGTTGACATGCCAATATGGGAGACCACTGTAGCTTCCCCACTGTGAGTTCATCCCTGGTGAGATCTGAACACAAATCACTTTCATTTGAGGTAACTATAACACTTGACCCTCCCCTAGCAGCAGCTAGACTAAAATAACTTCTCCAAAGCAGATCATAATCTCTTATGGGATGGTATAAATAGCTTCATTGCATCTCTCCCCTCAGATGAAACTAGTAAATATGCTGATCTCTACACCAATGCCCTATACAAGCACCTGTATAACTGCATTGACTTGGCAATACCTGTTAGGACAAAAGCAAGCTCTTCAAGGAAAAGCAAACCTGCTTGCTGGGCAACCACCGTTAACAGGGTTTACAATAAAAGGAAGAAACTGCTGTCCAAGAGTAAGAAGGAGTGGGCTCTAAACTGGAGACACACTCTCCTCAGCTTAAATAAGCAAATTGGACTTCTTGTGAAGAACTCCGAGGCAAACTACGAATCCAAGTTCGCTTCCTCAACCAAGGACAACTATAAGGTGTTCTTTAGTTACATCTGTAACCTAAAAGGTAAGGCTCCGATTTGTGCCAAACTGGTAGGTAATGGTAACACATACACTGAGCCAGTTGACATAGCTCACCTGCTAGCAATCAGGTTCAGTGAAAACTTCATTCCCCCATCCCCACCACACATACTTCATGACATCCCTATCACCTGTCCCCTACTTTGTATCTCTAAAGAGCAGGTCATAAATGCCATTTCTAAGGCCAAAAACACAGCATCTATAGGACCTGACAACATCCTGGGTTGCTTCCCACATGGGCTCAAACAAGAATTAGCATCACCACTGGCTACTCTTTTCAATCACAGTCTAACCATCAGCTTCATCCCAACTGAATGGAAAACAGCCACCATTATCACCCTGCACAAAGGTGGTGCTTCTACTGACCCTGGGAACTACAGACCTATTAGCCTGACTAGCCTTTTCTGCAAGACCATGTAAAGAATCATCATGGACCTTATCAATAAAGATCTAGGTAATCTCCAAACAGTAGATCCTACCCAGTTTGGATTTGTCAAGGGGAGATCATGCTTGTTAAGTATGGTGGACTTCTTCAAAACAGCCACAAGGGCCCTGAATGAAGAGAAATCTGTGCATACAGCCTACCTACACCTAGCCAAGGCAATTGACACTATCCCTCACTGGGGTATCATTGACAAACTCTTCCAGCTAGACATCAACACTTATATCACAAGGTGGGTTGCAGATTGATTCTCTAATAGAACCCATACAGTCAAAATAGGGTAATCTACCTCCAACAGCAGACCCATTGCCAGTGGTGTTCCACAGGGATCAGTCCTGGGAACTCTACTGTTTGGAATCTCTTTCTCTGAAGTACAAGCTAAAACCAAGAGACTGTGGCTAACAAAGTTTGCTGATGACTTCAAACTGGCATGGTCATAGAATTTCCAAATTATGTCAACATACTTTAAGAAAGTCTTACTCAAACAAAATGATTGGTGCTAAAACCATGGCCTCAAACTCAATGCAAAAAAAATGTATTATCATCCCTTTCGGCAAGAGCAATGTTCCTGCAAATTACTACATCAATGGCAATTCCCTAAGTATGCACTTAGTGGTGAGAGATCTGGGCTCTCAGGTTGACAGCAACTTTGTCTTTGATTACCATGTCTTCAAAGTGGTAAGAAGGGCATTCTATATGGCTCACCTCATAGATAAGGGCATTGCCTCCAGAAAAAGTGAAGTTACACCTCCCTGTACTCTTCACTCATTAGGCCAGTAACTGAGTACACCATCCCTTTTGGCATGTACCTTTCAAAGCACCTGTAGCAATTGGAGAGACCACAAAGGTTACTCACAAAAAAATTCAAAGTCTTCAGCAGCTATCCTATGTGGATTGGCTGAAATCACTGTCACTTTATTCTGTATCATAAAGACTACACAGAGGCAATCTCTCCCTTGCATACAAGGCGAAATCTGGCCCCACTTTATTGAACATGTTGTACATCTGCAAGTGAAATGGTGCATGGGTTATTAGCTCTAAAGACCTAACCCTGGTATGTGATATCAATAGAACCTGCTGGTGGGACAGAATTGTCTCCCAGAGGTTACCACACGTTTGGAATAGACTCCCACTTCACATCAAATAGAGCACCAAATTGGCCCTTTTCAAACACAATCTGGACAATTTGGATGAGTAAACATATATTCATCCCAGAGGTTCCACCTATGTCCCTTGCACAGGGGCAATAGGTGTTGATCATGGTGACAAGGGTAAAATATGACTAGGCTTGTAAGAGTCCTCAGGCCATTAGCCCTAGTAACTTCCTATGATCCTATGGAAGATACAAGTTATAGTATATATTAACTGGAAGATACAGGTTATAGTATTTGGTGACTGGAAGATGCAGGTTACAGTATTTAGTAACTGGAAGATGCAGATTACAGTATTTAGTAACTGGAAGATGCAGGTTACAATATAGAGTAACTCAAAGATACAGATTACAGTATTTAGTAACTGGAAGATACAGATTACAGTATTTAGTAACTGGAAGATACATGTTACAGTATATAGTAACTGGAAGATACAGATTACAGTATTTAGTAACTGGAAGATACAGATTACAGTATTTAGGACCTGAAAGATGCAGGTTACAGTACATAGTAACTGGAAGATGCAGGTTACAGTATATAGTAACTGGAAAAGAAGATAGCTTTTACTCCAAATGATTTGGCTTGAGAAAATAAATGTTCTTTCTCGAAGGGGTGATGGAATTAAGTAACTAAAGAAATGGAAACAGAAAAGTCCCAAAACAGAGGCATCAAACACATAAAAAATGGAAAACATTGAAATATGTAAATGTCTCAAGGCATCAACAGAAATATATAAAGTACTTTTATGAAATGTATATGGCACAAAAATGCAGAAAGATACTATTTTTTAAAACTTCAGTTAAGATAGAGAGCCAGACTCTTGTAGATATGAATAGTTATTGCAGGATATATTACATGGATGACGACATGTATTATAAACATAAATTTCTATTATCCCTGGTTGGTATGCAAAACCAGAATAAACAATTTACAAGAAGATAAATGGAGAAGCAAGGCACATATATCCTACCCATACAAAGAAAATATTAAATAACAATATGTCTAACCTTACTATTTAAAGCCATCATGGATATAATGTAACTTATCCAGGGCAAAAAAGTTTCAGCACATCAGCACAATATATATGACATATAATGCCTTACACTGAAATGCAGTGGAAAAAAATAGACTGCACTAGATATAAACATAAGCATTTGTGTAGTAATTCAGTTTATTCACTAGAATGCTGTTAAATGCAACCTTATTAATAGAATTTGAGTGCATTTTATTTGCAGATTTTGTGATTGTTTTAAACTGGTGCCATCTTTAATATTTCTATGAGTACAAACGTACTGTCATGAGACTAGTCACTACTAAGGGAGAAATGTCATCTTCTTCCACATTGCAGTGACATTTGAGTTGATTATAACTTATACTTCAAAATGCAGGACACTCAGATGCAGAAAGACATGAATGAGAGGACTCCCTGTTGCTTTTTTTGTTTTTTTGTAAGGTTATTTCTTTTAACTTTGCTGTGTTAAGAAAAGTAGGTCAGTATGGGAGCACAAGTTGTAGAGGAACTACATATGCTGTTCTTGTTCACAGTAAGTTGCAGTTAGAAAGAGATGTTTACATAAACATTTTTATAAGATATATGTTTTTTTTTTACAGCAGTGACTTCAAAATACTGCAACAAGATGGTGGATGATTTTGAATGCAAATGGAAAACAACACTCCCAAAGGAAATGTTATTTCATGGAAATACTTGAACCTTTGGCTTGACCTATCTCCATACTTTTCTCTCTCTATTTCAACATTACAAGGAGAAAAAGTTAAACCTATATTACTTTGAGCCGATAAAATACCCCCCCCCCCCAACTAAGGCAACTGTTATAGCATTAGGAAAGCATTATTCTATCCCAGCTTCTGGTACACTTGAACATCTCTACAAAAACTGGATAGGGCAAATTGGTTCCCAATAAAACAAAGAAGTGCCATACAGTTAGGATTATATCTATTCAAAGCTCTTAAATAACCAAACATTCTCTCACTCTGATCACCCAAACTATTTAAACGAACACTCTCCCACAGCCTCAGAAGACAGAATCACACAGTATTGACATTACATACCTCCCCTCCCCAAAATAAATAAATAAATAGCTTTACTGCACAGAGTTATTCCCCATGTGGTTCCTGACTAAGGGGCTCTGTCCTATCCCAAATGAAAAACATTTTGCCCTACACCTGATAATTTAAGCCAAGCTAAAGGCCCATCTCCAGAAACTCACCAAATGCCGATGCATGTCTTTCAAGTACTTCACCTTATTTCTCCTTCTTTTTCTCCCACTATCTTTATAATCTGTATTCAAATCTCCTTTGCAGCTCTCACACCATTTCACCTGATTTACCATGCTTCCAACCTGATGAATACACTGTGCATTTCTATTAATCTTACACTGAATCTAATATTACTCACCTTGTTTTGACCTTTTTGTAAATTTTGTACACTACTTCAGCCCTGTTTTGTTGTTAGTAACTGTATATCACTGATAAGTAATTTCTTTACAATCTCATTTCTTTTTGCTGAAAAGTACATTTTTATTCTCATATTTGGCTGAGACTGAAACTGGTAATTTGTGATTAGTACTTTACTAATTTTACTTAACTTTTTTACTAAATTAAAAAATGTACTCGAACAAACAAAAAAAAAACAACTATATTTGTGATGGATATCAGTCTGTTATCTAAAATGTTTGAGTAAGCAATAAACAAGGCAAAGAAAGAATGTGTATGTGACTAGAGTTTGCCATTTTGGTTGTTAAATGCAGAATGGGAAGAACAAGGCCCCTTTAGAAGTATTATACACTCTAGCAATATTTCAAAAATGAAATGTGTCCAGCTTTGAAGTCAGTCAGCATGGTTTCATCATCACTGACTTCAGCATGAAATGCATTTCCTTTGCAGAAATAAGCATACACTTGACAATCATGGTTACTATGGCTTGTCATGTAACAGAATAATATATTTGCTAGTAAAGGTATTGCAGTGCATGAGACTATTATGGTGTGTTTTTAATGACCTGCATCTTGGTTGAGACCCTTTGTTAGACATAAGTAGGCCAGGTAGAATGTGGCAGATATCCAGGCCACAGGATGTTCGGTACTACAACTGGCAGGAGCTCGGTGGTACGTGACTGTAGTAAGAGGACTGATTTATGAAGCAGTGCATAAAAGAATGCTAATATTGTATTTGCAGTCAAAGGTGAAGTATTAAGAGGGACTCATTTTTTCAAACTGCTTGTTGCAGTTGTACTATGCACCTTGCTGCAGTTAAAGGGTGCAGAGAAACTTTCTTAAAATAAAAGAAATGGTAGTTTCTCTCCATCCTGTAACTGCAGCAAGTTTTTTTTCCTTTTCTTTTATTTATTGGATATTCAATCTTGAGATGAGGGAGAATGTGAGATCGGGTACTGCAGTAGGGTTCCATAACACATACTTAACATAACAGGCAGCTGTGATTTTTAACTAAGTCACACTTTCCTGTTATGCAGTATTTATTAGCTATGTCCTGAAAAATGTTGCTATGGGAGATTTCCAATATGGAAATGTATTATTATTCCTAAGTGAATAAAGTATCTGAAAAGGAGTTTGCGGTATAACACTTTTTCATAATCAGTATGACTACAGTGATTTTTTAATAGTCTGTTTGCAGCCACTGTTCTTTACCCTTACAGTTTTCTCCTTGAAAATGAGTTTGCTTACTAATGCTGTGTTCGGCCCTGTCAACACAAGTTCAGTACTGAGCAAGGAACACGCCTGGTGACAGTTTAATCTGTAATTACTTAAAGGTCACAACTGAGGGCTGCAAAGGTTATCAGCAGTGAGCAAAGAAACACGGCAATGCAGCTGTAAAACAACTTGACATTGTGGTTTTCAGGGCTGATTGTACGATCTCAGTCAGAGTTGCTTTGTTAAGGGCACTCTCAGGATAAATTGAAAAGCAGTAAGCAAGATGCAGGAGACTGAATTATAGAGAATGCAGATCTGCTAGGATTTCTGACTTTAAAAGAGGATCAGAATAGTGCAAAGTGACTGATTCACTAGAATTTTAGTGCTTTGTGCTGGAAAGGATGAAAAATTGCTGGACCACTGAGAGCTAGAAATGCTGCATATTTTGCAGGCCCCATAGCCCTTTGGTCTCTGCTGTAAAGTTCTGTGCTGAAATCTCCTTAGTGAGTTTGCAAACAGGCAACAGAAGCACGCATGCACAATGTGTCACTGTGTTTGTTTGGCATCTACATTACTCAAGGGACTCAAAGCACTCAGTCATATACAGAGATTTAGCTCTCAAAGCAACCATTGACAAGTGCCATTTCATCCGTGTACAAAACAAAAAGACTTGTGCTGAGTGGCCATATATTTTAATAAACTGCAAAAACACTTCAAACCTGACTGGTTTTATCATCCAAAAGTGCATGTACACAAAAAGATGTCTAGTTCACATGAATGGCAATAGTTCATTTTGCCTGTTCGTAATGTGGATAATGCTATATGCTTATCAGGTTTCTAACCTAAAAGAGTAGGAATGGGGATTTTACCCATTGACAAGCATTAGACATCCTTCTGTTACTGGAATGTTTACAGATATGTGATACAAATGAAAGCATGTATTTCTGAAATATCACTTCTGGTCTGTTATTTGCTGTATATTTTATAATAGATATAGATGAAATCAAGCAAGTATGGGTAGCTATACCATATGCATCTTATTATTTCAGAAAAGAAAATATCCGTTTATATTTTTTTTTACAAAAAAGTAATTTATACTTAAGGTAGCATGCAAGCAGAAGAAATGTTATTGAAATGTATTATTCTTTAGTGAACAACACCCCAGTCTGAGCTCGACATGGCACAGATGATATGCCATGGTATTAACTGGTGATATATTTGACGTTATTTCAGTGATGTCTACAAAGGATGCTTATTTATCATGTTATGTGCAAACAGTAGAAGGAGGGACATGAAGACATGAATGCATGTGTTGTGTTACATCACCATGCAGATGAGTCGACTAGGAAAAGGGTGAGACTGATGAGAGAAAGAGAGATGAGAGCTGGAGGCAGAAAGAGAAAGGACCACCTAGTGTTGTAACTCCAAGGTGACAGCATATGTTTCATATCAATTATTTAGAACACACTGTGTTTCCCATTCCTTCTGGTTATAAGATTAAAATGTTATTAAGCTATAACATTGGAATGTGAAGTTATCCACTATGGCTTCTTTTATTATACATGAATCACTTGTAAAATGGTCCTACTTAAATCACGGCACCATTGCACCCTCAGCAAGTGGACCCATTTGATTTATTAGTAATAAGAACTTCATGATGCACAAACCTATTTCTGTTTGTATTTGGACTTGTTACAAGAGTGGAATGACTCAACAGCTGGGTTACCCCTTTGGTCTATGATAAGAACAAAAGTAATTTTCCTACCTCAGGATATATATCCTGTTAGTTAACAAAAGCAGTTTGTGATTTTTTTTTTCATTTCAGTGTGAATTCATATGCTGAAGAAAGAAAGTGTTTAACCCATGAGGCAACCACAAAAGATGTTATTTCAACTCGACTCTATATAAGAGAGAGTCAAATCTGATATGAACAGAGCCATTTAATTTCCGTGATACACTTGGTGTACTCTATTACAGCCGTGGTGGTGCAGCGGTAGCGTTGTTGCCTCACAGCAAGAGGTTCTCCTGTTCGATTCTCGGCTAGAGTGCAGGGAGTGCCTTCTGTGTGGAGTCTGCATGTCCTCCCCGCAGTTGGGTGGGTGTTTCAAAAGACATGCGTAAATGGTCATGCCTTTGTTGAAGGTTGAATGTCAAGCTGGCACCTCGGCATTTGTGAAAATCTACTGCCAATCATTAGCGGACCGGAGTTCCGCTGTGGCGACCCCTAACCGGGAAAAGCCAAAAGACAACAACAACTTGGTGTACTCTATTTAGCAATTACTTTTTTGCCTTTCCTTTCTTTCTTTATCTATATCTATCCCCTTCTGCACTGGGAACCTTAAAATGGAAAATCACTAGTGTAAGTTGCTAGAGAAAGTATGCAGAAATGAGATCAATGTGTCCCAATATAGAATTAGCCTGACAAATGCAAAGGACATTTTTTAAATGATCTACCCACTAGCCCACCCAGTTCCCAGTGTACATTACATATGCATACACCTTTGGACTATAGCCACAGGCCTTTATAAACAGCTGTTCATGGTTGGTTGTAAATATCATCTCTTCCCCAGGATAGATAAGCAGAAAAATGTTTTTGCACACTGTAAACCAGCTGACACATATGGGATTTAGTTCACTAATCAGGCACATGGTATCCATGCAATCTGGGTAACAATCAGGCTTCTTCCATCTATACTATGGAGCTATTTCTTTTGACTTCAAAATAGTCATCTTAATAAATGACTGACAATAATAATCATAAGGCAACATTGCAAATACTGTACATGTATCAATGATTTTTTGTGGGCTTCTCTACATACCTCCAAAACAAACCATGAACCAAACATATCACTGATTTACTTTGCCCAAAGCATCAGATATCAGCGACGGAAGCACTGAGGTTCAAAATGCTGATGAAATATTGACAGATATTGAAAATCGCTGCCAGTCTGCCTTCTATGTGTGTGCCTGCAGTGCTTCTTTTATTTTATTATTTTTTTTTTTGGGGGGGGGTGATTTCTCTATTTTTCATGTTTTGGAAATTACAGAGTTCATATATCTACATTTGGCATGTGAGATGTTGCCCTCCTTACATGGGGGGGGGGGGGGGGTGAAGGACCCATGCTTCCTATAAAAAAATGTTTCCAGTTTAATTTTTTTGCTGTCATGTTTCTGCAACTAGTTTTGAATGTTGTGACAAAAGGTGAATCCTTCTCCAAAAGAGATGTGGAATGCGTATTAAACAGGCAAGATAACTACTTTCAAACCTGTTCACTGAATTTGGCTCAAATAATCAAGTCCGGATTAACACGCATGCAATGAAAAGCATTATATAAAGGAAACTACTCCAAAATTGCAACACACATCTTGAATTTTTTTTTCAGTTTTCATTAATCATGTTAAGAATTCCGTATTTTATTTGCCCACTTTCCTTATTTATCTTGATTGGTACAAAGAATGAGGGAAGCCTAATTCTTTTTCTATGATTTCTGCATGGATTTGGAACAATAACAGCCTTGTTAGATGCAAACTGTTGTGTGCTTATTTTTTGTTTTTATTTAAAAAAAATAAGAGCAAATGAAACTGCTGTTTTGAAGCAAAATAAAAGTTACTTTTGAGTAGAGCTGTTATAATGATTGGATTGTTCCTGTTTATAACCATTTTGTCTTCTGATGTTTTATTTTTTCTTGTGGCACTCATGATACAAATTGATCTAATAAATACTGTTTACATGTCGCATGTCTGAGAATGAAAATGCCACATACTGCTTTCAGCAACATAAGCTGGAAATATAAAATAGATTATGCACTGTCAGTTGGTAGCAAATGAAAATTACTGATTGATAAATGGTGATTTGGATATAATGTGTGTTTTTGTGTATCCGTGTTGTGAGTGACACAACAGGAGTACAGACATTTGTACAAACATTTCCTTATTAGTGTTGATTATCTAACAAAATTTGTTTCATTGATGTTTACACCTCCTTTTTAGGATGATCTGCTTTTTCACAGACTTTCAAAGCTGTGATTCTATGTATGAAGACTGATAAAGATTTTTCTAAAGTTTTGTGACATAGAACTGGATATAAGTTTGAGAAAGGAACACACACACTAGTGACTTACTGTGATTGTTGATTAGAAATAAAGAAGACAACGATTGTATGTTTGTTGAACAAACAGATATATTACCATTGGCAGATTTATTTTTTTATTTCAGTCAACATTGAAAATGTAGCAAGACAAATCATGATTATTTCTCTAAGAAAAGTAATCTATGTCAACTGATTACTCATTTACCGGATCACAGGTAAAGGATACATGATCCGGATGGCAAGTGTTCAATGTGTGTGTGTGTGTGTGTGTGTGTGTGTGTGTGTGTGTGAGAGAAATATGTTGAGATGTATTATTATAAACAGATTTTTGTTTTACGTGATCACAGTTAAACTTTGCAAGCCTAACTCATCAGAAATCACTCATTCTTAGATAAACAGGGGAAGCAGTTGAAATGTTTTCTTCTTGATTACAGTAAATAGACACTAGTCTTAATTCCACAAGCAGTGAGTAGATGTGGGTGCATATATGTGTGTCTGTGTGTGTGTGTGTGTGTGTGTGTGTGTGTGTGTGTGTGTGTGTGTGTGTGACAAATTTCTTTCATTATGACAATGAAACATCAAATGTGTATCAGAATGTAGTTAGTGTTTTGGCAACTCTGTATGTGAAGGTAAATGATCACTATTGTCTTTTGTCCATAGTTAAATTGTATTTAATCTGTTTTGTTCTGAAAAGTTGATGACAGTAATTCATTGGAGAAGTACCCAGGCAGAAATTGCTTTTGTTGATGGTAGATAATTTACATGAAAAAGAAAATAACTATTTTACTAATGTTAAAAGTGTATGTATATGCGTGTGTGTGTGTGTGTGTGTGTGTGTGTGTGTGTGTGTGTGTGTGTGTGTGTGTGTATATATATATATATATATATATATATATATATATATATATATATATATATATGAATGTATATAGACAAGGAGGGAGAGATGGGTTTTCTTCAACTGGTATAAAAAGTGATTTAATAACAGATGATCTAATGGTATTCTCCAGTACATTTTATCAACTACAACTCTGGTACTGAGGAAAGCTTATGATTATTTTTTTTTTTTGCTCACTGACATTAGTGTTCTTATAGATTTATAAGTAATATTGTAGTTTGCTTTATCAAAGTGTGTTGGATTGTGTAAACTAATGGTGTACTTTCAGTGTTTTTTCCATCTTCAGCTGTAGTGTGACCATTTAGTTGTTACATGAGGTTATGAGGTGTGGCAGTGAAGCCAACATGGGTGGAATGTGTGAAGGCAAAGTCTCCACATGGGGGTGGAGGGAGATTTCTCCACCTGAAAAAGCACTGTTTTTCTGCTTTTCTATCTTTTGTTTAAGTTATGCTGGGATAGATGAAGTGTGTTTAGATCAGTTTTATTAGATTATTTTATGTTTAGACATCCTGATTTTAGATCAGATGACATACACACTCATACCAACCCACACACACACACACACACACACACACACACACACACACACACACATATATATATATATATATATATATATATATAGATATATATATATAGAGAGAGAGAGAGATAGATGTAGGTAACATAACCTTGTAATTAGGAAATATATTTTTCCAGCTTTATGGGTATTGCACAGTTTCCTTAAGGAAGAACAAAACAGATGGTTGTCATAATTTCTAATGTAAGATCTGTGTCAAAGATCACTTTGTATCCTTATTAAAATTAAGAAAACAGGACTCAAGTTGGTATTGCTTATTTGTACCACATTTTATTAAGTAAAAACAAGAGAAGTGCTTTTTCCCTTGCCAGAGTTTCATCAGATATATATATAGATATACAGATATATAGATATATACATATATACATAAATAGTTCACTGGCAAAATATTAAATGGCCATTTTGCTGTGTTTGTCCATTATGTTGAAGGTGCATTTTATGATATGCTTGGGATTGTGAAGTGTGGCTTTTGGAATAGTGTGGGTTAGAGGTGTGTGTGCGAGGGGGTTAGGGTTAGGTATGGGCTGGATGTATTAGAGTACCTGAGGAAGTGTGAAAATATTAACACTAGAGTAGAGACTAACATATGTGACAGATATGTTAAGCATGTGATTGTGTGTGTGAGTGTGTGTTACTGAATGTGTTCTGTGTCTGAGATGTGCACAGTGTAGTGTTACGGGAAAGTTTTTTTTCTAAGGTCAGATATTGGCATGGGATTTGGGACAAGGTGAAGTGTAGGGTGTGCATGTGTTAGTAATGTGCAACAGGGGCCAGATTTATTTATCTATTGGTGAAAATGCATGTCTCTGTTTCTAGTATTGATTGAGATATGGACTTGTGGAAAACATCAGGTCCAGAACAAATGGGCTTCTTATTGTCTGAGTAGCAAAACAGAGGTACCCCCTTAAAATGCTGTCCAAACCAAAGGGTAAACATTTCAAATAAACCATTCAGTGAAAACTACAAGAAAACCACAGTCAGGCTAGAATCTCCATTGTTCAGTACATGAAATTCTATTATAGTAGAGGTCTGTGGGATATATACAAATTACTCCTTAAGGACATAGCATTGTTTCAGCTTTACGGTTTGTGAATGGCTATGTCTTTTTACTTTTTTAACTCTTTGTGGGTACATACAGACCTCAAAGCAAAAACCCCACTAGCTGCAGACATGCATGTATTGACCTTTTTAGTAAATGCATCAGTATAGCATAAGTGTATTGCTTGGCTATGCATTAGAAATGCAGACTATAAAATCAAGCCTGATGGCCATAAACATAAGAGTGCCTGCAAAATTTCTAAAATAACATCCAAACCACAGGGTAAAAAGATCACTCAGAAAAGCAATTGGGTAAACTGCAAAAGAGAGAAGACTCAGTCAGGCTAGAATGTTCACTGTGTAATACCTTGAACCACCTGTTGTTAAGGCTCACATGATATATGCGATGACCTCTTATGGACGTAACAATTTTTCACCTACATGGCTTCTGAATGCTGAAAACTTTTCTGAACAATATGAAGTATACAACTCCAATGTCTGACATTATTGGTTGACCATAATCCTCAAAATTGGGTCAATGTCACAGGTGAATGCATATTACTAAGTTGTGACGTCCTGACTCAAAAACCAAGTGCTTGAACTCTGAATAGACAGATTTCCCACTTGATCATAACCTTCCCTCACCCTATGCTATACAACTGTACAGCCTACTAAAACCTCAATTCTCACCCTGAAATTCCCACTGTTCCAAACCTGATTCTGCTCTCACTTATCCTAAATCTCCCTTCACTCTCCACTACCTATCTGATTAATCCCTAAACCTAAGACTCCATCCCTCTTCTTAAACCTACACATACATTCCCCAATCACTCCTTAAACCTGGAACTCCCTTCCTACTCCCTAAAGCTTAAACCCTCTTCTGCTCCCCAAGACCAAAACCCCGTCCTCCTCCCTCACCATCTCCATGGCTGCTTGTCCAAACTCATATTTGAGTTCAGGCATGAGTGGTAGCATACCTGAGTTCCCACGCGCTTGAGACCCTGGCTTCTGGACAGTGTTTTCAAGAATCTGGGACTTGGGCATCTGTAGTGCTCCCTTAAATCATGAATAAAATAGCAAAAAATATGAGGCAAAGTCAAAAATATTCTGAAAAATCAAGGACATTTGAGAGGTTCACGGTGGCTGCACAATTAGTATCATTCCCAGGTGATCTTCAATGCACAAAATTTCTGCTTATGTATAAAATAGAGCTTTTCCAGTTCAAAGGTTAGAGTAGCACAATTCAATCACCATACTGACATTTTATCCATTTGGTCCCAGACAAAGAAAACTGCAGGATAACTCAGTTTGTGTAGATACTTATCAGAAATATTTATATTGAAATAGTACATCTGTAACGTATCAGGTAAAGTGACACATTACACAAGTTTTCTTTGTGTTTTTGTGTATGTTTGCATGAATCTCCATTAATGAATATGTCTCTCTCGTTATGTACAGCTGTACATGCTTGTGTGTGTCATTGAGTCTCTACATATCTAAATATAAATATATGTATATGTATGTGGATATGTGGATAAGTGACGCACACGCACACACACACACACACACACACACACACAAACATCACACATATATATATATATATATATATATATATATATATATATATATATATATATATTAGGTGGCTACAAATGCAGATGTAGACGTGTGTACATGTGCGATCATATAAGTGTTTATGTGTGCATGTGAGTGTGTATAGACATTCAAACATACAAATGACGGGGTGTTAAAGATTAAAAAATACTGGTAGGCAGAGTACATCAGTTACACCAAAACCTGAAAATATTAAACTACTTGGCTTCATCAGATCACAGTATTCATTCAAAATAGAATGAAAAATAGTCCTTTTGTTTTGAATAATATGGAATTTAGTGCTCCTGTTTTCTTCCTGTTTATAGTGGAAAAAATGAATAAATAAAAAATAAAATAAAATGCAAGCACTAGAATTGCTTAGACTTTATTCTACATATCATGTTACTAGGTCAACACTGCCACCCCATTCGTGTTTCATCTTGTACAGCAGCACAGATTCTTGTTTAGAGAAACTATCAAAATGTAACCATGCTAATGCATGCAATTGTTTACAAAAATATGACTTCAGTTTAGCTATTATACAAGATTTAAAAAAATCTTATTAAAAAATGTAGCCATGGTGCATATTTTTAGCAAAATTCTCATCTCGCACTCACATGCTTCCACACTGCACATGGACAGGCTCATTAGGACATTCCCCATGTTTGTAACTTAAGTCTCACTTTTCATAACATCAGGAGGCCTAATGAATGGATAGAAACAGCAGGGTGTTTCAGCAGAAATAGAATTAACTTTTTAGAGATAGCACTCCAACAGTTATTCGTTCTATTTAAAAATTCAGTTAATATAAAGCTGTGTACTAATATGCTGAAAATATTTAGAAATAACTTTATTTCCATGCTACAACAGACTTCACATTATATAAATGTGAATACTGGAGTGTATCATTCTTAACTTTCACAGCCTTAGAAAATGTTATCTCCAGAGAAAAGTATCCCTGTACATCAGTCAATCATGCTTACCTCACCATGTTTTGGAAGAGCTGAAGTGCACTATAACTAAGTACTCCAGTAACTGTTCATGAATTTCAAGGTAATTTGCTTCTGTTTAGCAAAGTGCACCCTTTGAGTTAGAAGATGTTGTGATCAAACATAACTATGAGAAGACTTACTGCAGTTCAACTGTTGAGCTATACATTGCCATAGTCTCTCCACAATACAACAATACAAATGACAGAATTATCTACAAAATTCTATCTGGCTAGGCTAGCAGCCTTCACCTATCTTCACACATCTCCCCCCCTGGAGAACTCAAGCTAGTTTTTCAAATGACCCTTGAGAAACGTTCCTTGAGAGGGATAGGTCTACCTGTGTATACCTAACCTCATTCTCTGTCTTGAGAGCCCATCTGCATTGGCATTGCTAATCCCACTGTGGTGCTGCACTGACATATCATATGCTTGTAACCCTAGGCTCCATCTTAGCAACTTGGCATTTTGCTGTCTGTCTCTGTTTAACCATGTTAGGGGATTGTGATCTGTCACTACAGTGAATTTTCTTCCATACAGATAAGGCTGAAGTTTCTGCAGTGCCCACATTATGGCTAGACATTCCTTTTCTTCATCTGCATAGCATTCCTCCCTGGGTTGGAGCCTATGACTGAGATAAACCACTGGGTACTCTTCTCCCTCTGAAGAAATCTGGCTAAGTATAGCCCCCATGGTTTGAAGCATCCACCTGCACAACAAATTATTTGCTGTAATCTGGACTGAATAACACAGGGGGTCCTCCCAAAGCTTCCTTTAAGCTTCTGGAATGCCTGCTCACATGCTGTGGTCCACACTACCTTATCTGGCTTGTTCGTCCTTGTCAGGTCTATGAGGGGAGAATCTATGGTTCTATAGCTGGGGACAAACTTTCTGCAGTACCCTGCTGTCCCTAAGAATGCTCTCACCTGCTTTTTGGTAACAGGTGCAGGCCATGCCTCAATGGCTTCAACCTTTGCAGGTTCTGACCTGATGTTACCACTCCCCACTCTATGTCCCAGGTAAGAGACCTCTGCCATTCCCACCTGACATTTGTTCAGCCTAATGGTCAACCCTGCCCTCTGTAATCTGCTCAGCACCTCCCTGACATGTTGAAGGTGCTCTTGCCAGGAATGGCTGTAGATGGCAATATCATCTATGTAAGCAAGGGAAACCCTCCTGTTTCTGCTAGGATATAATCTACCAGCCTCTGGAAAGTTGCTGGTCATCCCAAAGGGCATCTTTGTGAACTCATACAAGCCAAAAGGAGTCACAAAGGCTGACTTTTCTTTACCACTGGGAGTCAAGGGCACCTGTCAGTAACCCATATTAAGATCAATGGTTGTAAGATACTTAGCCCTACCCAGCTGCTCTAGGGCCTCATCTGTCCTAGGCATAGGGTAAGCATCTGACTCTATGTGACTATTTAATTTCTGTAGTCCACACAGAACCTGGTGCTGCCATCCTTCTTTGGCACCAGCACAATTGGGGAGGCACAGGAACTGTTGGACTCCTGAATCACCCCTAGTTCCAACATTTCCTGTATCTCCTCCCTCAGAGTCTGTTTGACTCTCTCAGGCACCCTGTAAGGGGCCTGCCTAATAGAACTTTGGGGTCCTGTATCCACCTGGTGCTGCACCAGGTGGGTGCACCCTGGTTTCCCAGTGAACATGTCTCAAACTCCTGTAACACTGCTCAGATTTTTCAAACTTGGGTAGGAGATAGCTGCTGGGACATTGCTACCCCTTCCACTGAAGTGTCAGTCCGAGCCTCACTGAGGACATCAGTCACCAGATTTCCCTCAAACTCCTCCTCCAATACACAGCAAATGCTCAGCACAAGGGTCTGTCTATCATGGTAAGGTTTCATCATGTTAACATGGTACAATTTGTGCCCCTGCCCACTGCCTAGCAGTTCCACTGTGTAGTTAACATCACTTACCTTTCTTACCACCTTGTAGGGTCCCTCCCAAGCTGCTTGCAGCTTGTTGTGTCTGACAGGAATGAGAACTATTATCTGCTGCCCCACAGCATACTCTCTAGCTTGAGCATTCCTGTCATACTACACCTTTTTCTGTTGTTGGATTTCTGCCAGGTTCTCCTGGGCCAAGCCCATGAGTTTGTCCTGAGGTTTAGGACATATGCCACAGCAGACTCCTTGTGAGATTCACACTCACCTTCCCACTCATCTCAAATTAAATCTAGAGGTTCCCTCACCCTATGCCCATACAGCAACTCAGAGGGTGAAAAACCTGTGGATTCCTGGGGAACCTCTCTGTAAGCAAACAACATATGGTGCAAGTATTTGTCTCACACCCTCATAAAGTGGTCAGCAAATGCCCATAGCATGGACTTGATTGTAGAGTTTAACCTCTCAGCAAGACCATCAGTCTGGGTATGGTAGGGGGTGGTCTTCAGCTGCTTCACAACACAGTACTTCCGCAGACAAGCCAGAAGGTCTGACATGAAATTGGCACTTCTGTCAGTCAGTATTTCTTTTGGGAAACCTACCCTGCTGAAAAGCTCTAACAAAGCATTTGCCACCTTTTCTGCCTCAATGGAGGACAAAGCCATTGCATCAGGGTATCGTGTAGCATAATCCACTACCACTAGGATATACTTTTTCCTTGTGGAACTTGGGGTACTCAGAGGCCCCACAATATCCATAACTACCCTCTGAAGTGGCTCCTCAATCACAGGTAAAGGCATCAAAGGTGCTCTCACCTTGTCTCCTGCCTTGCCTACCTCTTGGGACTGCTCACAGGTCCTGCAGTACCCTGTTACATCTCTGGAAATTCCAGACCAATAGAAGTTCTGCATAATATGTCTCTTTGCATGTTTTATGCCTGTATGACCTGCAAAGGGAATAACATGGGCTATGGCTAGAAGCACCAGATGGTAGGCTCTAGGCACTACCAACTGCTGTACCCTCTCACCTTCTAGCACTCCCTTAGGGGTCCACTCGCTATACAGTAAACCTTTGTCCCAATATATAGATCCCCCTTCCCTTGAGAATCAGGTGCCTCACTAGCTACCTGCCTCAGGCCTTGCAATGTAGAGTTTGAGAGCTGAGCCTGCTCAACTCTCTCTTTGTTACCCTTCCCAGCTCCTCTTCCACAGGAAGTATGGCATCCTCTGACAGTGGCGCCTCACTGTCAGCCTGTGTTACATTACTCATCTCTACCTTTGCAGTCACTCTGTCCAAGGGAACATCAGTACCCACAAGCAGCTGTGGCTCACCTTCAGTCTCACTGCTACAGAGTAGCTCTTTCTCTGAAGTAACCGCCTCACTAGTCCTGGCTGCAAGTATGCAGTCTGTCTGGGTCTCCCCCAGGTTACCAGACCCACATGCTTGTCTCCTAGCCTGACTGTGTGTAACTGTATAAACACATGTTACTGCCTCATCCAAATCCTTCCCTATCAGGACATCTGCAGGATGGTAGTTTGGTACCCCTGTTGTCTCAAGACAACCTACTATTGTCATTTTGTCTTTCCCACTTACTGGCTCTCTCACCTTTTGTTCCCCACCTTGATTCCATGGACTTCTGTATGCCACATGGCCCCACTGGTTGCATTCAAAACACTTAACCCTAGGTCCTGGACGTGTACCTGGACTAGTGGCTTCCCCTGCTACTGGCAGATTCTGTTGGGGCAGTCTATGCTGCCCACCATGGGTTCCTTTAGACCCATAAGCAGTACTCGGGGGTCCCTTTCCTGTGTAGGGATGCTCTGCTTGCTATGTATAGGTCTCCCTTCTTCCCCAACTCATCTGAAGTAGCACATCAGCTAACCAGATTCTCATGTCCTCAGGCAAAGTGCTAAGGGCTTGTTCCCTCACCAAAAGGTCTGCCAGCCCTTCAAAAGTGGTGATTTTACATCCACTCACCCACCTATGAAAATAAGTGCTCAGTTCAGCAGCATATTCACACACACACCTTCATATGCCTTGAGTTTATGCTCACAAAACTTTTTTCTATATGTTTCGGGTGTTAGCTTAAAAGATTCTAAGAAGTGATTTTTAATAGCAGTGTAATCAACATATTCACAGTCAGCAAGCTTAGACATCACAGTTACAGCTTTACCATGGAGTAAGGGGTTCAGAAACTGTACCCAGAGCCTTTGGTCAACATCATACTGTTTACATACCCTCTCAAACATATGACTGAAACTATCAAAATTATCCCCCTCTTTAAACTGCGGGAGAAATTTACTGACCTTTTGTGCTTCTGGGATCCAATTACTCCCTTCCGCATTACCTCCATGACTCTGGTGAAGCACCCTCTCTGTCCAACCAGTGCTTCATATCCCTGCCCAGGTAGCTGAAACACACAAACACACTTTGAGATAAGAGTTATAGCCAACCACACAGACACTCCTGGGGAAGGCTGGCACAGGTTCTACAGCTGTGGCCCTTTTCTGCCCAGTCTAAAAGGTAGTATCAGCTGCCACCACCCACTAATATCAGCTACTCAAAGGCCCTTCTGAAAGGGTGTCCAATTAGTACTGTGCAATATTAGTATCCAAATGGTAAGTGTGACTGAACAGTCAAGGCTCATTTGAGTGACTTGGTACAGTATCACTATATACATGCAATGTACTCTAGAGCTTAAATTAACTCTACATAAAACAGCCACAGTTGAAAGGTTTAAAAATATTTAATAATAAATAATAAAAACACAAAACAATACTTCTTGCTACATGGTGCTAGTCGAGAGTTCAGAGATCACAGAGAAATACTTAAAGTAATACAGCAGCAAATGTTCTGACATCACAGAAAAAAAACTAGTCTAATCTATCTATTTCCTAGCTATATCTAAGAAAAAACACAATTCTAAATAACTTACATCTAGATCAAAGCAGTGCTGTTGATGTTGGATGTTCTCAAGACAAAATGCTCTGTGCTCTCTGATTCTCTCTCTCTTTAAATTGATAACACAAAGTTGCTTCACTTGACATCATTCTTCATACTTCTCTGGTGTTCCTAGGCTAACAGAAACTACATTTACATTCTTTATACCTGGTCAGAAACCAGAACAATAAAGGAAATTTATACATGCAAATTCTAGCCATTAACTATGGGCTTAAAACAATAGGCACGATGCCTCCCTCTAGACATATCGGCTCCGAATTTTGACATCAAAGACAGTCATAAAATTCTTTACTTAGCTTTCTTACAGAAGAGTGCACTGTTGTTACATTTTTGCAGTTCAATAGCCAATGCAGTCTTTTCACATTTAAGACAACAAGGCTGTGGCTTACATTAATATTTATAAATGACAGAATTATCGACAAAATTTTATCTGGCTAGGCTGGCAGCCTTCACCTATCTTCACATTCCTTATACTATGTCCTGATTTATTACATGCTTCTGAATTTTCTAGTTGCATTGTCAGGCGTTAATGCTTCATATTCTTAAAATGGGTGTTATTTCTTGGGACTAACAGTACTGGAGATTCAGGAGCTGACAGTGAGATAGTAGAAGTAAAGAAAATCTAGTGTATCATGTCTATTAATGTTGACAGACATGCCAAATTTAGGAATGTTAGTGTAGTGGAGCCCTAGCTTATCTGCATATGCTTTCTCAGATATCAGTAGACACAGCCGTAAAATACACTAGTAGTCATTGCAAATGTTCACAGCTCTAACCCTAATAGAATGCATAGAAGCTGTTTCATATATGTCATCTGGAACTTTCCATTAAGTTATCTCAAACAGAGAAATATTCACCTACGAGAGTAAGTTTGGTAAAACTTCTTCTATAGGAATGATATCAACAAAACATAGAGTGGACTTGAAAACAATTCATGCTATTAATGAAATCAAAAACATTTCCAACTTAAACTGTACATAACTATAGACAATTCATTCTACTCAGTGCAGAGATTAAGCACTGACTGCAAAAATACTTCAATTCTGTTTTCTCCCGTCTTGTTCTCTTTCCTCTTCATTTCCTCTTTTTTCAAAATTTAACATTGACAATAAACTTGATATACATAAAATAATAATATCTGACCAGCTGTTACAAATAAATTTAATTTGCATCTAGTCCATATGCTAGAAGTCATGGCGTGTGGAATAATATATGTGATTGTAGTTGCACAGCCTAATATCATTAGAGGCGATAAAAGTCAGCAAATTAGGCAAACTAGAAAACTAGTCTTGTAAATGAAATGATTACTAAATTGTGCCTCTTTGCTTCAATGCTGCTTCTATGTCTGTTACTTTCTCTGTTTTCCCTACCTAATTTTACCATGTTAACTAACATGCAACCTCAAAAGGAAATGACCATATAGAATGCTTTCAAGATGTGTGATTCAGTCTGTTGTAACGTTAATACTGTAAAGCAGCAGATTCAGAAGATATTTTCCTTGATGCTCAAAACAGAATAAAACCTAATCAGTAAAATGTATTCACTGTCACCAGTTATCAATTGCCTCAATACCTGCAAAGCAAAAGCAAAAATAATTCTTATAGCAAAATGAATTGTTTTAATGGATTTATTTTAGTTACACTTTGTTCCTAAATTACCAGTGTGGAAAATCCTACTCACTCACACTGACGTTCTTCCTAAATTAATATGGAGGTCAATATATCACTAAATTTTCTGCAGATCATTGCCCAGTCAAAGCCTTCCACACAAAACCCCACTCAGGCACTGCTAACAGACTAAAAAAAATAGGTATAAACCCCCTGTGTCACCCTCTTAGTAGCCGGCTATCTAACAAATAGAATGCAAGAAGTTAATCAGCCTTTCTCCAAATAAGGTCAGCCACTGGTGGAGTCCCTCAAGACACTTAATAGATTCACTACCATATAATGAGTTGTTACGGATTTTTAGACTTTGTAATGAAGAAGACATCCTGCTTATGGTATTATATAGAACTTGTAGTCAGTTTAAGCAGAGAGATTATGATATTCAAGTTATTCAAAAAGCAGTACAGAGGTTCTAAGTAGTTGGTTATTATTTTAATACATGTAAAAATAAAAATAAAAATGAGAAATTATTTTGTTATAATAGTATAACGGTAGGGGAGAATGATAATAGAATGTATTTTGTAACTACATATAATGTAATTACAGACAAAGTTTTTGATGTTATAAAATTTTGTTGTGGTTCTTAATTGAATGACAGAAGTTTACCTAAAAAATATTTTACCTAAAAAAACTTTTCTTTTTCTTAAGAGAGGTCACAGCATTAAGGACATGATTGTCCATAGTTATTTTTCAACACCTAGTATTGGGAGGGTGGCCTAATGGTTAAGGTATGTGCCTTACAAACAGTTAATATTAAAACCTAGAACTGTGGGCACTTTACCTTGTGGTAGCTGTTTAGTGTCTAAGCACATTGTTAGGACATATGATGACATTAATAATGTGTATTATGTTTCTAGAAATGTTTATAATTGTAATACAGAGAGAAGTTTCTATGCCCTGAGATGCTCTTGTGACCTTTTTTTACATTTGAGAAACTAAAAGGTCCTTTAAGATAAGATTACAGAAGCATCTCAGGGATATTAGAAATAAAAAGAATGAAAGCCCTATAGCAATTCATTATGAACTGCATTGTGGGGGTGGTAGTTGTTTAAAAGGCAGTATTTTAGAAAAAGTAGAAGTTTTTAATAATTTGGATTTGAAGAATAAATTATTGTATAAAGAGACAATATTTATTTTAAAATATGGTACACTGACACTAGTCTGAATTTGGGATGTAATTGGAAAATGTTGTGAATTAATGAGTTTTTAGTTTTTATTGGAGGCTTTTTAAGTATATGAGATGTTAATTAATTTGATTATATATTGTGAATTTTTTAAAGTATTTTATCTCTTTAAAGGCCTCTTGGCCAAGACACTAGAGAGTGATGAAATTCTAATAAATTAAGGAGGGCAATGGCCTTCTGGTAGTTTTTTAATTTTGGATTTGTTTTCGGTGTTTTTTATCAATTGCCTCAATACCTGCAAAGCAAAAGTAATTTGTATAGCAAAATGAATTGTTTTAATGATTTGTACCGGTCCCCTTCAATAAACACACGTCAAACCAAAATGACATTTGACGACCTTTATTAAAATTCCATAAAGGTAACTTTATTGACCACTAATTTTTGTTTATTACGCACAGCATAAACATCCATATAACTGTTAACTCAGGGCGGCATGACCCCGCTCACCCTGACCAAATAACCAATACCCCTACTTAGCTCACTTATTTTACTTATAAGGCAGCACCCCACCGCTCACTTCCTCTTTCCATTTATTGAATTCACAATGCAACCAAGTAAGCAGCATCCTTACCCCCGCTCACTTACTTTAGCTTATCAAACCAGATCATTGAAATAAACATACAACCAAATAAGTAGCGTCCTCACCTCCACTTGCATACTTTTTCTTGTAAAGCAGCGTCCAACTGCTCACTTGCATTTCCCAACTCATTGAAATAAACATCCAACACTGAAGGAGGAGGGAGGGCAGGTAGCAAGTTCACTCGAAAATGTGATTCCCTACCCAGTTGCACTCAAACAAACTTTATTAAGCCACTCCCTACCCTTATCTCATTTCCTCCCAATTATCCTACTTTCCTGTTTAACCCTTTCCTCCCTCCTCTAACTATCTTCTTCCCATACCCTTTCAGTACCCATTAGTACTTCTATCTAAACCCCACCTGAAGATGTCCCTGGACAAATTGATTTATTATGGTTTGTTACCAAACCTCATTTTATTTTAGGGGTAAATCCTACTCACCCACACTGACTTTTTTCTGAAATTAATATGCAGGTCAATATATCACTAAATTTGCTGCAGATCGTTACCCAGTCAAAGCCTTTCACAAAAAAAAAAAAAAAACACTCAGACATTGCTAACAGACTCAAAAAATTAGGTATAAACACCTGTGTCACCCTCTTAGTAGCCAGCTGTCTCACCAATAGAATGCAAGGAGTTAATCTGTGACAGCCTTCTTCCAAATAAGGTCAGCCACTAGTGCAGTAACTCAAGACTCAGTGCTGTGGCTGTTCCTTTTCAGTATCTATTTCCCTGAGGTCAAAGCCAACATCAAGGGGCTCTGGTTGACTAAGTTTGCAGATGACTGAAAACTGGATGTGGTCATAGAATTCTCCAGTGACACAAATTCCCTCCAAGAAGTCCTGACATGTGTCAGAGCCATGGTCTAAAACTCACTGCCAAGAAATCCATAAGGGTATGTTTTAGGAAGTTAACTACCCCTGGAGACTACCACATTGACAATAAAAGCAGACCCAGTGGTCAGTAATCTGGGAACACATGTAGCCAGCAATCTGGCCATTGATCATTATATGTCTATGGTTGTTAGGAAATCATGCACAAATTATAAGCAAAAGTATGTCATCAGGGTCCAAGGATTTCATTGTTCCATTTTAATAGGCCCTCATCAGACCAGTCATTGAGAATGGTGCTACCTTCAGTATGTACATGACCATGTGACCATGCATATGCAACAATGGAAGTATCTATACAAAAAGAATACATGACCTAATCATGTCCTACACAGATGGCCTCAAAACCCTTTCACTGTACTTGGTCTCTTACAGGTTGCTGAGATGTGATCTACGCCTTGCCTACAAATCATCCTCTAATCCAGCTCTGATGAACTTGTACATTTGTGTCATAAAAGGAAATACTGCCAGCCCACCTATCTGGAATTTTGTAAAAATTATATGCCATTTGTGAATATTAACATGATTTATATAGAAGTGTGACAGAAGGAGTTACTGCCAGCCCACCTATCTGAAATTTTGTAAGTAGCTGTGTGTCATTTGTAAATATCAACATGATTCATATGCCTGTGTTACAAATGTATTAAAACTGTATGCCATATTGTACAGATGTGTGCTGAAGCAATTTTTATACACTATTGTAACTGTTTAGATGTATGTATTTTAAAAGGAGAGACTGAAACTTCAGTCGAATGGTTGAGGTTGAGTTACTTTATGGCTGGCCAATAAATAAAAGGATGCTATTTTTCAGTTTCAATGCAGCAAGGAGACAGGATGTCTAAAACTAGGGAGCCTTCTGCATTGTCTTGTATGTGTTTTATTGTTTCATGTCTCCAAGCATCTGCAAAGATCTGAGGGCTATATTTTTTTCACAGGGAGACTGATTTCTTCATTGAGGCTCTGAGTGACACCTCAGTGGAAGCAATATCAATGTCCTAGCAGCTATCCCCTATCCAGGTTTGAGAAATCCGGGCAATGTTAAAGGAGTTTGGGGACATGTTCACCGGGAAACCAGGGTGCATCCCACCTGTTACAGCACCATGTGAGATCAAGACCCCAAAGGCGTATTAAGCAGGCTCCTTACAGGGTTCATGAGAGAGTCAAACAGACTCTGAGGGAGGAGATACAGGAAATGTTATAATTAGGGGTAACCCAGGAGTCCAGATGCCTGGGCCTCCCTGGTGGTGCTAGTAATAAAGAAGAATAGCAGCGCAGCACCAGGTTCTGTGTGGACTACAGGAAATTAAATAGCTACACAGAGTCAGATACTTACACCATGCCTAGGACAGATGAAGCCCTAGAGCAGCTGGGTGGGGCTAAGTATCTTACCACTACTGATCTTACCAAAGGTTACTGGCAGATGCCCTTGACTCCCAGTGCTAGGGACAGGTCAGCCTTTGTGACTCCTTTCAGCTTGTATTAGTTCACAAAGATGCCCTTTGGGATGAAAATGCCCCAACAACTTTAAAGAGGCCAGTAGATCATATCCTATCAGGAGATTTTGCCCTTGCTTACCTGGATGATTTTGCCATCTACAGCTATTCCTGGCAAGAACACCTTCAACATGTCAGGGAGGTGCTGGGAGACTACTGAGGGCAGGGTTGACCATTAAGCCCAGTAAATGTCAGGTGGGTATGGCAGAGGTCTCCTACCTGGAACATAGAGTGGTGAGTGGTAAAATCAGGCCAGAACCTGCCAAAGTGGAAGCCATTCAGGCATGGCCTGCCCCTGTTACCAAAAAGGTAGGTAAAGGCATTCTTAGGGACAGCAAAGTACTACAGAAAGTTCATCCCCAGTTATAGTACCATAGCTGCTCCTCTCACAGACCTGACAAGGAAAAACAAGCCAGATAAGGTAATGTGGACCCCAGCACTTGAGCAGGCATTCCAGAATCTTAAAGGAGCTTTGGGAAGACACCCTGTGTTAGCCAGACCAGATTACAGCAAAGAATATGTTGTTCAGGTGAATGCTTCAAACCATGGAGTGGGGGCTGTACTCAGCCAGGTTTACTCAGAGGGAGAAGAGCACCCAGTGGTATATCTCAGCTGTAGGCTCCAACCCAGGGAGGCATGCTATGCAGCTGTAGAAAAGGAATGTCTACCCATAGTGTGAGCATTGCAGAAATGTCAGCCTTATCTGTATGGAAGGAAATTCACTGTAGTTACAGACCACAATCCCTTCACATGGCTACATTGAGCCAGCAAGCAAAATGCCAAGTTACTGAGGTTGAGCCTAGGGTTGCAAGCATATGATATGACAGGGTGCAGCACTGCAGTGGGGTTAGTAATACCAATGCAGATGGGCTGCCAAGACAGGGTAGGAGGTAGTGTATTCCAGATAGGCTCACCCTCACAAGCAATGTTTTTCACAGGTCACTTGAAAAACAAGCTTGAGTTTTCGGAGGGGTGGGGCATAAAAGGAAATACTGCCAGCCCAGCTATCTGGAATTTTGTAAGTGGCTGCATGTCATTTGTAAATATCAACATGATCCATATAGGTTCATAGGTTCATAGGTTCATACTAGGCTATCTAGCTTTCGCCACCCATTTTAAATTAATTTTGCTATGCCCTTTTTCGAGGTTAGTATACTGTGCCTCTGTCTAACAGTGACACAGAAGTGATACCCGGGGTAAACCTACAATCTCCCATCCACTCATCAAGATTCCTCTTGAAGAGAGTCAATGAGGGACTCTGCCTAACCTGGACTGGTATTTTATTCCAGAGTGAAGTGAGCCTCTGGGTTATGAATCTGTCCCTCCAGCATGTCCTATTTATTTCAGTGCTGAGGTTCAAGTCTCTCGAGCGTAGCTCGATGGGATTTGGATTTTCTGAGGTGCAGCATGTCCATTAATTCCGGGTTGGACATGGCTTTATATGTCCGGCACAGATCGCCTCTGAGCAGGCGGTATGCCACTGAGTAGAGCTGGAGTTTCTTTAACCGGGCAGCATATGGCATCTGTTTGAGCCCTTTGATCCTCTTGGTGAGGTACTTTTGGGGTCTTTCCAGTTGCTGCAGGTGTCTGGTAAGGTACATCCCAAAAGGGGCATTGTACTCAATTATGGGCCTGATGAGGGATGAGTAAAGAGGCACGATGACCTCCCCTGATCTAGATGTGAATCCCTTCATGATTAGGTGGGCTATATAAAATGTTTTTCTAACCACTTTGGCCATGTGGTTGTCAAATGAGAGACTGCTATCAACTTGGGTCCCCGTATCCCTAATTACTTCTTCGGTACTTAATGGATTACCACCTATGTGGTAATTTGTGGGCACTTTGTTTTTGCCAAAGGGGATGACTATACACTTTTTGGCATTTAGCTTGAGGCCATGGCTCTGGCACCAGTTGTCTGTTTCTATGAGGCCCTTTTGGAGGATGATTGTGTCGGCTGGAGAGTGGATTATGGTGCCCAGTTTGCAGTCATCTGCGAACTTGGTCAGCCACAGTCCTTCCGTGTTGGCCTGTACCTCCGAGAAATATATACCGAACAAGAGAGGTCCCAGGACTGAGCCTTGTGGGATGCCACTTGTAACTGGTTTGGAGTCTGACATGGCTCCAGCAATTCTAACTATATGGGTTCTGTCCTTGAGCCAGTTTGCAACCCATCTAGTGACATAGGGGTTTATATTTAAGCTGGTGAGCTTATCTATAATGCCCAAGTGGGGTATTGTATCGAAGGCTTTTGCGAGGTCCAGGTAGGCTGTGTGGACCACCTTCCCCTCGTCAATGGCCTTGGTGACTGTTTCAAAGAAATCAACCAGGTTTAAGAGGCAGGATCTGCTCTTAACAAAGCTGAACTGTGTAAGATCCAGTGTCTGTAGGTCCCCAATATTTTTATTTATGAGGTCCATGATGATCCTTTCCATACCTTTGCAGACCAAGCTAGTCAGGCTTATGGGGAGATAGTTTCCAGGATCTGTTGAGGCACCACCTTTGTGGAGAGGGACCACTGTTGCTGTACGCCTCTCTTTGGGTATATATCCTCTAGTAAGGCTGAGATTGAACAGTAGTTTTATGTTTGGGTTTAGCTCTTCTTGGAGTTCATGTAGGATGTAGCCTGGGGCACTGTCTGGTTCCATTGATGCTGTGTTTTTTGCTTTGGAGAGGGCAGCTCTTATATGAGCATCTGAGATGTCAGGGGGCAGCACTCTGCTGGGAAAGATATTTGCCCTTTTGGTGGGGAGGGGTGGGGAGTTTGCACTGAACCTGTCAGCTAGGATGTTGGCAATGTCTGTGGGTTTGGTGTATTTTTTGTCATTTTGGACTAATTCTGAGCATATCTGGGAATTCCCACCCAGGTTCCTAACATAACTAAAGAAAGCCTTGTGATTATCCTTAGTGTCCTGTGCAATTTTTCTCTTGAAGCTGGCCTTAGACGATTTTATGAGTGCCCATAGTTTTTTGCTAATATTGATCAGAGATGCCTTCTCTTTTTGGGATTTTGCTCTATCATGTAGTAGCTTCCTTCTTCTATTGTATAGTTTGTTTATGGCTGGGGTCCACCAGACAGGACGTCTGTCTTTGGAGGATTGGGTCTTGGTTTTATTTGGGGTTGCATGATCCATGCATTCCTGAAGGTGTTCATAGAATGCATTTATAAAGGATTCTGTGGTCTGGGCCGTATTTTCCACAGGCCCGGGGGCTTTGAAGGATTCCACCTCGGTTTTGAGGAGTGTGAAATTTGCTTTAGAGAAGTTTTTCACTGTGGTTTTCAGGGCAGGGGGTGGAGTCAGGATGTGAATATCCAGTGAGATTAGTTTATGGTCTGATCTTACCAATGAGGGATACACTTCTGGTCTGGAGCATAGAGTCCCCATGTTGGTGATGATCAGGTCCAGTATGTTTTCCCCTCTTGTGGGAGTGGTAACAAGTTGTTCCATAGCATTTGAGTTTATAAATTCTAGGAACCTTTGGGCTAGGGTGTTGGAGCTAGAGTAATGCTCCCAGTCTATGTTTGGGGGTAGTTGAAGTCGCCCAATATAATGGTATTTGGAGAGACCTTCATATTTTCCAGTGTTCTCAGGCAGAGTGGGGTTCCTGGGTTTGGGAGGGTGGTCTGTAGCAGGCTATAAACTGGAAGGCAGTTTTACCCACTGTTAGTTGCACATGGATAGTCTCTGATGCTTTGTGCTGTGCCACCAACCTGGAGGTGTGGATATCTTTGATGAATATTGATACTCCCCCTCCTTCTGTGGTTCGGTCCAAGTTTTGGGGCCGAAAAGCATGGTATGAGGTATAACCTGGTAGTGCTGGGGTGCTCTTGGGAGCCTTGAACCAGGTTTCTGTTACTGCACAGATATTGATGTTCTCCATGCTAAGGAGAGTTTCGAGTGTGTGCATCTTGAGGTTTAGACTTCTGGCGTTGAGTAGCATTACTCTTAGTTTCTTATCCCTTGTGATACCTATGGAGGTGGGTTTGTCTTTTGAGCCTTGCCTAAAAAAGGCACTATGGGGGTAGCAAGAGCCTTTGCCAATATCCGAAAGCCCAGGGGTGACAGGTGCAAGCCGTCCCTAGCGAAGCATCGTGGCTTGTCGAGCATGTCATCCCAGGCTGACAGGCATTTGATCCCCTTTGAATGACACCAATACTTAAGCCAATTGTTGAAATTGATATGCTTGTGTTACAAATGTATTACAACTGTATGTCATACTGTACGTACATGTGTGCTGAAGAGATACTTTTATACACTATTGCAACTGTTTAGATGGATTTTACACAGGGCGATGCCAAAGGATGGCAGTTTCTTTTATACACTATTGTAACAGTTTAGATGGATTTTTTACAGGGAGATGCTAAAGGATGGCAGTTTCTAGCAATGGGGGTTTCACCTGGGATAGTCAGATGACAAGAAGTGATGTCATACTGCAAGTTTCAAAGCAGTAATATCTGAAATATTAATTTTAAGAACTCGCTGAGAGAGGTAGAGCATTTTGTATTTTGTCTTTGACCTGAAAGCATCAGCTGTAAAACCCACCCACCACATATGTCTTGCTTTGCCCTGTAAGTAAGTTAATTAGGATACAATAATTTCTTTTAGATATTGTCATGAATATAGCTGAGCTTAATTTAAATGTTTTTCTTTATTTATTTGAGACTGTCCTGCAAAATTGTTTTAAATATTTTCTGTCATTTTGAACTCTGAGGTTACTGTGATTGTTTACTGAGTATTTTCATGTCCTTTTATTATTTATTATTAAACATATTTAAACCTATCATTGTGGTTGATATTTGTGAAACATTTGGACATAAGTTTCTGAACAGTGCTACTGTTATGGAAAGGGTTTTTCTACGGTAAGATGTAGGTTTGATCCTAAGGGCTGGGCAGGGTTAGGGTTATGGTTATGACTAGCATGCCTTCTACCTGGCAAAAATAATCACTAAATGCACATCCTCCAGATCAAGGAAAGGCATTGCTCCATTCTATTTCTCCCTAATCATACCAATAATGTTTATTTATTTATTTATTTATTTATTTATTTATCTGTTTTTTTCTTTCTTTCTTTAAATTTGTTAACAGAGAAGACCACTTATCACAAAAAAAAAAAACAGTTTCAGTCTCACTAGGAAAACATGAAAGTTTGGCAGCTACATACATAACATTGTAAGAGGTAAAGTTTATAGAATTCCACAGTTGTTGAGAATATGCAGGAATTATATACAGTAATATATCTGTGTGTGTGTATATTTATATATATATATATATATATATATATATATATATATATATATATATATATATACATATTCATATTGCTAATGGGATGAAATTCCAGAATTTAGAGAGGTCTTGGGAGAGGAGTGATTTGCTAGCAGAATTGTAGGGTTTGGATAGGTCTACATGCAATAAACCGAATCTGAAAATGAACATTTTTTTTTTTACAGTGAACAGAGAAACTTGGACAGCATTGAAAATTTGCCCTTTTCCCCACTGTAGTACAATCCCGGAGTTTGTATATTTAGTTGGGGGGGGCCATAGCATCCATCTGGGTGGGTTTGACATACTTTGGTGTGTCATTTTGTTAAATATTGACCAAATGTCTTCTTCTCCTGTAAAAAAACTTCAGTAATGTGATGGTTCAGTTTATTGCAATTTTGGTGTTGTCGTCTCGGTAATCTGCAGTGCTGGTAAGTGTAAATTCAGTCTACCGAAGTAGACCCTTTTGGATACATGTAATAGACATTTGACTGAAACATTATGACCTGGAAAGTTTATATACTTGTATGAGTTGGAGATGGACAATTGCTTATATACAATGTCATAGACATGAGAAAGTTGCAAGTAAGTTAGATAATATGGGGATTCTAGCCCCTGTAATTCCCTTGGGGCAGTACAGTGGTGTGTTCTATGGGTCTATATTAGAAGATCAACTATTTAGGTGATCGAATACCTAAACATCAATCTTCTAATATCGAACCGCACAATGTTGAAAGTCCCAGGGAAACACGCCCCTCGGCCACAACACAAAAAACATTACTTTACATCTAAATTAAGTGGGGGGCTTTGCCCCCCACAACCCCCGGCATGGGGGTCTGTGCCCCCCACCCCCTAACTAAGTATACCAACTCCGAAATCGCTCAACAGTAGGAAAATAGCAAACTCCGGCGAACGGCCAAGCAAAATCTTTCCCTGTGTTAAATCAGCCATTCGCTATTTTTTTGCTTTCAATATTTGAAGATCAATGTTTAGGTGTTCGATCACCTAAGCATTCGGTCTTCTAATATAGACCCAGGTTCTATTTGGAAGGTTGGAAGCAAATCATGCTACGTTGTAGTAGCATTCCTCATGTCTGATTAGCAAGGTCACTAGGATCTTGTTAAGGATGGGTGAAGAATATGTTAGAGTAGGCAAGAGGAGAGATGAGGCAATGTCTTGTCTTGTAATGTCTGAGATGAAAGATTTGGCTCTATAGAGAGAATGTATTTTTTAGTGTAATGTTTTCACTATATTTTGTATATGTTTCTCATTTACAAAGATGCCTAGTTATTTAGTGTATGTGATAAGTACAATTTTTGTTTTACTGGATAAGGTAACTGAAAAGGAGGTTTTGTTTATTGTAATCTGTTTGGGAATAAATAGGATTAGTTTGGATTTACTTTGGTTAAAGAATACTTGGGAAGATATCAGCCAGGTTTCTATAGAGGAGAGGGACTCCAGGGTACGTTCCTAAGGTTTGTTTATAATTTTTGGGATACAGATAACTGAGGGTTTCTGCATACTGTACTAGGGATACAGTTTTAGAGGCTTTATGTAGGTCATTTTGCCACTTGACAGACTGAGCTCGATTTTGGAGGTAGCTATGGAACCATAACATAGCAGCGGAATTGAGTCCTAGGTTATAAATTCTGTGTAGGAGAACAGAGTGAAAGACCATATCAAAGACCTTGGACAAATCAAGGAAGAGGGCTGACACTGGGTTTTTGTCATTTGTATTTGTGTTTTCTGAATTGGTTGAACTAAGAAAAGTGGTGGAGTTACTGTTTTGGGAGCAGAACTATGCTGAGATAAGACAGGAGGCTATTTTGCATGAAGTAATGTAAGACTTGGGACTGGATACGTTCTTCAAGTATTTTTCATAGTTGGGAGAGAGAATGGTCATAGTCAGTTCAGTTAAAAACATTTATTTTTTGGACAAGAAGAATGTGGCTTTTTTTTCCAGAGGATAAGGACATCTGCTTCACAGATGGAGCGATGTATTAGAATTGAGATGGAGTGATGTATTGTTTTTGCAGTCATGGCTAATTTTTTTTTTTTTTTTTTTATGTAGCGTAGACTGACTAGAAAGAGAGATTATTAAGAGGGACATTCGGTGGTACTGTTGTCTGGTTGGAGGTATTAGGGGAATTTTGGAGATCTGATGAGACTTATTGAATGAAATAGGAGTTGAAAGTATCAGCACAGTAGGCAAAGTCGTTGTTAGTGTTAAGTGTAAGAGATGGACGTGCTGTTTGGCTGGGATTGAACAGCTGATTTATACAGGACCAGTATGTTTTGGTATTTATTTATTTTTTTTTAGTTTATATGCTGCAGGCCAGCATAGTATGTTTTTTTCATCTAACTTTTATTTGATTTTTGGTTTGGTTTTTGAGTTGTCTGAATTTTTGGAGATTTGTTATTGTTTTATTGGATATTCAACTTTAAGTCTCCAAAGGTGTTTTGTATTTCAAGACAATAAAGAAGCAGGTTTGCCCTAAATTGATTTTTTCTGAGTGGAGCAAGTTCATTAAGTATGTTCAAGAAAGTAGAATTTATAAGAACTACTGTGTCATCTAATTAAAGGTATTTTAGAGTAATACAGTTAAACAGTTTTAGATAGGTGATGAAGGAATCTTTGCTGAAATATGTGACGTTATGTGCTATGCTGAAATTTGACAGCTTTTGAATATTAGTTTGCTTTCTTAATAGGTAAGTAGGGAGATGATTATTTAGGGTGCCCAAAAAGATTGTATTAGGCTTAGGGGGGAAGAATCCAGTCAATTAATGTCCCCTTAGTGTTGTTTTTTTAATTACAGTAGGTGGGAGTGGTGATTAGCTGTGAGACGTCATACTGAGGTAAGCTTTAAGTCTGGCCTGAGGTTAGAGCAGTGGATAGTTCTTTTAAGTGTAGAGGGAGATTTTGACAGATTTTAAGGGGTAGAATAGAGAAACTTTGTGAAGCGGATGGGATCTTAATCCTTTACATTGCGTTCTGCTATAAAATATCTATGGTAAGACATTCTTAAATTTCAATTTTCTACAATAAGTAATACATTCTAGTGCAAAATGGAATAGACAAGTAACATTTTTTTATTGTAAATTATAGCTGATTACTCCTACCCAATATGTAAAGAAACTTTTTATTTGCATTTTATGTTGTCTTACTGACATCACTGCAATAGCAAAATTCTAGGTTTTACTGACAACATGCTGAGATTATAATGTATGTATAACCAAAGTATTACAACAAATAGAATGAAAACCTTTGAAAAAAATGGTTTTCTGGGCAAGCATGTTTCAGAATCTCATTACATTCCAGTACTCTTTATTAGGAAATGTTTTTTTTATTTTAATTTCATTAGCAGTAAACATGGATCACATTAACCTATGGTAGCAAAAAGGATAAGCACAGGTAATTACATTTTTTACCTTAAAATTGGCTCCATGAAAGCATTACAGTTGCTAAATCTCTAAGCAGTAACTATGCTAGAATTCTTTCACTTTGCTTATTTAATGAGTTTTATGTGTTACATAGACACAGTTCAGTGTGCACTTGGTCAGGTGTGGGGGCTGATTAAAATGCTTTGTTACCTTGACATTTCAAAGCTGTGCATACATTGTTAGCAGTGACAAAGTAAGTGTGACACTGTAACACTGTACTTCATTTAGCAAGAAACTAAGGCCAAGAAAGTTCAGCTGACTGCTTTCCTCAGTGAATGAATACTGACAAAAACACTTTACTGATTTCTGTTGGATGGCCTCATTGTTCCTAGAGAAAAAGGCAGCAATGGAATGACTTAGGTTGCATTTAGCAGATGGAAAGTATAAGTCCCTCAACTTTTTACATGTTTCAGAACTTCAGTGTTTTTTTTAAAGAAAAAAAAAAAGATGAGGAAGCTGTCTAATATTCCACAATCCTATACAGAGAATAAACTAGCTTAAAAATGTAATCATTATTTTAGGAATTTATGTTATATTTTCAAGGAATTTTTTTAATGAAATAAATATTTTCAAGGATTTTTTATGAAATTAGTCAGTGCTCAGAGTCTAAAATATTAAGATGACTTGATATATGGCATTGCTATGCTTCAATCAGTCATGCTCACTATTCCATTTTGAACAATGGCAAATGGTAACATTTTCTATTATGTTTAAAGCATAGGTTAGAATCAGAAATAAGGTTGGGGGGACATTGCATGGTACAGCTATTAGCACAGGCCAGGGGGTGTTATGAGGCACAAGTCTTAAGGGTGTGTGAGATATTATCTACCGTAAATGTTCCCAAGTGCCTCACTCGACTTATAACATGGAGAGCTGTAGCTTTTTTTTTTTTTGTAATTTAATTTTTCATGTAATTGTTTATGTATAACAAATGCATATTTTGTACTGTAGTTTATTGCAAAATAGTTCCTTAACCATTTTAACTAATTGATTTTCTGCAGGGTTATAATTGTTTAACTGCAAAGAATGCTTGGTATGAAATTTTAGGACCTCTCTGCCAAACTATTCTGTGACGTTGTGCAATTTTGTTTGCAAATGTCATTCTGAAGTCCTTTTCACATATTGCATTCTTTATCCAAGTTGTACAAATTCAATCTGACAGTATAGATGGTAGTGGTCCATGGCTAGTATAAGGACCATTTTAGTTCAAATGGTCGAGCTTTGAGTTTTGGCAGAGTTATAAACAGGTGTTTAACCTGATATATATATATATATATATATATATATATATATATATATATATATATATATAAACACTTTACTGCTTTCAAATGCACCTTCAAGTGGAAAGATGCTGAAACATATGTAAAAACAGTTAAACAGTTTTTTTTTTTTGTTTTCTGTATTGTGGGCCATTTAATGGTAATTTCTGTCATAAAAAAGTTTTACTTTTGGACATCTCTCTCTCTTTCTTGTCCCTCTCTCCTTCTTACTCTCTCTCTCTGTTTTTCTTCTGTCATTTTTTTAAGGACATTTCTGCTTTGTCTGTTAAAGTTATGTGATAGATAACTGCTGAGTCTCTTGCATAAGAGATACAAATTACCATTAATTCAAATTTGAAGGTAGGGCGGAGAAGGGGACTGTAATTGAATGTGAGGCCTACATGGCCTGTACTAATGTTCTCCAATGCAGTAGAACAGATTTGGTGCACAGGTAACTAGTAGTCCCGTTAGACAGTGGCTCTTACCTTTTTATAAGTAGCTGAAACCAGATATGTAAGTGTGCATTCTTTGTAAGAAGCAAAATTACTACAAATAGGCATATGTTCTCTGAAAAGAATCCAGTTTTGTGGCCATGTTGAATGCATCCAAAGCCCTCCTGCACAGACTATATGCCATAATAGATACAACCATGATTGCTAGTTTGTTGGCTGAAGATTGACTCGCTGACTGCAACAGCTGCCTATTCCCTAGTCCAGTTGTGCAGCAACTATAAACATGGCCCTTTATAAAGCACTGTCAAAAGGGTACTGATCTCCAGAGAGCATTGCATATGTACAATATGTGACAACAGTGAAGATTTCAGTAGCAACAGTGAGTATCTACATTCTGTCATATACAATGACAGATAGGCATTCTCCATTACAAAGTGTCACTTCAAGCATAAAACTTGCTATACAGAATTTGCTAGCACTTCTGAATCTTTCTCTTTCAAAACCATAAATATAACGTGAGAGTAACATACATGTAACCCATGAAACTCCAAAAATAGGAAAAAGTCAATCTTACTGAACTCCTTTCTGATATCCAAGATCAGAGATTGACAGCAGACAGTGTCATGTCATCAAGTACAGAGCAATAACACAAGGTGCAAAAACTTTAAAAGCTGAAAGATAGGTAACTCTATAACACTTATAAGTTAACTGTGTCTGAATAAACTATCTAGCAGCTTTTAAAGCTATTTATTCTTCAGGGGGACGCTTAGCTTTTGCCTATTTTGAGGTCATAGCCCTTATTGTGTATTCTCAACATGGAAGCCAAGAACCACCTCTCAAGCTTTCTTTCTCGGCATCCATCTATCAAACAGATTTGACTCAAGACCTGCTCATGATCCCCTATGTTAGTAAGGGCTGTCTCACTCAAGGGGGCTTTTATTCTAGCTAAGATCTCCACTACACAAAATGAGAGACTGCATTAGTTTTAATACTTCCGTTTCCTGCTCATTTTCTTGAAGAAGGTGACATGGTCCAGATTTTTCCTTTTATAGGCAATTAAAAAGTAAGGATAATAAAAGAAAGATTTAAAACATTAAACCTGTACTGAAATGGCATGCTACTACAATTATAAGAGATGAATTAAATTCCATGTATCATATATTGCTAATGTAGACAAAGTTTGCCAAAAAGCGAGCCTTAAACTGACCAGTCAGATCAAAGCTATAAATAAACCAAGTATACTCAGAGGCCACATGAAAAGATGGCATTATAGAAGTCTGAAGCTTAAAAGAAATGCAGAAAATGTGTGACATACATATGGTTGATCAAATATGCTCAGAAACTGAAAATATGTCAAGAAGATGAAAAAAATGACACAAAAGGCTATTTTCCACTTGCCAAACATAAGCAGCGTTCATCGCCTTTCCGAGGATGTATCAACTGCTGTCATTGTACAGAAAAGCTTACACAACAGATTAACTATATCTATATGGTGAGCATAGCTCTCATCTATCCAGCACTGATATGTATTTTCATCTTTTTTGGAAAGATACTTACTTGCAAAGCAATTATCAACTCTCAAAAGAAAGACCCACCCCCCAAACAAAACTGTATACTTTTCATATGGCTGAACCAGCAAAGGTAAAAAGAAAAAAAATGGAACATATAAAGGAGCAAAAGCAATATGCTACTACTGCCCAAAATGCAACAGTACCCTTTTGTGTTGGCATGGCACTAAAACGCATGTTGCATTTTTATTTTATTTTTCTCATTTCATGGTACTAAAGGCAACTGTAGTGTTAGTGTTTCACAAGCATTTTTCTGCTGTGCTATTTTATACCTGGCTATGTTTAACAATTGGTATATAGCTTCTTTTCATGGCTTTGAATTCAGCACATGTGCAAAATATTTCCTTTTCAAGTTGTCACTGCAAAAGAAACCAAAAAAAAAAAAAATATATATATATATATATATATATATATATATATATTTTACAATACAAAACCTGATATGCATCTTCACCTTTTCTGAGTTATCATTTCAAAAGAAATAAAACTCATAAATATTTCATAAGACAAGGCAATATTTCATTCACTACAACTGTGTCTTAGCCAAAACTGTTTCCTAAGAAAGGCAATGTGCCATGTCAAACTTAGTACTCAAATGCACAAATGCCTATGACATAGGTTCAGACTAAACCTCAATATCCATGAATACTTTCTGTAAAAATTTTTCTCAAGAAATCTCAAGGACTTGTAGATGCTGTCTTTTTCGCATGCCTAATGCAGTCATTTCACTGTCATATTCTAGAGACTGTCATGGTACTTTACTCAGTGCTTTTATATGGTGAGGCATGCTGAGACTAAAACTATGCATATTGACATGGGCAGTGTGCTGTCAGCTAATTCCACATTATGCTCATGGAATTCCTTAAACATAGAATGGCTGGCTTAAATTAATTTCAAAGCTAAACATAATGATTACATTCCCATACTATTATGAAAGGAAGTCTCAGAGGAGATCTGTCACTTGCCATATGTAGGGTTTCACACTCATTCTACTATCACAGTCGGGCATATTGCATTATTCTTATTCTCCAGTAGTAGTGCTTATATGACTTCTGTTCATGCCATATCACATAGCTCTTGTTCAAAATACATCTTGTGAGAATTTTTATTGTATTACAAATAAAGGTCATACATATCTGACAAGACAAAACAACAGCTGTAAGGTTGACATCACTAAAACTCCTTTTAGCGAGAAGGAAAATGTGTTGCTATCAGTCTCAGAACTGTTGTTCTCCAAAATCACTAAAGTTGCAAAAGTAATTGTATGTGCATGTTATAGGTGAGTATCCTACTGTCATTATTACCTGCACATTTTCTAATGAAGTATCAAAGGATGACTGGAATATTCTTAATTACTCATAGGCACCAATGCAAGGATTAAAACGCATTTCACTATCACTGTCTGGCATTCAGCATTATCCTCAGTTATCCTTCGTTGCAGTAGTTCTCAGCACATTGAAGTAAAAGTCTTCATATTTCCTCAGCTAAGTCAAAATTGTGTGACTCTAAACATTACCAAAACTTGATGTGTGTGTGAACAATTCGCTGATGTCAGATTTGGCAATGGACTCCAGAATGCTTTGTAATGAAATGTCAAAGGGGACTGCCATATGACCTTTTATACACATATACCCACATACTACACTACTCTTGATTTTGAATAATGGTCTTTATGTGAGATATTCTCTGTGTGAGCAAAGCAGAAGTATACCAGAATATATCATTACTCATTACTGAGAAGAAACAACATCAGAAGTCAAAAACATTTGTGTTTATGAAGACATAATTTGTGATGTCAAATTCAGAACAGAGCTGCACTAAAATTAATAAAATTAATAATCACTTGTGTAAATTGCCTGAATTTTCTGTAGTTCAGTCAGGGAGCATGACTGACTTATCATCTTTTATACAAATGTATCAATTGTATGGGTCCAAATATTTATGACATTCACAAAGTGAATATAATGCAGCACATCTTAAAATAATTCTTTACTGAAATTGCCTTTACATGTCAAGTAACATACCATATATCCTTATCCTGTCTCTTAAGTCCCCTCCCCCATCTCATGGACTAATATACTCATACTCCATTGTTAGATGTGTACATGCATAAATATAAAGTTATTTATGTATTTTTCAACTCAAATTACCAAGTGATAAGTTTGGCAGCTGAGGATCATAATATATTTTTTTTCTCAGTAATTTGTTAGAATACTTTGAATACATTAAAAAAAAGTGTCCTGCATTTCTAGTTAATAAACATGTATGTTTCAGGTCTTTGAGGCTGATGTACTGAGTATATATCTAAATCATATAAGTAGCATGCTTTGGAAAAAAGTAATGTTTTCTGCCAAGATAAATATTATAGTACATTTGAGAGTCTACTATCTGCGTTTTCTAATTGTTTTTAGGTCTTGCAATGCACAGTATTAGTCTGACTATCCAGATTTCTTATCTTTAAATTGTAATAACAACATGTTGAAGCAGTAGGGAGACATTGTCATTTAAATGTAGGTGGAAATTTAGACTAGAAAAGCTTTCTGAAACTGATTCTTTCAAAACACTCAGCTGGAAACCAAATTGTACATTTTACATCTCTTCAGAATAATAAAGGGTGTTTGTAGGCAGACATTTTTGTGCCTGAACTCATGCAAAGGGTGGGGGTGTGGGATCTGATGGCTGTGTCCATAACTGTTATTATGACTTTAGGAAGAAATGAGAGGGGAATAGGTGGAGACAATGACAGAAAGAGAGAGTGGGAAGTAGTGATTGGATAGGTGTTTGGTGTCAAGGAATGGAAGTAAGGTAGAATTAAGAATGGGGGTGTTAGGTACATATTGTTAGGGTAAGGTAGTATCAGCCTCTTTGGCACTGAAGTTAGGTACTCACTCTCCTCCCCTCTCTGTTATAACATTTATATTGAGTATGAAGGCAGAAGAAGGATCCTTTTCTAGAAGAAGGGAGGTCCTTCTTTACCTCAGTTCCTTCCAATTGTTCAAACAGAGAATGTGGTGGCTTACACTACTCTGGAATAGCTTTGGCTAGAAAGTAGTGGGTGGAGGCATGAATTTATTCATAGAATAAAGTTATGGGGGTGAGTATTCTGCCATGCTGCTTTATTTTAGTGAGATTGATTGTTATCAATTTTAGCACTTGGTTATATTACCCAGGATGAATAGGCAATCATTCTGCCATGATGCTGGCAATTGATTTATTATTAATGATATTATTGTATATTTCAAATATTTATTTCACACAGTTTTATGATGTTCACAATAAAATCTAATTACACTGTCTATGTTGGTGTTTTTACTTATTCAGTCATGAGTTTCTGGGGCAAACAAACACCAAATAATGTATATTGTAACATTAGTCCTAAATGAATACGCATGTCTGCATACAATTTAAATCTTTGTTTACATGCTGACACATTAAATACCATAAAATTCAAGATACAGCTGCTCCTTTGCCATTGAGGGGTGGAACCAACTTTAATAATGTTTTATATAAGTATCCCAGAAACATTTCCAGAAAATGTTTTTGAGAAGATGTCAACCCAGCAAAGACAACACAACCAGCACTACTTTTAGAAAAGTCTTCTGGAAAATAGCAGTAAAGGATCTAAGCTCTAAAGGTAATAGATAAACTATAATTGTAGTTTCCATCAATTTCAGAATTATTAAATAGAAGATTATTTGACTTTAGTTTTCAGATTTACAAAAGCATGATACTATTGCGCCCTTAAAGTTTATTCCTCATATTTCGAAATTCGGTGTTGACTAAAAAGAACGCATGATATGTAGAGCAACATAGCTGCTACAGATAGAGTATCTCACGACTCACTCAAAATTATTAGAACTTAATAAATGGAAGTCTTTAAACAGGACTGCAATTTTTTTCTACATTAAGTTAGCTCTTTGTACGTGTTCTGCTGTGCCTTGGTCCTATACTTGTTATCAAAGGTTTGTTTTTGAATTATATTAACAGACATGCACTACCTAATCAACAGTTTGGAGTAGAATATAAGATATTTAGCTGAAGGATAGTTTATCTGTGTACTGTAACTAGAAACCATAAGTTCTGTGTAGTATAACTAGGAAAGAATAAGTTCTGTGTCCTGTAACTAGGAAGACATAAGTGAAAAATATTTTATTGCAGTTTATACTTACTCATCCTTGTATTAAGACTAATGAACAGTTTTGCAGATTCATGCCTAAAGGTTTTGCTAAAATGAAAGTGGGATCATGATATTATGGTCATCTACCTGTAAGATACAGACTGACCAAAAAAACATGCCTTTCAAAAAAAAAAAAAAATCAGTGTATATTCAAATAAGAAAAGTTCCAAATACCACCATCTAAAACTAATTCACCACTTGTAGCTTTATTCAAGTTTCAGGCATATTATCCCTAAGTATTTCTGCAGTGATACGGTGACATAGTCTTAGTGCTGACAAGAGAGATCTATTCAAATATAAAAGTAAAATGATTGAGCACCCACCGAAAGTTGCACAGAACTAGCAAAAAAAGGAACATGAAGCAGACAACAAAATATAACAGGTTAGATGTGCTCTTTTTCCAGTTGAATTATGCATTTTAATGGCATGAGAAAAGGAACTTTGATTGAAGTGGTCTTGGTATTTGCCATGTAACTCAAAGAGTTGTATATTTCACAAGTGAACTTAAGTTCTCTTGACTTGCAGAGGGTTGGAGTTTATGTGATTATTGTTTTCCTTCTGTACATTTATTCTGCTCTGCTGAAAGATTGTAAATTATTACTGAAACCAAAAATCTATTCTGAAAGCATGCACACCTGTTCAGTTTGACATCCTATATAAATACAGCCATAGTGCAAGTTAGAATTTAATTATACCATCAATCATGGAAAATACCTCACCATCACCTGTCAGCTTTAGCAACCTCTGATTTTCCATCACTTAATGGGAAATAATGTTAAAATCAGGAATTGATTAACAAATGCATTTAAAATGGGAGTCATATTTTAAGCAATATAAACCTGTCATTTTATTTGACATTATTTATAGTGTTTGACAAACCCTCTTCATAAAGGTAACTTAGTACTAAATTTCTATAATATTGATGGGATGTTACACTCAGTATTTAAAGTTACAGGCTAAATGCTAAAGCATTTTCAGTTTAGTAAATACTTTTCTGTTTTAAAGTGTTTGGTGGCATGAAATAATGATATTTTCAAGTGAAGTTTCAATGTAAGCAGAAATAGAAAGTTACAGGGTTAGTCCAAATTCCAAAAGCATATAAGATTTTGAGCTGAAGCTAATAGCATAATAATGCATTTTAATCATCCATGTACGAAGAGATGAACAGGATCAGTCAAGGAGGTATGGTGCTTTTTGTTATTGAACCTAGTGTTTCATTGTCATACACTTTGTGGCTGTGCCTTTATGTATCTTCTTCATGGAATATAAATAAATAATTGCAAATATTCAGATTCAGGCTGCAATGATTTAAAAAACAAACAAACAAAAAAAAAAAACCAGAAATATTTAAGTTTTGCTTTGGCTCTGTTATCAAGGCTGCACACTCATAACAAAAACATCCTTAATGGAGGTTTTTGCTTTTCCCCGAACCATAGTCTGACTATGACTGTTATTAAGAAACAGACAGATGGCTCTCTATACAAAAAAAATAAATAAATAAATTAATAATACTAAAAATATTTTAATGTAAGAACAATTGTGCCAAAAATGGAAACATTTTGGTCAGGGAACAACATCAAGAACAGATATGTCAGTCAAACATATCATCTGACCTTGATAGCTGGTTAAATACTTTTAATCCACTCAGTTTCTAAATAATTAAAAAATATCAACCAATTGGCAAAACTAAATAACCATAACTTGTTCCCAGATGACCTCTGAGATTGCTGGGTGGAGTGAGAAGGGCAATAGGGCTCTAGGAGATCATTTATTATCCGGACAATAGTACAGCCCCAATGCAGTACCAGGAGGTCAGTGCTGTCCAAAATACTAGGGGGAAGGAGGAGAGCGAGAGAGAGGAAAAATAAGGTACTGGGTTTGCTGCATAATATAGATGGTTTTACAATATATGGTTAGAGTGATGACCCCATTACTAAGGATTTAGTCAGCATTTTAAAGAAAGTGTTTACCTTTGTACCAGCTAAAATGTTTGATTTGGTAGATGCATTTTAGAGGTGAAGTTACATATAAGAAAATGTAATCAATGTATGATCATGAGGAATAATCTTCGACCTCAGCTGACTATAGAGGAAAACCAGGTTTAATCTACAATTACATCTATTTTTGTGGGTGTTTGAGAAGCTTTCTGAATATGATTTGAGACAACTAATGGAACAACTTCACAAAGGAAGAAAAATGTATTTTTAAGGTCATTAGCATAGGCCCCAGTATTAAAATTATGAAACTTGTTACAGGAGGAGTGGTAGTAATCATAAATAATATTGATTATATGTGCAAAATGCAATACTATATCAATAATTAAGCAATTACCGACATCGTGGTATGGTATATTGAAGATTTACCCATGGTTGGTGTGGTTTAATCATGAGGGCAAAGCCCGAGTGATTAAATAAAGCCAATCATGGGTAAATTTCAATATACCACAACCATGGAGTTGGTTATTGCTATTATACAATTTCATTATTTAAGAAAAAAAAAAACTTACTTTTCTTAAATAATGTCTTTGTATAATGGGTGCATTACTGTTCTTCCACTGGTTGTGGTACACTGCTTCCTTGTTTTGATGTACTGAGCATGCATATGGGACTTGCGTCCCACGCATACCAGTACATCAATGCTTTGAAACGGAAGCAACAGAGAAAAGAAAGTCTCCATTGCTCCGTTTTTTTTTTTTTTAATTTGTTAAAAAAAAAATGTTTTGAGCACTTTATACCAACGGAAAAAGTCCGAGTGACCGGACCTTTTTCTGTTGGTATATTATGGGATGTGCAACGGGCACGCTGGCCATTCAACGTGCATGTTTCGGAATATTAATGGGGGTCATTGTACAATAATGATTTCTTTATGCATGCAACTAAGAATGAGATTAATGCTGTTTATAATAAAATTGATTTCTCATTGTAGGACATCAGTACAGACTGTTGTTTTATAGCTGATATTAACAGATTTTTGACAGCTGAGAATCTAGTCTTTCAAGTTATATTTTGAATTCCCAAAACCCATAAAAATAAACTTGATTTACCTTTACAGCCTATTGTTTCCTAGACAGAACCATTAGGTAAATGGGTTAACAATAAATTGAAAAAAAAAATGTGTTGCTAAGCCACATATTTCAAAAGATTCTTGACATTATTTGTGAGTATTAGTTACGACGGATCATATAATTTTCATAACCATTGATGTTAAAGACTTGTTCTTGGTTACCCTTCATTTCTAGGGGCTTCAGTGGATCAAGGAACCACTGGTTGTGGGTTCTATCATGTTACATGATATTAACACTGTGGTGGAGTTTATGGAGATGGTCTGACTGAATAATTTTAATCCAGAGAGGTTATTAATGAGTTGAAGGATGTTTTTTGTAATAGTTACCAGAAAATATTTGATTGATAGTTGATATTTAGCCAGTGATCCCATAATGAAATTATTTGATTTGACTGTTTTATTAATCATCATATTCACTTCACTCTGGAAAAGAACAGGTGTACCTTAACTTGAAAGTTAAAGGGAAGTAAATAATGTGGGAAGAAATATCCAGGGAATTGTTATGGCTAGGCTTGTATAGGCCCTAGGGCCAATAGCCTAGTACCAACCTATGAACCTATGAATCTAAGACCTTATACTATTTATATTTTTTTAATTTTCATACAATTTACAATTTTTTCTAAGATATATATATATATATATATATATATATATATATATATATATATGGGTCTACCTTCATTTATCGAAATTGCACTTACTATAATTCCTAATGAGCGAGACCACTTCCATGAAAGATGACAGTTATGAAGCCTGAAATCATCAACAGTTATTCCCAGGGTAGGAACCTCCTGGCCATCATGGGGAAATTTGCTTTTTTCTCCAGTGTAGAATGATCTCGGAGTTAGTATATTAGGTTGGGTGTGTGAGGGCAAAGCCTTCCACCTGGGTCAGTTTGAATTTGTTCTGGTTACTTGTTTTGTCTGTCCTGGTGACTAAGTGGTTCTTTATCCTGGGAATAACTGTTGGTGATCCAAGGCTTCATAATTCTCATATTTTGTAGAAGTAGTCTCACTCATTAGGAATTCTTCGAGTAAGTGTAATTTTGATGTGATATCTTCCTGTTCATGTCACAGAATAGCAGGATGCCTCCATTCAGATCATATGCCTTCTAGGTGTGATTATCTAGTCAGTGCAATTATGTACTCTTGTGTGTCTTCTGCTACTGAGGCAAAGGGATTTGAGAAAAAAAAGTTATTTAAGTTGTATTTTATCCTGTTTGTATAAACTGTATAACTTTTTGAAGTTATATGTCACTCCATAAAAAGCAGCACCAAATTTCACTCTGTGTGACCCTTTGTCAAAATAGCATACGCTGTTTAATTAATTCTCTAATCTTGGAATATAATATAGAAGACTGATCAGGTCTGTGGTCATAACCACTTTATTATGTGTTTGAGAAATGCATGCAAAGAAATTCAACTTGAGGGTGAAGGCTGCCAATGTTATTTGTCCCTTATAGGTTCTCAGAATATGCAGTTGGCCTACCTGTATATGAGCTCATATAGTGTTGAGAACAAATGATCCCACAAAATTCCTGGGAAGCCCTTCCACAAAACTTCACAAGATCCAGAACCAAAGACTCAAATCACTGTTTGGTTGAACCACTGTCCTATGTGCTGCCTGAACAAAGAAGAATGACCCAAAATTGAGACACACCTGAAACCTGCAGACAAAAACAACAAATGAATAAAAAGAAAACCACTAAATAGGTTTAATGACTTTATCTAATGTGAGTCAAAAATGTTCTGGGGACCACCTACTAGTCCTTTTAATTACCTCCACTGGCTGCCTATTCCTGGCAGTCTCTATATGAAAGGAATGGGAAGAATACCCTAGAGTGGACAATCTCTGAGTAGTCAAAGCCTTCTGAAACAAAGTCTCTAAATCTCTAGATATGAAAAATGACCCAGAAAGAGACCTAAAACCTAAGTCTCAACAGGTATCACACTCAGGGCTGTGAGTTCTATTCCTACTCCAGGTGACTGTATTGCTTACATTGCAGGACAGCATTGTATTCATGTGCTGCACTCTTGAGTTTGTTGTCCTTTAGATGAGAAATGATATCAAGCTTCCATCTACTTGAGTTGCCGGTAGTACAGATCGATGTAAAAGATTGCACGGCAACTATCAAAAAAGTACAGTTTTGTACCTACCATAAATGTAGATGTCCGAACAGGATAGCATCTGCAGTCCTTACAAATGGGTTGTCCTGTCGTCAGGCAGCCCTTCGGTCGGCCGGATTCCAAAGTCTGGGTCTGGCCTCGGCTGGTGTCGCACTTCACCCGACGTCATAGCTGCAGTTCTTCGGGTATAAAGGCATCAGCCGACGCCATTTTCCTCAGTGTTTCTTGCCCCAGATGCCAGTTGCCCTCCTGGATAGCTAAATTTTTGGATAAATGCCAATGTTTCCAAAAGGTAGAAGGCAAACACAAAAAATAAGCATGTATGTACATATATACAAACAAATACACCATAAGAAATCCCCAGCTAGCTATTAGGTGGGCAAATACCCTAGGAATACCACAGAGGGAAGGAGGGTGGGTAATCCTGACTGCAGATGCTATCCTGTTCGGACATCTACATTTATGGTAGGTACAAAACTGTACTATGTCCTTCAAGGATGCATCTGCAGTCCTTACAAATGGGTAGAATACCATAGCCAAACTAGGCGAGGAGGAAGAAGAAATTATGGTGTAGTTAGGATCCCTTGCAAAACAGCAGTGGCAAACCCTGCTCGGGATCTAGAGTATAAAGGTAAGTTATAATGCTTGGCAAATGTATGCACGGAGGTCCAAGTAGCAGCCTCTATAATGTCCTTGGTAGCCACTCCTCGTAAGAAAGCTGTGGTAGTGGCTGTAGCCCTTGTTGAATGAGGCCTTATGTTCTGTGGAATTTGCTTTCCATGGTAGGAGTAACAGAATCTAATGCAATTTCCTATCCACTTGGAGATTGTCTGTTTGGAAATTGCTTTTCCTTCCCTTCCTGTTGCATATGCTACCAGAAGCTGGTCAGTTTTTCTATTGCCCTTGGTTCTGTCCAGGTAGTAGCGCAACTGTCTATGTACATCCAAGGTATGCAGCAGTCTTTCCCCACTGTTCTGTGGATTGGGGAAGAAGGTAGGTAGGTGGATTGCCTGGTTTAGAGACACTCTGGATACCACTTTAGGCATAAATGTAGGATTAGTTCTCATGGACACTCTATCTTGATGGAAGATTAGGAAGGGTTGTACTGCCATTAAAGCCTGTAGTTCTGAAACCCTTCTTGCTGAAGTAATTGCCAGCAGGAAAGCAGTTTTCCAGGATAGGTGTTGAAGATCTGCTGTTGCTGCTGGTTCGAAAGGGGGGAGTGTCAATTTTTCTAGCACAAAGTTCAAGTCCCATGCTGGTAATGGTGGTTTCCTAAGAGGTTTTACATTCTTAATTCCTCTCAGAAACTGCCTGAGTAGAGGATCTGAAAAGACAGGGGGATCGAAGCTGTATTCTGCAGAAATAGCTGATGCATGTATCTTGATGGAGGAATAGGACAGGCCTGTATGGAGAAGCTCTGCCAAATACTCCAAGATGTTGGCAATGTCTACCTTTGACACATCTTTCCCCCTTTCAGTACTCCAAATGAGAAACCTTTTCCATTTTCCTGCGTAGTTCCTTCTTGTTGAAGGTCTGCGGGCCTCAAGGATAATGTCTTTAACCCTTTGGGATAAATCTGGGTTAGTTGCTCTTATGTAATGTTCCAGGCAGTCAGTTGCAGAGTTTTCAGGTTTGGATGCAGGATGTTGTAGTCGCTCTGAGTTAACATCAAAGGAATCAGGGTAGTGTCCACATTTTCCCCGAGACATGCTCCTCAGTAATGGATACCAATGTTGTCTTGGCCAATCTGGAGCTATCAGAATTATCCTTGGACGTTCCTCTTTGATTTTCAGTAGTACCTTGTGCATCAAAGGAAGAGGTGGAAATGCATATGCTGTCAGGCCTTTCCAACTGAAGGATAGAGAGTCCACCTTCCAAGCAAGTGGGTGGTATGTCCTTGTGCAGAATTTCTTGAGCTGGTGATTGAGTGGGGATGCGAATAGGTCTATTTGTGGCAGTCCCCATTTCTTTGTGATGGCCTTGAAGATGTCCGGGTGTAGCATCCATTCGTGAGCATCCGAGGTAGTTCTGCTTAGCATGTCTGCTAGTATGTTTTCTTTTCCCGGTACAAATATTGCCTGTAACTGAATGTTGTAACTCAGAGCCATATCCCATAGGTCCAGAGCCATTCGGCATAGAGGGTATGAATGGGTGCCTCCCTGTTTGTTGATGTACCACATGACTGTGGTGTTGTCTGTCCTTATCATCAATTGGCCTTCTTGGAGGAATGGTCTGAAATTCTGGATTGCTAGTTTTACTGCCAGCATTTCTTTTTGATTTATGTGCAGGTGCAGCTGATCTGGAGTCCATAAGCCTTGTATGCACTTGTCCAGCATGTGGGCCCCCCTAACCAAGGTCTGAGACGTCCGTTGTGATGGTTTGGCTTGGTTGAATGCTGTGGAAGGACAAACCTGGGTTTGACTGGCATGCCTGAGCCCACCATAGGAACTCTTGTTTCAGGCATGGGATTAGTGGTATTTCGGTTTCTAAGCTGTGCCTGTGTTGAGACCATAAATTCTTTAGGTACCACTGTAGCTTTCTCATATGCAGTCTGGCATGGGGGACCAGGATTATGCAGGATGCCATGAAGCCCAAGGCCTGCAGTACTTTCCTTGCTGTTAGTTTGTTCTGCTTTGTTAATGCCAAGAAATAGAGAGGAAGTTGTTCTTGTTTTTCTGCAGTTAGGAATGCCATCTGTTTTACTGTGTCCAACTCTGCACCCAAGAAGGTTATTGTTTGGGATGGTATCAGTCTTGACTTTTTTAAATTGACTGTGTATCCCAGGGCTTGTAGTAAGCAAATGACTCTTTGTAAGTCTTGTGTCAGCTTGTTTTTGTTGTCCGCTTGTATCAGGCAGTCGTCCAGGTATGGATAAATTTGGATTCCCTGAAGCCTGCAGTGAGCGATTACTGATGCCAGGCATTTTGTGAACACTCTGGGCGCAGTAGATAAGCCAAAGGGCAATGCTGAGAATTGATAATGCTCTGATCCTGCAAGAAATCTGAGGTATCTTCTGCAATTTGGTCGTATGGGGACGTGCAGGTATGCCTCCTTGAGATCTAGAGTTACCAGCCAATACTCCTTGCCCAGCATGGGAAGAAGTTGCTGTAGGGTCAGCATTTTGAATTTTGGAACAATGATGAATGTGTTTAAAGCGGACAGGTCGAGAATAGGCCTCCAATTTTTCTCTTTTCTTGGTACCAGGAAGAGTCTGGAGTAAAATCCCTTGCCTTGTTCTGTAGGTGGTACCTTTTCCACAGCTCTCATCTTTGCTAATTGAGCTATTTGTTTTAGAGCTTCTGTCTTTTGATTTGGTGGTAGGTTTGGCATTCCTCTTTTTACTGGTAAAGTGTGGAAATGAAACCTGTAGCCTTGGTCTATAGTTTGCAAAATCCACTTGTCTCTTGTGATAATCTCTGGATCTGACCGACCGGCACCTGCGAACAGCTTCTGCTTCGGGCGCCACGCGGCAAGAAAGACTGAGGAAAATGGCGTCGGCTGATGCCTTTATACCCGAAGAACTGCAGCTATGATGTCGGGTGAAGTGCGACACCAGCCGAGGCCAGACCCAGACTTTGGAATCCGGCCAACCGAAGGGCTGCCTGACGACAGGACAACCCATTTGTAAGGACTGCAGATGCATCCTTGAAGGACATCAGTAGTAGACATTTCTCGATACCCTGGAACATTTCATCTAGTAGTACAAATACAAACTTGCATCTCCTCAGAAAATAGACAACAAACCTAGTGGGACAAACCTGGTCAACAAAGGATAAATATAATTGATGTAGGGATGGGTTGTAAGGCAATCTAAAAGGTTCTCAGTCCAAAGAAGTTGACAGTAAGGAAAATAAGTTCTGTTCCAGGTAACATGGTGACCCAAACCCTGCTGGTTAGTCTTGGGCTTTGAAATGCACACTAAAACCAAATCACGCAACAAAATTTCATCTTTCTAACATAAAAATCAGCAAAATTTCACCCACACAAAAATACCTGCAAAAACCATATTAATAAAGTATCCCAGGAAGTGTGCATGTGATAGTCACTAACAACCAGAATGGCTATATTCAAAGTGATACAAAACAAATTCCTGCCAGTAGATAACCTGGAGTCCTTGGATAATCCCTTAAATATTTCCCAACCCTCTAATAGTCTACCAATGTCCTAATGATTCATATAATTAGGCAGACCCTACAATCTGGCTAACAAATGAGGGCCAAAAAAATTGTTATTGTCTTGATTGTTTCATTCAAAATACACCAAAAATCTATATAGCAAATTAAAAAAAAAAACAAAAAAAAAAACAAGGAAACAAATATTCTCTTCCCTTGTTAAGCTCTTGTTGGCTACCCAGAAAGACCTGAGAACCACCCTGCAGACTCTCTTGGTGCTAGCCACCCAGCAACTGCATGCCAACAAGTACGTTACTTTTCACCAATCATCCATAGATATATATATATATATATATATAGAAGTGGACATTTCTAGAACATTTACAGCTAGCTGATGAAATCTGGAGTATGTAAACAAAGCTGAGAATCTGCAATAATGTGATTGGTATCAAGGATATCCTTGTCAATGAAAGATCCATGAATTCAATGACTGTGCAAGACCAAAAACCTGAAAAAAGACTGCAACCACTTTGCTCAAGATATTTTCTTAGGGAAAATCTAACTATTACTCTTTTATTGCATAAATGCTACTAACAGGGTACTATTGCCACCTAAATGGGCATGTTTTCCAAAAATATTCTTCCTCCTCCTCTCTGGTGACCATGAGATGGCCAGGGATTAGAACACACAGGCTATCTCAGATAAGCACCATTTCATGTACTCATCTGCATTTTTAAGCTACTATAGTTCATCTGATGATGCCCATTCAAACACCATTGCAGTCTTCAAGAGAAAGATGTTACATCTGCAGTTCTACCTTTACCCACCTGATGACTTTCACCTTGTGGTGCATCTGACACCGGTCTTTTAATAAATTAACCATTTTTGTATGAAAGCCCTTACCTGGGGTCACAACTACAAGCTAAATTAAGAATAGCTAAAAGTTCATTGACATATACTGTAATCTTCTTGGCTGCTAAATAAATACTGACGTTCTCCTTTAGTTTGTCTGATTTACAGGTCACATCAATATCAAGCTGAAAAGTCAACCAATGGCTTGAGTTGGCCTTCATTCTTGTAATCAGCAAGGGGCACCCAATTTCCTGACAAAGATCAACAAAACACAGTATGCTCTCTTGTGTCCTCAGATCATCATTATACCATACACCTGCCTATTGAGTAGCTCTATACTGCCAGCACCAATGCATGGTAGTGCTAGGGGGCAGAGGTACATGAACACACCATAGACATGGCCATGCTGAATTAAAACTGCCCTTCAAGCTGCATGCCCAACAGAGGACACTCCTTCTCACAAATTGACAGCAGATGAAAGTCAGCCTCAACATCTAAGTTCAACAAGCAGAAGGTATTGGACACCCTAAGGATCTTATAGTATTATTTAACACCACATGCTGAACCTGATTGCCTTGCTTGCTATTGCTGTCAGTAATGGAAATCCTCAGGGAAAAGACAAGTGATGGATCCATCTGTATTCCCTTTCAAACTTTTTGTGACTAAACCTGAAGAAGAGATACCAAAATGCTTATAACAGAGACCTTTAAAGGAGTCAGCTGTTCTTCCAGCAGACACCCTCTAGTTGAATTACATCTTCCTTACCATCTCCCACTTACTCTGAACTAGGCATAAATTCTTACAGTTTTTGCGAAGAAGGATGGCATTAGTCTTTATGGAAGATCCTAAGGTAACGACCTTCAACAATTCTTGAAACACTTGAACATTGACATAAGGCTTCCTTGATGAGTCTCAAGATATTAAAAAAAAAAGCAGAAAAGGCAGAAGAAGAGAAAATATCAGGAGCAGGCCAGGTCTGAAGGTTTCAAATAGTTACCTTGTAGGATTCTGTCATGTTACAAGCTTGACCAAATATCTAGCTTAATAGGGGAACATTAGCAAAGCAACAGGCTGGCCAGGCAAATATGCCACTGTTCACTGCCTAACAAGTTTTCATCTTAAAAGCTAGCCTGTCAAGAACTCTGGGAGCAGCTCATCTCAGCTTATCTATTACAAGTCCCAATCAGGTGTTTGACTGCATTCCTCTCATGTCAAAGTATTTTTAACTGCTTTTAACTTTTGGTCATAAAAAAGTCCATCCCCCTCCTTAGTCTGCTATGGGTTCCTTTTAATAACTACTGCCATGTAGTGAACAGAGATCCCAACTCAATTACCCCAATACCTAGATTTAAACTTACCAGTCTGTCTCTTTCCAAAAAAAGCCAAAGCTAAAATAAGGTCCTTAGCCCGAAGCACGTCTGAATATAAGATGTCCTGATTCTCATAAGTATCAACCAGATCAAAAACATCAACATAGTCACTCCACCAGGTTAACTTCTTAAAGATAACTGGAAAGTGAGCTGTAATGAAGATGACTTAGGTACCAAAACCTTTGCCTTACAGAACTTTGTCAGGAAATTGGGGTGCCCTTGCAGAACACTCCCCACAGTGCTGTAATGAATAGCAGCTGTTGCAGTGATCTTTCTTGAACTAGGGTACTGAAAGGCCAAAGAAAGCTGAAAAAATGACAAACATTATGTCTAGTTAACTGTAATAATCTCTGTGGGGTCTAAGAAAGATACTTTCTGCAAAATTATTCAGCTCTTTTCCAATAAAAGAAATTAAAAAATTGAGCCTCCTTTCATGATACAAAACCTCTAAAGACATTCTAAGTAATTCTCTACTGACTGGTCCTGCAAGCTGAGGTCTTGGAAGTCAACTGGATGAACTCCTTTACCTGGCCTGGTTACTGTAGGCTGCTCAATAGTTAAAGGCTTTGAAACACCTTTACTAGGCCCATGCTCTGTTTTTTTCAGAAGGTAGCCCTGTATCTGTGGAGCTAGAACTGCTCTGGGTCAAAAACTTTGGGTACTGTATCTCTGGAGCAAGACCTTCTCCAGATCACTATCTTTCTGACCTGCATCTCTGCAATTAGACCTTCTTTGGGTTACTATCTCTCTGCCTTGTATCTCTAGAGCTAGACTTTCTCCAGGTCACTTTATGTGGGCTCTGTATATGTTGAGATAGACATTTTCTGGTTCACTTCACTGACTTGGGTCCTGTATCTGTGGACATAGACCTTCTCTAGATCACTGTCAGATAACACCTCGCAGAAACAAAAATTATAAAAAACTTTACCAAAGCTAACTACAGCCTACTAAGTGGTGATGTAAAAATATTCATACCACCTACAATCTCAGACATCAATGATAACTATGCAGAAGTATACGCAAATGGTCTATACAAGCACTTAAGTGACTGCATCAACTCTGCTGTATCTCACTGGATCAAAACCAAGTCTTCTTGTAAAAAGAAGTCACCATGGTGGACTTCAAGTATAAACAGATTATATAAAAAGAGTAAGAAACTGTTGCCCAAAAGGAAGAGGGATATCAGTCTGCAGAGGAAGAGTTCCCTCCTAAGCCTAAACAAGAAAATCAGAAATATTGTAATGTCTTATAAAGCAAATTATGAAGATAAAATCACATTCCTTAGCCAAGGATAATCATAAGGCATTTTTTAACCATGTACGAAGTCTAAAAGGGAATGCTCAGCTATGTGCCGAACTGGTTGTAGATGCGATCACTCCTACTACCCTGGAAGATATCGCCACCCTGCTAGCTGTCAGGTACAGTGTAAACTTCACCTACCTATCCCCACCTGCCATATCCCAAAGCATACCTGACACCAGCCATCTGCCTAGTATGCCTAGAAAACAGGTCATCTCTGCACTTGCCAAGGCCAAAGAATGGCCTCAGTGGGACCAGATAATATCCCAGGTTGTTTACTAAACAATCTAAAACAAGATCTAGCATTCTCTTTGATCATAGCTTGAGAACTGACAATGTTCCTGCAGAATGAAGAACAGCAACAGTAATTCCCCTGCACAAAGGGGATTTATCAACTGACTCTGGGATCTACAGACCCATAAGTCTTACCATCTTCATCTGAAAGGCCATGGAAAGAATTGTCATGGACCTTATCAACAAGGACATAGGTGATTTCCAAATGCTGGACCCAGCCTAGTTTGTCTTCATTAAGGGTATTTCATGCTTATTAAACCTGGTAGTCATCTTTGAGAATGCAACCAAAGCTATGGGCAAAGGTAAAACAATGCACACAGCATATATCAACCTTGCCAAGGCTTTTGACACAATCCTCCACTCTAGCATCATTGAGAAACTCTCCAAGGCAGGGATCAACTCTTACATTAGTAGAGGGGTAGCCATTTGGCTCACTGACAAAACACACTCTGTCAAAACTGGTGACTCCACCTCCACCAGTAGACCTGTGTGGAGTACCACAGGGGTCTGTGCTGGGCCCCTTACTGTTTGACATTTATTTCACAGAAGTCCTGGGCAAAGTAGATGGCCTCTGACTCACCAAGTTCACTGATGATTGCAAACTGGGCACAGTCATTGAGTCCCCCAACTATGTCAACATATTACAAGAAGAGCTAACACAAATGATTGCTGCCAAAGCCATGGTCTAAATCTAAATGTAAAAAAAATGCATTACTATTCCCTTTGACAAAATGGAATTCTCTACAAATTATAATATTGACAGGAGCCCCCAAGTTCCAACCCAGTAGTGTGAGACTTGGGAAAACAGCTTGGTAGCAATCTGAACTTTGACCACCAAGCTTCCACAGTGGTAAGGAAAGCCTTCTATGTAGCACACCTCATAACCAAGGGCATACCATCCAGGTCAAGGAATGTTATAACTCCACTGTACTCGACCCTCAATAGACCACTAATAGAGTATGATGCACCTTTCTGCATGTACCTCACCAGATACCTGCATCAGCTGGAGGGACCTCAGAGGTTTCTCACTAAGAAATTAGAGGGAGTCCAAACCATGTTCTGCATGGACAGGCTGAAAGCCCCGTCACTTTATCCTGTATCTTATATAATGCTAACAGGCAACTTGTGCCTGGCCTACAGGACAGTCTACAACCCTGCACTAAAGAAAATGTTGCACATCTGTAAGTCAAATGGCACAAGAGTCACTCACTCTAAGGATCTCAGTCTAGCCTGTGACATTAGAAAAACAGTCTGGGCAGCCAGATATGTCTCAAGAGACTGCTGCTTTTATGAAATAGACTTCCTATTCATGCAAAACAGTTGTCCTTTTTGAACCTATTTAAATTAAACCTAGATAACTGGATGGGAGATTGCAAATTCACCCCTGCGATGGCACACATGTCCCTCATGGAAAGGGGTTGCTGGTGTTGGTCACAAACCTACTCTGTTCATAATTTTTTTTCTGCAAACTAAACATACTTGTGATTAACATGGCTGGGATTTTAAAGGATCTAGGGCCACTAGCCTATTAACTTCCCGTGAGCCTATAAACCTATGAAGAGTTAGGGAAAAAAGGTTTGGATGAAGAACAATATTCATAACTGTAGACCTCTTTGCACAAATTATGTACAAAACCAATATAATGGAAAGTGATGAGTCAAAATCATCGACTGATTCTACATATTTCTCATAACTCAATGGAATACAAGATTAGCAAGGTGCATATTACCGTGTATTTCTTAAGTGCAAAACTCAAATGTTTATATTATTTGTTGTCTGAATTATTCAGTATTTTAATAAAAATATAGCTGTTACATAACATGGAAAGTTTAAATCAAATGTGATTTTCTCTGATCAGACAGCTAAGAGGTATATGGGCATTGTACCCATACTTGTTGTATTTTTATTTCTTTATATACAGATCCACAAGAGTCTATGATAATGGTGATGGAGCATCACTGAATATCTATCCTTTCTAATTGGAAAGGGCCATAATAAGGAAACACCTCAATTAATAACAAATGCACAAAGTGCACTTTTATTATTAAATGCTCAAAACTGAACTTTACTAACTATAGTCCCTTTTTTTATATATAGCAAAGATTATTAGCTAATGAGGATACAAAGCCATGCTAGCTACCAATATTACCGTAGACTCTACAGAGAAAACCTGTACAGAAACGAGATAACAAACACATGATACAGGCATACCTCAATCTCTAGTCACAGCAATTCTTGACAAATCCAGAAATAAGCAAAAACATATTTATATATTAATCTTACACCTTAAGAAAAGGTTGCAATTCAGGTTTTGTGCCATATGAAGTCTGAAACTTTTATGTCTGTTGTTATTTAATGAAATGAATACTTAATGATTTATTGGGAGTTCACAGGTATTGTAAAGTGACCAACAGCAATAAGAGGTCCTGACACAATACAAAATAAAGACATTTGGGAGGTGTGGATTGAACAGTACTGTAGCACTCAACCTGCTCCTTTTCATGATTCATTTCTATTTAAAAAAAAACAAAAAAGCATAAACCTAAACATCCATGCAATACTAAGAGTAAATGTATTTGTCTAATGTTGCAAACCCAGGGCAAACTATAACTGTTGATACTTCAGTCAAAGTGTAGATTAAACAGCATGCACAACTAAAATGCTCAAACGTACAAAGTAGAACTAAGCATGAACCTTGAATGAAAATCCAGAATTTAAAAGAACATTAAAACCAAAACCAAAATAGGCAAATTCATGAAAACTAAAAGAAAAAAAAAAAACATTAACCTAAACATGCAATGAAAAGCAATGACAACCTTGATGAAACTATAAATACTGACTATTATATTAAAATGCAGAACTAAGAATAACAATATTAATTCAAAGGGACTAAATATAAGAGAAGGTAAAATGGAATTTGAACCTTAACACCTATGAAAGAGATGAACAAATACTACTAGCATACTGATGAGACTCAGTTAATGAAGGGCCTCATTATGAGGAATAGACTAAACCATTTTAGACTCAGCAAGATGTAACAGAATCAAGGCAATGGCAAGAAATGGCAAAATCAAATGTTATGTGGTGAAAAATTGAAACTTAGTCATTCAAACTGAGACAACAATATAAGTCAGGCACCTGTATAAAATGTTATAAAAATGTTAAACTTATAAGAAACAAGATCCATGGCTTAAAACTGGCTGCTGGGCTAGCAGGAAAAGGAGAATTCAAAGCTGCACACGTGCACGTATGTATACAAAATGGCTGAAATAAATATCAGCAACCGCAGTGGGCTGGGAAAACTGTACTGCGAGCTCGGAGTACTCTGGGAAAAATACATCCACAAACTGGATAAAGACTCACTTAAGTGGAATTCACACTCAGAAACTGTGCAGTTACAGTGGGACTGCTATCTGGTCAACAGTGCTGTGATTCTTGTTCTTCTGTATGTTATGTGTTTTTGAGATAGAAATGTGTATAACACTGATAAAGAAAAAAAATATGTATGATGCAGTGTTAATCCATGTTTAGCTATTGAACAGCAGCTATGGAGTACATGCCTTAGCATTATCAAGTTTATTTTTTTCCACAGAGAGAAGTAATGTGTTAAGTTGCTAATTCCATGGTTCCAAGTTGCAAATGGAAATCCCATTAAAGATACTTCATAGAGAATCAGCACTGGTTCTCCCTGTCCTGCAGAAAGGGTACACGTTTGATCCAATAATAATGGCACAGTGTTCTTGTACTCATGATAGGAAGCAGTTGCTTCAACGGTTGTGTAACTTTGATGGATATAAATGAACCTGTACAGCAACAGATTTCTCCAGGAACCACAATTAAAGACAGATGAAATAACTACAGTCCATCATTTCACACACTATGGAAAAAGTAAGGTAGAAAAAAGGGTTATCATCAATAGCTAAAACCACTGACATTTATTCAGAATGGCAAACAGTATTAATTAATTATGTCAATTAAGATTTTTAAGGCATTATTCTTTTCTGCCAGTTTACTAAGACTGAAGCATAATGCTTTTTGTAGTTAGAGCCTCACCCACAACTTTTCTAGTATGATCAATCAATGAACTACGAATTTTTATTAGACACATTGCTGTAACAATGGTTTATTATTTTCTAGGAGTAAGGTATGACAAAGAAAAATAAATAGCATCTCATGTCAGTCCTTTGGTACAAACCTCTACTCCACTCATTCACTCACAACTAGGTAACAGATAGGCTAATCTACCTACTTCTTCTTTTCCAACACCCCATTTTCCACCTTATGCCTAGTTGGCAAATCGACTACTACTACTACTACAACTACTACTACTACTAATATTACTACTGCTACTTCTACTATTAATATTGCTACTACCACTACTACCTCTTCTACTGCTTCTACTATTACTACTACTGTTACTACTTCTGCTACTACTATTACTATTGCTACTACTGCTATTACTGCTATTATCACTTTACTATTATTACTACTACCCTGTCACTACTGCTACCACTATTATTGATACTCATACTACTGCTACCCCTTCTACTACGTCTACTATTACTACTACTACTATTGTTACTATTACTGCAACTACTGTTACTACTGCAACTGCTACTGCTGGTGGTACTACTACAATCACTCAGTAACACTCCTTGCATATCAGGTATTTTCTTTGACCTAGTTTTCACTGCTGTGCAATATCTTCATATTTCTCATGTTTTATACCCACAAAAATCAAAAAACTTTCTGTTCTTGGAATCATCGCTTCTTATTTCTTTGTGACTTCTAGTTGACACTATTCCTCTACAAACCATTCAAGGTCAAATAAAATAAACAAAACACATTCACATACACATATACATACACATATGCACACAAACAAACACACATACATACACGCGCGCGCGTGCACTCGTGTGAGCATGTGTATGCATTGTTACTACAAATTTTCTTAAGCGGTTTTCACAACATCTAACCCCCAATACTTGGATGCAACTCACTGTGCATTTTGTGGCAAAATAACATCACAGTATTAAGCACATATTTTAAAAATGTATGTCTCTCTGTCATACATATAACAAGATAAGAGGATACCCATCAAAATCCTCAGCTAGTATCGCCATTACAAAATCTGTAGTCCTGATTTCCTTATAGACACATCTTAAAAAAGATTCTCTTAACATAATTAGGATTAATATCAATTGGTCCTTACTTTAGACATAGTTAATTCAGGAGGATCTACATATTTTACCCATTTCTGAAACATCTCTCAAAAAGAATTCTGCCCATTAGCCTTTAATAGTTCTAATTATTTCATCACAGATTGTCACACTGGTAACAGACCAGGTGGATGCACTGACTCTACTTTAAAAGAATTCTAACCTTATTATTAGAAATGTGGTAAAGGGGGCGTGGCCAAGATGTACACTGACTAGCAGCAGTTTCTCTCAGCTCTGCCAATGCTATACATTTCTGACAGAATTTAATTTTCAAAAGTAACCCAACTGGGTTTTTTTCTTACTATTTTGATTTCTGTTAACATAAAAAAAAGATTATCTAAAAAATTAGAAATTTTCCTTTAAGTTTACCTGTCAAAAATTTCAAAAAACATATTGCAGCATCTCTGCCTGAATGATGAGCCATTCCAAGAATAATTCTTCAGACTCTTCTATCAAGAAAGAACTCTTAGCTGTGACAATGACTTTATAAGAGATGTCACTGAAATTAGACAAAATGGACACAAAAATAGACAGTTTTGAACAAAAATCTTCTAAACAGATGGACCTAATACACAAGGAGTTACAACTTCAAAAGTCTCAAATTTTGGATATAGAGCAGTCTCTCAGTGATGTGGATGGAAAACTTCTAGAAGGAGAAAATAACATAGAATTCCTGTTAAAACAGAACACTGCTCTTCAAAACAAAATAGGAGACCTAGAAAATAGGTCAAGAAGGAATCATTTTCAGATTTTTGGTTTACCAAATAACATTGAAGGAAGCAACATGGTGAGTTTTCTAACTACTTGGTTGCCAACTGTTCTAAACCTTTCTGAAGCCCTCTCCTTTGGAATAGAAAGGGCACACAGATCCATTGCTTTTACCTCTAACAAAAATGCTTCAAGATCTGTTATAGTAAAATTTATATCATCACAAGACAAAGAGCTAGTATTGAAAACAGCATGGGCTAAGTCTCAAATAAAAGTAAATGACAATGGTGTGTGCTTTGACAATGATTACTCCTCTGCAGTGATGGCCAAAATAATGTTCTTTCTTCCTATCATCAATGAACTAAAAAAGAAACAAATAAAAGTTCATCTGTTGTTTCCTGCCAGACTTAAAATGTTTCTCACAGAGGGATGTAAAGTCTTTGAGGATCTGGACTCTGCTGTCTCTTACATGAAAACAAGCACATTAATAGAGAAAGTAGAAGATATGGAATGGACAAACCCCTCATTGAAGAGAATTGCTGAAATTAATTCATGGACAACTTCAGAAAAAAAAGAAGAAGTTAAAGGATAACTAAGTAACTATTATTTCATTAATGTTATTCTTCCTGCAGTCATGGATCTCTGGTATTTTTAGCACTGTTTTATGACATTATAGCAATCTGGAAATCAGAGCTATGATTAAATAACTTCTGCAAAATAGTAACATACTACTACAGTTTAATATAACAGTTGGGAACTTTAAACTGTTATGAAATCTGTGCTTCGTGGTAACTAGTGGGTACTTTATTATAACTAATATGAATGCTGACAACAATTTATTGGTGTCTGCTTTGATGTTTATTGAGTGATATATTTATTTATTCTCTTTATTTGCCTTGTGGTGTAGTTTTAATAATTTCCCCTTGGGAAAAAATGTTTTGAAAGGAAAGGGGTGAAAAAAGCTTGTTGAGTATGTATCTATTTGTATCTATACTCACGAGCACTGTATATATGTTTTTTCTCTCATTTTCTTTTCCGTTTTAAAGTTCTAACACAAAAACATTGGTTTGGCATTAATTTACTGTAAGAATGCTTCCTCAAGGCAAGAAGCAGCTGTTTTACACAAAACTTCTCTCTAGATGTGATCGCAGCATCGCAAGTCCGTTTATCTGAAGTGAACTTTGACCTCTAACAGCAGGAACAGATTAGAACGTTCAGACGTGGCTGGTAAGACTCATTTAAGCAATTCTACAACAAGCAAAGCATCTGGAAGAGAAAAGAAAAGAAAATAAGCATAATTTTAGTTGCTTTCTATATAAATTATCTAGTTCTATAAAGTTTAGCCTTCTTATATGTTAAAGCATTAGAGTTTGACATATGCAGTCAAAAATAACAAAGTAAGCCTAGACAATCAGAACAGGAAGTCAATGGAATGTTTGTACGCTAGACCAAGCATTTTAAGAACCTGATGTTAGAAACTATTAAAGACTGAAGGAAGTATAGTAAGTATACTAACATTAAAAAGTTTTCATATTATATAACATACAAGGTTTTTATAATATAAAGTACTTTTGCTTTATTGAATGCCTCAATGTTGCAGCATTATGATAAAGAAATGTACACCATTGTTGACTAACTCTAACCATTCACTTATTCAATAGAACTCTATTAAAATATATATGTTTTATTAATAGATTGCTTTACACATTCTGAGGTAACTAGTGAAATATATTTAGTGTTTTAGCTACATATTAAATGTCTTCTTAACTCTAGTTAAAATAGTGATCTATAACATAAACAGTAACATATATATCTTATAATTGTTTCTTTAGGTATTTAATTGAGATCATCTGTGTCTAAAAGTTTCTTAAATTATTTATGACAGTTGAGGACAATATTTATTGTATTAATTTTTTTTCTACCTTTTAATTCACTCTATTTGATATTAACAAACAAATGTTTATGAAATCTTTCATAGGTAGGTACTAGGCTATCGGCCCAAGGGCCTAATTAAGCCTAGCCAATAAAGTTCCCTGGCTTATGCCAACCCACGAAAGTAAATTTCCTGTGGCCCTGATGAGCAGAACCACAGAAGTGATCCCTGGGGTGTATTTCCTATTTCCCATCCACTCATCAAGATTTTTCTTGAAGAGTGTTAATGAGGAATTTTGCTTGACATAGATGGGTAGCTTGTTCCAGAGTATGGGAAGTCTCTGGGACAGGAATCTACCCTCCAGGATGTCCTGTTTATTGTGGTGACAAGGTTTAGGTCCCTAGAGCATGTAGATTGTAGGGATTGAGATTTCTTTAGGTGTAGCATGTCCAACAGCTCTGGGTTTGACATAGCTTTATATGTTAGGCAGAGATCACCTCAGAGTAGGCAATATGCTACAGAGTAAAGTTGGAGTTTTTTTAGACGATCAGTGTAGGGCATCTGTTTGAGGCCAGTAATTCTCTTTGTGAGGTACATCTGTGGCCTTTCCAGCTGCTGCAGATGTCTTGTGAGGTACATTCCAGAAGGGGTGTTGTACTCTATAATGGGTCGAATGAGTGTCGAGTAGAGGGGAACAATTACCTCTTTTTTCCTGGATGAAAACCCTTTTGTGATGAGGTGTGCTATGTAGAAGGATTTCCTGACTACTGTGGCAATGTAATTATCAAAGGAGAGACTACTGTCCACCTGGGTCCCAAGGTCTCTTATCACACATTTAGTTTTAAGAAGAATGCCGCCTATGTGGTAGTTCATGGGTACAGAGTTTTTACGAAAGGGGATAACAATGCACTTTATGGCATTGAGCTTGAGGTCATGGCTCTGACAACAGGCATCTGTCTCAGTGAGGCCCTTCTCTAGGATGTCCACATCATTTGGGGACGACTATAGCTCCTCTGAATTTCATTAGCCAGAGGCCTTCTGTGTTAGCCTGTACTTCAGAGAAGTAGATACCAAGCAGGAGAGGTCCCAAGACTGAACCCTGTGGTACCCCACTTGTCACTGGTTTGAAGTCAGATTTGGAGTCTGCAACTTTTACAGTGTGGGTTCTGTCAGTGTTCCAGTTGGCAACCCATCTTGTGACATAGGGATTTATACCTAGTTTAGTGAGTTTAGCTATAATTCCAGAATGGTGTTGAAAGCCTTGATGAGGTCAAGATAGGCTGTGTGAACCACCTTACCCTCGTCTACGGCTTTGGTGACTGCCTCAAAGAAGTTGGCTAGGTTCAGGAGGCAAGATCTGCCTTTCACAAACCTGAACTGGGTGGGGTCCAGCGTTTGGAGGTTACTAATGTCTTTGTTTATGAATTCCATGATGATATGTTCCATGGTCTCGCAGACGAGCCTCGTCAGGCTAATAGGGCGATAGTTCCCAGGATCAGTGGTGGCTCCCCCTTTGTGGAGATGGATAACTGTTGCTGTGCACCATTCAGTGGGCACAAAGCCTGATGTGAGGCTTTGATTAAACATGGTGCTTAGGTGGGGAGCTAGTACATTCTGAAGTTGGTGTAAAATGCTGCCTGGGATGTTGTCCGGTCCCATGGATGCTGTGTTTTTGGCTTTAGAGATTGCTCCTTTTACCTGTGAAGTTGTGATTCCAGGAACTCTGCATTCTTCCTGTATAGATATGGGCCCTTTTGGGGGTGGGGGGGGTAACGCTAGCACTGAACCTATCTGCCAGGATGTTGGCAATATCAGTTGGTTCTGTAATTTTTGTGCCATTGTGCTGTAACTCAGAGCAGATCTGGGTGTTGCCATTTAGATTCTTGACATAGCTATAGAATGCTTTGTGGTTTTCCTTAGAATCAGTGGCAATCTTGTTTTCATAGCTAGCGTTGGAGGATCTTATAAGGGATCTCAGCTTCTTGCTGAGGCTGACCAGGGAGCTCCTCCACTCATGGGATTTTACTCTCATTTGCAACAATTTCTTCCTTCTGTTGTAGAGTTTGTTTATGGCAAGGGACAACCAGATTGCCTTCCTTTTTTTGGAGGATAGCATCTTGTTTCTGTTTGGGATAGCACGATCCATGCACTCATGTAAGTGCTTATAGAGTGCATTTGTGTAGGATTCAGCAGTCGTAACTGTGTTGCCCATCTGCATGGGTGTCATGAAGTTCACCACTTCTGTCTTAAGAAGCATGAAATTGGCTTTGGAGAAAATTTTTACCATGGTTTCTTTAATGGGGGTTAGGGTGGTTGTAGATATCTGGGGTGATTAGCTTATGGTTGGATCTGACCAACAAGGAGTTGACTTCAGGTCTGGAATACCGGTCACTCATGTTGGTAATGACTAGGTCTAGGATATTGTTGCCCCTGGTGGGGGTGTGGATAAGTTGATCCAGGCCATTGGAATTTATGAAAGCATTGAGCGAAGGAGTTGGTACATGACTAGTTTTCCCAGTTAATGGTGGGGTAGTTGAAATTGCCCAATATTAGGGTGTTTGCTTTAACCCTAATATTTTCCAGTATATCAAAAAAAGAGGAGTGGGAATCCTGGGGCATGGTGGGGGATCTGTAGCAAGCTACAATTTGGATTGCAGTTTTGCCCAGAGTTAGTTGCACTTGGATAACCTTGGCTGCGTTATGCTAAGCAACTAGCCCGGAGGTGTGGATGTCCTTAATGAATATGAACACACCTCTGCCTTTGGTGTTCCGGTCCAGGTTAGATTGCCTTAAAAGTGTGGTATGAGTTATAGCCCGATAATGCAGGGGTGCTCTCTGGAGCCTTGAACCAGGTCTCAGTCACTGCACAGGCATCAATGTTCTCCATTTTAAGGAGTGCCTCGAGTTAGTGCATTTTGAGATTTAGACTTCTAGCATTGAGTAGCGTTACCCTCAGTTTTTGCTTGCCTGTTCCTGTTATGGTGGTGAATTTGTCATTTGAACCTTGCCTAAAAAGGCACGATAGGGGTGACAAGAGCCTTTGCCAGTATCCAGAATCCCAGGGGTGACAGGTGCAGGCCATCTCTGGCAAAGCATCGTTGTCTGTTTTCCATTTCGTCCCAGGCAGACAGATACTGGATCTCCTTAGAATGACACCAGAAGCTTAGCCAGTTGTTCAAGTCAATCATTTTGTCCTTGTACTGCAGTATCATTCTTGGTGATGGTAGGATGCTACTCAGGGCTAGGGTCATACCTGCCTGGGCTACAAGATCAGAGAGTTCTTCCATGTCCATTTTCATGTAGTTCAGGGAGGTATGTCTTAGGTCGTTCACACCAACATGGACAATCACAGAGTCATATTTGTACTTGTTGTGGAGTGACCTGAGTGCATGGATTATGTGGCGGATCCTGACACCCAACAGGCAGCTGACAGTGACCTTCACCTTGTTTAGCCTGGTGAGTGGGACATCAGTGTGCCTGACTATAGAGTCACCTATGACTATTCTGTTGGGTACGTTGTTTTGCCTTATGGGCTGTGGTTGAGTGGCACACTGAGTCTGTGGACTATGTGTCATTTGGGTTGTGTTAGTGGTGGGAGGTTGCTTGTGTTTCTGCTTTGGAGGTCTTTGTTGCTTGAGCAGATTATTATTGAGGGCATCAGTGAATGTTTTTGTGTTTCTATGTGTGGATTTTGGTGGTGTAGGTTTAGTGGGACTAAGTGATGAGTGTGGTGTGGTGCAAGTGTTTACTTTCTCCTCTTGACTATCAAGTTCAGTCTTGGTTGGAGAGAGCTTTACCTCCAGTTTGGCTAGATAAGTGCATCTCTCACAGGTTGTAGTGTTGGGTGGTAGGAGGAGAGGGTTGTCTTTGTACATGAGGCAATTACTACATTGCCCCAAGACGCCCAGATTCATCAGATAGACAGGAGAGAACACTGGGAGCTGACCCTTGGACATGCCTAAATAAAAAAATATTTTCCTCTAGACAAGTGAGGAAAGTGAGTACAAGAGCTGTTTTTCTCTAGGCAAGTGAGGAAAGCAAGTACCAAAACTGTTTTCCTCTAGGTAATGAGGAAGGGTGAGTGCTGTAGTAATCTGTAGTTTATTTAGTGCTTGCAACAAGTTCTGAACAAGTGCTGAGCAAGGATAAGCAAATTCAAGTGCTAAAACTAAGAATCTGCATCTGGATCTTGTTGTAGATAGGCTGCCTAGTGCTGATAAGCTAGAAGGCTTCCCTCCAACACAGAAAGGCTTGGGGCACAGAAGCTTGCAAACAGTCAGACAGTCCTGGATACAGCAAATCTATATCTGGATTAGACTCCTTACAGGAAAGGCAGAAAACAAGCTTGGGATTTATATATATATATATATATATATATATATATATATATATATATATATATATATATATATATATATAAATAAATATATATATATTTTTTTGTAGTTAAGTGGGTTGGCTTTCTCAAAAAGTTATCTCTGTATTAGAAAAAAATGAGCTAATGACAATAGCAAAAACACTTTAAATGCAGTACAAGCTAGCACACTTGAGTGTGTAGCAAAATTAAGGCAAATTCAGTTTAAATAAATGCAGGTAAGTTAAAAATGACAAAAAACAAGTTTATGAAAAATCGAGTAAGAGCACTTGAACACTTAAAAGCACACAGAACAGTAAATTAAGGTATTAAGGTAGAAGACAGTTATGTAAGAGCAGCTCAAAAACTATTAAGTATTTTTGTTTTTGTGGAGAGGGAGGGAACAGAGCAGATTAAATGTTATAGGGGATGTCCTTCCCAAGTGCTCTCTCTGTACACAGCAGAGGAAATGAGACTGGTAAGAGTGTCTGAAATCAAAATATGATCTCACTGTACTCAGTTGAGTGAGCAAATGAGATGGGCCCAGTAGGAGTGTCCAAACAGCAGGGGCAGGCAATTCCAAAGCCACCAAGATTAATACCACAACAAGAGCAGGGAGGGTGGTTGGGAGACTAACTGCAGCTAGAGACAGGGAGTATTATCTCTCTGCATTATATTATATATAACAATTATCTACAAGTTTCTAATCTTAAATAAGTGCAGAGAAAAGTATACTTAAATCAGCTTTTGTCAGTTGATTTATGCAGGTGAATCTCAGCAGCCAACCAGTCGGAAGATGAGCAGAATGAATTCTGTAGTTGATGCATAATAGGAACTGGATGACAAAGAATTATTTATATTTAGTGAATTAGGAATTGTTTTATATGATGATTACCTTTTATCCAGTTTTTGCAGCTGATTACTTACTTTTTACAGCTTAACAAATAATGAAAGACACCATGTAAATATTAATTATCTGTTTGATGAGACATGACAGTGCAACTGTAAAATTCTCTCAGGTGAGCGGAACTTCCCCATGTTGCATAATAAGCCAACATATGGATTTGTAGTCTCAGCAGTCATGTTTTGTTGTAACATGGATATAATTTGTAACTTTTTTCTCTTATACCTTTGAATTTTCCAAATAGTAAATGGTAATAGCAAACTCATGTCACATAATTATTTCCATTTAATGCATAACGTGGGTCAGATTGCTATACTACATAGTCATCTTTGCTACAGTTCCTGATAAAATATAATGATAGATTCTCATATATAACTATAAGATCATTACATGATTGGGTACATAGTATAAATAACATGTTTTTAGTTGGTTATAGAAGCTATTAAATGGATATATATCACATTGTTTTACTTATTAAGTTAATAACTGGTGTCATAGATAGAAAATTTTATCTAGTTTTAACACTTTTTTTCTCTCTTTTTTGACAAGAAAATATATAATTAAAACTTTAAATTCTTAACACTTTAATGCAGGAAGTACCAATAGAGAATATATAGTACTTCCATTTTGTATTTACTTGATATTTCTAATCATTTCTCATGGTAGAGGGATATGAATTGTTGTTAGTTAGGGGGTGGTTGATTCAAACAGTACTCTGTTTGAATCAGGAGTATCTCAAACTCCATGAAGTGGCTATCAGAAAGTGGTTTTGATATCTTGATTATTGATCTAATAATAAATCATTTGTTATTAAGAGTTATATATAGTTTTCTCTGTTTAATGTTTTACTTTATATGTTATTCTATGCCCATAACAAAATCCTTGATATCTATGTGTGTCAAAAAATAAATGCTTGCTTATAAATGTATGCCATTGAATGTAAATGGTCTTAACAACCATATAAAAAGGGGAAGTTTGGTTAAATATTTAAAAACGAATAAGGTTGATATAGCATTCTTACAAGAATTCCCCATAATAGACAGAGATTTAGGTAACATGTCTTTTCACGGTTATTCAATATTTACAGAGTCGCACTATAGGACCAAAATAAGAGGTGCAATGATATTATGGAAAATATCATTGCCGATTCCAAAAATATTAGAGTCATATTCAGACAAAAATGGCATGTTGTGTATAGTTACCATAGAAATAAATAAAAAACAAGTTACACTGGTTAATAACTATTGGATACAGGTATCAGTGGGGAAACAGTTAATAAATATCTTGAGTTAACATTGACTACAATTAAGGGTGATATAATATATGCAGTAGACTTCAATTGTATCCTATCTAAGAATGATACTACCAAAAATGATAACTTTAGAATCTCTTCTCCTGCAAAAAAACGTATTAATTTCAGTAATAATTTGAATTTGAAAGATATTTATGATTTAAAAGGAACAAATTCTCTATATTATTCTCATTATTCCTTTAGATTTGGTACTCAAACTACTATTGACAAAGTATTTGTGACTGATAGATTATACTCTAAGATAAAAGAAGTTTTCATTAGTTCCTGCACGATGTCTGACCATAATAACATCTTCTTTAAAATTAATATCATTCATAATAATATGATTTTCTGGCAAATAATCCCTGACTATATTATTACATTAAAGGGATTTAAAGAGTGGCTACTGAAAGAAATAAAAATATTTTTGGATATTAATGACAATAATATAACTTCCAAAGCAATAGTATGGGACTCTTTAAAATCATATTTATTTGGCAGAATCAAAAGTTGGTATTTGAACAAGATAAAGGAATGAGAAAGTGAACTAATCAGATTACAGTCAAGAACTGATATTTTAAAAATCAAAATAAATGCTAAGGACATAAAGTCTATCAATGACTAAACAACTTAATCTAGAATATATTGAAATCTTAAATCATAAAGTTACAATAAATTTAGAAAGACTTAAATTGCAATCCTTTTCAGTAAATCCCAAAATATGCATAGATTAGCAGTGAAATCAAAAATGTTATCTATCTCTAAACATATAACAGCGATTAAAGATGAAACAACTAACAAACACAAATATGTTTCAAACCTAGGGAATTGTCTAGAAGTATTTATAAAACACCTTGAAATTACAAACCAAGAGGATGTAAGTACTGATTACAATGACATTAGAGATGATTTCTTAAAAGTTAATATTAAAAAAAATGTAACTAAACAAACAATACTAAATTGTTCAAAGCAATAACTTTAAAAGAACAAAAGGAAAGAATTTTGAACATAAAAAATAATAAATCACCAGGTCTAGATGGTTTAATTGGGTAAATATATAAATTATTACCAGATGAAGTACTGCAGACTTTATTAGATGCTTTTGAAAAATTTAGGAAATATGAATTTTCAATACCCTCCTGGAAATATGCCATATCTCCAATTTTGAAACATGGAAAAGACCCTACTTTAGTAGCCTCTTATCGTCCAATATCATTGTTAAATTTTGACTACAACATTTTTATATCAATTCTTGCTAATAGACTAAATCAATTAATGTCTAATCTGATAATTGATGATCAAACAAGTTTTATTTTGAATAGAAAGGTTCAAGATAATGTTATAAGATTACTATCCTTAATAGAACATGCAAATAAGAACAAAAAAGAGCTGTCAATCATTAGTTTAGATCTAAATAAAGCTTTTGACTCCATAAACTGGTCCTATTTATTTAAGATACTTGATATCTATGGTTTTTCATCTGATTTTATAAATCTTTTAAGTAAACTATATGTAAATTCAATTTCATATGTCAAAATTAGGACCTTCTTATCAGGTCCTCTTAAAATCTTTAGAGGAACCAAACAACGATGTCCGCTATCCCCTTTATTATTTGCTTTATCTGTGGAACCTTTGGCCAATTTCATAAGAGAAAATCCTAAAATAAGAGAATTTAATGGTAATTCTAACTATAATTCCAAAATACAACTGTTTGCGGACAATATTCTATTAACAATTGGAGATATAAATTCTTCTTTTGATCATATTAAACAATCACTTCAAACATTTGAAATGATTTCTGGCCTAAAATTTAACCAAGAGAAAACAGAAGTTTTAATAGTGAACAAAAGGATAGATAGTAAATTTAAAAAATCTGAGGTAAATCCGGTGTCTACCAATAAGCGGAACAGCCAAAAGACGTCTCTTGGTTAAAAAAGATGTTTAATCCACATAATCCACATAACGCCCCAAAATCACAGTCAATATTCCCCTGAAACAACGTACTTCACAAACAAGGACAAACACGAACAACACGCTAAACGCAGTTTAGCACTTTCAACCAAAAACTGGTCTTCTTCAGAACTGCAAGCAGAAACATTCAAGACAACTAAATAAACTTTTTGGCGCCAAGAAGTAAATCATATCTTAAAGCCACATACTTAAAATATATAATACAATGAAATAAAACAAGACAAGAAATGAAAAGATGAAAAATATAAAATAATAAAAATATAAAAAAAATGGAATCATAATATAATGCGATAAATTCAATACTATTCTAAAGTTCATTGTAAAATATTAACAATATGTTATAATATGTTAGTATATTAATATTTATGCACATGTTTAAATATTTATGTACAAACCCCTACACATACATTATGTACTATATGCATTAATTCATTATTGCACCTGCTGAGATTCATGAATTCATGTGGTACGCAATATAACCATTATAAATATGAAAATATGAAGGCAACATAACCATTGAACATACTAGAATATCTACAGGTTGTATGAGAGCCCAAAGTTGACTACACTACATATATATATACAAACCTAACAACTATAAACATTATATGGTGAATATAATGGATATGAAGTGAATGCTATTAAATATGAAATAAATGTAGATAAGGTAAATGTAAAATACAAAATAAGTGTATGGATAAATGAGTGAATAAATAAATAAATAAATAAATAAATGAATAAATAAGTAAATAAGGGAATACAAGAGTACGAAAATACAATTGAACATGATTAACACATTAATCCTGTGTAAATACAGGACTTGATTATCAAAGAATCCATAGTGCCAAGATTGACATATAAATGTATTAATGTAGAATTAATGTCTCTCCATATTGTTGAACATGTCTATATAAGGCATTGGTAAGATCCTTAACCCTGATGCTGTAAATGTGATTATATATACGCTTTTTAATACTTCTTTCAGTGCGGCCCACATAAAAAGCCTCACAAGAATCACATTTGGCTAGATAAATTTTGCAAATTCATGTATTGTAAAGGTGATTTTAGGTTAGACAATGGACATAGAAGTAAGATTTATTGCAAAAAGGGGAACTGCAACACTAAACAGGTTATTTATATGTTCAACAATATGGAGAGACACACATGTTTAAATTTGTATTATTGGAAGTGATACCGAGTAACCCTAGGGGTGGTGATATCAAAACTCTTATCGCATACAGAGAAAGTTGGTGGCAACTCCTCTTGGATGCGACTACACCACCTGGATTAAATGACTTTATATCAATTAAAAGCCTCCTCATACAATAGCTATTTATTATTAGTTATATATTTATTTTACACATTGGTTTAGAAGTATAATTGTGGAACACAGAGGCATTTATACATTAATACATTTATATGTCAATCTTGGCACTATGGATTCTTTGATAATCAAGTCCTGTATTTACACATGATTAATGTGTTAATCATGTTCAATTGTATTTTCGTACTCTTGTATTCCCTTATTTACTTATTTATTCATTTATTTATTTATTTATTTATTTATTCACTCATTTATCCATACACTTATTTTGTATTTTACATTTACCTTATCTACATTTATTTCATATTTAATAGCATTCACTTCATATCCATTATATTCACCATATAATGTTTATAGTTGTTAGGTTTGTATATATATGTAGTGTAGTCAACTTTGGGCTCTCATACAACCTGTAGATATTCTAGTATGTTCAATGGTTATGTTGCCTTCATATTTTCATATTTATAATGGTTATATTGCGTACCACATGAATTCATGAATCTCAGCAGGTGCAATAATGAATTAATGCATATAGTATATAATGTATGTGTAGGGGTTTGTACATAAATATTTAAACATGTGCATAAATATTAATATACTAACATATTATAACATATTGTTAATATTTTACAATGAACTTTAGAATAGTATTGAATTTATCGCATTATATTATGATTCCATTTATTTTATATTTTTATTATTTTATATTTTTCATCTTTTCATTTCTTGTCTTGTTTTATTTCATTGTATTATATATTTTAAGTATGTGGCTTTAAGATATGATTTACTTCTTGGCGCCAAAAAGTTTATTTAGTTGTCTTGAATGTTTCTGCTTGCAGTTCTGAAGAAGACCAGTTTTTGGTTGAAAGCGCTAAACTGCGTTTAGCGTGTTGTTCGTGTTTGTCCTTGTTTGTGAAGTACGTTGTTTCAGGGGAATATTGACTGTGATTTTGGGGCGTTATGTGGATTATGTGGATTAAACATCTTTTTTAACCAAGAGACGTCTTTTGGCTGTTCCGCTTATTGGTAGACACCGGATTTACCTCAGACTTGTTGTCTTTTGGAAACCAGGTTTAAATTTAAAAAATCATAGTGAATTTAACTGGTTAAATTACAAGCTTGAATACCTAGGGGTATCAATAAAATCGTCTTGGAAAGAAACCATAAACATAAACTATAAAAAGTTGGTAGTCATGATGAAAGAATATATAGATAGATGGAATAAAATGTTTTTTTTTCTTTAGAAGAAAAACTTGTCTTAATAAATACGATCATTCTACCAAAAATGTGTTCTTTTTTCAAACACTAATAGCTTTGCTCTCAATGAAATTATTAAAACAGCTAAACTCCATGTTGTTAAAATTCTTATGGTTTACACAAAAAACAGGAAATGCTTACACATGGCATTATAAAAATTGGGATGAGGGAGGAATGTCATTTCCGAATTTAGAGCTATATGCAGAGGCTATAACTCTTAAATTAGTAACACGATGGTTAAACCCTAAGTATAAATCAAATTGGAAAAATCTTCACATTACTTCTCTCCTTTACAAATATAGATTCAAAATTAGAAATAAGTATGTTTTCAGAAAACATTAAAATCTTTCTAGTGTTAAAAGATAATATTTATAACACAAATAAAAATGAAAGATTGTCCCCATTTCTTAAATATATATTAAGTAAATTAAAAAAAACATTAAATAAAACATATCTGATGGAAAACTTTCATTTTTTAATGTTTCCTATAGTATATACAAAGAAATGTCTTGATTCATTCAATGTACCCAAAATCAGAGATATGGAAAACAATGGTTTAGTTTATTGGCACCAATTTCTGATAAATAATAATATTCAAGAACCAAACTCCCTTATGGCCAGATATAATAAACATAATAATAATTGGTTAATTATACAAATTTTCAGAGAATACTTTATAAATGAATTTAGAATACATCAATTGTCTAACATAGCATCTTTGCCTAAAATCCTACTACTCCTATATGAAATAAATATGTTAAATAGTAATAAAACCCTTTCAATATCAAAAATATATAAAACTCTAAAATTAGATCTGCAAATACTAGTTTTGGAGTTACTCTGAAAAAATCAATAATTCCAGCTTTTCAGAGAACGATAAAAAGTAAATATTTAAATCAATATAACATAGAACAATGTCTCCCTTTTGGAAAAATTTTTCATGGAAATTTATTCCTAGAAGTTTTATCACCCCTCATAGAATTACAATAATCTCAAATAATGATATTAATAAATGCTGGAGGTGTGATGAGACATTATGTGCAGACTGAGAACATATGTTTGTTAAATATAAGAATGTAAACCAATACTGGTTAGAGTTTAAAGATTTTATAAAAATATTGTGGTCAGATAGGTGCAAAATCTCAGATTCATTGTTATTATTTAATGCCCCGATACATGCATGTATTCCAGTTACTCAAATATATCTTCTTTGGTCCTTACTTGCGATGGCAAGAAAAGTTATTACAATAAATTGGAAATCTAAAAAGATTCTTTTATTTATGGATTTTATTGTGTTAGCTAAGATTGTATGTCACAGGGAATTACAAACTCTATCTTTAAGAACTAATAGAATGACACATAAGAAAATATCTTGGTTAAAACTTAAAAAAAATATTAGATAAAATGTAAATATTGAAGGTCAGAAATGTGCTAAAAACTAACTCATCCGATTACAGTAGCCCTAACTGGATTAACCTGATGCTATTGATAGGAAGACATACCCACATGAACTTTGTATCTGAAAATATTCTCCAAACACCATTATTACTGTATTGAAGTATTTGTCTTCAAGCACATTTTTCAAGCATGTATCCCAACAAATCTAATTCTGCTAGGTGTCTTCAACATCTATACAACTGACACAAAAATTAACTAAATGGGTAAATGCCTGGCTTAATGGGGTCTAAATCAATTTGTCAAGCAAATCATTACACCGCATTCATTAACAGGTAATCACTAAACACTTAATTGCTTTATAATCAATTCTCTACATGGATGTCAGACTGTTCATGTTCTCTCTAAGATGTAAAGTGTTCTCTGCCTGGTTATTTTTCACTTTCACTTCAAAACTGTGACCTGAAATAATAAGAGGAAGAATAATGTCATAAACAAAACTATCCACCCTGAATGACATACCAAAATAAACAGCTCTGTACTGAAACTAAACCCAATCCAACCCAAACAAGCATTATTAATACTCTTGACACAAATCAAAAATAGCATATTTGCATTATTAAGGAAAGTGATGGGACAAAGATGTCACCGGATCTCTCCTGAATTTATAAAAAATGATGAAACAAAGAGCTGTTGCATGGAACCTATAGAAACAAAATTGTACTGACAAAACAACCCACCAACTTTACCTGAAGCAAAGAAAGAAAACTAGAACAGTAACTAATTCACCAAAGGCCACATACCGCAGAGAAAAGCAAATAATACATACAGCATTTTGAAACACAGCTGTATTATAGTGACAGTTCTCTACAAGCAAATTTTTCTATACAAGCTGATAATCTGCTTTCCATTTTAGAAAAAATGATGGAGAACTGCAGTTTGTGATTCTAATTTACTTAGTCAGTTAGTCAGTAAGTTCGCTAACTGGGTGCACCGAGTATAAAATGAGCTTTGTTTCTTGACAGTTGTAGAATAAGATAATGATAGCTGAATGGTATACACATTTGTGGATTAATATTAGACTAAAGACTTAGTACAGACTATGTACATTAGTTTAAGATTAGTTCTGTTTAAGTTAACCTGTGTCAAAACATGTACATTTATAGTTTTCATTCAGGTACTGTACTGATATCTTCCTGAAGTTCAGATAATTATTTGCAAACAGCAAAGGCTACTTTTTAAAGAAAATACATTGAGCATGTTCTGAAGAATTGGTTTTGAAAGTTTGCTTTCACTGGTAGGATAGATTTTCATGCTGGGCATGTGACATTAGGCATCAAAGCAATCCGGGGTTTAGCCAGTGAATTCATTTTGCACTCACAGATGCTTTTTGCTACCACCCCCCCCCCCCAATTAACCTGGCATTTACAAACTGTTCATATTACCTGAGCCGTTGCCCTACCCCAAATCAACTTAACTGTGTGTAACATCTTCAGCTGCTCAGTCAAAAACTATTAGAGGTACTGTTTTATCCTCTCTGTAAACAAGCTATATACATGTCTTTAGAAGTTTTAATCTAGATGGTTATAGACATCATATGGCTTGGTAAAGCCTCAGTGCTTCTAACAGGTTCAGGAAAAAAAATTCTACTCTTTAGACTACAAACAGTATGTCTGGCTACACCCGTGAAAGCAATCCTTAAAGATCATGTGCAAAGGTTTTTCTCTGACATTTCTTTTTGCTTTATGTATGTTCTCATTAGGTAAAGTGAGTTTACTGATGTTAAAATGCACCACTTTCATTTTAACCAGAAAGGAAAGGTGAATGCACTCTAAGCACAATAAGTAACCAAGAAAAATTTCCAATATGCAAAAAAATTGGAACAAATCACAAAATTTACTGTTCTACTAATTCTGACGAAGTCTGTATTATTTTTATTCAGGATGAAAGCAAAAAATCTTTTCACAAGTACTTAACATTTTATGGATGGCACAATGGTACAGCAGTAGCATTGTCACCTCACAGCAAGAGGTTCTCTCATTCGGTTCTTGGCTGGAGTGTCTTCTGTGTGGAATCTGCATGTCCTGCTTGCATTCTTGTGGGTTTCCTCCGGGTGCTTCGGTTTCCTCCCACGTTACAAAGACATGCATTTGGAGTGTTTCTCCCTGGGCATCCGCTGAAAATTGGCTTTGTTCCATGTTGGACTTTCCCAGTTAACAAATGTTAAATAAAATGTTGTTTTTTTACTTTAAAGATATGTTATTATTGACAGTACATTTTGTGTATTACTCCAGTTTTGTGCACATTGGACTTTTTTCTTGGTTACTGGTTTATGTTTTAGTTACTTCAGTGGAACTGTGTTTATTAAGTTTAATAAAGTCACTTGTGTTTTCTGTATACTGAACAGCTGTCCATTTACCTCCTAAATCTGTGTCGTCTGGCTCTGCCTTCTGATGTTGCAAAATTAAGTAGGAATGTTTTCTGTACTCTACAGCAGAGTTCAGTAGAAAGGGAACAGGATATGCAATACAATGACTCACACAACAAACCCATAAATAAACGATATCTGCACTTTAAACAATTAAATCTCAAAACTTTTTTCACCTGTATCAGCAAAACTCCATGAATAGAAAACTTATTCCTGTAACATGAAGAACTGCTTACAAACAGCTCCCACTGTCACAACATTTAGAGCTAACCTCCACTGTACTAAACATGCCTTTTTACCATTACTGCCTCACTTTAGCGACCTCTCACAACTCATGTAAAGAAAGTAACCATCACTCCAAGTTCAAAGGGGAACTTAAAATGTACCTGTTAATATAAGCCAGTGTACCTGCCTCTTCACTGACTAGTGACCATGTCACCTAATGTCTTCCTTTTTTCATCTGTCTTGCTTTATTTCTCCTGATTTTCCACTGATTTTTGAATTATATTATATTGCACGTAACATAAATGTTGGTCATTTTTGACTTATCTCTATCATAAGTTCAAATTTCTACTATTATCTTAATGGCCATGCTTATCCTAACAGCAGTATACATAGTTTTTGTATCAACTGTAAAACTATCTTCATCTAGGCTGTGCCTGTAAATGGTCAATTTTAATCAGTTTATCTATTTTTCCTCATTTTAGAGTGCAATCATGGTGATCTGTGAAGTACAAGTACATTCCTAGTTAAGTGTATTGTACTTGCCATACAGTGTAAAACCACAGGTGCCATACTGTAGTAAACAGGCTGTCCATCATAGTGTAGCAAACAGCTGTCTATTATAGTGTAGTAAACAGTTGTCTGTCATAGTGTAGTAAACAGCTGGCTACTATGGAATGAGTGACGTACTGCATCTTGATTTTCACAGATTTGCAAGTTATTCTGGATGTTCTCTTTCAAGCACTAATCCCTTGGTGGTATGAGATAAAGGTTCAGTGTACAGTACAGCTCATTGAGTCAGTTCACACTTTCTCCTTAAACGTTATCAATTCATCGGTAGACAACTATTTATTACATTGTATACTAAGCACTAATGAGGTTTTGGAACAAACTAACTTGTCCAGAGACATACTTGCTAAGGGTATAGAGTGTTAAATAGGGTGTGGGGTGAGTGTTTTAGGGTAGGGATTCAAGGTTAGTGAATAGAGATACAATTATTTAGTTGGAAAAGGAAGGGTTATAAGGGGACTGTAGAAGAAGTGAGGTAGATATAGGGTGGGACTTTGGAGTTTATAGGAGTGTAACTGTTGGGAGGAATTGCCTTTGGCATGGACTTGTTACCAGCTCTCCCTTCCCACTTTTTTCTTTTATTTGTTTGGTATGGTTATGGAGGTGGGTATTGGGTGGAGAAGAGGTTCAGGCTTGTCTGTCTTCTGGTCCTCCTTCTGGGTGTTGGGGTTGATGTAATGACTTGGAGAAATAAAGTGAGTGGTAGAACACTACTTGAATGATGAAAATAAGTGAGCAGAGGTATGGACTTTGCATGTTGTGATTACAAGGTTATTGTGTTATAAATAATATTTGACATGATGTAAAAAAGTTATGTTTAAATTAATAAATGTCATCGAATCCACTTGGTGTCATGTGTATTACTGAAGGGGACTGGGACAATAAGACTTACTAAGAATCGTACCCTGATTCACCTTACTTTTGTTACATTCTATTTAAATATAACTGTGTTTATTTTTTTATTTATTGTTTGACTAACTGATTGTGCTACATTTTGTTTACTTTGTAATAAAATCTGCTGCAGACTACAGAAAGGGTGCCAGCCAACCCAATACAGCCTGTTTCTCCCTACTAATGCATCTTCAGAAGGTGTGGCTGTATGACATGGAATCAGGATGCGACTGAACAGTTTTTCAGAATAAAGTAAACAGAATACAGGTTTTATTAAACTTAGCAATATAGGCTTACCAAAAGTAAATAAAGTAAAAACTGCACATCTTAGAACCAGAAATCATAATTTACATGATGTAGCCATAATTATACCAAAAAGAAATGGCAGAAAAAAAAACTTTGCCCATGATCTTTAAGCAACACAGATTCATCCGATAATCATACAAAGTCATCACCATAACTAGAAATGAAAGAGCATCGTGAAAAGTATTTTGTTTTATTTTATTTTATTTTTTTAATTTTATTCCTAATAAGATAAACCTGCTTGGTGCATGAGCTTCTTTCCCAGGCATCTTGACAGTACTTACTGCTTATGTGATGTTCAGGGTTACAAGTTTAAATGGAAAAGAATTAAACCCATGAAGGCAGAATGAAGCTAATTAACAGCTCATAGGTTTAGCTGTCCGCACTAAACCTACACACATGTAGAATGTAAGTGATGCTCATATTTCACATTTCCGGCAAGTGTTTTGCCGTTTTTCCATTTACTCTGCATGTTCACGGATTTCCCTGAATGCACTTTATTCTTTTCATTGTCAATTATGCTCGTCTTTTTCAATCCTGCCATCATAGGTGTAACACCTTTCTAAATCTCTCCATTCATATTTTACATGCTTTCAATTTGTGCGATTGTACATTCTTGCAATAAGGTAGCATTATAACGTTTGGACTTAGGAGTCCCTTTAAAATAGTAAATGCTTTCAAATAATTTTGACTTGGACATAAGCTACTGCATGTTATAAGAGGCTATTTTGAAAATTACTTTGTCTTGTCATTAATATTTTTCTTCCTTTCCTGCGCAGCATTTTCTAGGTCTCAGTCCATGTGTCTATTACAGGTCCTACTTTCTTGAGTGACAAAATCTTATAACAGGTCACATTACTTTGAGGCAAATACATTTCAGATTTCATCATGCACTGGATTAATATGTTTTTTTCCATTACAGTATATACTTCACCCTGTGAAAAAATGCTGTTTTTTTTCTCCAAGATTTCCTTGATAATGGTATAATTTTGCCTCAGGATTTATGTTTTTTTTCCTAAAAGACTATATTATGCTTTTTAGGACCTAAACATTCTTGATTGCTGAAAATAAAGACAACATGGCCAAGATTAGTGTTCCATTGATATACTCTAATAGGATTGTTTGATGCTAAAATCATTAGGAGGAAAAGGATGATGTGCTTTTCAAAAGGGGTTAAAGTACTCACACTCAAAATTAAAAAGAAAAAGTGAATATGGCACTGTAGCACTGTAGCAAAGTCAAATCCTGGTATTTGTGGACACAGTGGGCAGATGCAGGCAAGCATGTTTTAAACAACTTCTTATATTCCACGGAGGAAGCATGAATTGTGATAGTCATTTGTGTTGTACAATACACATTCTCATGTCAGGAGTGGTACAGTGAAGTACATATTATAACCATGGTTGTGCATGAGATGGAAGGTAACACTGGGCAGTATGTCACACTACACAGTGGATTGATGTAAGGCAGGTTCTTATGGTACATTATTCCTTGTTAAGTGCATTTGTGTAGCTACTTGATAAGGCATGTTGTTTCTTAGCATGCTGCCTTATAGCACAGGAGTTGTGAGTGGTAGAACATACATACATAGTACAACAATGTGTGCGAAGCAGTCCTTTGGATGGGGCAGGACGACATTAAGCAGCATGACAGTGCTGCACATTGCAGTGATATAAGGCAGCTTTCCATGGTACCTTGTGCCTTATCAAGTAGCTACACCTAACTATTTGCTAAGCATACTGCATTTTAACACAGTGCCTTATATCACTGTGTGGTCCATTGTCATGCAGAGCTCTGTTTGAAAAATAAATCACATTTGTTAGACATGATGGCAGACTGGATTCATTACCATACTATAGTAAGGAAGTGATGTACTCCTGTTTCTGCTCCCATTCGTGTGAATTTGTTAGCATCACAAATGGTTCCATGATTAGGTTTTCAGTAACAAGAGCTTCACCTGTACTTTAGGGATCCATTGCTAGTAGTCATTTCCCTGCAATGAAACAGAGGTGTTGTGTACTTTGAGATTTTACAGGACTATTATGCTACATGGCACTGTCTTTTATGCAAGATATTCTGAGGGGGATCTGAATTGCTGCTCCTACAGTACTGGTCATCCATTTGTATGAAGTGGACTGCTATAGTTTATGCCATTGGAACCAGTAAATTCAACACTTGTATACCATTTATGACTTGTGTACAGTCAGGAGGTTGGCTCATTATCATAGGATACTGGCGTTTAAGAGGCTATCATTGTACTATGGAGCAGGACTGCACACGAGGGCCACATGTGCATTGGGTTTTGTATGCCATTCTATAATGTCAAGCTTGGGTCCATGGTGCGTAGTCTGTGCAAAGCAGCATGTATTGTTCGGTCAGATAGTGTATTCCTCTTCACTGTTTTTGGAAATGATGTTCTGACTGAACATCCTGATTCCTTAGTATTGTTATGAGATTGATGGATACAGTTACCCCCACAGCAAAGCAGTCGTCCTGTTTGCTACTGGTTAACTTTACTTCATAGCATTATTCAGATTTTGACTTTTCAGCAGTCACTATTGTCTTTATAATGCTTAATTGTTCTGCACAATGCCAAAAACCTTTTGCAAAAGCAATCTTCTCTAAATTCAGTCCAGCATTGCCAAGCAAGATGAGTAGCTTTTATCAGTTCTTCCTTCTAAAACTAAACATAATAGGAGATCTGTGTTAACAGACAAAACAATGTCACTGGCCTTAGACAGGGCTGAAATGCTGTCAGACCTGTGGTTCTAGACATGGGACTGACTGCTACATCACCTTTCCTAATTGTGCCTCATAGCCCACAAATGTGAAATTGTGTGACAAAATACAAAATGTGTGGAATAAAAATTCAGTACACTTAAATAGGAATGAGCAAAGTCTGAAAAGAGAATGATTTAACTCTTCCAACAAATGTAAGAGAAACAAAATATATTTAATGTGGCACTCAGAAGTTGTCAAATTCTTGGTTTATAGGAACACTAATTATGGCAAGATCATTCTATGTGAAGAAATCAAGGAGGACTATGGGTAGTAAATTAAAAAGAGGACTTTTTACGCAAATAATGCAATCTTGATAATTTTTTATTATGAGATACAGATAAGTCTATATTGCTTGCATCAAAGGAAAACTGAATATGTGATAAACAGTGAATATAAATATGCAATAAAATGTTACATTTATCAAAAGGTTTTTCCTTATTATGAAGGTGATGTGAAGGTCATATCTGTTGCATAAAGTGGATTATTTTTTGAGAAAATGCAAAACTGTATGCATGACCTTAGGGAAAAGAAAAAAGTCATTTATGTATGTATTATTGATGAAAATGAAACAGCCCATTAACTGAAGCAATGAAGCACTGCCTGCTGAGGATGCAGAAGTGATGGCAGCTTATACTGCATAAAACAAGTGGTTATTTATACCTATTTAAACATAATTCCTTGTCATATACAGGGAAATGCATGTAAAGCCTTCAGAAATCATTTTTTTAAGGGACTAATTTCCACCCGTGGAAAACATGAGACTTTGCTGAACAGGGAACTGTTCCAGATGTCTGGTTGCAGTAATACCAATGATCAAACACAAGTCGGCAATTTATTAGGCATCATATGCTATGTCAGTATAGAATGGTAAGTTACTTTTATTTTTCTAAATATTTAATATTCTTGAAATAACATCATCTTCTACTAAACATCTTCTGCTCAGTCAGGCTTCTTTTAGTACTCTTGCTTGAAGTTTATGGCTTATGCCATGTCATATCTCTTTCTTAGCACAGCTGAAATAAAAGGTGGATAAATAGTTAAAGAAAATAAAAGGCAGGCAATAAAACAAAAACCATGCATGGACATATAGGTGACCTTAACTCACTCGTTGTGCTCAGTCTGAACTTCAGCTTGGCTCACCCTCTTTACCTTAGGACTTCCTAGTCCACCACAATCACAGTAGACTCCTAAGTAAAGTTCAACCCTTTCCAGACCTCTAGCAAAGGTATCCCACATAGTTCATAACAGCTCACACATTACTCATAGTAGCTGTCCCCGAAGATGAAGGTACAGGTTGAGTGACCATTCATCTATTTAAAACATGGCACCTATACAGCTACTGTTTATTCAGAAAGGGCAGTAAGGATCCACAGACTTACCAGTTAGGGCTAAAGACATAATATACATATAGCCTTATCGTGTCTAATTGTGTTCTCCGTGTGCCTCACAGACTTGTATGCCCTGCCACTGTCAGTTGATAGTGATTTGCCTTGCTTTACCTTGTGCCACCAGTAGGAGTCAGACACAGGAAATGGTACTTCCTTTATCCAAAAAAAAAAAGTAGAACCATTAACTAGGTAAGGCTACCCACAAACCAGTAACCACAGGACAAACCAATGAGGGAGTTTACTGAAAAAATGAAATGACATGAAACACAATTTTTTTTTTGTTAAGATGCACATGAAAATGGACTATCACATAAAAATTATGCAAAACTGTATATCTTACAAAATACACAGCAGTGCTAGCTTTTGTGTATAACATACAATGTAGCTTTTGTGTATAACACACAATGCTAGCTTTTGGACATAACCTAATCTTCTATTAGTCTAAAACCATTTATAAATTCTAAAAATAATCACATAACTAATTAACAAGACCATTCAAACTAAAACACTCATTCACAAGCATTTGTTTATATAATAATGATGATAACAAAGTAGAAAGAAAACATTAAAAAAAAAGTAAACTAATTTTAAGTAATGCAAACAAAAAACTTGTTTATATGTAGTTCTACGTGTTAACTGGTCACTACTGAATCATCTGTTGGCAGACAAAGGTTATTTAATTATTGGTTATCTGGGACAAGATTAGTCTGATGAAGTTAACCTATTTGTGAGAAAGAGAGAGCATAATTTATAAAACTTGACCCTGTATCCCTGGAGTGCCAAGTTTGTTTTGGTGCTTGCGCATTTGTATACCTCTGTGGAAAAAAATAAATAAAGATATATATATAAATATATATATATATATATATATATATATATATATATATATATTCACTTTAGAAGCTTCAAATACTGAAATATCGAAATTCAGTATTTCAAGCCCATAAAGTGGAATCCTGAGAAGAGAGAAAGCTCAGATGCGCGAAATTCAAAACGTCAAATATCGGAGGTTTTGAATTTCGTGGTTCTGAGTTTTCATGGTTTTAAATTTTCAACTTTATAGCTTCAAAATACTGAATTTCCACATTTCAGTATTTCGATGATATAAAGTGAATCCATATCCAAATCCAGATATATATATATATATATATATATATATATATACATATATAGACATCTATATATATCTATGTCTATATATGTATATATCTATGTCTATATATATACATATATAGACATAGATATATATAGATGTGTGTGTGTGTGTGTGTGTGTGTGTGTGTGTATGTGTGTGTGTGTGTGTGGAGAGAGAGAGAAAGAGAAATAAACATAGATACAAAGAAAAGCTAGAAGTAGTTGTCTCTTAAATATCTATATGAGACACTGTACGAGGTCAGATATGTGGCTAGGGGTGGGGTAGAATTAGTATTAGGGTTAGCACGTATGAGTAAGCTGGTGCAGCAGGTTGAAGGATAAGTTAGACATATTGCTGTTGCAGACACAGTGATATGACCAATCAAAATCTTTTAAAATCCATCCCTTGGGGAAGCACATGATTCCCCATCTTTTCGATAGGGATCAACTTATAGAAACATTAAAGTAGCAAAGAGTTATCAATAAGTTTAAAAGTTACAGATAATTTGTATCAGAGACATGATGATAAACCCAAAAATGATTGCCCTAGTTTGCAGTAAGCCAATGTGCATACATCTGTCATCTAATATGCATGCATACCACTCTCTCATTATTTTGTAACATGATTCTTTTAATACCTGGGCTATATAGAGTTTTATAATAGTTTTCCAGTTTCATCTAAGTTGCTTATTTTGCTAGAACCTGGTATTTTTGTCTTCCCTAAACCAAATGTTGCCTTTTGTTGCAACTTTTATAAAATATGGCATACACTATGTTGCATGGCATTGGTAATCGCATGAAGAGAAGTAGAACAAATGTTAAAGAAAATCCATTAAAAGTGATGAAGCTCCAGATAAATTCAAAAAATATTGTTTACCTCTATTCAGACTGAAGTAAAGTATTCAAGTTATCTTTTGGTGTTGAAGCCTTACTCATGTCACCATGTGTTTGTGTTTATGGTGCAATGGTTTGTGTTTTCTGTCACAAAAGGAAGGATTGTCAGCCCATTTTTGTAAATAATCATATGTCATTTGTGAATATCAACATGATTCATATGCTTGTGTTACAACAGAATTAGAACAGTATGTCATATTGTACAGAAGTGTGCGGAAGAGATATTTTGTAAAATACTGAGCAGTAATGTATATACAATATTGTAACTGTTTATTTGTATATGTATTTTTAACAGGGGAGGCTGAAACACAGGACATTAACTTGCAAAACTTCAAGAAAATTGTTGAAATTAAATTGTTTGATAACTGCGCCATAAAAGATGTTTTCAAGGCAGTAAGGAGACAGGATGTTTAAAACTAGGGAGCCTTCTGCATTGTCTTATGTTTTATTGTTTTATGTCTTCCAGCAGCTGCAAAGATCTAAGGGTTATGTATTTTTCACAGGTAGATGCTAAAGGGTGGCAGTTTCTAGCAATGGAGGTTTAGCTTGGGAACTAAAGAGAGATGACAAGAAGTGATGTCATGCTGCAAGTATCCCAGCAGCAATATTTGAGATATTAATTTAAGAACTATCTGAGAGAGAGACTGTGTATTTTGTAGTTTGTCCTGGACTTGACAAGATCATCCACTCACCGCATCTGCCTTGCCTTGTTTTGTAAGTAAGTCAACTAAGGTACAATAAATTCTCATAGATACAGTTAGGAATATAGTGAAGTATAGCTTAAATGTTTTTTTTATTTATTTGAGACTGTCTTGCAATGTTGCTGTAAATATTTACCTTGACTTTGAACTCTGAATGAACTGATTGTTTACTGAGTATTGTCTTGTTATTTTATTATTTATTATTAAATATATTTAAACCTTTCAATTGTAGCCAGTCTGTCTAGAGATATTTAATACCTTAGAGTACTTGAATATCTATCTGGTGACACTGTACAGGCCACTCCTAAAAGCCTTGCTCTTGGTCAAACTACCATTTGGATTAATAGTGACATTACACAGTAAGATTGAACACCCTTTGTTAAGGGCCTTAAGTAGCTGATAAGTAGTGGCTGGTGGCAGTGAAAACTACCTTATTGTCTAGGCAAAAGGGGACATAGCTAGTAAGCCTGTGCCAGCCTTTCCTAGGTGTGCATGTGTGTGTGTGTGTGTGTGTGTGTGTGTGTGTGTGTGTGTGTGTGTGTGTGTGTGTGTGTGTGTGTATAAATCAAACCTCAAAGTGTATGTGTGTAAGCTACTTGGGCAGGGACACGAAGCTCTGCTTAGATAGAGAGGGTGCTGGAGGTCTTGGCTTGGCCACTCATCTGAGATCTGAACCCTATAGCTCTGCCAGTGGGGAGTTTTATTAGGATCTGGAGAAAGAGGGAGAAACCTGCCCCAGACTGTCTGTGGTCAGTGTACATTTAAAAGAAATTGCACTTTACTGTGTGTGTACTTGTCATCCTCCCAGTGTGTACGTCCCTAACTGTTGCCAGTTGTGAGGAATGAAGCTCCTTGATTATTGGGCCAGAGCTTGGGTGTCACATTTGCTATCCATAATTATTAAGAAAAGGAAAGGAAAGGAAAAGGGAAAGGAAAGGAAAGCAAAGGAGAGGAAAAAGGAAAAGAAAGGAAAGGAAAGGAAAAAAAGGAAAGGAAAGGGTTTAAACTTTTTTTATCATTTGTTAAGGTATGCGATGCAATGAATTTTTATCACAGATCTGCTCATCTCACAGCTTTAGGACAGAAAAATATATATGATGACAGCATCTCAGGCACATGTATGTTTAGATATAATACAGGTGAGGACAATTTTTAATTATCAAATACACAAATAATCAAACTAAAGAAAATCAAACTCAAAAGTCTGAAACTCAAAACATAGACCTTCTGTAAACACATTAAAATAGCTTTTAAACAGGGGGGAAACAATACTCTTGGTACCCCCAACACCCCATGTTAAGGACATATACCAACTCAAAGATCGCACTACAGCTGGGACAAGGCAAAACCCCACTCCCCCATTGTACCAACCTAGTAAGCTTCACACTAACCCAAATGCTACCCCTTCCCCCAACCCTAACCCTGCACCTTAATGTCATTAAAAGCTTCTTATAACACTGCCTGTACACAAGACAGACTCAGACACACAAACATTCACAAACACACACTAACAGCACCCCATCTATCCTTAACATTACCCTTACCCATACCCTAAAATGCACTCACAACACCCATCTTTTACTCATCCCGACCTTAAAAAAAAAAAAATGGTCTGTTTTACACTATCTTATGATGTATATTACACTTTTGCAGTTTCCTGAATGTATGAATCTCACTCTTGTATTTTACCTCTACATTATGTAACATTTAGTGTATTTTGTAACCTTTATAGTATTGTATTGCTGTTGGAGCTTTTCTCCCCGGGCCTCCACTGAAAATGGGCACTTCTCGGCCCAGTGGACCACCCCGGTAATCAAACTGAAAATAAATTAATTAAATAAATAAATAAATCTTGACACATGATCTCATCCCGCCCAACTCCACTTACCTGAATCAGCTGTATCAGCATTCCATACCATCAACATATCCATCGTTCGACCATCCATACCATCTAAATTAAATCTCACACTGCAGTTGTTGAACAAAAGTACATTCAGTAAAACACAGAGAAGCCATACTATATGCATACATATGTATGTAGATTTATATATATATATATATATATATATATATATATATATATATATATATATTTTTTTTTTTTTTTTTTATATATATATATATATATATATATATATACATTATGTCATTATGTCTTACAAACTTGTGAAATGTAGCATGCCTGAATTCACTGTATATATGATGGAGAAAATTGAGGCAAAGCTCTGTTATGCTAGTTGTGAAAGAACAGAAGTTTATGTATGAGGCTTGGCTACCACAACCATTTTAGTATTCTGAAGCCTAAAGCTGTTCTCAAACCTGTAGCATACACTGACTTTATCACCTATAATCAGGTCACTCTTAGGAGAAGGTCAATTAACAGCAGATTGAAACTTTGATGCATTGTTTGTCAATTGAGTATAATGTAGCAGAACATAATTGGATGTTACCATTTATTCTTGCTTGAGAAATATTTTCAAATCAAATGCACATATTGGGAAAGGTTTACTTTATTTACAAAAGACATTCACATGGGTGCATTATTAATATTAATTGTTTGCACTGCAAGTTTGTGCTAATGATTGTAGCAAGACAATGCATATTTCAGTGAGAAAGTATTGCATATTTATTACCATGAGTAAAGGCTCAGGTTATATAGCTAGGTGTCTCTGCAACATTCTAGGTACTCACCATTAAAATGTGCTATACCTGCGTAAAGGGAAAAGATTTATCTTAGCCATTGATCCTATCCTATGTCAGGTACAAAGCATTGTAGTTAGTTCAGGTAGCCACAGGCTAGTTGCTATATATTTTTTGCTCTCTCCCTTCTGCATGCTCTCTCTTTCTCTCTCTCTTTTTTTTTTTTTTTTTGAGACTGTCTGTTGTGATAATTCTGTGGTTGCAAAACTCAGATGCAAAATGTAAGCAGTGTATTATATTTTTGTGGTAATGACATCTGTGTCCCAAGAGAGCTAGAGAGAAATAACTGTAGTCCATATCTGTAAAAAACACATGTATATCCTAATATGATACTTTTACCACATATGAATTCAATGCTTATTTTATTTTCCTGGCGGAAGGGCACAGAGTGAATGATTTACTGATCTACTATAATGTTCTTATTTTAGTGTAAAAACAGGATTTTCATGACCCATAATCTACATTTAAAAGTTACTTCAAAGCAGATAAAATCATATGCTTAAACTGGAATTTGTCTTTTTATGATAAAGTAATAGTAAAGTAAAGGTAGAGCCACAGTTTCATATACTGAGTTGTTCAGATAAACTATTCATAAAATGTGAGCTTTTAAAGGTAAAAGGAAGATGGTTGGTTACTGAAGCTTCGTAGAATGGATTAATCTTAGGTCTAACTGGAAGGCTTTTATAGTATGCAACAAGTGTGAAGCATGTTAACATTTCTCACTTGTAATTAGAACTAATTAGAACACAAAATCAAATACAGCATGGTTTTGGGCTGCAGAGGATGCTGTATAAACAAGAGAGACAGTGGACACACTGCAATAAAATGACAAAGGACAGAATCAAACTGGGAGCCTCTTAGGAAAAATCATATGAGAATTCTAACCAGCTACTTTATGCCATACTAAATGCAAAATGATCCAAGCTTTTAAGTAGTTCTTTTGACTCTCTTTTCTCTGTTCCATGATTTGAAAGGCTAATTCCAGTTCCAGGCTGGAGTAAAATAAGATCAGCAATTTAGGGTCATATATTACTGCTGGAGTATGAGAACAGGAGGGCACATCCTTAAATTCTGAATAGTACAACTTTGCTGTAGTTCTAAATAGTATGCTTACTGGAAATAGCATGTTAAGTCCATACAGATGGTAATAAAGTACATTTGCTTGCATATGACAAATCAGACATTCTTCCAGTAAAAGGATTTTACATGAGGGCAAAATACACACAGTGTAGAGAACTGCCCACTGTATTCTGCATAACTAACAAAACTACCATCAAGATCACCAAACTTCAGTTTTAATTTATATTTCCTTTCCATGAACACCCGTACTGCCAGGTGTGACTGGAATGCCATTTGGATGGCATTTAATGAAGTAATCATTAATCAAATGAATACACACACATACACATGCGCACACACACACACACACACACACACACACACACACACACACACACACACACACACACAAAAACACACTTTTTATTTTGCTCTTTCTCACATATAACCTTAATTTTCAGTATAAACCTGCTAATGTGTGATGATTTCTAGCTCAATTAAAAACAAGTCTAATATCTGATGACTATAGACCATCATATTCTATGGCCATTTAGGATACTCTTTTATCACCGCCTAAGCAGACACTCATACAAATGACACCCTTTAATCTGCAGATATCAGCATTACTCTATGTCGTTTCCTTGTTACATTAAATAAATAACCGATGCGTATGACAATGCTGCAATTCTAAGACTTCTTGCTTACTTTGTGTCATTTTCATGACAGGAGTAGCCATAAGGTATTGATGGGATTTACTGACATCTGCTATTTATAACTATTTAAATATGTCAGAATTTCCAAGTGTTTTCCCATGACAGAATGCATTTCAGTCAGCAAATGTGTCACTGTCAAACTCTAATGAAATCTTCACTGCTACCCTCTTCATTGAGCAGTGCAAACATTTATTTCTCATTAATTACCCTGATCTTCACTCACTATAGATTTCTGTTCAAGACTGCACTTCTTCTGGAAAGCTTTTGCAGCATTTTAATAAATGAATATTCATGAAGTGCCAATGATGTCCACTCTTGATCTGGATTTTGTGAATGGAAAACACGTCCAATATTGATCTTAGTTTCAGTTTGCTTATAACTGAACAGTGTGCATTAATTTGTGTTTATTGACTAGACTCAGCAAAACAAATACCTTAATGTTCAAGCCTTACACAGAGTTTACAAAAACATAATTTTGCTGTACATAACCTGTTACTGAAAACAATTTATTTTTATTTTTCCTGTATGGAGAAAACTATTTACAACAATTGGGAATACCTGATTTGTTACTGTTTTGTGTACCACTATCAGATGTAAACCACTGTAAGAATATTGTGTTGCTTCTATCACAAAGGTGTACAGATTTTAACAGGAAATGTATTCCTCAGCTGTTACACCAGAATGCTGAAATGCCACGTAGGTACATGACATACCATACATAAAAGAAGTAAATTTTCCTTACTCAGCTTGGCCTGTGTTAAGAAAGGTGCCAGCTACTAATATGAGTTGTCAGCTGTTATTGACTGAAATACCTAGAATTCTTTCAGCTGTTTGGAGCACAATGCAATCAATATTTTTATAGTTTAGAATGATGTGAAATCTTTATAGTGACCAGGGTGAAGTGTTGCAGTACACTACACTTGAGGTTTCTAGATGATTAGTTTGAAGGTTATTTAAACAAGACTTGCAGGGGTGTATAAGAAGCTACTGCAGCATGACCATTTTCATAAGCTGTGATAAAAATATATGTAATGACAGGACAGGTTACTTCTAGTTTCTAATAAGGGATCTATCTGTAGAAAGGTGTGAGATACCTGTTTTGGCAAGGGTGAATTCACTGAGTGTTTTTTTTTCTGCAATTTCTTTTAATTTCAGTTTGTTGAAACTGCTTGCAGTTGTATTGTGGAAGCTAGTAGTGCCCTACCGTGGCTTTTTATATATGTTTCCACTGTAGTGTCAGTGCCATTGGTATGTATAAGTTAGAAAGGTATTGGAAGACAAGATCCTATGACCCTCCCCCTCAAAAATAACTTTCTTCTCTTTTTATGTTTTTTACGTCACACTTTTTGATATTCAAAAACTGATGAATCATGACTGTTTCTAGAATGAGTACAGAGAATACTGGTACAACGACATGACCCCTCCCCCATCTACTTAGGGGCTTGTGGGATGAATACATTATTAAAGCTTAAATTTATATATTGTTCAAGGTTTATTTTACCACAATAAAATACTTTTCATTCTTGCATGTATCCAAATGGGCATGAAATAGGTTTTAATATTACGAGGGAGAATATTGATTCCCCTTCCATTACTTTCCATAGATATATAGCAATTTTCTCATGCAGAGCATGCTGAAAAAGTAGGTTTATTTGGAATAACATGGGGTTTTGGATACTATTTTTAATAGGTGGCCTTCTGCACAGATTAGTAGAATAAAAATCACCTCTTGTCAGGCACATCACTACACCTTGCATATTATAATTGGCCCATTTATAAGTACACAACATTCATTTATCAATTACATAAAAGGAACTTCATGGATATTACAGCTCAGCTGTTACACATTAGGTGGGTCAACATCAGAAAATATATAACAAAGTTCTGACTCCTTGATAAATACTGATTAACCTACTGGAATACTGATTCTTAAGATGCAATACCTGATAAGATGAGGTTTATCTTTATCAACAAACTGGTCTAAAGCTATAAGTCCTTATTCATCTCAAAATATGAAATGTCCCTAGGCCTATAGCCCCTCCACATTCACCCTTACTGCTTTGAGAACTAGCTATCTCTCCATATCTCTATTGCTGTACATAAAATATTTGCAGTGAAGAAACAGCCTCAGGCTACATCCTTTTTTGTGTGTGATGTTTTGTGACAAAATGATTAGTGTTTTAAAGGAATACAGTTGTTATAAAAACAGAAGTTCCTTTCATTTGTTGTTTTGTTGAAGAGTTGACTTATCTCTGTCCCTTCTAGATCTTCACATCATTTTCTGTACACCCTAACTATTTGATCATGGCTGCTCCAATTTTTGCTGAAAGCTGTGGTTTCTTCTGTTGTTAAAGTTTTTTTTTTTTTTTCTGCTGTTGTTGATAATATATACATATATTAGACTGCAGGTGTGGGCACAAGCCAAACACTTCTTATGTGTCTCTTAGTTTGGACAGGAAAATTTTGACATATCTATGAGTCAGTCATGCCTTCTACAGTTAGTGTTAGAAACAATGAATTACTTTATTTCATTTGAAAAAAAAAACTCTATAATTGATGTGGCCTAGTGTCATCTTAAGGTCAACCCTCTCAGACTCCAGGATGGATCCCATGATTGACAAGAGGGAGTGATAAGAAGAATGTGAAAGACAAGAGAAAAGGCATCAGTATGTCAAAGCTCCTAGATCCAGAAGTGAAACATTAAAAGAATCCTCTTCAGGTTTTCCTTTTAGAAAAACTCTAGGCCAGAAAAGTCTTCTACTTAACTTGAATACTTTACTTCAGTCTGAAGAGAGGAACAGTCTGCTGATGCCTATGAGTCTGAACAATCCCCTGGAAAATCAGTCTGAAATAACTGTGTCTCCTTCTTTCCTCAATGAAAAGTTTAAAAATATGTGTTTCTTCCAGTCTGTCATAGGATCGTAGGTAAGTACTAGGCTAGCTGCCCTTGTGGGCCCTTATGGGCCATTGTTGGCCATTTTAAGCCTAGCCAGTTTCCCTTTATGTGCTTGAATTAACCAATCCTATTTGGTTATAAATAGGTCTTACCCATCCCATGGTAGAAACTTATATATTACCCCTAATTAGAATAACTGGGATCATACCATAGATAATTTGAGGGGACACATGCATGGGGTATAGCATTTAGGAGCAGCCTCTGTCCATTCATATTATAGTCCTTTCCAGTCATTCTATCCTTGCCACTGAACAATATTAAGAAAAGATGATAATGCAACAAAGACATCATGGCTCACTGATTTTATTCTACTTTTTTACTTCACAAAAATCACATTTAAGCAAATTGTTTACCTACTTGAACAGATTCCTATGGACTCATCACATTGATCAGACAATATCTGTCCTTGGTTCTTGTACTACTGCAGAAAGTCCATGACCAACCCCTCTAAATCTCATTTGCAGATTTTCCTCACAACTAGCACTATGCCAGATAATCAGAAATCCTCCTTTGACAGGCTATTACCAAAATAATCCAAGCCCTCTACTTGCAGTGACATCATCCTCATCTGCATCTCACTCACTCTTGATAAAATTCTAGAAAAAATAGACAACATACAACTTACCTACAAAACTACCAACTGTTCTCCATCAAACAGCTTTGATTCCTGGCTGGTAGGAGCACAAAAACATAAGTGGGACTCTCAGAACATAACAGCAAAGTATTTAACTTAGTTTTTAGCAGGGAACAACACTTGCTCCATTCCCTGTCATGTGGGAGCCACACCATCTAAACCAAAGTAATTTACACATACTTATTTAAAGATCCTTCTACTTCAGAAAAAAGGTAATTTATATTTCCCTGGTAATTACACTTAACTTTTTGCTGTTCTGTGGACCACCCTTATGTCTCTTGAATATACAAGTAGAAACCTCATCATATACAAATCAAAGCAACCAAAAATTGCATTATTCATCACAACACCCTGATAATTAAGCTTACTAGCATCGCTTGCCACATCAGCAGCTATGCTGCAAATTAATGACTAGCATCCTCTTTATTCTCCTTGATGTCATATACAAATCAGTATATTGAAAATAAAAATATTTCTGCACATTTTAGTTGTTGCTGTATGTTGCAGCAAGGCCTTAAGCAGGAACTCCTCCATGTACAGTCTCAGCATACCTACCTCCTACCAAAGGCAGAAATGCATAACACCATAATTTTGTCTATGACTTTCTGATCCCATACTCAACTGTCATCTCTAACTAGTAGCATGTTTTTTCTCATTTTGTTTCTTAAATGGTTACATTTTTAGTCAATGCAATTTTTCTCCTTGAATATCTTCTGTCATAATTCTTTATTACCTCTACTACAGTGTGAAGTGTCCATGTCATACTAGTAGTGCTGTTTTGTGATACCCACATGTGTATGCCTAATTAAACTTTAGGGTGCATAGACATCTGAGTTGTAACCTGTATTCATATTCCTGTTTTTCACATGGATGGCTGCTCAAAAGTGTTCCATTCTGCCCCATACCTCCATTCTAATCACCATTTTGGAAAGGTTTTGCTGTATGTTCTGTCATGACTTTATTTCTCTTTTCCAATATTATAAAGCGACTGCACACATTACTTCAAATAAGCGTTTGCCATGCCTTAAGCAATGTGAAGTTCATGTCAGCACACCTGGAGTCCACTCTCTAGCTCAGCACATCGACAACCTGATAGACTGACAATATTTTTCCACTATGTAGTTTATGATTGAGCTTAACAATATTTCTAATCAGTGGATAATTCTTTTCCAATTTAATACTCGAGACTATTCCTCTTAGAATGTATGCTTTATCCTAGAAGTTTTGCTGCATTACCACTGCTTAGATTAAGCTTTATATGTAAAATATATGCTCACCTTTCAGGATATACTAGATCTCAAAGAGAAAGGCCCCTTCTTTTTTGTTCAATGTTCTTGGTAAAACAAACACATTAGTTGTACTCATTAGTCACAATATGTTAAGTAACACACATTAATACACATGAAAGTATCAGTAATAACACTAAAATGTTAATTACAAAATCAGTTATTGACATTTCCCCAGGTTTTCCTTCTATAACTGCACCATATCAATCAGTTATGCTTTTTTCCATACTTGACATGTTTGGTCTCCACACCCTTTAATTTTCGCCCTACTCTCATTAACATAAAACATGAGATGCTCGATCTGGAGATGTCTGGGCTGCCTAAGCTGCTTCACATTCCACTCAGTCAAAGCAGTAGATCAGCCTGGATTAGTCCATCCCCTTTTTAATGAATCCACGTCACTTCTTCATTTAGAGGATATTAATATTCTGGAATCTCTGTTGATTACCACAAAGAATGTTTTGCATAAGCTTTCTTACAGACAGACTTGTAATTATCCGATATGCCAACCAAAAAATTTGTTTTTTGGAATCACCCTCACCCCTTTCTAGTTATGACGTACTACTATACTTTCCAAAGACAGAATGTGAAAGTTCTCTGGACGTTCTAATCTTATTCCTGCTAACTTTTTTAGCACAAGTAAACATTTATCTTATGCACGCTAAGCCTTAATTCCATCACTTCTTCTCCACGGTGTTACAATTCTATTTAAAAAAAATATCCAGAGGAAATGAACAAAGATGAATCTCTAACTGACTTCAATAAGTGGAATAATTGTAATACATTAAGCTCAGTAAGTGATGTTGAAAACATCAGATAATTGCAATGGAGAAATCATAGGTTCATAGGTTCATACTAGGCTATCTGTTACATTAACACTTCAGTGTCCTAATATCTCAAATCTCATCATTACAACGACTGCATAGATAATAAATAACACAGTTTTAAAACAAATGTTTGTCTACTTTTGGGCAAATACATTGTGCAGGTTATAATTGTTTATTTGATTGCCATACTAGATAGCAGACATAACAGGAAATGCATAATATTGAGTAACATTTTAAAAACAAATGCCACTTCCTGCTTGCACTGAGTAGGATCACAACAATTTACAGAAAGATTGCAATAACCACAAATCCAACTTTAGTTAGTGTAAAAAATGCATGTAAATGTTATTTGATGTTTTGCATTTTCTTATCTTATAGTTTAAACAACTTTATGTCTGTTGCTCTACCATCCTACATGGCTGACTTACAAACAGTTACTACACATATCAAATACATTATTTTGATAGGAATCAAATGCTGTATTGAAAAATTGGCAATAAAACAACAAACTGAAAACCTACATCAAATTCCACACATAACACCTTTACAATTTCCAAGCTAATATCTTAGAAAAAAACTCCCACCGGCTGACTTCAGGCAACGCACTCAGCATCTTTTCTATTTATTGTAAAATGCATAATTTAAAACTAAATGAAGTGGGCATGCATCTTTTTTATAAATAACTGGAATTTATATCTCTAGCTGAAGTTAGTTACATTCTACTCTTTACACAGCCTAGCAGACTGTGGATGTTGAGTACAACTAGGTCGTGTCCTAAAGCAATACGTCTTTAGCCATCATTTTTGTTTCCTTGCTGTGCACTCTGTGAATGTTGTTATAGACTCCATTTTCAATTCACCTTGAATTAAAATGGGTAAAAGCAGGATAAATGAATGTTTAAACAGAACAACAAAATAGGAGCGTCTCCATGTTATGGCTTGATTTTTAACTTGACTTACAGTAGTATTTTTGTTTTCATTTTTCTGTTACAAAATCCATTTCAACACGTTAAAATATGACATTATTGCTATTGCCATTTTCTGAGCATATGAATGACTTTCAAGTTTAGCACTGTATAAAATAATGGACCTTTTGGGTGGGGTGGGGTGGGGTGGGGTAGGGGGGGATAATATCAACTTCCAGCTTTGGGCCTCATAACACCCCTGAACAATCTACTATTGCCTTATAATGGTCACCATATCAGTTATTTTCCCTCTTTATCGAGCAATACTGTATCCTGCTAAGTTCCGACATTTACTAATGTATCAAAGATGCTGTAATAAATAATTTGCATCTAATAAAATGAGACATTAGAAAATGTAATAAGCAAGTTTGTAGATGTTGAAATCAAGTAATGATAAACAACTGAATGGTAACATTACATATCAAACATAAATCACTTGACATTTAATTAACTAAAATGCTAGTTTTTCAGGTATTGATTCAGCAGTTGTTTACCACATAAGAAAGTGCACAGTGCATTGAGATGAAATGCTGATAGCCAACCCTTATCCTTAACATTTTAATTCAGCAATATTTCTACTGGTGATACATAGGTGCCATCTAATAAAAACACCACAGTGTACATTGGTGCACCTTATTATATGATGTTTGACCATCAAACAAAAGAATATTCAGAATTTGAAAAGTTTCACTTTAAGAAAACAGTAGAATTTTATAGCAGAAAACAAACTAAAATAAGAACTGTGGCATATAAAATCACATGAATTGCTGGTGCAGTTGTTGTATATCTTCATTATCAGTAACAGTTCATCCTTACTTATGTCAGGAATACACTAATCTCGTGGCCAGTGATCATTTCCTTGAATTCAACATAACTTCAAAACTATTCTCACTGAGAAGTGCATTTTACGTATGTTCAAATATTTGACTTTAGTAACTTGTTTAAACCATGTTCATATGTTATCTGCTAGTAATAGAAATGTATGTATATATATATATATATATATTGACTGTGATTGTTTCTGATTTTAGTTACCATTTTAAATGTTATATACTGAATGCAGGTGGACAAGGAATGTAAATTAGAGAAAAAAGACATGTATCTGCTGTTTGTGTAGCAAAATAATACATTGATTAAAAAATAAATTAAGGTGGTGAAAATTATGCTAACTGTATTAATAAAAACTGTATTTTTTCAAAAATTTGTCATCTGAGTAACAACATTTTCAGCACAGTTTTCAATTTCATCTGCCATACCTATATTTCAAGTAAAGTTTTATATATTAGATGATAATACAGTCAGCCACTGAGTCTCAGATAATTATTTTCACTTTCAAGCAATGTTTATTTTTCTTCATTGAGCTGGACAGAAAGCAGCCCTGGCTTGGTAATATGAGATACCATCACCAGCTTCCTGCCAGGTAATTTAAAAAGTCATTTGCATCACCATGGGAGTTAATTATGCTGCGTTAAGCCAACATTAACATTATTAAACATTGTTACTGGAATCTTTATTAGAATAGACCCAAATGAAAAAAGTAATTTGCCCTTCATTCTAATTAAAGGATTAATCCCATATATCAGTATCATTAGTCAAATGCCGAATGCACAAAGTTTTTTCAATTTTCCAACAATCACATTAGTAGAGCATGGATTCTGGACTAGGATCTTCAGGCAACATTTTGCAATAATTTGTTTATGTTGTCTTAGAAAAGAATAATGTATAAAACCGCAGCATGATGCCGACAGGCAAGCAGAACATCAACTGACCTTTATACAAACATGAAGATAATCTGTCAGAAATAATCACTATTACCTTATTTTATTAATTTAGAACAGGTGGGTGAACTTAACCTAAAGGGCTCCTTTCACCTATGGACTACTCACTTTAAGGGGTAACAAACAGCGACAAATGATTAAAATTACATGCAGTGCAACATTGCATTGTTTCTGTGCAGCATTCCCGAACACCGGAATGGTTATGTACACAGCTGTTTGTGCTGTACTTACCACTGACCTCAGACACTCAGTGAAGCAACCTGTCAGAAATGTGTAAATAAAAATAATACACATCCTTAGTTCTAAAATACTAATAATGTATGTGATAACCATAATATAGAAAACATGAAAAAGACATTTGTGAAATATATGTAGTATTCGACTCCTTGGGATTCACTAATGCTTGTACTAAGTGTACATTAAGTGTACACTGTACTGAGTAAACAGACAAGTCTTAATTTTAATTCTCCTATTGATTTCTTGCAGCATTAAATACGAATTCATAAAGGTTAGTACAAAGTACAGACTAAATGTACACTTAGTATAATCGTTCTGAGTGACTATTAAGCACAGCAATGTGGTATGGATTTTCTTAAATACAGATTGTGGATACTTAGTGTACACTTAGTGCAGGTGTTATTGAATCTGGCAAAAAATAACCATCTGTGAATAAAAAACAGAGCAATAAAGCCATTTCAAATGGTGTTTACAATTTTATGAGAAGTTATATAAATAAAAAAATACTAATCTAATGAAGAAAAGTGGCAGGAACCAGACTAGAAAAGTAATGACTAACAAATAGTAACCAGAATTTAAAACAAACGTTGAGGGGAGTAAGGGACATGGGCAGCAGGGAAAAGATAAATGTCTGAATGTTATCTTTCCCATTTAGGGAAGTCAATATATAACACAAGAAAGTTATTTAAAAAATAATAATACCCTCAATCATGAAGCCAGTGAATGGAGACGTTGCCATATTTTTCATTCTTTATGTTTTACGATAGCTCCAAACAGCTTGTACAGAGATAAACACACACACACACACACACACACACACACACACACACACACACACACACACACACACACACACATTCAGACATAAACACACAGATACACAAACACACGCAAAAACAAAATATGTTAATTCATGCTAATTCACTTTTCTTTTTTCTCTGTTATAAGTAGCAGTATGTTTGCTCTGGTGAAAGCAATTGACAACATTATCAGAATTTGGTATATTTTGTTGTCATCAAAAAACAAAAAAATGGACAAAAAACACTAAATGTTCATAAATTTCAGAATACTTTATTGGCCTAGGTTCATTGTGACAGATCAAGTTAGGTTACAGAATCAGTGACAAACTAATTCAATTAGAACTCATGTGAATTTTTGTCTCACTTATAACTAATTGATCTTTAATGTAATTTATTCTTGTACATAGACATAAAGATATTTATTCCAAATCTTGTTGATCACTGAATTTCTTATTCCTTTTTTGTTGGTGTTCATGTTTTTAACTAGTATTTTACCACACTTTTTCATCCTGTATGTGCCATAGGTTAGATAGTAAGCCATGTTATATAAAATCAGAAATGGTAAGCTATCTCAAAATCAAGTATCAGAGTCTTGTGATTACTGAGGATGAATGTAAGTGGTTCTCATAACTGACTTCATTTAGTTTACTTTGTTTTCTTTGACAGACTAAGAATTATTATTATTACTATTGGTACACATTTAATATTCTCTGTCTCTCTCAGAAGTACCTGTAGTCCCATATGCCACCATAATTTGGATTATTAGTTTTAAACTTATATATGCTGTTCAATGTATTATTTTAAATATGTTTGTCCATGACCTAAAAACTATCCACACTTTTCTTTCAAAATGTCCCGTGAATGTTTTTTTTTCTTACAATTTAATTCAGTTGTTTCTTGTAGTGCTGAGGTAATTGTTTCCTTCGGCTACCCCTTAATATGTTGTTATAGATTTGTAAAAAATAAATAAAGCACGAAGACCAGCTCACAGGAACAGACTGCACTTTAATATGAGAGCTTTCATCGGCATAAAACCATCTGGCTTTTCAGATTAAATGAACATAAAACAATACTTCCTTTTATACAAAAAACATCACTTCCTTTTATGTAAAAAAACATCAATTCCTTTTATACAAAAAAATCAGTCACATGACCCCTAAATAATACATTTCTTAAAAAATTGCATTCAAGTGAAATAAAATACAATCCACTACATCACCACAATGCCTTCTTCAATACAACCAGGAATGTTTGTGTAACATAAAATAAATAAAATACAGTATGCAAGTTGAGCATAGCCTGTTCATTTACACAAACCCTGTGAAATGCCACTTATTTGAGAATGCCCTCAAATATGTAAATCTGCCTTAATTTTAGTAAGCTAGAAATGGAGGCCATATCATTAAGTCCAGGTGGATGTGTGGCATCACATATCAGTTGCCATACTAGCTCCTTGTATTCAAGGAACAATGGGGTGGGTCCCCCTGCCCTGGTTCACTACTTGTTCCAATGCACTGAATTTGAAGCAGTGATTAAGAAATTCATGAAAATGTTTTGTTAAGGCATTATTCATGTTGCCTTTCGTATGTCATATAGATTTTTATAAATGCGTTTATTAAAGGAGTTAATGGTCTTCCCTATATAAAAATCATTGCATTGTTGACAAATAGCAACATAAATCAAGATCTTGCTTAGACAATTAAAACACTGTTGTAAAGTCACTTTACCATACCCTTTGATATAAACAGTGTTGTTTTCCAAAATATAGGGACATTGAGCACAATGTCCGCATTTTTTCATGTGTTCTTTTGTTTTAACAACATGCCCTCTTTCCAACAGTTTTTTTTATGCTCAGATCTTTTTTATATATTATCAAAGGTTTCTGCCCTACTTTTATGAAATTTTCTTCTGCACTACTGAAAATTATCCTGGTGTTCATAAACACCTGTCTAATGCTTTCTAAACAAGGGCTGTATGATAGTATCATAGCATTAATAAAGGGTTAAACCACATTCCCAGTGTTTTCATTTGTCACTAGTGTTGTTCACATTCCCACATGTGCTGCACTCAATAGGGGATAGAAATACCTGTTTTGTCTCTTTATCGTGACTTCATCTAGTACAGGTTCTATAAAATGACTAGATTATCCTCTGTTTTACAACATACTTTTTAAGATTTCCATCTCATTTAGGAACACCCTGTCATCACTAACCACTCTGGCAAACCCGACAGCCTGCCCCATGACTAGAGATCTTTTTTGATGCCTAAGATGGCAGCTTTCGAAATGCAATAAAGCATTAGAATAGGTTGGCTTTCTGTATAATCCACAGGCAAAGGTCTCATTCTCTCTGTCCTTGCAAATGATAATGTCGAAGAAGTTGATCATGTCACTACTGGTAGTCATGGTAAATTGTAGGAACTGTATTCGTTTGTTTAAAAAAGTGAAAAATTCACCTAACTATACCTCAGAGTCTTCCCAAAATATTAGTATATCATCCAGGAAGTGCCCATAGAAACTACAGTATTTAAACAGTTCTGATTTAAAGACAATATTAGTCTCCCCTTGAGACAACACAATATTGGCAAATAGGGGGCACAAGACATCCTCATTGCTACACCCATTTTCTGCCTCAACAATCGATTTTCAAAAATAATGAAATTATTTTTCAAAATAAGTTCCATCAGAGTCCTGAACATCAAAATTCTTGAATGACTGAGGTTAGTATTGGTACATGAAAAAAATCATTAAACATTGTGGTACCTTGTTCATGGGGGACTACTGTAAACAAATATTTCACATCAACTGTAACCAAAATTAAGTAATCTGAGTAACATCCCTTGTGTATTTTCTTTAGACTATCTTAAGAGTCCTTGAGTATGTGTGGAAAAAGGTCTAAAGTTTCTTTTAGGTTATAATCAATACATTTAGCCAATGTAAAAGTTTTAGATGCCTTAGCATCAACAATCAGTCTCATTGGGGTGAGGGTCGTTGATGCATTTATGCATCTTGGGTATCCCAAAAATAGTTGGTGTATGGGGACTTTGCTGTATAAGGAACTGGGATTTCTTGATGGTAATCTGGTTATCAAGTAATAAATCATTTAGTACAATGTCAATATTGTGGTAAACAATGTTTAATTCATTCACCGAAATCTCTTCATAAGTGTCACTATACAGCACTGTCAACATTTTGTCCACATAGGCACGTTGGTCCAATGCCACCAAGCCCCCACCCTTGCTGGCTTTCATGACTCTTATGTATTTATTGGCCGCAATGTCTGCAAACAGATTTTCTTCTTCATTTGTCATGTTGGGTGTAAAATTTCCTCTCATGTTTTTATATATTTGTCTAATTTGACTTGCACAAAGGGTTTCAAACACATGTAAAAGGGGGTGTAAAGGTGGATTAAATACACTAGTCTTTTTACATCCCACAGTGTTATCTGTTTGGTTTTCACAGTCAAAGAAAAATCTAAAATTCAGTTTTCTGAAATATAATTTTAAATCAAGTACGGCACTCTCAATTTTAGGCATTTTGGTAGGAACCCATCATCAAACTCTTCTTCTATTTAAACTCCTTGGATTCTTACTCCCACCGGCGGAGAATATACCGGAGGAGGGGGAGAGGAGGAAGGACACAGTGGTATAGAAGAAGGGTTTGATAAGCAAAATGTTTGTAACATAGTAACAAACGATTGTGGTAATTTCAAGATATACAATTTGAGTGATGCTTGTGTAACAAAACAACGGGCTAACCTGTTTCAAAAAGGTCTCAACTTTGTTCTTACCAGAATGCCTAAAATTGAGAGTGGCTTACTTGATATAGATTCTTATTACTATACTAAATGCCATTTCAAACATATTGAATGCTGACTTGAAATCAAATTTATTCTAACTTGTAATTAATAATATACAGATCTCTCTCTCAGATTTATTATTGTTTAATAGTATAACTCTTCATTTCTAAGAATTGAATTAGATCTCAGCCTTATATATATTCATACTTTCACTATCTGCTGATGGTCTTACGGTTCTGTATGTTGCAATGCTCTGACCATATCCTAAAGACATCATGAGCAACCTGATGATTCTTTGGTCCTGAAGACCATGTGTCATTAGTAAACACAAACACGCATCAGAAAAGAAGAAATGTATGTCTGCTGATTGTTCTTCAGAAAATAATCTAAATTCTGCAAAACTTCACCCATCCTCCTAGAACTGTTGAATTCCAGAGATTACGAACACAAACTAGATACTGAAAGTTACTCACTCTGTAATGGAGGCAGTTTACACCAGATAGATATAAATTGTGGACAGAAGTGTGTTCATACACTGCTTTTTGCAAGGGATAAGTAGTGTTCACCCCACAGTGTGGACATTGGCTCTAGGTAGTGGTTACTGCTGATATGACTCCCCGACCTCATGTGAAAAATGGGAAAAGGGAGTCAATGCCAATAATTGCTACTAACTTCATAAATCCCTTGAGCTTGCACATTATGAGGCAGACATCATCTAAGTAAATTTGGGATCTTTTCTTGTTCATCAAAAAGAAAGGATAAAATGGACATTCCCTGGTACAAATCACTGTCAATGTTTCCAGAGTTCTGGTCCAGACCATTGCTCAGATTTTAGCACTCTAACTGTAATCAAGTTCAAATTGGCTTCTGTCATGAATGTTCCGCTTCTTTCTAGATTATCCTTGCTACCAATGATAAATAACTTTGGTAATGTTGAAGTTAAATTACTAACACTAACTAGTGTCTTTAGGCAATTCAAGTAGAGAAATTATTAGTATTTTTATTCAAAATTAGGGCTGCTTTTATAATCTTATGACACAGTATCAGTATTATAGCCCCAAAGGCCTGTTTTATTATCTTATCACATAGGGTCACTATTTTGGGCTTTGACGCTGATAGGTGTAATCAGCCATTATTCTGCTCTACACAGGCAGCTCTGTCTATGTTGGTGGAGCTACTCAACTAATTCTGTACATCACTGAAAGCAAAGGGCATTGCCTAACACAGGTCCACTATAAGTCCTTGAATCAGCCAGACTCACACAAGAATTACCTGGTAAATAGCTTACTTATATCTCAGAAAGCCTCTATGTTCATTACAATATGAGAAAGCATATGAAACAAATTAAACATTTGTTTCAATCTCCCATGCCTCCAAACGCCTCTTACATTAATATTTTTTCTTTGTTAGAAAGGTTGCTACTGACAGGCAGTGTTTCTCTTACCTTTACAGTCTCAAGGAGATTGTAAAACTGAACATCCAAAAACAAACATGTGAAAACATGCATCCACCGACATGACTCTCAGTTGAGAACAGAAATACTGTAACATGAGCAGCAGAAACTCAAGATGATATGATCAGACTTCTGTGATATGAATTTATGTGGCCCAGTCAATTACACTGGTCATCCTTGTAGTTAAAGAAACTTACAAATAAAAGATAACTTGCACATGTGTTGCATTATAAAGGCACCCAAGCTATACTCTCTAGCTAACAAGATTATGGTTTTAAAGGATCCTTATATCAGCCCAAGTTAACAAATCTTTTATAAGCAAATACATAAAATAATGAACAAAAACACTGCATCAGTGGACCCAGACAATATCCCAGGATGCCTTCGAATAGCAGATAGGGTTTCAGATATTATTATTTAACTGTAGCCTCCAAACAGCCTTTGTGCCTCATGAATGGAGAAAGGCAACAGTCATCCCTCTGCACAAAGGTGGGCCATCTACAGACCCTGGAAACTACAGACCCATAAGTCTCACTAGTCTTATATGTAATGCCATGGAAAGAATTATAAGGGACATGATCAACAGAGATATAGTAAACCTCCAGACACTGGCCCCAACCCAGACTGGTTTCATAAAGGGCAAATCATGCCTACTCAGCCTGGTGGACTTCTTTGCAAAGGTCACTTAAGCAATGGATGAGGGCAAAATTATTCATACTGCCTACCTTGACCTGGCCATGGCATTTGACACAATATGACATTTGGGCATTCTTGACAAACTCAAGAGGTTAGGTACAAACCCGTATGTCACCTGGTGGATAGCCAGCTGACTCACAGACAGAACCCAGGAAGTTAGAACTGGGGAGTCCACCTCTACAAAGAGGCCAGTCACAAGAGGAGTCCCTCAAGGATCAGTCCTTTGACCCCGTCCATTTTGGCATCTACTTCTCAGAAGTTATGGCCAATTTCAGTGGTCTCTGGCTGACTAAATTTGCTGATGATTGCAAATTAGGAGCTGTCATTGAATCTCACAGTGACACAAATGTTCTCCAGGATGGGCTGACACAGACAAAAAACTGGTGTCAGAGTTATGGACTAAAACTAAATGCCAAGAAATGCATAATAGTATCCTTTGCAAAGTCATCCATCCCTGGTAACTATCATATTGACAACACACCCCATAGAGTTTTTCCAGTAGTCAGGGAGTTAGGGACACACATAGATAGTAATTTAGCCTTTGATTATCACGTGTCTACTGTGGTGAAGAAATCATTCTATGTTGCGCAACTTATAAACAAAGGTATGGCATCTAAGAAGGAAGTCATTGTTCCACTGTACTTGGCATTCATCAGACCTATCATTGAGTACAATGTCCCCTTTGGTATATGCCTAACCTGGGATATCCAACAACTGGAAGATCTACAGAGGTTCCTCATTAAAAGAATACAGGGCATAAATAATATGTCCTATGCAGACTGTTTCAAGGCCCTATCCCTGTTTTCTGTCTCCTACAGGCTTTTGAGGGGAGATCTATGTCTGACATACAGGAAATTGTCAGACCCCATTCTGATGGACCTCCTGCATATCCACAAAATAAACACTAACAGAATTATCCATACTAAAGATTTAAACATTGCCTATGATATAAATAGGACCTGCTGGAAAGATAGGTATGTATCCCAGAGACGACCCCTTCTATGGAACAGGCTTCCCATCCATGTGAAGCTGAGTTCCTACATAATCCAATTTAGGTGCAACTTGAACAATTTGATGAGAAACCAGAAATTCATCCCTGGTTTGGCACCTATGTCTCTAATCCAGATAGGTAACCTGTAAATGGTTCATCTCCCATGCCCATGCTTACACTTATCAAGGGTATCAGAACTCGTCAGAGATTTGGGATGCATGGCTAGGCTTAAAAAGCACTTGTGGTCATTAGCCTAGTAAACACCTATGAACCTATGAACCTAAAATATATATATATTAAGCCAGTATGTGACAAAGCCTGTTATGAAGGGATTCACAAGTACAGCATTATCAACCATCACTATTGCAGTATTGTATATTGCAGTATTGTATAATTTTTTGTTTTTTCTCAATTAAATGGAAAGCAAGATTAAAACCTATTATAGCAACCTTTATTTCATGCAAGTCAATCTACGTATGCTGTGCAGTTTGTAAGCCCATGTAATAAATCAAAGAGAATAACCATCACTTTCACTGATATTCCATGATATGCTGCTTCATTTATTCTGAGAGTCTCTGTAATGCACACTTGAAACAATGCATATATAGTTGGGCATTTTAGTTGCTTAACACTAATCCTAATGCTACTACTTTCCATCTCATTGCAATAATTATGTAGAATTTGCAAATGCCTCAGCAACATTAAATTTGGCAAGACAGGTATTCAGCATTAGCTGCTTGTCTTTAACACCCCAGGGAAGCTGTAATGCTCAGACACTGCCTGTGATGAAAGAATAGGAGGAGTCTACGCTATATGATGTAAGAAGAGCACTAATGAAAATGAAATGAATTCTGAGAAAGCAACACGCTCCGATGCACTCCCAGCATGTATGATGAAGCTGCTGGTTGAGCTAGGGGTGAAATGGCTCCTGAGAGTACTCATAGCAGTAGGGAGAGAAAGGCATATCCTAAATAATAGGAGAATAAGCATACTAATGCAGTGTACAAGGACAAAGGGGATACTAACATTTATGGGCAGTACAGAGAAATCAAACTCCTGTCACATTGCATGATAGTTCTGGAGAGTGTGACTGATAAATGAGTATGCAAAGTAGTAGAAATTAAGATGCGAGACGAGCAGTTCAGAATCTGATCAGGATACAGCACAACTAACTTGATTATTGCAGTGAGAGAGATTGTTGAGAATAAGCTAGAGATGAGGAAAGAGTCCAACTGGGAATTCATAGACTTGGAGAAAGCATGTGGTAACGTCCAGAGAAAGCTGATTTGTGCAGTTCTGTGATGTCAGAAACATTGGTAGAATTAGTGCAGCCTATGTACCATGACACAATGATTCAAGTATGAAGAGTATTCAGTCTCATAGAGGGTTTCCTATTGGCAGTGGGGCTGTATGAGGGTTCAGCCTGACCCCACTGTTGCTCATTCTGGTGATGGACTACATTAGCAAACATGACAAAGGGGACAGGTCATCAAAGTTGCTGTATGTAGATGATGTGGCATTACAGGCAGACTGAGCAAGAACTTCAGCAAATGACAGGGCAATGCAATGCAATAAAATCTGAATGCACATGGGATGAAACTGAGTACAGATAAGTTGTAATGGCAGGAAATAGGAGAAAACAGAAGAAGCTGAGAACTGAGATAGAAGGGAAAAGAGTTGAACAGGTTAACAGCTTAATAAGTATTTGGGAGGGATGGTTGAGAGACGTGAGGTCTAAAAGAGGAGGTCAGTGCTACAGTCAGAAGGGCTGTGGCCAACTGACACAGTGTTGGGGTAGTTTATGACAGAAGAATGCCAAAAAATGAAAAGTAAGATGTACTAAACAGTCATATCACTAGCACTACTCTGGAGTACAGAAACCCAGGCAGTTAAGGTGAAGCAGATGAGGAAACTAAAGATGGTAGAGATGAGGTGCCTAAAACAGCAGATAGGATGCACACTGTTGTACAGATGAAGAAATGAGTACACGAGAGTAGAAAGCAAAGTAACTCCCATTGCAGAAAAGATGAAAGAGAACAGATTATAGTGGAATGAGCATATGTACTGAAAAACAGAAAACAATGCTGTGAATAAGATTTGAGACAGAGAGGAAGACAGCAGGAGAAAATGTAGTCATCCAGAAAAGAGATGGATAGTTTCTGAGAGAGAAGATGTGTGGCAGTCAGGCATGAGTGTCAAAGAAAGTAGGAGAGTGTCACTGAGTCAAAAAAGAGATGGTGGCAGTTGACACTACACTCTGACTCCGTCCAGAAAAAGGGAAAAATGAAATTGTTGATGATGATGATGATGACTACTAAGCTGTGACCATATTACTGCATAGGCTAAATGAAAGTCATTCTTATAACTAAACTGCTGCACAGGAGGGCAGAAAGCATGTTTAACTGCAATCTTTACTTTTCTCCCTGATTTTCCTGAATGTCATATTTAAATGCCATTAAAACACTGACTGAAACAGCATGGCAATGTGTGCTACTAGATACCACAGCCATGATAGGGTGCTGTTTTTACAGAGTATCCACAGACTTTGCTGTAAAATTAGGTGCTGCACAGTCTATTAACTCTGTTCATCCAGCTTTGCCTTCAGCTATGTATAATCAAGCCTGAGGGGACTGCATTACAAACAACTATTTTGCAATAGTTTATACTTTAAATTTGTATTAACCTGACATAATTTGGCACATTATTCTAGCAACTCTTTTACTCTATATTCCAGCAAAAAGTACTAATTAAAATGTGTTAAACTACTCAGGCCATGCAAATAAAAAAAGAGTCCATACAACTACTTATAACAAAAAAAAAAAAAAAAAAAAAACATTATTGCATCCGACTCATTGAATTTAATTCACTGGGATACCCAAAGCACCAGGGTCTCTGATTGCCTTTTTATGTGCACACTAAGTATACTGCCTGTTTTAAAATGTATAATTGTATACAGAATTAGCTGAGAAATATGTTTTGGATGCTGATTATTTCTCTGAAATACACTCCTTGTTTTGCTTTATGTTCAATTCTTAGGTGCTGCCTCTTTTAGCTTTCAGCCTTTAAATCAATATCTCTCTCTCTCTCTCTCTCTATATATATATATATATATATATATATATATATATATATATATATCAGTTAGTGAATTTAATTTCTGAAGCTGAATAGCAATATGTTTAAATATTCAAACAGCACTTTGATCAGACGAGGTTATTGTTATCTAAATTAGTAATTTGGCATATTATTTCCCTAAGTACAAATAGCTATTCCATGTTCTCCTGTAGATGCAATGTCTGTGAATCAAAAGTGCATTCAATGCATGAAGCATGATAATTGTGTAAAGTTTCTCCTTCTTTAAGTTGAAATGCAGTTGTATTGTTTGGGCTTATTTATGTCCTTTCAGAACTATATAGTTTTGCTGTATAGCCATAGACAGTGTGATGCATTTATCCACTGAACTACAAACAATTATCTCTGTACCTGATCAATTACTTCTTCAATTACCACTCCGTCCTGCAGAGTACAAATCTTAATGTTTTCACATCTAAGAAAACATGCAATCCACTTACTGTGCTGAGTAGGTAAACTAGATTAGTAAGAAACAGGGATTTATATTTGTACATGCACAATGCACCAGTATGCACTGTGGTTTAGGTGATTGCAGCAATGGCAGTATATTTTTATTTATTTATTTTATTTATTTTATTCTCCCGGTCAACAAATGTAAAATAAAATAAAAATAAATAAATAAAAATATTAATTTGCTATATTGTAAATGTGTTGTCAGTGTGTCACAATGCTTTTCTTTACAATTCATGGATGATCTTTTTGTAAAATAAGACATATAACTCCATTATACTCATTAACCCTATCACCTCCACCTATTACTCCTTACCACCATAGGTAGCCATTTTGTTTATATACCTGGGGCTGCCTTAGATACAAAATCGGAATTGTCTAGACACAGTAAGAACTTGCTGAGTTAAATTCTGGTGGCTGTAAAAAAGCAATTGTTAGAAAATGGAAATCAAAATCTAAACCAACAGTACTAGAAGTAGTGAATATAATAACAGAGATAAAAGAACAGGAAGTGGGATCTTTAGAAAAGGGTAAGAACAAACTACATAGGAAAAATTGGGAATTGTGGGAATAATATAGGCATAATAATGCTTTGGAGAACTAATGAGGTTTAAGGTAAGGTAAGAGTTAAATGAGCTTTGTAATGTGTGACTGACAATGATTGGATAGATTATAAGTGATGCATAATGTTTGCAACTGAAAATATGTCAATATGGTTTGTTTTCATTGTATAAATGTATAATTGCCTGTGTCATAAGTGCTAACGTAATAAAGATGTTGCTTGTTATAAAAAAAGCATATCACATTTTACCACAGGGGTGTCCCTTAGCTGCCTTCATTATGGTTTCACATGCCACATGCTTCAGCTGTACAGTTACACTCAGTATGTAAAACACTCTTCCTGTCCCTCTCCTTTTGGCTGCTTAATCTTTCTTTTAATAAACAGTTTAGAACTAGAATGAAAAATAATTTATTCTGGCAAAGGAATAACAAAAGATAACTATTTCATATACTGAATTATGTGGTTTGTTATTTATGTATGATTCCTAATATTACATTTTTGTAGTGCATGTAGCACACTGATTATGCTTTAAAATCTAAAAAATTTAAATCTTGTTATGGACCTGTCTGATGTGAATGACATTCATAAAAACTGCTGCAGTCCATAGAGTCATAAATATGCTTCAATTTGTAGGAGAAAGACAACTGTGTCAAACACCTTTCTGATGTGAAAAAATGATTAACAAAGTTTTGTTAAGCACCTTTTGACACTGTTAAGCTGTAATCTTATGCTACAGCAGAAGAAACAGCCACCACAGAGCAATGGTGGGAAGCTAAAACAGATTTAAAAGTTATAAAACAACCTGGCTTTTTGTGTTTGGCAGCAAAAAGTGCATTACAGTGTTTTAGATGTTTGTTGACTATGAGGCTTCCCCAAATTTGTTACAGCTTTCTAAGATGTAAACCAGTTTGTTTTCCTGCACTTTCTTCTAACTAGTAGTACATCAGGGCAGCTAAATCTTCATGTATTACAAAAATTGTGATCTGGTTTCTCTCTGAGCATAACTCAGTTGTTGAGTTCATGATGTGGATGCAAAGATTTATCTCAAAAATTGAGTCAATTTCTTGACATCCATGTCTCCATCGTGTACCAGGTTTGTTATGATCAGAATCTGGAATACAATCCTATTTTGTATGCTTCTTATGTTGTAGCTAGACTCATGGCAAAGCATGGAGCACCGATTATGGAACAATGTCAGCAAATTGTATGGCCTTACTTTTTTTCTTTTCTAATTTTTCCAGTTTGTTGACCAAATAAATCCACGGGATATATTGTCTCTTTTCAGGGTTGACCTGGGAACATTGTCTAATAGCTGTTATGATTGGCATGATTAATGCAATATCTGAGTGATTCTGTCATTTTTTTTTTGTTTTGCTAGAAGTACTGAGAGATAAGCTCATCATTTAGACATATAATCTGCTTAAAAAAAAAAAAAAAACGACTTAGTCTTTTGGGAAAGCTGATGACTTTTGTCATGCCATGCTGATTTAATGATAGCTGAGAATAAGAGTGTGTGTGTTTTATCCATAGTCTAAGTTTACATTACCTAAAAGAAATAATTGATATTTAAAGTCAAAGAGGTCATCAGCCATTACAGAATGCTGAGAATATTCAACCAGGATATAAGCACAGACTGTCCTTACAAATTTGGTATCTCCTGTTCCTTTAATTTGAAAGGATTTCCTGCATCATTATAAACAAGTGTTAGTATGTGGTGTAATGGCTAACAGGATGCTCATAGGCCATGAACCAAGAAGGAACACACAATGAAAGAATAAGCACCAAGTTGTCAAGAAAAAAGTGTATGCCTTATTTACGATTTAGCACCAGGGACTCCATTAAAGGTAAAGCAGCTCTACTCCAGATGATGAAAATAAAGATGAGGAAACAATAATAATGAAGACGGTATAGCAAGGTTACCATTATAGAACAAGCACTAATTCAGATGTGGAAGAGAGAGAGAGCTGTCATAAGGTGTACATACTATTTTTTTGTAATTAACCTGAATGAACACAGCACTAAATGAATACCAAGTCTTACATGGAAAAAGACATATTTCAGGTGTAACTTGAAATATACTTGGAGCCAGAAAAGAAGGCATTGCCGTGCAGTCTGTGTGGAGGAAGGTACTTAATGAGTAGGTTTTTTCACTGACTAGTGTAGAAAAGGATGATTTCATTTTATTTTTTGTTATAATCCAGCTACAATTTAAATGCCCCCCCCCTCCCACCAAGTAAGACAAATAAGAACAGATGTTTGTGTGATGGGATAGTTAATTGTTTACAAATTTCAGATTTGTATCAATAGTAAAATAAAAACCTTATACTGGTTTAAATTTAAATGTAAGAGAAATAATAGTAAACAGAATAGTGAACCAAAGGCAGAGACCAGCAATACTGTAGAAGTGATACTATCAGGAAAAGTACAGTTTCAGTACACAGAATAAATAAGAGGTGAGCATGTGGAGCATGACAGAGCTGTAATATTTTCAGTCACGTTTCTACCTGGCATTAATAGGCTAGAATGTTCTGTTCTACCAAAATGTGATACAGCTGAAGTGAAATATGTGATCCAAGACACATGACATTTTTGTCGAAGACAAAGATTTATTTATTTATTTTACATTTGTTGACAAGTGGCTTATGTAGTGTAGCGGTAGCGTTGTCGCCTCATACCAAGAGGTTCTCCCATTTGATTCTTGGCTGGGGTGCCTTCTGTGTGGAGTCTGCATGTCCTCCCCATGGTCGAGTGGCATTCTAAAGACATGCGTAGAATGGGCGCGCCTTCGTTGAAGGTTGGGCGTCGAGCTGGCACCTCGGCACCATAAAAATCTACTGCCCATCATTAGCGAACTGGAGTTCATCTGTGGCGACCCCTAACCGGGAGAAGCCGAAAGAAGAACAAACAGATACATAGTGGCTTAAAGCTGTGAAATATGACAATGCACATCAATGGCAAATTGTTTTCAAGAGTTCAGGACGTATTTACAAAAGATCACCTAGTTCTGCTCAGTTCAAATCTTAATGACAACTGGGGCACCATCAGGAATGATGTTGCTCTGACGGGAATTATTAAACAAGGAAAAACGTAGAGACAGTCAAACAGAGGAGGCGTAAAATGTAATATTATCGATGTGTTTTTCAGACCAATAGAATTCTTTGTCAAAGCCAACTTTGTGTTAAAACTCTAAATGTAGAACCATGACAGAAAGACATCATGTGACTTTGAATGAGACTATAGAATATATGTATAAAATATGGCAATATTTTCTGAGAAAAATCAGCATTAATGGGATGTGTTTCAAGTGATCTCAGTCTTCCAGGTCATCCAGAAAAACTGATAACTTTGTCTCATAAGAAATATACTGTATATAGTGTTCTTTACTAATCACTGATTCTGCTCAAATATAAGGGTGCAAGTGATTTCCAAAGAAATGCTGTGTGAGGAAACACAGGACAGTACTTTCAACAGCTTGATGACGTATCCTATTGGTAGTTTTTTCTGTCACTCTACATGCTATTTTACAGCTTCCTCTATGTACAGTGATCTCTCTTGTTGTTTATTGCAGCAGATGTTGCATTAGCAACTCTAGTCTGCAGCCTTGAATTTTGATAGATAGCAGTCCAAAGTTGTCCTCCTCAATTTAAATACCTGGTAAATAAGCATGTTAAAAATTTAGCTGTTGCATATCTTCCTAGTTAACCTGTGCCTTTTGACCTTACCTAGCACGCTTCTATTTTCCATAATGCACCCATATGCACTCATACCTCTCAACCTCTTAGAGTAAGAAATCTGGAGAAAGCCATTAAAAAACTGGTACAAACAGGGACAATTTTGAAATATTGCTCTTACAAACTTAGAAAGTTGATAAAATAACAGGTTTGCATTAACATGAATTTTCTGAAGAGTATGAGGCCTAAAAACCCAAATGCCTGTCATTATTTTCTAACTTCAGTCTTTAATGATTTGCCATTAATTTGCCAGAAAGCCACAATTTTATGAAAAATGGACCAAAAATATAAGGCAAAAATCTGGACATTCTGCAAAAATCTGTACAGTTGGGAGGTATGTATGCACTGAATCTTGGCTCAGAATTCACAGGTAGTTACTGCTCTCCTAAAACAGCAATGTGAAGGGTCTTTATTGGTACTGTACAGTGACTAGTTTGCTAATACTATATACTAATGACTTCTTTTCACTTTAATCCCTTTCGATCCCCAAAGTCCTCCAGTGAGATGATTGCTGGCTCAAAATGTTTATCCTTTTCAACAATGAGGTATGTCAAAGAAGAAATTAGCATACCATATGGCCAAGTAGTCTGAATGAATCCCTGCTTACAGTTTTGTTCAAGTTCCTTCAAATCTATATCATGTAGACTTCTCCTTACTGTGCTGTCTGACTCTTGCCAATCACTACCCTAGTTACTACATGTCTATGATTCTTGTCAATCAACTTACTTTATACAGCATAACCCATCCTCAATTTGATGTCATTTAGCTGACAATATCTACAATAACAAACAATTCTATGGAATGGTAATCCTTTGAAAGGTTGGGACCCACTAGAGTGAGTCCCAAAATATGGAGACTTCTGTTGTATCTTTCAGCTTTTCCCGGTTAGGGGTCGCCACAGAGGAACTCCGGTCCGCTAACGATTGGCAGTAGATTTTTACGTACCGAGTTGCCAGCCCTGACACACAACCTTCAATGAGGGTATGCCCATTCACGCATGTCTCCACACAGAAGACGCTTTAGCTGAGAATCGAACAGGACAACATCTTACTGTGAGGCGACAACGCTACCGCAGCACCACCACTGCAGTGAGTTCCAAAATATGGAGACTAAACAGACTAAAGATCCTACTTACATATATTAAGTCTGAGATGCTATTTCTTGGATAATCCCTTTTTTCTGAGGTATGTCAATCTCGGAGTTGGTGTATTTAAGTTCAGTGTTGGGGGGTTGCTTCTTTGGTGGGGGGTGCAGGGTGGTCCCCAAACCCCTCTCCTCATAGGAGAAGATTGATTTTTGAAATTTGCTGTACTCCTGTGATTTTGGTCTTTTACTTGTCAGCATTTGGCATTTTCAGTGCCAACATTTCAATAGGGAGCCCTTTGGAAGACTCTTTTCATAACAAACCTAGGCTATTAAAAAAGGATCATCTGTTGTTGAGCATCTTGCAGTAGGTAGGGCCTGCATCATTCACATCATCAAAGTTTATACTAGTTTGTTGAGAACAGTATGAATTCTTTAAATTAACTGTTCATAGGACAATAGGCAAACAATCCCAGACTAGCTTAGGCATGTTGAATCTCAAGGAAAATAAGATTTACTGAGGCATATATTAATCCTCTATTCATTCAATCAGCCTGGAAAGAGATGTAATTATACTCAGTCTAACTGTATACAGGCCATGACTCTAAATATTTGCCTCACAGTCAAAGCTTGCAAAATCACCCAATAAACACTATAGTTGTTACTTTGAGGCCATTCAGAACCATCCTCTACATAGCACATTCTGTATTCCACCTTTGTAAAATGGCAGATACAAGCCCGCAGTCCTAGACTCTTATGTTGATTCTGATATATGGCTGCTTTATAGTTAATTTTACTTCTGGGTATACTCTTGATGTTAAAGCAATAATTTGAAAACAAAGCAAAGATTATGACACTTTTTTGATGTTTTAGTTTGCCTGCTGACTCAGTTTTTCCTTATGACCACACTCACAAAATAATGTCAAGTTAGATATTAGTAAATAATTTAAATACACTTGCAAAATATTTTGGGTACTCACAAGCACCATGCTTTTTTAAGGGAACGGGTACTTATTTGCATTATTGTTTCACTAATAGAGTATCAAATATGATAACATTTCAAGGATGTGTGCTCCAACTGTGAGACATGGCTGACAAATTGTCTTACTAAGATATAAGATTCTATGGTCAACTGCCTTGTCCTGCTTAACCAGCCTTGTGGTATATTTATTTTTTATGTAAATTGAGACACTTCTACCTTTAGTCCCTGTCTGTGTTGTAGCTGGTCTAAATGTGCAGAAGGCCTTATAACCTTGCACTGCCAGTGTGCTCTGTGCAGCTTTAAACTATGTCTCAGTGACTGCAAAGACATTAGCATTCTCTAGGGTAAAGACAGCTTCTAGGAGTACAATTTTTTGTTTAGATTCCTAGCAATCAGCATTAACACCTTTAGATTTTCCTGGTTTTTGAGTTGCTATGTTAGAAGAACTTTCAGTTTGGCATTACCTAAAAAGGTACTATGGGGATTGACTCAAGCCCTGTCACTATGCTTGGTATCCTACAGACTACTAAGAGGTGACCAGTGCCTGGCATACAAAACAGCCTCCAACCCAATACTGATGGAATTACTACACCTTAGCAAGTCAAATGGCCTCAGAAATATTTGATTTAGGAATCTAAACTTCTGCACATCAAAACAGTGGTTTGGAGAGACATGTTTAGAGGTTTATCTCACAGAGGATACTACTACTCTGGAACAGACTCCTCATCCACATAAAACAAAGCTTATTCTGGTCCACATTCTAGGGCAGCTTTTACTATGGATGGGAATCAGAAAATTTACTGAAAGTCTGCCACTGTACTAGTAAGTGACAGAGACAGCACCTAAGTGCTTTATCTCATGCATGGGTCCTCTCGAATTATGTATGGTATGGTCCCAGTTCTTATCACTTTGGGTACATAGGTTCATAGATTCAGAGGTATTCACTAGGCTAATGACAACAAGGGCCATTTTAAGCCTAGCCTTGCATCCCAAATCTCTGACAAGTTCTGGTACCCTTGATAAGTGTAAGCATGGGCCTGGGAGATGAACCATTTATAGGTTACCAGGGTAATATATATATTTACTGACCATGGGATAGGTAAGAACTATCAAACACCAACTTGGAAAGATTAATTCAAGCACCAAAAGGGAAACTGGGTAGAGATAAAATGGCGTACGAGGGCAGCTTTCCTACTACTTACCTATAAACTTATGAACTCAACAGCAGTCTACTTGCTTTCAGGTATCATAAGGGAACACTGTGCAGGCGACTTAGACATCTATCTGTGCTGCATTCTCTGCTCTTCTGTAAAGTTAGAAGAACTCCATCTCTACTAAACACTGAATCTAGTCACCATAGTAAACTCATTCATTTTGACTTGTATTCATTATAATTTGTTTCTCTGTCTTTTTCCCCTCATCTCTCTCTGCCTGATGTATACCGTACCTGTCAATAAATGATGTCATCCAGCTTAGGGCCACCTCAGATATGATATACCTCAACAACTATATTTACATAAAGCTTTACTGCAGTAATTGTCTTACAATATGCCACAACATCAGACATACTCTTTTTTTTTGGTTTCTTTCACTATCTTTTTTACTTTCCTGCTTAAGGTATAGACTAAGCAAGCAACAAATAATTACCAGTGCATTGTTGAGTCCCTGAACCAGTAAAGACAGTTGATGTGACTGCACTCCAGACATCTTTATATTTATTATTTTACAAATGTCTTTTGAAAACAAATCAACTTTCAGAACTTAATGTTATATTATTTTCTTGCTATGACATGGGAATACAAATGGTTATTATTACAAAAAAGCTAGAAATACATGTGTAACCCAAGTAGAACAACATGACCCTCAACCAAATTATCTTATTACATTTTTGAAAATACGTTACTGATTTTATGTCACTCAGTTTCAAAGTAAATATATATATATATATATATATATATATATATATATATATATATATATATATATGTATAAGAGGCAACATGAGAAATGGCAGAAATACAGAATATAAAAAGAGTTTAAAATCAATGGTATTATTATTGAAAATAAGCAACATTTTACCTTTACAAAATCAAATATTCAGCAAAATGAGACGGTACAGCTGATTGCTGTTTGTGTGGTATACTCAATGTCTTAATAGGTATGACTTCACTATGCTGTTTAGTAGGGTATTCTACAGGCACATGAGTCCCAAGCACTCAGAGACTATGGTCTTGAAGCCAGGGACTCAAGCCATCTTGTAGTTCGGGGTAAGTTGATGCTGGTCTCATGCCCAAACTCAAATATGGGTTCAGGAAAGACAGAAGCCACAGCTTACCCACACACATTATTCTAGCTCAAGTGAGGTCAATGCAGCAACCATAGGAGGGAGTCGGAGGAGGTGGGAATGTAGATCAGGGCAACAGTCAGGAAGGGGGTTTAAGGTTTAGGGAGTGGGAAGGGGGATTTTCAGATTAGGGTACAGTAAGGTAGTTTTAGGGTTTAAGAGCAAGAGGGGAGTCTTAGAGTTAGTAAGCAAGAATGGAGTTATAGTTTAAGAGCATGTGAGGGGATTTTAGGTTTAGGGAGAAGGAAGGGAGTTTTAGGGTTAAGGACTTATAAAAGTGTTTTAGTGTTACAATTAGAGGTCTGGTAGGGCTACGCAATTTTGAAGGTAGGATGTTGGGAGGGCTAAATAGTTACAGGAGATTGAGTCTGTGAGAGTTAGAGCACTTGTATTTTCAAACAACTATGTCACAAGCAAATAGCATGCAAGTACCTGTAGTAGACCTCTTTGGTATTTTATGCGCTTGACTCCAACTCAAGATAATGTTAGTCTGCGTTACTGTTTTCTGCAATGACTTTACGACTCCCATTTAGATAATAATTAGAGCTTTTAAATTATCCATTTTGTTATTTATTTATTTATTTTCTATTACCTCATTGAGATGGGTTTTATATGAAACATTTCTGGTATACGTATTGCAGTTTTAATGGGTATTGAAAAAAGGGCATACTTTAATTCTAGCTGAAAAAAGAGATTCTGCTTTTTTTCATTTATGCAGCATTTAAAGGGTCACCGTATGACAGATGGCAGAAGAAAAGTCACTTCTATAAGCCTATTATACAGTTGTTACATCCTAAGGTAAAATGGAGTTTGATTACTTACATACTTCTGAGAGTGTGTACAGAAGCTGAAGCCTCTGAGGAACGTTCTAGCATAGATCTTGAAATGTGAATGAAATGTATCCTGTCACCTTTTATATAACTGGTGCATTTAAAAACTGCTTACATGCTCTCATAGTTCTACCAAAATGTTCAGAATATTTTCTAATAGGATTAATGTATTTTTATCCAGGGGTTATAAAACGTAGTAGTAGAAAATGCATATTGAGATTGTTCTATTTGTGTCGGAACTGTGTTTTTAGAGTATGCCACGTTTTTTCTTTCAATCAATAATTTTTTGGACATATGTTATATTGACTGTGGATGTCATAGTCTATAGGTAGTGGTGGGTTTTGAGTGTCTCAGTCTGTCTTAGTTATTTCAGTCATAACTATTCTTCCATTTGGTAGGTTTCTGTATGGGTTACTCATCTTGCTTTATTCAGATCATATTTTATAGGAACCCGAAGAAGGGTACAAACATTTCAGGATGTTGTTGTTGTCTGATACATGTAAAATAACAGTATTTTTGTGGAATTTGCATGTATGTAATATGTCACTTACAAAATGCATCATATTAAAACATGAGGACTAGCAAGTGGATTGTGAATCTATATATTCAGGTCTATAAACCTCAAAACAATTCTTCAGGAGAAAAACAGTCCTGATCTTGTTTTTTTATTTTTCTATAAGAAAATACAGCATTGCTTTTTCTACTAATTTATAAAGTCATTTAAACAATCAAAGTATATTACAGTAGTAATTTGAATAATGAACTGAGTCAGCTAATTTTATGGCACATTGCTTCTGCTTCATATGAAGAAATTCACATTGCAAGGTAGCAAGCAGCTGAATAAGTTCCTTATACACAAGCATATATCTAGAGAAACTGTCTTCCTCTTTTAAGAGTGTTAACATTATTCACAAGGATTCTTATGAGTGCAAGGAGAAATAATCAGCTTACAGATGAATGGAGAGACACAGGCCCTACCAATAACTCATGTAGCCAGCACACCTGGGAGTATCTGACTTTTCCTGCTGTGCTGATAAAGTCAAAAGTCACGCTAACTTAATATGGAGAGAAAATTGAGGTATAGTTTAGTTTTAGACACTTTGGGGTACAAAATACCAGACATATTCATTCTATTTTATTACATTGGTTTGATTACCAGTTTTAGATATGTGATGTAAACATTATCACCTTATAGACCTGGTGTAAGTTTTGAACACTATGTATTCAAATCAGACATTTTACTGAATTTTGTGATGAGTTTAACTTTGTTAGTAATCAGAAAGTAAATCTGAAGAACAGATGAAATGCATTTTCCTTTTAGTGATTAAACAGATTTTTAGATTTATTTGAGTTACAATTTCTGAATTGTCTTCTTAGTTTTGCACACATTGATTATCTTTTAGGTGGTGCTTTATCTGATCCAGGAAGAAAGTTATCTCAGTAGATAATATAGGTATCAAGATCCATTTTTAAATATAACCATCCAGAGTTGAACATTTTGAAAAAAGTGTTTGTGAGGTCACTCCCTACATTTGGTTTCCTAAAGAAATCGGTTTAAAATGCTTGAGAGAGACTGCACCCCCACCCAAAAGACACCACAATAACTACAGTATCCAGCCCTGCAAAAGTATACAGACTTGTCTTTTATTCAGTATAGTTGTGGACTGCACAACCCCCCACCCCCACCCCAGCGACTACAGCAGAATAAATAAAGCATCCATCCTTACAAATGCGAATCGGCTTGTCTTTTATTAACTATAGTCGTGGACTGCACCACTTCCCTCACCACAAAGACTACAGCAAAATAAATGCAGCATCCAGCACTGCAAACATGTGCAGGGTTTTCTGAGAATTTAGTTGTTCATTCTATTGCCGTAGTCCTGCTCTGTGGAAAATGGTATCAAATTTAATGTCTCTTCTCTGCTTGACCAGTACTTAGTGGTCTGCTTTTTGGCTGTTTTAATTAGAATCAAAAATAGCCTCCACTGCGCTTTAATCTTTCCCCTTCCCCTCCCTCTAAGCTACAACACCCTTCTCTTGTTGGCAGTCTGTACTTAATTAATTTCTCTTTCTAGCAACTGATTTTGTGACTCTCGCTCTTTGCCTGTATGGGTAGTTCTATGTTGGTTTACTGCTTCCCTTTTCCATGCCCTGAAATTTTCAATAGCTAATGATCAAATAATTTCTACTTTCAACATTAAATGTGGTTAGCTTTAAAAGTAGTTCAGAAAAAGTTGTTTTCTCATGTTTTCCGAACTTTCTTTTTCCTAACTACCTCAGTATACTGCCTATCTCCAGCACATCGTAGTTCGCATACTCATAATACCGTTAAATATTGTTTTTTACTTCAGTACTTCAACAAAATTTTATTACCTGGTCTTATATATCTTTCAGGCTTACAGATATTTTTTTAATCAAATGGTCTATACCACCTTCTCAGCCTGTTCCACTCACCCTCAGGCTCACTACGCTCCCCTATCTTACTTCCTATTGCCACCCACCCCCACTTGATCTTAATTTATACCATTCTATTCCCCACTCCCTACAACAAAACAACTAATCAAATTCACTTAGCTATCCAACTATCCTAGCTTCTCAACTTGCAAACTTATATCACAGGCTCACCTAACTCACTTATCCCAGTCTACTCCAACAAAAATAGCATATAACTTTCACCCAGCTAACCCTATCGTCCCCTAACTTATGCTGCTACTCTCATAGTTATACTAAGAATACTCACCATTGCCACAGCCTACTACACCTACTCCCCATATCCTCTGTTTCCACAACTATATACTGCTTGTCAACACCCACCCATCAACTACAAAACTGCAAACAGTCTCTACTCATTAGTCTCTTCAGTTACAGCTACATCAAAGAGAGCTACCAGATTCATATTTCAGTAGCAGACATAAGAGATAAATATAAAAAATGGTATAACTTCTCTTACCACACTTCCACTCTCCCATTCTGTGGAGATATCGACCTTAACTTTGTACCATCTATTTAATCCAACCAAACTCCATCTAATCCATCAGCTTCCACCATTACCAGCACACAACCCATTAACCCTCACCACAACCTTCTATAAATACACATAAACCTCTGAAGTATCTACAACAAAATTTCAGCTCTGCATGCATGCATTACAGCACACAACTCAGACATTAGAATAACCACTGAAAGTTGGCTAAAACCAAATGCTAATGTTAAAGAAATCATTCCCCCACATACAATATAATAAGAAATGATAAGAGTATGCAAAAAAAGCTAGTGGGGTTGCAAAAACATATTAAACATCATCAGACACCCACTGAGTTACCCCAACAATCCCAGCACAGAAATTCCCATAACTCTCCTACACCTGAACAAGCATAAAACTATTTGCATTGTTGCCTTTTATATCCTCCAGGCAACATTTCCATTCTCAAAGACCTCCTTCAATTGTTTTCCTATAATGTAAACAAAGAAGCTATTATACTTGGGGGTGAGAATATAGACTATTTAGTTGTAAACATCACTCCCCTACCCTCTCTATTAACCTACAGACACTCACTCCTAGAATTAATCCTTACCACTCCTCACCCTCAAACATAAACACTTTTGTCTGTCTCCCAGACATCATTGATCATCTCCCCCACATTATTGCAAAACAACTAATCATAGTTCCAAACACACAGAAGTAAAACATGCATATAGCCTCTTCTCTTTTAAACCTTTATAAACGTCTCCCAACACAACTTGAATACTCTAACAACCTACTACTAGAAGATGCTGTTATCCATTTCAGTAAAGTATTCCTTAGCACACTAAATGGGTTAGACCCTTACCAACAAAAAGAACCAAAGGTACCCCTGCTCCATGGCTCAAAGAAGAAAACAACCAGCTCTTGCTAACTAGAGACAAAGCCTGGAAGACATGGTATAGACAGAACACAACAAAACTGGCAGGTTTTAGACAACAGAAATCAATATAAAGAGCAGGTCAAATGAGACAACATTGCATTCTTTCACTCATGTCAAGGAAAACAGCACCACAATCTCAAGAAAATTTTGTACAACGATAAAACCATACTATCCTCTGGTCAAACCATCACCCCATCCCCTACTGCAAACAATGATACAAGCCCTATAACCACCCAATTCAATACATGCTTCATTGAAGCTATTCTGGCTTTACTAGAATGTAATCCACCCTCTCATATCTCTCTCCCTATCAATAACGCTCACCATATCCCTTTCTTTTCTATACACCAAATACCCTCCTCAGCTATCAAAAATCACCTTCAAAAATTGAAAACCTCTGAATCAGCTGCTGACAAACTCCCACCCAAGTACCTTATGTTTAATCCTGATGTCCTGGCCTACTGCATCTCAATACTCATAAAAATATCCGTCACAAAAAACTACGTACCAACGATTTGGAAAAAAAATCTCATATTATGCCACTTCACAACGTTGGATCAGCCACAGACCTCTCCAAGTACTGTCCCATTACAATTCTCTCCCCTCTGTCCAAAATCTTAGAAAGAAGCATACACTCCCTACTCAAAACCCATCTCATAAAAAAACAAACTATCCTCTCCCACACAACACAACTTTCAACCATACCACAGCACAAGAACAGCTCAGTTTAGTTTCTCAGAAGCCATAAATACCAACAGAAACAATGGTAACCTAATGTCCTCCATGTTCCTGGATCTGTCTAAAGTATTTAACACAGTATCTCACCAAATCCTAATCAATGAACTATCTGCCCTATCACTCTTACTTGGTTCTGTAGCTATCTCTCCGACAGACAACAAGCCATAAAATGGAAACCTATCCTCCTTCTCCCTTCATCCCTGTTTCCTTTGCTGTACTACAAGAGTCAGTTCTAGGCCCAGTGCTTTTTAATAGTTTCACAAATTAGCTGAACAAAGCCAGCAAACCTGCCACTTTAGTACAAAATGCTGATGACACCACCATTATCTGCTCGGCTTCAACTCTTCCACTACTTCAACTAATTACTCAGAACTCTTTCACTTCCATAGAATTATGGCTAAACACTCATCAGCTATTCCTAAATGCCAAAAAAAAACAAAGTTAATGATTTTCACACCTAGATCTCTTTCACAACGGTACTTCAACATACAAGACCATCATAAAAAACTGTAACAAATAGTAAACTACTAGGAGTCATAATAGACAATAACTTACAAGTGGACTTGCACATCACACGAGCCATCAAGAAAACTTATAAAAATGAGGCTGCTTCTACTGAAACAAACCCTACTTCACAGATTCATGAAGAAATTCCTACTTTCTCCCATCCATTCTCTATGTATCCCCCATATTAACCAAATTGAAGCCACCCTAGTAAATAAATGGATCCTACTGTACATGCCACTGCTTAACACTAAAGAAATTCAACGGGTTACAACTACCTAATCACCTTACATTAACTCATCTTCAAATTGCCCACAAAATAATACACAAACCACATGCATCCCCTTCCCTACAAAACATTCTTAAGCACTACTCCCTACCATGTTGACTTCACCCAGGTAATCAGATCCTACTAATTCCAAATCCTGTAATTTAGCTGGAGACTCACTATGCTCATTCTATATCACCAGAAAGTGGAACACCCTGCCTGTCGCACTAAAACAGGACAGCTGTGCATCTAGCTTTAAGCACAGGCTAAAACACCACCTAGTCTCCTCCCGACTCTGTTCTTGTTCACACCTGACTTACTCTGTCTCTATTTCAGATCTCTAGGCTATCAATAACTCCTAACTTTCCAACTCTCCTACCTTATGCTGTAAATGTAAATAAATTCTGGCTATATTTATACATGAATACTGCTTTTCAGTGCTCCTTTGTAAATTAAATTAGTATATTGCTGTATATGTAAATGCAACCTATTATTGTATAACACTCCTACAGAAATCAAATTATATTAACCTCTGTCTTGACTAAATTTCCCACTGCATGATTCTAAAACCCCATTTCTACTAAAACATTGATTCTTTTTCTGCTTTAAATTCTTTGTAATTTATATAACTCTAATAGGTTCATAGGTGGGTACTAGGCTGTCAGCCCAAGGGCCTAAGTAAGCATAGCCAACAAGGTTACGCCACCCAAGAAAGTTAATTTCCTGTGCCCCTATTGAGCAGAGCCACAGAAGTGATCCCCGGGGTGTATTTCGTATTTCCCATTCACTCATCAAGATTTTTCTTGAAGAGTGCTAATGAGCAACTTTGCTTGACATAGATGGGTAGCATTTTCCAGAGTATAAGAAGTCCCTGAGACATGAATCTATCCCTCCAGCATGTCCTGTTTAATGTGGTGACAAGGTTTAAGTCCATAGAGCATGTAGCTCGGAGGGATTGGGATTTCTTTAGGTGTAGCATGTCCAACAGCTCTGGGTTTAACATAGCTTTATATGCTAGGCAGAGATCTCCCCGGAGTAGGCGATATGCTACGAAGTAAAGCTGGAGTTTTTTGAGATGGTCAGTGTAGGGCATCTGTTTGAGACCAGTAATCCTCTTTATGAGGTACTTCTGTAGCCTTTCCAGCTGCTGAAGATGTCTTGTGAGATATATTCCAAAATGGGCATTGTACTCTATAATGGGTCTAATGAGTGCTGAGTAGAGGGGAACAATGACATCTTTTATCCTGGATGAGAACCCTTTTGTGATGAGGTGTGCCACATAGAAGGATTTCCTGACTACTGTGGTGATGTCATTATCAAAAGTGAGACTACTGTCCACCTGGGTCCCAAGATCTCTTTTCACACATTCGGCATTAAGCATACTGACGTTTATGCGGTAGTTCATGGGTACAGAGTTTTTACCAAAGGGGATGACAATGCACTTTTTGGCATTGAGCTTGAGGCCATGCCTCTGACACTAGGCATCTGTCTCAGTGAGGCCCTTCTGTAGGATGTCCACATCATTTGGGGACTTGACTATGGCTCCTAGTTTACAGTCATCTGCGAACTTCGTTAGCCAGAGGCCTTCCACTTGTCACTGGTTTGAAGTCAGATTTGGAGTCTGCAACTTTTACAGTATGGGTTCTATCAGTGAGCCAGTTGGCAACCCATCTTGTGACGTATTGATTTATACCTAGCTTATTAAGTTTAGCTATAATTCCAGAATGGGTGATGGTGTCAAAAGTCTTAGCGAGGTCAATATAGGCTGTGTGAACCACCTTACCCTTTTCTATGGCTTTGGTGACTGCCTCAAAGAAGTCAATCAGGTTCAGAAGGCATGATCTGCCTTTCACAAACCCGAACTGGGTGGGGTCCAGAGTCTGGAGGTTACCAATGTCTTTGTTTATGAGTTCCATAATGATACATTCCATGGCCTTGCAGACCAGGCTCGTCAGGCTAATAGGGCGATAGTTCCCAGGATCACTGGTGGCTCCCCCTTTGTGGAGTAGGATAACTGCTGCTGTGGCCATTCAGTGGGCACAAAGCCTGGTGTGAGACTATGATTGAACATGGTGCCTAGGTGGGGAGGCAGTTCATTCTGAAGTTTGTGTAAAACGCAGCCTGGGATGTTGTCCGGTCCCATTGATGCTGTGTTTTTGGTTTTAGAGAGTGCAGCTTTTACCTGCATAGATGTGATTACAGGGACTCTGCATTCTTCCTGTATAGATATGGGCCCTTTAGGGGTGAGGGGGTGTAAAGTTAGCACTGAACCTATCTGTCAGGATGTTGGCAATATCAGTCGGTTCTGTAATTTTTGTGCAGTTGTGCTGTAACTCAGACCAGATCTGGGTGTTGCCATTGAAATTCTTGACATAGCTATAGAATGCTTTGTGGCTACCCTTAGAATCAGTGGCAATTTTGTTTTCGTAGCTAGCTTTGGAGGATCTTATAAGGGATCTCAGCTTCTTACTGAGGCTGACCAGGGAGCTCCTCCACTCATGGGATTTTACTCTCTTTTGCAACAGTTTCTTCCTTCTGTTGTAGTTTGTTTATGGCAGGCGACCACCAGATTGGCTTCCTTTTTCTGGAGGATAGCGTCTTGGTTCTTTTTGGGATAGCACAATCCATGCACTCATGTAAGTGCTTATAGAGTGCATTTGTGTAGGATTCAGCAGTCATAACTGTATTTTCCATCTGCATGGGTGTCATGAAGTTCGCCACTTCTGTCTTAAGATGCATAAAGTTGTCTTTGGAGAAATTTTTTACCATGGTTTCCTTAATGGTGGGTGGGGATGGGATGCGGATATCTGGGGTGATTAGCTTATGGTCGGATCTAACCAATGAGGAGTTGACTTCAGGTGTGGATCACTGGTCACTCATATTGGTAATGACTAGGTCTAGGATATTGTTACCCCTGGTGGGGTGTGGATAAGTTGATCCAGAGCATTAGAATTAATAAATTCCAGAAAGCTTTGAGCGAAGGAGTTGCTACATGAGTAGTTTTCCCAGTTAATGGTGGGGTAGTTGAAATTGCCCATTATTAGGGTGTTTGGTTGAACCCGAATATTTTCCAGTATATCAAGAAAAGAGGAGTGGGAATCCTAGGGCATGATGTGGGATCTGTAGCAAGCTACAGTTTGGATTGCAGTTTTGCACAGAGTTAGTTGCACTTGGATAACCTCGCATGCATTATGCTGCGCAACTGGCCTGGAGGTGTGGATATCCTTAATGAGTATGGGCACACCTCTGAAAGAAGGCTAAAAAAATCTAATATCAAACATATGAATCTTTAGTTTCTGTACTATTAAGTGGTGGGTATGGATGTCATAAAAAGGGTGTAATTAAAATTCTAATTAGAATTTTAATACATAGACATAGAAGTTTAGTAATTTAATAATGACATATTTTAGTACTTGGGAAATAAAGATTCAATGAGCTTTTGAGTGTTTATTTGAAATATATTTGCCTCAGTGCAAGAAGAAATCAACTTTTCAGTCTCTCTTCTTGCAAACTGTTGTTAATAATTAAGTTCACACCAGTTTACCATTTGGCATGCTAAGGCTTGTTTTTATTATTGTATTTTACCCAAACTGCTCAGGTTTGGTGCTCACAAGGTTTTTTTCACAAGGTTTATTATACGACACAATAGACTGTGTACTCTATTTCACATGAACAGCTGCTCAGCTAAATTTTACCCTGATTTCATTTATGGAAATACAATGTTTCATCCATAAAATATTACAATTACTACAAGTTGTTATTTAGAAACCTAAGGTTATGTTTTGAGGATTCACTATCCCCCCTCCCAAAAGTGTACATCATGGTTGAAAGTAATTTATTATTTATTTATTTATCTATTGCATTTGTTTAACAGGATTGTTCATATCGGCAAAAAGTTAACCCTTTTCTGCAAAGGCCTGGGGGAGAAAAATGCCATAGAAATGACATCATTGCATACAGAACATAATAAATAGAGGTATGGAAGTAATCAACCAATATGCAAATTTCAAACAGAGCATTATTAATTAATAGCAGCATCATGTAATGAGCTTTGAACCTTTTTCTGGAGAAGAAACTCCTTAAAAACATTACTTGAAGAACATAGTGAACAAAGGTATACACATAATCGACAGATATACAACACTTAAACAATATCATTAAATAAAAGAAACAACGTCTGAAGAGATATAGAACATAACTGGAAATTAACTTTGGTAGAAGGAAAACAAAGGAGGAAAACTGAGGATTAGCATTAAGAGGTTAGAAAGAGTGTTTAGAAACAGGAAGAAGGGGGAGGGGTAGAGGACAACAAGGAGATTTTGGAACAATAACGAAGGTTATAGTGCTTGGAAAGAACAGGAGAAAGTAAGAGGCAGGACATTTATTATCCAGATGTGTGCATCTACACAGCCAGGTATCTTTGTGGCATTCTCTTGTTTGCACCTTAAAATAGTCTGTGTTTACTGTGTTTCTTGGTGTGATAGGAAGGGAGTTCCAAATTTTGGCCAGAATAGAGGAGTGCAAAGGGTCACCAGATGAGTTGTAACATAATAACATTTTGTCAGTGGATCTCAACTGTTTATTTGGGTTATAAAGTTGGAGAATATTTTCAAACTAGGGCATTTGTCTGTATTACAGATGAATTTATGGGAAACTGATAGTTGTGAAAGTGTAAGGTAATGCCTTAGCTCTATCTACTGAAGTTTATTTTTTTTTGTTTTATTTTTTATTTTTATTATAGCATTGTTCTAAGAGTGCATAATGGGTTAATCAAAATGAGAACAGCATAAAGTAGTGTAGGGATGTGAAGAGCTTGAGCAAAACTTTTTTCTGGCATTATATGTAAGGTTATGTTTGACTCTAAACAGTGTATCTAGCTCTTGGTGGATGTTTTTTATTGCTTGTTTTATGTAATGATCAAATGTTAATTTTCATTAATAGTGACTCCTAGAACTCAGTTTGACTTACTAGTTCTATATTACGGTTATTAGAAGTGATTTTGAATTTATTTTTGTAGTCAGGTAAATCATTTAGAGTAAATATGATCAATTTTATCTTTTAAGGTTAAGCCAGCCAGAGCTCTATGTTGGAAAAAGACTCTTGAGTGAGTTGTTTAATTAATCTATGCTTTTAGCAGAACACATTATTGTTAAATTGTCTGCATACTGTATGACTGTGGCTTGTTTGGACTCTAGGTGTGAATTATTCATGAATATATTGAATAGAACAGGACCTAAAAATGGATCCTTGAGGAGCACCTGCTTTAAACGGATGGAAAGAAGAGTTGTCATTTTGCCATTTTACTGCCTGCTGCCTATTTGAAAGGTAGTTGGAGAACCAAGACAGTGAAGTTTCATGTATTCCTAGGCAAGCTAACTTTTGAAGCAATTTCTGGTGGGATACCATCTCAAAAGCATTTATTAAATCTAGTAAACATGTTGAGACTAAGTTCCCAGATTTTTACTACCGATCAACAGATGCTATAAAAGAGAGCTCTACATGTACTACGAAAAGGATGGAAACCATACTGTGTATGGGGAAGGGGGCAGTTGTCAGTGACAAAACTGAGGAGTTGAGACTACATATACGTCTCCAGAATTTTTTAGAGTGGAAACAGTATGGCTAAAAGGCATAAAATTTGAGAGCTCATTTGAGGTTCCACTTTCATGGAAAAGAAGACTGTAGCACCTTTTCCATTGGGTTAGGGCAGAGCTTCAGGTGATGGAGTGGCTGATTATGACAGACATAGGAAATGTCAGGGCATCAGCAGTGATTTGTCAGTACTCAAATGGAATCAGGGGCAAGGGAGGTACGTTTTAAGGTTAGTTTTTTGATTGTAAAAACTGAGACTGGTTTGAGTGTAAGTCTGTTGGTGACTAACAAAGGAGGATGAGAAAGTGTGTCTGCTTGTTCCAAGGTTTTAATGAGAGAGGCTGTTCTTCAGAGGAAGTGGGTATTGAATTTTCTGGCTGTACTGTCAGTATGATTAGATGAACTTGGTGTAAGTTTTGTTGGTGTACCATGTTTTAACAGCTGGTTGATTGTAGTCTACAAAGCTTTAGTGCTGGTATAATTTACTACATGTACATTAATGTAATACTTTTTTATCAGTTCTGATTTGAATTACTACTGGAGTTTCTTAGATATTTATAGTATCGATTGCAGCTATGGTTTTAACCTGCTTCCATTTTTTTACAAGCTATGTCTCTCTTTTTCATGAACAATTCAGTACTTTTTGCAAGTCAGGGTGCTGGATTCAGCTTAGTTCTTGTGGATCTTATTGAAGCTAGGTCATTTAGTATGTTAAGGAAAATTGAGTGGAACAGAACTATGGCTTTATCAAACTAAAGGGTTTGAAGTGCCTGACAGATGACTGATTTTAGTGCTGCAATGAACTGTTCCACACTAAAGGAGGAAAAGTTATGAGCAAGGTTGTACTGATTCTGTTTTGATTCGGTGTACGATGCCTTATTTAAAAGATGGGTAGGTGATCACTTATGGTATTGGGTAAGGCACCTGCTGAGAGGATTTTATTTGGGGGCATTAAAGAGAAATCAATCTAAAGCAGAGGCTGTACCATAGTTCTTGTTTATTTATTGGCATTTGTTTACTGGGAAAGTCCGCTGGGCCAAGAAGAGCACATTTTCAGTGGAGGCCTGGGGAGAAAAGCTTCACAAAAGCAGTTAGTAAATAGTATTCAAAACAGTTAGAAAAACAAAATACATTGTGCAAAAAAACAACAAAACGCATTATAAAAACACAAGTAACACAGAGAAATACAATACAAGGGAGAGAAGAGCTTGTGAGAATTAAAATAAGCTGGGTGAAACCATATAGTTTAATGACATTAGACGTACTGTAACTGTAAATAGTTTGCCAATTAATATTCAGGTTACCTAAAGTGATTGTCTCATTTCAGATGCTGTTTGATGCCCAGGAGAGACGTTCTTCAGCAGTAACTATGTTATTTCCTGAGGGAAAGTCTTAATACAAAGGCTTTTGTGAACATTAATTTTCAAGGATGCTATAATTATTTCAGGACTGATGAGCAGGCGTTGGCATATATGAAACCTAGAGAGATTTAAAGTAATCTTGTAGATAATAGGCATGCCGCCACATCTGTAATGGGCTCTGTGAAGTGTTACGCTGTTATATCCCTGCAGTACTATTTCTTTATCTTTTATTTCTTGTTTAATCCAAGTTTGTGTGGCTACTAGTAGATCTGGGCAGTGGTAGGCAACCTAGGCATTCATATCGTTAAGGCTGTTTCTTGTATTATGAAGGTTAGTTGTGTATAGGTGAGATTGTATGGTTTTGAGGGATAAATATTTCTTAATGTGGTAGACTTGTTATTGTGTTGACTTTTTTCAGGACATGGGTAAAGATGGATGTGACCACATGTTTTCAAGTGAAAAGACTGCAGGGATTACATATAAGGGTATTTAAATTTCAACCTTGGTGTAGGGGAAGCCTTGTTGATTATGTTGTTATGGGTATAATACTTTATTTTAAAGAATGAGCCAGAATAGTGCCCGACACTCTTCTTTATTGTTGCAAAATTAAGTGCTTTCATCCTGGTATCTAGACTTCTTCGGAATGTTAAGTTTATATTTGTCTCGGATCTAAGTTTAAATTATTTTAAAGAGGTGGACAGTTGCAGAAGAGAAGAGACAAGAGGATATTAATAGTTGGAAATGTCTAGTGTTTGGGAGATGACGGGTGGGAATGGTGAGCTGTATATAGAGGTAGGTGATGGTAAAATACAAGGAAGGAAACAGTTATGAGGGATGATAATACAATTGTGTAGAATAGTAGATCTGGACTGATTAAGAGTGACATTGAAGGAAATGAGAGAGGAGGACTGAACATGTAGAACAAAAAAAATGTATGTTTAAACTAAGGAGTAGTTAGAAAGGGAGACAAAAGAGGGAAAAACACTGTTAAAACTAGGGCATAGATTAAGGGTAGCACTGAGTGGGTATGTAAAAGAAAAAGTAGGAGAGTCTATTGGAATGAAGGGAGAGGGTAGGAGAGAATACAGAGGAAGGTTTAGCTTAAGCTCTGGTTGACTGAAGTATTAGAAATGTGAGGACGTGTGACTGTAGAATTCCTATAGCTATGTGCATGTCTTTAAAAGGGGTGGTAAGGAAATGGAGTTATGGGTGTAGATCAGGTTCTATAAATGGAATGGAGTGAGGGGCTGGGAAAGTAGGGGTAGGAATGCAGCATAGAGGGAAACAACCCCCCACCAGCAGGAGGTGATCACTGCGGGTGTGCTCAATGTGCACAAGACAGAAACTGTGAAGCATCACACAGGTAACTGATAAGCATTTCTCGTTGCCTTTAAAATGGATTTAAAAATAAAAAGGCACTGCGTTACAAAAATAGTGCTTAGAGCAGTGTATAATTATGTCTCTGCAGCCTGAAGAAATAGTAACGCTGTGCTATTATCTCAGTTTCCTGGGGGCTGGGGGTGGTATGAATGATAATATGGGATGAAAAAGGAATTAAAAAGGTAGAAATTCTCAAAGTAAATATGTTGGATTCTGTGCCTGTGTTTAACACTACATAGCATCCATTTATACTTAATATTGTGCAGTTATTACTGTAGGACACTTATTCCAGGAATACGTTTTCACTGATTCTGTGCATATGTATACCATATGGTCAGCCCCCATATGGGAGGAGTGTGGAGTTAAATTATTCCAGTTCCTTTCATTTGGGCATGACAGGTCTCATTTGTAGCAGGGAAATATCTATTGTGGGCAAGCTGATGACCGGAATAGCTATGCACTGGTCAGACAGGATATGGCAGATGTGTGAAGTTAAACTATTACACTTCCTTTTAAACTGCTTAAATTCAGCTCAAGGAAGCTGAATTCCCTGATCACTACTTTCCACAGGAAATCACTGTTGGTGTGATTTGTAAGTGTTCACTGGTAGTGATTCTTTAGGCAGATTTATCGCTTCTTCCTGTTTCTGCAAACTTCAAGTTTGCAAGTTTGAAGTGCACCTGGTGGGAGAAAAGTGTTTGCCACCCTACAAAAATGCTCTACTTTTTGATTTTCATCAGGCAAGGTTATGACTTGTTTTCATCCATGTATATCCTTGTCCAGTTGTGACATGCTGTGTCATGGTAGAATTGCAGGAGGTATTGGTACATATATGTTCCTAGTTACAGCCCAATGAGCAGTTTGAGGTAGCAGGTGTGATAATATGTAGTACAGGTTTAATACAGCTTTCACTGCACCAACTTATTAACAGTATGTAGTTCATTGTTAATTCCCTGTCAGTGCAGGGAACTGATGGATTTTTAGGATTCTGACTCACAAAAAGGAAATGCACAGTGGTTTTCATTAGAAGTACTTTTAGATTGTTCAGAGGATCTGAACTGAACAGACTTGCTTTAAGCAGTTATGTTAAAGTATCCAAAATCTACCAGTGATTAGAACAGTCCACTGAACCACGGCAGAGGACTAATGACGTATATGTACCTTTTTACATGTTTTACTTCGAAAGAAGATGACATCATCTGTGTGTGAATGCGAAAAGGTTTTGTGATTCCAGGATGCTGGCCCAGTTTACAATAAAGCATTTTCGCCTGAGGGTAGACCATATGGTGGTCTTATTAAAAGAAATTCAGCACTCCTTTTCTCTGAAGGACTGCAGTATAGTCCTGTTAATTAATTGACAGTACAGGTGCGGACACTGTTATAATTGTAATAGCTCTATAGAAAGGCAGCAAGGAAAACAGTACCATTCCCTTTCAGCTAATAGCAGTGTAGGAGCATATGTAACCCCAGTGAAGCACCTTGCCAAAATGTTTTGAAATAATCTAGACTTCAGGTTAAAGTTTACTATACACCTTGACATCACAAGTTGATCATATGCCTCCCTTCACACACATTTTTATATAAATAGTGCTTTCAAAAACCACTTTATATGGCAAAGTGTCCGTATTCCTTTCATCTTATCCATTGCATTATTTCCATATCTCTGAACTAACATTCTGTCTTTATTTACGTATGCCCCCTGTTTTCATTACTTGTCTTACTTTGTTTCAACTTGCATCTTTAATTTCAGCATAATCATTTATTATTTACTTAAATTTTCATCAATGTACAGTTTTTTTTTTTTTTGCACTGACCCAGGTGGATGTACATGCATAATGAAGTGTTTCAGAAACTAGTGACATGCAGACAAACAAAAGATCTGTATGATCACTTGACAGATAATGTCTATGAGAAGATCTTTGAAATTTACTGCACAACAGGTATTCAGCAAAGAGAAGGTGTGCTTTTTGGCACTGATGTTCCAGTTACTGTGGCAAGTTTTCTATTAGTGCAATCAGTAAGTGATAAACCTGTCATGGTGATGGATATGGTACTGCTTTTTTATAATAAATACACCTTTGTTTGGCAGTTTAAAATTTGCTATTTATGGATTTCCATTAGTAGTACATTGTGTCAGAACACCTGCTGTAGTGATTGTCAGGAGCCTGCTAGAAAGATTATAAAGTGAAGCATCCTTTGGTGGTACCAAATGTAAGGCAGTGAAGTGTCATGTTTTATTCACTTCAAAATCTTGCCTTTGAATCATTATTATTTTTTTTAATCTGACCTCATATGGCTTTGCCTGGTGCACAGTTCAGAGCTAAAATGAAGTAAGTTAGGCACCATAATGAAATACACACTATGGCAGCCTTCTTTCCACTTCAGCAATGGTAAGCAAGCTGTATGAATGACACCACAAGTCATTTTACAAAAGAAAACCTAGGCAGAGGATGAGCACTACAGATACATAGTATTATGTGCGAGTGTCTATTATTTGTGTTACTGTATACATGCTTACTACTTAGAAGAATGTACTTATTATAAGGATGTCCTTCACAATATTTGTTTGAATAATTTGTATTTTTAATGCATATACATGCATATATTATATGTGAATCATGACATTTTTCACTCTGAGATTTGTTGCTAGTACTGAGTGTCATCTTTGTAAGTTAGTTGTCTTCATATGTGCCACAGTACAGGCAACACAGGTTTGAGGACCTTAACAGATACCCTGCAACTCTAACTATCTGTCCAGAAGCCACCATTTTAAGCTTAAAATAATACCACTGAATCCTAGTGGATTTTTCCCTGCGGTTTTCTCCTGGCCATAGTACAGGCAACGCAGGTTTGAGGACCTTAACAGATACCCTGCAACTCTAACTATCTGTCCGGAAGCCACCATTTTAAGCTTAAAATAATACCACTGAACCCTAGTGGATTTTTCCCTGTGTTTTTCTCCTGGCCACAGTACAGGCAACACAGGTTTGAGGACCTTAACAGATACCCTGCAACTCTAACTATCTGTCTGGAAGCCACCATTTTAAGCTTAAAATAATACCACTGAAGTATGTGTCCCAGTAAATAACTACTACATAAGCTAATCTTTTAATTAATGCTAGACTTTATAAGCACAACAAGAATTTACAGTGTTTTTTTTTTGCTAGTCACCATGAAAAGCAGACGCCAGCAGGTCCTATCCTTTCTCTTTGGTTACCCACTATCCTCATACTGTTTCTGTGTATATTCTCCTATTCTGCACTTTACCCTTCCCTGAATTCATTTCTAGCCGCACTCATAATTGCCTTTCCTGGTGCACCTGCCCTATTTTACTGTCTTCAGACTCTTACATATTAATGTTTTTTTTAATGTTTTTCCCTGCTTTTAGCTGCTAATAATACCTCTCTTTCCCCCTCCAAAGCCCCTCTCTATTGTAGCTTATTTTAGCCATACAGCACTGGATCTGTCAAGTAAATCTACTTGTGTAGCTTGAGGCCAGTGTCCTTTTGTAAGCTTACTTCTGCTCATATTTTATTTCTTTTTATTTTATTTCTGTGACTATACCTTTTAGAAACTTTATATCCTTGTCTCTTAAGCTAGTTTTTCACTATCTTTTTCTGATTGTTTCTATGACTTCATCTTGACCAAGGTGCTAGCCCCGCTCCGTTCACCCTCGCTGCGTTCGGGCTCACTTCGCTCCCCTACCCTACCCCCATAGCCACCCACCCAATTGCAATTACCTTTATACCTAACTATCTCTCCCCTTCCTGTCCCACTAGCCACTACAATTCCACTTCCTGCCTATTGCCACAACCACCTTACTAATCTGTCAATCTTGTCAACACCACTTCCTCTATACCACTGTCTCTCTACCTACTCTATCTGACCATATTTTATTCCAACATGTATTATTTTCTAATATCTTCTACACTACTCCTTATTCTCTCTATCTCCACCTCTTACCACTCCAATCTCTCTGACCCACTCATATGTTCACCAACTTCTGACTCATACAACATATATCCAACTACTTCATCTTTTACTGTCTCCCCTAATCTATTTACTACCTCTACCTCAAGTCTATATAGACTATCCATAATACAGGTTTTTAAACCTTCCCACAAAGCTAAGTCAAAACTATACAAACCCCATCTAGCATCTACTACACACTCACTCCTCACTAAAAACCTACTTTGTTCTGGAGATATCCATCCCAACCCTGGCCCCTTTTCTCTCCCCAAAACTACTTCTACACTGCCCCCATCTTACTCCTCTAACAGTCACCGACCTCAGTCACAACAATAATCTCCATCCAAATACTTAACTATTTACTCATTGAATATTCAGAGTCTAGCTAATAAAGTCACCAAGCTGCACTCATGATTAGCTCTCAATACCCCTCACATCCTCTCCCTATCTGAATCCTGGCTCAAGCCACAAATCTCAAAAAGTGAAATACTCCCACCAGGTTATAATATCTTCCGATCTGATAGACCTGTAAAAAAAGGTGGTGGCGTGACCATCCTCTACTCAAACATTCTTAACCTCTCACCATACCCTTCCCCAATTCCTGACTTCCTTCCAGCTGAAATCATCATCCTTAACTGCCATCTGAATCCCCCCAAAAAAACTTGAAATTGCCTCTATCTACCTTCCTTCTGGTAACAATCTTCACATTCTTGAAAACATCCTATCCTGTTTCTCCCACAACATACCATATGAGACACTTATCCTTGGTGATGTCAACATTGATTGGTCCAAACTCACAACTGATCCCCCCCAACTCAGTATCCACCTACATGGCTTCCACCAACTTATAACAACTCCCACTCGCTTCCATACAAATTCTACTTCCAGCTCCATCATAGACTGGATCCTTACCAATTCCCCCCACCAATACCACAATCCCACCACCTTACCTGACTCCCTCAGTGATCATCTCCCTACCACCATTTTAAGACACTACTCCCATATTCCTAAACCCCACCTTATCAAAGACTGTTGAAAACTATCAACTTTCAATTCACCCCAATTTAACTCCATTCTCCACAACATAGATTGGTCCATCCTAAAACACCTCCCCCTAAATGATGCTGTAAGCACTTTCAATAGCATCTTCATGAATACTCTAAACTCCTTAGCTCCCTCTAGGAAGATCAGAGTAAAATCAAACCATGCTCCCTGGCACTCCAAAGAGACTAGGTCCCTTATGAAACAAAGAGATCATGCTTGGAAAACCTGGCCTAAAACTAAACAACCACCTTTTCTTAAAAAATACGGACAACTGAGGAACCTTGCGAAAAAACATACAACTAATGACAAAAAGTTATACTATAGCTCTGCTCAGCTTAACAACAAATCCAATCCTCGAAAATGTTGGTCAACTCTCAACAACATCCTCTATCCTGGAAAGCCCTCTAATCCTTCCCCATACTCTATCTCTTCCTCTCAGGAAACAGCTACCCTCCTGAATAAATACTTTATCTCTTCCATCCAAAATATGGTAACCTCTAAGCCAAACTCTACTTTGACACCCACCTCTCCAAGTCCCACTAACATAACTTTGTTTTCTTTTGAGCCATTTCCCATTACTTACATCAAATCTCTGCTACTCAAGCTAAAACCTTTCTCGCCTTCCACCAACAATCTATCTCCTACATTCCTCAAACTTGCTGCTGACTCAATTGCCTATCCTGTATCTATACTAATTAATCGATCTATTCTGGAATCAACTGTCCCCACCCTTTGGAAATATTTCTACACTATCCCTCTTCATAAAGGTGAAAACTCCACTGACCCCTCAAACTACCAACCCATTGCCATTCTGTCCCCCCTCTCCAAGATATTAGAAAAATGTATTCACTCACAGCTTCTCAATCACCTCCTCACACACCACTTACTTACCCCTACCCAACATGGATTTCATCCTCACCACACCACCACAACTGCCCTCCTCTCCTTCACTCATATCATTGCAGAGGCTCTAGACAACAATACACTCATTTCCTGTCTCTTTCTAGATCTCTCCAAAGCCTTCAATACTTTCTCTCATCCTCTACTACTATCCAAACTCGCAAACTCCACCTTTCCCCCTCCGCACTTGCCTGGTTTAATAGTTACCTATCTGGCAGGGAACAATCTGTCAAATGGCTCTCATCCTCCTCACTTTTTTTTCCCATCTCCACTGGTGTACCCCAAGGCTCCATCTTGGGACCCCTTTTGTTTAACATCTTCACCAATGATCTTTACACCTCATGCAAAGAATCCTCCCTTATTCAGTATGCCGATGACTCCACACATATCCATCTCAAATAACATTCCTGAACTACACTCCCTGACCCAACAGGCCCTACTATCCACTGAACAATGGCTCTCTCACAACCTATTGATCCTAAATCCCAAAAAGGCCAAACTCCTACTTTTCTTTCCCTGTTCTCTTTCGCATCACAAAACCTCCTTTTTTATTACATCTTCTAACAATACAAACATCCAACCTGGCACCCACACAAAACTCCTAAGGGTCATTATCGATGACGAACTTAAGTTCAACCTACACATACTTCCATGTATAAAAAAAAAACAAACCAGAAACTAGGTCTGCTATATCGGAACAAAAAATTCCTAACCCCTGAATCTAGACTTACCCTGGGCCAGGCACTCCTCTCCTCCCTCTTATACGCTGCCCCAGTTCTTACCAATATCCAGGCCTCCACTCTAAACAAACTGAAAAGACTTACCATAAAATAGCCAGATTCATTACTAACTCCCCATACAACTCACACCACTGCATTTCTTTAAACTCTCTTCAATGGCTTGAACTTCCCCAGTTTCTGCTATCTTATCAATTTCATATGCTACACTCTATTCTTTATAAACCCTCCTTCTGTTAGTCTCCATCTACATCCCATCCCAGACCCGCCATACTTCTAACCAACAATTATTTGATATCTACTACCCAAAAAGGTCAGTACGCAAACTACTCTACAAACACTCACTTGCCCATGCTTGGAACAAACTTCCTCTTGACTTACGTTCAATCTCCCACACCTCACAATTTAAAAATGAACTAAAAGCTTATTTTCTCAATTCCAGAACCTGCCCTTGCCATGACCCTACCTAGTCTTCCTTCCCTTTATGTACCCTCAAAACGACCATACTTAGTACCTCATTACACCTCTCTCTCCAGTGTGTCTACTATGCATTTGCACAATTTTATACAAACAAAAAATGTTTATTGTTGACCTGTTGAACTATATTAATGTAAAATTGTTACTTAGCTTCTTTTTAATGCAACTTCAACTTTACGCATGTAACTCAACATGTGTGAATCGTTTTGCTATAACTGCTATTATATCAATATTGTTTAAAAATCTACTTGTTTTAAAATGTATTACTGGAACTTTTCTCCTTGGGTCTCCACTGAAAATGGGCCACAAGCCCAGTTGGACAAACCCGGTTAACAAATGTCAATAAATAAATAAATAAAATGTGCAATGCTAAGCATACCATTGTATTATAAAACTGAATTCAGTGCTGTTCAACCACATAGCATACATATTCCAGTGCCAGCACCAGACTAACTCTAATGTGTGGTATAGCCACAAGCATTATATGCCAGTATTACATTGAATCTAATAATTATTTACAAAGGAATGCTTTCAAAGTTTTTGTCCCTTTTTTAATTTCTACAAGTCTTTTGGGTTTCTTATACCAAGACAGGAATGTAACTAGAAAGGGAAAGATGAGGATGCCAGGAATTTATTTGGACTGCAGGTTAGAAATTGCTTTCCCTATCAGGGATTTATATCATAGTATAGGTAAAGACAAAAGAAATGGGGGGGGGTCTAAATCTGAATGAGAGACCAACATTGGTAGAGTTCTTAGTAAATCTAAAACAGAATTTGTCATTAAAAAAGGAATAATTAGTAGAACATATAAAATATTGCATGACAACTATAAGAATCAATCAGGGGATGTTAGAAAGGATTGGAAAGAGTGATTGGATAAGCAGTTTACAAAAAAAACAATGGGAGGATATACGTATGTCTCCCAAATGTGCAATAAAATCTGGAAGATTTAGAATGTTTGCCTGGAAATGTTTACATAGATATTTCTATACCCCAAGTAGACTCCCGAGAATTTTACATAAGGCAGACAGCAAATGTTGGAGGTGTGATGGGGAAGAAAGAGGTTATTAGGAAATAATTTTCTGGGAGTGCAATGGATTGGCAGACTTTAAGGATTCCCCATGGGATGCACTGTCAAAGATGCTGGGTGGGCAGATTGATCTGATGAGGGAGATGATTTTTCTGAGCTATGATACAGAACAGAAATTGCCTAGACATGGTAAGGCCTAGCTGTGTCTAATAATGGTGGCTGCATATAGTAACAAAGATAAAACAATTGGAACTGAGCTCTTTAGAAAAGGGTAAGAGCGAACTACATAGGGAAATGGGAATTGTGGGAACAATACACACAGGGGAGGAATGAGGTTTAAAAGAAGGCAGAACTTAAATGAGCTATGCAATGTTTGACTGAAAAACATTGGGTAGATTATAAGTTATGTATAATGTTTGCAACTGGGAATGTGTCATTATGGTTTCTGATGTAAAATGCTTGCAAATATGATTGCATCGGTGTGGTTTGTTTTCATTTAAATAAATGTATGATTGCCTATGTAATAAGTGATGGTTTAATAAAAATGTTTCTTCTTAAAAAAAGGCAGGAACTGAGTAATTTATGTAATGTTGATTAGGATATATAGCAACATGTATGAAGTATAATGTTTATGTTAATTATAGTTTGATTACTTTTATATGAAATTAAATTTACCTGTGTCACAAGTGATAATTTAATACAGATGTTTGGAAAAAAAGAAGACAGGAATGAATCCCGTTCCTAAGGAATGGATCTCATTCCTAAGTTAAAGTACGATTAAAATTCATGAAATTGGTATTGCTTCAATCTTTGATGTTAGACAGATGTGCTTTTCTCAGAACCAGCAGTGTGCCCAGTACTGACTGTTTCTGCAATTCATATGGAGTTACATGTATTAGTAAAATATCTAAGTACGATTGTAAGTTATTTTTTAAAACAACCATTGCTTCTACTACTATTGGAACTGTCCGGGTATCATTCTTCCACACTGCCCTTGTTTCTGCATGCAACTCCTGGTATTTTATGACTTTGTGTCTCTCTGTACGTAATACACTGCAGTCACTGGGTATATTTCAATTTTAATGATTGATGCTACTTTTGTCTTCTTTTCACAGACTGCTATATCTGGTTGTCTTGCATCTATTTGTTTAACCGATGTTCCTGGGATCACCCATTAACATCAGTTCAACAAATAGATGCAAGGAAACCAGACTACCATATCTGATTTTCTTGCATCTATTTGTTGAACTGATGTTAATGGGTGATCCCATGTAATATAAAGTTCATGCGTATTTATAATGCTTTGTGGGTCATAGTTCCAGTGTTTTTCAACTACATCAGTATTATAATGTTTGCACAATCTCCATTGCAACAGTCTTGCCACATTATTATGCCTTTCAGTATACAGTCCTTCTGCCATTAATATATCACAACCTGCAACAAGATGCATCAACTGTTTCCAATTCTGTTTTACAAAACCTATATTTGTCTGCTTCTCCCACATGTTCAATGGACTTTGTATACCAACGTGTATGTTCTTGGGCTGCCAATATTAACCTTTCACCTTTTGGTTTAAATTAACCTCTCTTTAACCATTTCTATGTTCAGCCCTTATGAAGAGAAGGTTGTTTCAAGTGTTGTCTCTACTTGCAACTATATTTATGCATTTTCCACATTTCTTGATTTCTTACCTGATCCATCATATCATAGTCTTTCTTTTGCTTTTTGGCACATTCAATTGCTGCCTGATTTTTATTTACTTCTGGTTTGATTTCTTTTCCTGCTTCACACATGATATGCTTCTGCTAAACTAAGCAGGGAAGTCACCTTAGACTTATTCTCCTCGTGTTTTAAAACGTTCACAATGTTTGGGTCTTGTGAGGTCATCAGATATGTATGCAGTCCTACTATACCAGAACTATACATGTAATCACTTTTGAGGAGGCCCATATCTCCTTCAGGATGGGGCATATATAGTTTTAGTATACACTGTTTTTTATGGGTCTATATCAGTTGAGCGAAAACCCTTTTATGCGAATACCTAAACATCGACCCCTATACCTAGAACCGCGAAAATCTCGAACGCACTAAACTGCAAAAAATAAAATATCGAACTATCGTAGTCAGCCAACCCCAACACCCACTACTTAGAACCTACCCAAACAAAATAATTAAACCACATACGTACACTAACCAAACCCTACAGACATATACCCAAACAAAATAAATAATCCACATACATACATTTAACAAAACCGTACTTCCAACACTACACTAAACCCCACATACACAACTATCTATGCACTATCCTTAACCCCTCCCTAACCCTAAGGTCCATAACTACTCCACACTTCCCCTACAGACATACACCCAAACAAAATAAATAACACACATACATACACTTAAAAAAAAAAAGTTACATCTAACACTACACAAAATCTTACATACATTACCTATCAATGCACTTTCCTTAACCCCAATCCTAACCCTAAAGTCCTATCTATCGCACACTTACCTTAAGGAGCTAAACCGCAGACAGGCCAACCAAAACAAATTGAAATTTCGGAATTTGAGGTTTTGGATGTTCGAGGTTTACGTACTTCACGCAATACGGTTTGACGTATTCGCGTAATAGGGTTTTCACTCAACTGATGTAGACCCGTTTTTTATAAATCATTTGATAAGCATGAAGCATCCTTCTTGTTTTCCTGTCCAACCAGTACAACACCTTTTGGGGCCAATCAGTTACTCCAAAACTGTAAGCTGTGGCAGAAAGAGCAAATTAGTTTATAGACTGGACTTGGCTCCTAGATGTCAGCACTGTTTTCAGTATTAATTATAGTCCTTACTACATTTTATTCACATTTGTTCATGTTTTTTTGTTTATCCTTCATCAATTCCCAAATATTTATACACTCCCTCTTGTTCAAGTTCGTTCCTGTTCCTGGCTGATGTGATGCTGCAGCTTTCCTGCTTTAAAGGTTGGTTTTACACATTTATCAACAGTTATATCATCTGAGAAAGTTTTGACCACTTGTATCTGTGCTTTTAGTTCCTCATCTAATGAGCTATACAGTTTTTAATCATCCACAAAAAGAAGATGGGAAGTCTTTACACTTTATTTTCTGAAAGCCAAATTGTAGCCATGACCTAATCTGTTAAGTAGACAACTTAATAGGTTAAGGGCAAGACAAAAGAGCATCGGTGACAAATAGTCACCCTGGAATATCCCCTTTGAATTTTTATCCCTGGAATAATAATTTGTCCATTATCATGGCTCAATTGCAAAGTGGTTTGCCACTGTTCATAGTCGCTGTAATGTAATCAATCAGTGTAGGGCGTATCTTATAAATTTTAAGCATTCTATTATCCATGAATTTGGGATATTGTCAAATGCTTTTTTATAGTCTATCCATGCCATACTTAGATTCTTCCCCTTTTGAACGTTCTTTGTTATGACTTTATTTAACAACAAATGATCCTTTGTTCAATATGACTTTTTTTTCTTACCCTTTTGCTCTATTGCCATGACTGAGTTTTCTTTTAAATGACTAAAAAACTCTACCAGCATCAATTCCAGTGTATAGTTTATATGTTGTCGGAAGGCAAGTTTTTGGTCTATAGTTTTTAGGATAGTTTGCAGGTTTGCTCTTAAAGTGTATTTTTTTCCTGTTGTTAACCAGGTTGGTGTCTGTTTGGGGTGCTCATATAAATGCTTCTTACTCATGGCTTAATCTTCATGTAGAGATGTTAATACTTGTAGCTAGAAGTTAGGTTCTGCATCTGGGCCTGGGGGTTTCAATTAGGAACTTTTCTTAGCTTTGTTCCAATTTCTCTGGCCATTACCTTATCTCATTGTATATCCTGCAAATTTGAACTTATTATTATTGCCTTTACTTCTATCCATTCACATCTTTATTATTTTCCACAAGATTTTCATATATATTCCTTCAAAATGCTTCTGTTTCTTTCTTTTTTTTTGGTGTTTCAATCCCTTTTGACTTGTTTCTCAATTCTCTAAAAAAAACTTTTTAGGTTATCAATAAATTGCTTATTTTGTACTTTTTCTTTATATTTATCTGCATATAGTCTAAGATTTAGTTTAATTGTGACAGTGTATCCTGATCTGTTCTGATACTGCACATTGCTTTTATCACATCTATCTGAGTATTTCTGATTATTTATTCTCTCCTCTATGCTCTTCTAACAGTGACTCTTCTTGTCTTAATTGCTTCGTAGTTTTCTCTATGAGATAGTTTCATGATGCCATTTGATTTCTTCACTTCCTTTCTCTTACAGCCATGTTTTTGTAGTAGAACTTAATTTGTTATTAACTTAACTGCACAATAGTATATCCTACTTACTTCTGTTTTATTGCATGAATTTCTATGAACAGTCCTAATAACTGCCTTCATTAATTTTATCAAACTTCCACCTTTTTGGGTTTTATTGACATTCTCTATTCTATTTATTTCATTGATCTTAAAATGTCTGTCCACCTCTATTAATCAAGCAACTCTTCTCTAAGATCATTTTCTTGGAAACTGAGGACACATTCTTTGTTCCCCATTTCCTGCAGGCATTCTAAAGAAAGTTCTAGAGCATCTTCCTGTGCCACATTCTCTTCACTTTCATCCTGTGTCATCCATTGCTTTTTCATATGAGAAATCACTATCCTATCACTCCACATTATTGACTGTATCCAAGTTGCCACAATTTCCTGTTCCTTCCCTTGCTCCAACTGAACTTTTGTACTGGTTTCCTATGGAAGGCTCCAAAGCATCTTTTATATGTCAGATGATCAGATGTTTCCCACTTCACAGGTTTCTCCTTAATTTGGGGATCCATTGCTCTATTCTGCTGTAGTATTATCAGAGTTAGATTTTCTATACTAAATTTTTTCTCTTTGCAGTTAATCCACAACCTCAGTTACTATTTTTTTAACTTCTCCATTACTAATCCTCTTTTCTGCTTTCCTTTTTGTTTCCTTATTTTTTGAATTGTAAATTTTATCTGGATGCCTTTTCCAGTATTTCTCTTCAAATATCTTTGGCACTGCCCTTTTGTATTGATTAGTTTTGCTTTCTCCTTTGCATAAATATTGCACCACATTAAATTTCTTTTTCTTACTCATGTCCATATTTCTTCTTCAGATGTCTCCTGCTCCTCCTGTTTCTCCTTACTTGGGGAACACATTGTTCCATCATGCTGTAATAGAACCTGTGGTAGACTCACTACACTAAGTCCTTCACCTCACAGGTATTCCATAACTTCAGCTTCTATCTTTTAACTTCTGCTTTACTAATCATCTGTTTTGTGAAGTTTTCCATATCTGGTTACCTTTGCCCATATTTTTCTTCAAATATTTTTGGTGTTGCTTTTTTGTATTGATTCATTTGGCTTTCTTCTTTGTGTAAATATTGCTATATATCAGGTCTTTCTTTCTTGCCAATGTCCATATTTCTTTTTTATACTTTTCAAAAATATCTCCAGTTTGTTCTTTATATTTTTGCACTTCCTCAGTTGCTTGTTTTTCCAAACATCCCTAGGTTTCTTGGTCTGTATAATGTTTTCATATATCTGTTGCATTAATCAACATAAATTCGCATTTGAAGCTTTTAACAATTTTTCTTGAGCAAGTATTTTTTCTTTCCTCTAATTTATCTCTTAATCTTTTTTTATTTCTTCTGTCTAGAAATTCTTGGCATCTTGCATAATATTAACAATACATAATTTCTTTCTTATCCTCAATAGTCTACTTTATCACCTTAATTGCTCAGTTTTTGTGATTTTTATGGAAACTACTTCCTTCTGCAACAATGGGGTCCATTCTTCCCCTGAGCCTGGCCTAGCCCCATTGTAGGCATGTTTCCATTTCTTGAGGATTCTACACTGTCATTTTTCCATTCCTGGCATCAGTGCACCTACTAGGATTGGGCAATTTTTTATCCTGGAACTGATCACCCAGCTATCTTTTTTTTTTTTTTTTTTTTTTTTTAACCTGCTTCTGTCCATTATATATGCTATATAAAATGCAGTCAATATTATCAGTGCTGACTTGGTGAAATTTTGTGAAAAACAGGATCCACCTCTTTAAGGTACTCACCAAAACTCGAGGATGAATTCAATTCCAGCAGTATTGCTCTGCTTTTCTTGCTGATTTATCATCTCTCCATTCAGAGCCCTTTTTTGCAATGTCATTTTTTGATGCTTTGTGAGATTTTTACTCCGTTCAGCTTTCCAAATCACAATTTTTTTTAGGATAGCATTTGACTATTTTTCCCTTGAATTTCATGTTGATTTTGATCCTGGTGCTATATAAATTTATCCTTCATGATGTTCTATTCTTTGGTCTGCATAAAAGTAAAGAAGTATGTGAATACTCAGAAACAATATACCCATACTACCATTACCATACTACCCTACTGTCCTGTTTCCTCCTTCTTCCCGCCCATATTCATATTACATATTTATTTATCCCAACAAGAATGCATTGGCACCAGTTGCCATCCATTACATGCGATCATATTTAGAGATACTTAGTAAGATGTGTTTGAGATTCTGCTTACACAAGCATTCTTCATACTTTAAGTTTATAACTTTTGCCATGTAAGTTGTACATCTAGTGTATCTTCTTTATAAAACTTTAGGTATGCTTTCTTGATTTCAACCTCTGTTGTTAATGAATATTACTTGTATTGTTTTCAAATTGTAAAATCCCATATGCAATGTATGTCCTATTTTATAACAATAGATGTATTCTTTGTATAAACTGGATATGTATCTTTTTTGTGATCAGGGAAATCTTCTCCCTAGGCTACTGATGTATAGGGGTTTTGGTCACATTTGGAAATCCCCAGAAAACAAATGTGAATAAATGAATGAATAAACACATTCATACATGCATACATACATACATAAATACATATATACATACATACATACATACATACATACATAAATACATACATACATACATACATACATACATACATAAATGCATACATACATACATACATAAATGCATACATACATAAGTAAATAACCGAGAGCTGTAACAACTGTCTAGTTACACCATCTGTTTCTGATAATGATGATGATGATAATGATGAATGATAAGGTTGTGGCCGGCACAGAAGGATGGTTCTAAGAACTACTGAAACAGCAGAAGGTGGCAGCGGTTGTGAGTTTTTAAAAGAGCAGTATGACACCACATGCATTTAGCGGCAGACGTACAAAATATGTTACTAGGACTGAGTGTTCTAATTGTTTATATTGAACAAATATTATGTGAAAGTAATTAGACTTGTAAGACAAGGTGATAATGTGCAATTTGCCACTGAGTGGAGTATTAAAAGATAAGGAAGCCATCAATATCTGAAACTCAACATAATGCAATCGAGTGGGAATAGGGAAAGTCTCTCAATTACCATTGCATTTGGCAGATTGAGCATATGGACATCCAAGGGTGATTTTAGTTGAAGTTTTGAGTTTTCACAAGAAGGAACAATTTCTATTACAGTTGTGGAGAAAAGTGATTCTGATTACAAGTTGAAAATAGACTGGTTATAGTGATCACAATTTTGTGGCATCTACTCTGCAACAAAGGGTACAGTTTCTTGCCACATTTAATAAATATCAGGCATGCAGAAGTGGCTGTAACTTATCATTCCCAGCTGTTGCCAAGATATTTTCTCCATGGGGTATGCAAATGTTTACATAAGTTTAGTCTCCAATGGATGTGTTGCAGGGCCTACCACCATTGCTGGATTGCAAATCCTTAATACTGGACATGAGCACAATGAATGTATGTCCAGAGCCTGTTGAAATGGAAGATGAATGGGAAAAAAGAGGAAGTGTTACACTTTGGTTGCATGTTCTTCAGAGTGGCAACAAAAAATTATATGGGACACATGCGTGATTATGTTGAAAACCAGTGTATTGATACTTTTGATGTTTCCCAAATACTTTGCAATTGTGATTAACAAAAATGTGTTTATGTGTCTATCACCTGTTATAGGGCAATGAAAGAAAATAGGCATATTCATTTGCTAAATTAAACCTGTTCAGAGACAGAGCATGTTTAATGCTTCTGGACTACTTGTTTACTTTAGTGGGTTTGTATTTTGGCTTAAAATATATTGTACTAGATGGGCCCCCTTCACTCTCCATGAGGTCTTCACATGGTTATCTTTGAATTGTAGCTGTTAGGTGTACTATGGGCAGAATGCTGCTGATTTTTTTTATTATAATAATGCACGTTAGAACAAAGTGTGTTCTTATAAAGTTGTGAATGATGTTATTTTGATTGGTTGCATTTTAAGAGGTATGAAAAGAATACACTATTAGGGATATAATATTGGTATTAAGAAATGCCTTGTTTCTTTTTACACTCGACTAGGCATAACCCAGTATGGGCATTTTAAGTATAAATCAAAAATACTATTTGCTGCAACTCAATAGATGTATAATAGGACTGCTGTGCTGCACAATTGAATAAATCAATAATATAAGAAAAATAAGAAAGGGAAAGTAATTAATGTAAAAATGAATAAGAAATGTAACTGTGATTGTGACAAGTTCAATCTGAGGAAGAGACCAAGCTACCGATATTTCAAATAATTTACATGTAGGTTAAAGTCATTTTAAGGCTGACATTTATTATCCAATGTATAGTTGAAGTTTAACCATTGTTCGATTTATGCTTGTTCTGATAGCAATGAAAAAGATATTTTTGTTCTGACACCCTATGCAGATCCTCAAACTGTGCCCTCCCCCACTCAACTCATAGTTGAAGAACAAAAAATTAAAAAGCTTCTCTGAAAGTTGAGGAGTAACTGTAGCAAGCTGCTTGATAAACTGTATCAAATATCTTGCTACAGTTACTAGCGCACACTTGCCTCATAACCACAGCATCACCTGACAGCTTGCACCAAAAGCCGCTGTCCTGTTTGCCCATATAAGGTTTTGTCTGATACAGGAACATTTGAAAAATAGAGAGCTGAAGGACAAAACAAAGACTGCAAAGATATTTCATGCCTATTGTTTTGGGAATTTCACTTTTTTCAAATGCTGCCCCTAAAGAAAAGTGAAGAAGATTAACTGGAAAATTAATGTGATGAGTGAGGAGTTGAAAGGAGTGGAAAACAAATCAGGTTTTAGAACATTTGAAGGGTGACGATAGAAGATACTAAAAGTGTAAAAGATGAATGTGGGATGAATAAGAACTCTTTTATAGTCAAGGGTGTCATTAGATCTGATGAAGGAAGTGAGGCAGACACATTGAGAAATATATCATGAACAGCGAGCATTTTGGAAGGAGTAGAATGAAATGTATAACCAACATTACACTCCCTGGAACAATCTAGATGGAAAAGGATATAAGCAAGAAGAAAACATTATGTGTAAAAGCAGTGGAAGGCTCATCAAAAGAGAATGTTGGGGACTTCATGAATGGTGTAACAGAAAAGTATGTGTGTGCGCGTGTGTGTGTGTGTGTGTGTTAGGGTTGCCACCTTTCCAAATGGCCAAAGTGGGACATTTGTGCTACAAACATCAGATTTTGCAGGGCAAAACATACCCATGGTCAGTACAAAGGACAGAACTTCAGTTGTTTGCCTGAATAAAAGTTTATTCTTGTAGCATTTTTGTTCCTTATTCTGTTTCGTATAACATTTAGGTGTTTCAGATACAGAAGAAGTGTTTTATGCAACTATTACATACAATATAGAAAATAATTTTGTCCTAAAATCTCAGGACATTTGCCATTTTCTCACAATATTTTGCAGGACACAACTGCCCAAAGAGGGACTGTCCCTCGCAAAGTGGGACAGGTGGTAACCCTAGTGTGTGTGTGTGTGTGTGTGTGTGTGTGTGTGTGTGTGCGTGTGAATGAGTGTGCATGTGTGTAAGAGTGTGAATTAGAGTGCATATATGTGAGGGTGAGTGTGTGTGTGTGTGTTGTGTGTGTGTGTGTGTGTGTGAATGAGAGTGCATGTGTGTAAGAGTGTGAATTAGAGTGCATATATGTGAGGGTGAGAGTGTGTGTGTGTGTGTGTGTGTGTGTGTGTGTGTGTGTGTGTGTGTGTGTGTGTGTGTGTGTGTGTTGTGACAATCAGATATCCAATGTGGAGGACATTTATAAGAAGAGTGAATACCTTTTGATTTTTTGGGAATAAAAGATTGTTAGAGTGCAGAAGTGGCTTTAAAGTACCATTAATTAATGTAATGTGTCTAGGACATAAAATTATCAGACCTGATATAGTTCTAGGAGAAAGAAAAACTGAAGATGCAAACTTGACTTAAATTTGCACTTTGGAATTAAAGGTCTAGGATGAGTAATGTGGGTAGCACTCTGTTTTGATTAGCATGGGACGAGTAATTATACATGCTGAGAAGGTCATCATTTTGTCTAGCGGCTTAGCACAGAGGATTGTGGTTATGAGCTGATAATGAGCTTTATCCTTTTAAGTTAGGGTTTGATTCCTGCAGTGTCAGAGAAAGTCATTTAATCAGTTAGCCCATTCAGGTCACCCCTGAAAACAAGCTTATGTCTAGTGCATTTATATGTTTAACAAATACATAACTTACAAATAAATTGTTGGTACTGGTAGGTGTAGTTATAGTAGAGTAGGTAAAAAATACACAAACACACCCAGATACACACTGGTACACTCAGAACTCAGACACACACAAGCATGTGCACGCGCGCACACACACACACACACACACACACACACACACACACACACACACACACCACACACACACACACAAACAGACACTGGCACACTAAGAAATCAGACACAGGCAGTCACACACACACACACACACACACACACACACACACACACACACACACACACACACACACACAGTCACACACACACTCAGGCACGTGCTTAAAATATAATAGATATATTGCCATGGGATGATAGTTAGGACAAATAATTTGTCAAGGCTCTTTGTCCTGCTGTTATGTTTAGTAGTTGATCATAGATCAATGGGACCATTGTCTGTGATTTATCCTGCTTTGCCATGCTCCAAATATTATGTACAAATTGTTCTCCAAATGGAAACAATACCTAAGCACACTCTTCATATTCATTTTCAGTCCATGAAATTTGTATTTTATTCACATGCATAACAACATACTGCCAAACTGATTATACATACAAGCTTTCTGAAATTGCAGTTCCCTCACTCTGCATGGACTTATATGAGAAGAGATAAGCACCCCATTATTTCAGTCTGTTCTGACATCATCAATACAGGCAACGTCATGCTGGTGAATATGAAGATCTGTTAATACTGTTATTACTCCCATACATCCTCTGCGATCACATGATTCTGTTTTTTTTCCCTCCAATTCATTTTTTGGAGGTAAAATAATATAGTGCAAAAATAAGAAAAATGACTGCTGTGTCAGAAGGTTTTACCTTACTTCAGTGTGGCATCCCAAAGATAACAGAGGTGGGGTTTTGAGGGCAAATGAATCCAACTAATTCCCAGCTCTCAACTTCATTTCTCAATATCCCTGGAAACCAAGAATCCAGGAAGAAGAAGAAGAAGAAGAATGACCAAATGAGGAATTAATGGCCATTTTCTAGGACAAGAGGTGATAAAAACTAAGTAAAGCACCTCTATTTACACCCAGGCAATGATATACAGTATGAATGCAGAAATGTAATATCCTGAAAATGCTATTTCATAGGGTCCTGCAACAATCTGAAGACACGTGAAAAAGGAATATTGCACTACTTAAATATTGTCATAACTCTATATGTTAGGACTGAAAGCAGACATTTTTATGCATTACAGGATGCAATAAGTTCCAAAGATGTAGGATGCAACTTCACTTACAAAATGATGTTTGGAACAGACACATTTATCATGGGACATCTTTAGTTGGAGGTACATGAGTAGATGGGGAGGATTGAGGTTGTAAGGGTTGACAGGCAGGGCAAGCTGTATAGATGTGGGTAGGGCAAGAAAGGGTTAATTTCTGGAGGGATGAAGGGAGGAAGTGAAATAAGCAAGGGGTGGGACTTAGGGTAGTTTGAGAATTAGGAGTTAGTTAGATAGCACATTTTGGCATGATCTTGTTACCTACCCAGTCCCCCCCCCAGATTTGTTGAGTTGTTAGGATGGTTTAGTTGGGTAGGGTCTGAGGGTAAAGAAGAAGGGCAGACTTGTCCCTCTTCTGTCCCCCTCTGGTGTGCACTTTGGAGCAAGGAAGAATGGAGTGGTGGAAGTGAGTGGTTGAACACTGCTTGAACCTGATGTTTGGATGGAAGTGACAATTTTGGATGAAGATGAGCAATTGTACACTGCCTAATGTGTAAGAATAAGTGCGTGGGTGGGGGACGCTGCTTATTCAGGAAGAGTGGGCGGTAATACACTGCCCCGATGATGTTTTGGTGACATGCAAAGAAAATGAAGTTATGAATAATAAAGTTATGATGCAAATGTTTTATATATTGATTCAATAAAGGTTGTCAAAGGTCTTTTGGTGTTTTCCCTGTTTATTTAAAATGGAAAGTGGCAAATGTATGTTTTTGAGATATTGCAGTGAGGGAAAATAAATAGCTGAACAAATAAGCCATGCATCAGTTTATCAGCCAATGCAGAAATAAATTAATGTATTTCTTCTACAAATGATGCAACATTCTCATAGTACCCTTCATTCCCTGCCTCTTCTGTTTGTATTCCATGGAACCTACCTGAGTATTCCCATGGGCTTGCAGTGTATGACCAGATATTCCAAATGCATTCCCTCTCACCATTTCAAAAAAATCTTTAATAGCAACTACATGAATAACCAATTGTGGGTCATGTTCCCTGAATGACTTTATGATAATTTTGAAAAAGGTTATTGCTTTCTTATGTATAACAGACAAGAAGATAAATACTAGAACTAAATGGTCAGACAGAAATAGGAGAGCATGGTGTTGTAGTATCTTTGAAGTCTGCAGTGTTTCAGTTTACAGTGTGCTTGATGGGTTACTGAAAAAGTAGTATTTTTACTAATTCTAGGGCAAATTCACTGAACGTTTTCAGGAGAATACCCTTCTTTGACCTCATACTCTCTCTCTAGAAACCATTTTACTTGTGGCTGCTTCACAAAAGTCAGAATAGTAACGTCACTCACATCCTTGAGTGGAAATGCTGTCTGACTATATACTTGGCCAAAGGCTTTCATTACAAGTATGAATTTCTGCTAAAGGTCTATGACAATTACAGAAATCTCATATAATAAGACTGAATTTTTTACCAAACCCCCCCAAGCAATGTATTTATTACACTACAGCAAAAAAAAAAAAAAAAAGGTGTACTTGGTTGCATTTATTATTGACTGAAGTACGTAACATAACATGAAAATTAAACATTCTGAATATGAGTTAAGCTAAGTATACTTTTTTTAAGTAAAGCAATCATTTATTTTGAATGCTGTCTAATGACTTGCTCAATTACTAAGAACAGAATTAGCATTCTGTTTACAGGTTTTGCTACTTCAAAGAAAGTATTCTGTATTTTATAACTCTAGATGTCATTATTGACTAGTAATTGATTAGTAATTGAAATGTTTGCTGCTAAAAAGCAGCTGCTTTCTTGCATACTGCATAAAGCAAATGGTTACATATATATCTTCTTAAGTGGAAGACATTGTACCAGATAAGCAATTAAAGTATGTTAGAAGAACTCATAAAAGTTTAATCATTGCTCTCTTTTCTCTTGTGGGTTGTGTGGATATGCTTAATCAAACCATGCTGACATTTTCTAAACTTGTTTCTAAAGCATTTGAAAAATCGAGCAAATGTTTATGAAGGTGTTGTAACATTTAATTGCATGCCTTTATTTCTCCTCATGCAGCATGGGATGCAGAATATATTACAGACTAGCAATGTAACCGTACATGAAGAATAAAATAATTCTCATGAGAGAAATTGATCTGAAGTTCCCCTACTTATTTGTGATGGCTTAGGTTCAAGGAGTGCCCTGTTATGTGCACTGCATATGATTAAAACATAATTTTTTGTGGAGTAGTTGTCTTGGTGTAATGTCATAGATGAAAAGAGTGTTTGCCACCTTTGGGATACTTAAAATGTTTGGAGAATTGCTAAACATCACCATTTGCTCTTTAATGCATTCAGCATTGTAAGTTAATTTAAATACACTAAGAGAGCGAAAGAGATAGAGAGAGAGAGAGAGAGAGAGAGAGAGAGAGACAGTAAGGGAGATACAGTTAAATGATTGCTAGGATTCTGAAGTAATCCACACATGGATTAAAGCAGCACCTTACCTATTTTTATTGTTATGTTTTAAAACATACTTTCAGTCCCGATGAGCTTGTATATCACAAAATTATTGGAAAAAGAATGGTGCCCTTCAGAAATGGTAAACATAATAAATGAAGTTTGGGACAAACTAAGTTGTCCTGGTCCCGCGAGTAAGGGGTAAAGAGGTGTGGGGAGGGTATAGAGGGAGAAATTAAGGTGAGGATTGTGGTGGTGAAAGGGTTAAGGAGAGAAGGAGATGTGAAAGGACGTGAGGTAGGGGAAGGAGGGACTTCTGACAGATTAAGTGCTAGGGATTAAAGGAAGTAGGCACATTTGGCTTGAGTTGGTGGTACAGTAACAACTAGCTTACATCCAGATGACCTGTAGGTATTGTGGATGCAGGTAGGCCTTGGATGGTGGGGAGAGAAGGGGTTAAGTTAGCTGGAGTAGAATACAACCTCGTTGATATAAGAGTTTTAATACAAAAAACAGCAGCAAAGCTTTCAGGTCTACACCCTTCCTCAGTGCTAAATACAAATTCAAAAACATATCAGTTAGAGTTAAATAGGAGCCAAGAGGAGTCATGTGCTTGCAGCCAGCCGATCAGATGACAACATGCAAAATCACAACCGATTATTTTAAAAAATACTAAATTTAAAAAACATAGGAAGCACATATAAGGAACACATAAGGCACCCATGTAAAAAAATTACAATCAAAATGTACTCTGCTGTAACCTCAATAAAATAGGCATTAAGGTAACAGCAGTATTAAGGCCAGGTGGATGATCAGCGACTAACCTCAAAATCCATTCATATTCCTTAACTTCTAAAAAATTATTAGTATCACCACCTCTCAGAGACATATGGACCATGTCTACAACCCTAAACTTAAACCTATGCATGCTACCACAAGATAAAATGTGCTTATAAAGTGCATTCTTGTCATTATTCCTCCTGATCTCAGACTTATGTTCGGTGATATGGTTTTTTAGTCTTCTCGTGGTCTTTCCTACATAGAATGAAGTACATTGAAGGCAAGTAGCCAAATAAACCACATTAGTACTAATACAGTTAGCAACCAGCTTAAAGTTGTAGACACGTCCATGCTAAGTGAATCTGATACATATGTGGGTAGGGAAACTGATATGGGGGGGGGGTCCACTTAGAGTTAGATATGTGACAACATTTAATACTAATACCCAGACAGTTAAGCATATTATTGAGAAGAATTGGGTAATTTTGATGGCATCTTCTGATGTTAGGAATGTGTTAGATTCCAAACCCTTATTCTCTTATAGGAATCTGAGAAATTTGAAAAGTAGATTGTGCTGCAAAGATTTTAGCCGTGAATGCATCCTACAACTTAGTACAAGGGTGGTTACATTTTGTTGTATGGACTGCACTTGCTGTGATGATATTCTAGGTAAAGGCAGTGATATTTTCACCCACCCTGTTACTGGACGTGTCTACAGCTTTAAGCTGTTTGCTAACTGTATTAGTGCTAATGTGGTTTATTTGGCTACTTGCCTCCAATGTACTTCATTCTATGTAGGAAAGACCACAAGAAGACTAAAAGACCGTATTATTGAACATAAGTCTGAGATCAGGAGGAATAATTATAAGAATGCACTTTATAAGCACATTCTATCTTGTGGTAGCATGCATAGGTTTAAATTTAGGGTTGTAGACATGGTCCATATGTCCTTGAGAGGTGGTGATATTAATAATTTTTTAGAAGTTAAGGAATATGAATGGATTTTGAGGTTAGTCACTGATCATCCACCTGGCCTTAATACTGCTGTTACCTTAAAGCCTATTTTATTGAGGTTACAGCAGAGTAAATTTTGATTGTAAATTGTTTACGTGTGTCCCTTATGTGTTCCTTATATGTGCTTCCTATGTTTTTTTAAATTTTATATTTTTTAAAATAATCGGTTGTGATTTTACATGTTGTCATCTGATCGGCTGGCTGTGATCGCATGACTCCTCTTGGCTCCTATTTAACTCTAACTGATATGTTTTTGAATTTGTATTTAGCATTGAGGAAGGGTGTAGACCCGGAAGCTTTGCTGCTGTTTTTTGTATTAAAAGTCATTTCTCAATGTGGTTGTCTTCTACTGCTGCTTTTTGTTTCCAGTATTACAGTGCGTGCTTGCTTTGGGTTAAGTTAACTGGGTCAGTTCCCTCCTCTCCCTTTGGTGTTTTATATAGTGTTAATTTAATGTGGGGATGGAGTCTGGGAATATAGGTTGAGGGACAGGGCTTAATGGTAGGGAAGGGTGAAAGAATACTGAGAGCAGAGTGTATGTGTGTGTGTGTGTTTGTGTGTGTGTGTGTGTGTGTGTGTGTGTGTGTGTGTGTGTGTGTGTGTGCGTGTGTGTGGGTGAATGGTTGGGGGGGTGGTCAAAAAAAAGAAAAAGGGATAAAGTGTTGGTGTGAGGGGTGCTCCACTTACCTGGGTGTTGAGGTGATTCTCCAGTGGTCCAGTAGGCCTGGGGTTTCAGTGGGTGTTTCTCTGTGTCCTGGATTTGTGATTGAGGTCCTCCTGGTGGTCTGGTGGTGTATCTGGTAGGGTCGTAGGGCTGGTCACGGTGGTTGGGGTCTTTGTGCTCGTCCAGTGCTGCTGAGGTTGCTCCCTATTGTCCGTGTGTCTCTAGGGGATCCATCAGGCACATCATGCCTTTTCCCGGTTGGGCCATGTGGCCGAGGCATATTCATGTGGGGGTAAGCTGGGCCTGTCGTTACCTCCTTCTGGTGTTAGGCCATTGGTGCCATGCGGTTGGCATAATCCAAAAAAAAAAAAAAGGAAAGTGTTCTCCTAGTGGTCATGGTAGGTGGTGGGGAGTCCATCGTCATAATCCAGTCCCATTAGCATTGGGGGGCAGTGGTGGATCATCTCCTCATGCTCCCTGGTGGGTTCATGGGGCTGCCATGTCCTTTTCTGAAGAAATGGTTCTTCCAGTGGTTGTGGTAGGTGGTAGAGTTGGGGGTAGTGGCGGATAATCTCCTCATGCTCCCTGGTGTGTTCGTGGGCTGCCATGTCCTTTTCATAGAATCAGTTCTCCCAGTGGTCGTGGTAGGCGGTGGGAGGTTCATCAATGCATTCTGGTCTCATTGGCATTTGTGGGTAGTGGTGGATCTTCTTTTCATGCTCCCTGGTGAGTTCATGGGTTTTCCTTGTACCTTCTCCTTTTCCTGGTCCTGTCCGTGCTTCAGGATGGTCGTCGCGGTCTTGCGGTTGTCCCTGCATCCTGCTATTCATTGGTGGTAGTGGTGGAACATCCCTTCCATCCTCCCTGGTGGTTTCGTGTGTAGCTTCTGCCGTTCTTTTGGCTGTTGGGTCCGGGTGCTGGTTTGCGCATGCTCACTGCTGTCCTTGGCCGTTACCTCTCTGGATTGTCATTCTGGGAGGAAAGGTAAGTGTTTTCAGGCTCGATTGTGTGAATGGTGATAGGATTGGGTGGTTGGTATGTAGGGATACAGTTAGAGGGTCATTTATTTAATATATTATATATATATTTTTTATATAGATGGATATATATGGGGAGGGATATTGATAGGTGATATTCTAGGGTTAGGAAGGGGTTCTAAGCTGTAGGAGGTGTGGCTGATTGGGTGTGCAGCTGAAAGGTAAAGTGTATACCAGGCAGGGGCATATTTTAATGTATGGGGGGCAAGGCAACACTAGGGGTTGGGGGGGGAGTAGGGCAGTCGGGTTGGTGGAGCAGTTTTAATATTGTATTTCTCTTTTACCAGATGGCTAAATTACCAGAACTAAGGCAGAGATGGCAAGCTATTGTGGCCCAGGCAGAGGAGCTGTTCTAGGAGGCGGCAACATCTGAGATGGTACAGGAACCTGAACAGACCCCAAGGTCAGAAGAGGCAGGGTACAGCAGTGAGAACCCCAGCTGGAGGGGAAAAGAAACAGGCATCACAGCAGGTGGTAGCAGTGGATACACCGGTTCCCAGTACATTGCAAGTTGAAGGTGCAGGTAATGGTTTTACTATGGCAGTATTGTCTGGGGAGCTAGGGGTTGAGGATTGTGGTGGGGGGAGGAATGATGAAGACTTGTCAGTTGGGGATCTCGGGGGTAGTGTGCAAGGGATAGAGGAGGCTCAGAGGCAACTAGCACAGGGTGCCAGGTACCCGGTTAGAGATGCAACGGGGGTGGTGGTTGGTTCTGGGGACTGTTCAGTCTTGGGCACGAAGGTAGGCTCTGACTTTGGGCTGCGGCCCGGGGACTGGTTGGCTACCCAATCTTTGGGACAGGAGACAGGAGCTGTTTTCCTGACTCCGCACATTCCGGACTCGGTTAAGGAAAAAATTTGGAAAGGAGAGTATGTGAATTTTTTGAGCTGAATGATGCTGAAGGGGTCCAATGGCTAGTGGAAGCAGAGTCCTCTAATAGCAAGGACTTGTTGGCGGCTTTAGTGGCATTGGAAAGGCAAAGGTTAGGTAAGCTTCGCCCTAGAACATGGGATAATTGTGTGGTTGGCTTTAATTATTTTATGGCAGTCCAGCTGTAGAAGGATGGGTGGTTGGTCTTGCCACTTCTAGGCTGTTTCCTTACCATTTGTGAGGCTCAACGGTTAAGGCCGGGTAATGCATGGCTTTGGTACGATCAGCATTTCCACAAACGGAAGGCTATTGACCAGTCACTTCATTGGGAGGTGCATCATCCAGACCTATGGTTGACTACGATGATGGATAGTTATGGTGGCTTTAGCAGAAGGTTGAGTGGAGTGGAAACAGTGGGTGTGTGTTGGTCATTTAATAGTGGATCCTGTTCATGGGTGGGGTGCAAATTTGCACACGTTTGTTAGAGATGTGGAGTGAGTCATTCGGCCATTGGCTGTGGTCGGCAAGATCTGTCTACCTGGAACTCTAATGTTATGGGTCGTGAGGGTGGATTTGGTGGGCAAGGTTTCTCACAAGGCTTTCAACCGGTCCGGGGGAGGGGTAATTTTTGTGGGTCCCAGGAATTTGGACTCGGGTTCTTTAGAGGCAATAGAGGAAGGAGCGCCATTCCCCATTTAGGTGGAGGTTCTCCGGGGTATGCTTCATCGGTTTATGGGCCTGGCCATCAAAGAGGAGATAATACAAGAATTTCAAGGAGAGTTTCCTATTGAGTCCACTGTGGGAGGGGGGTTGCTAGAATTTATGATCTGTTCAAGGTAAAGAGAACATTTTGGAGGTTTTACTGGAGAAAGAGTGTTGGGCAAGGCAGTTATTGAGTCCTTTTGACAGTCTGCCTTTTAGTACTTACAGGGTGTTGACTTTGGGGTTGGTGCCAAAGAAGCGAGATGGGGAATTCAGAGTTATACATCACTTGTCGTATCAGAAAAGGAATTCAGTAAATGATTTTATTGCAGAAGGGGAGGATAGGGTGCATTATGCTTCCTTAGATGATGCAGTGAAAGTGAATAGGGAATTTAGGGAGCAATGGTTGGTTAAGGTTGACATTGAGTCGGCTTTTTGAATCTTGCCAATTAGTAGTGAGGATTGGCCACTACTGGGGATGCGGCTAGGTGATAAGTACTACTTCAATAAAGCTATGCCTATGAGTTGTTCAGTGGCATGTGTGACTTTTGAGAAGTTCAGTACAGTATTGCATTGGATTTGGCAGCAGATAGTGGGAACTGAAAAGGCAGTGCATTATTTAGATGATTTTTTTTTGGTGGGCAAAGGAAGGGTAGGAGCACAGGAGGGGTTGTGGGAGTTTACAATTATGTGTGAGGAGTTAGGGGTACCATTGGCTCAACATAAGATGGAGGGTCTGGCAAGAGCATTAGAATTTCTGGGATTAACAGCTGATGTGGAGTGAGGACTGTTTTGTTTAACCAAGAATAAAATAGAGAGGCTTAGGTCGGTGATACGTTCGGTGTTGGGTAAGGATAAGATTCATATTCATTCAGTTATGGAGTTTCTTGGGCTTTTGAATTTTGCCTGTTAAGCGGTGCACCTAGGGTGAGATTTTTTGCAGGTCAGTGGCATATTTGCTGAAAGGGGGTCAGGGCAAACACCATTTGGTTAGGGTGACCCAACTGGTGCGGGAGGACTTGGTGTTGTGGAATGTTTTTTTGCAACAATTTAATGGGATCTCTTTTTGGCAGTCAGACTGGGTGGGGCAGGAGGAACTTCACTTGTTTCTGGACGGAGCTGGGGGTGATGGCATCGGGGCCTATTTCGGTTGTCGGTAGTTTGCGGATGAATGGCCAAGGGATTGGAAGGAGGAATGGAAGTGGGATGTGGCCTTTCTAGAGTTGATGCCTATATGGGCAGCTTCTGTGGTGTGAAAGGAGCAATTGAGGGGCAAACGTGTAGTTTTTCACTCTGACAGTATGGCTGTAGTGAGGGTATTGCAAAAGAAGATGGCTAAGCCGGGTTTGTTATTGTTGGTGTTACTTAAATTGGTTTTGCAGACCCTCTTAATAAATTTTTCTTTTACAGGAGTGCATGGGCCTGGCGTAAGAAATGGGATTGTTGGTAGCTTGTCCGGATTTCATTTTCGCAAGATTCGAGGGTTGGTTCCATGAGCGGAGGAGGTGCCAGAAATCCTACCAGAGAAGGTGTGGAATCTTGGGTCAATGTAGCCATGTGGTTGGTATGGCATTCCTGGCCCCTTCTACGAGGAAGGCATATGGTAGGGCTCTTTCTGATTTTAATCAGTTTATTTTGCCGCTGCCAGAAGAGGAAGGGGTATGCCCGGAGGAATTACTATTGTGATATGTAGCTCTTGCTTGGGAGCTAGGCAAGGCTTTGCAGAAGGGTAAGATGGATTTGGTTGCAATTAGCATTTTTGCTAAGGTAGTGGGGTTGCAGGATTTCACTAATTCTTGGAAATTAGGGCGCATGTTGAGGGGTTTGGGAGAGTGGTGGTGGAACATAGGGATATTCAGTGACCACTTACAACTTATATTGAAAGTTTTGTTGAGAGGGTTAGCTTTGTTACAAGGGAGGTCTTCGGATTAATTTATGTGGAGTGAGTTATGTACATGGTTATATTTTGGCGCTTTCCGTATTTCGGAGCTGTTAGGCTCGTTATGTTGGAAAAATGTTATCATAGGGGAAGGTGAAGTTACTATTGCATTAAGGAGGAGCAAGACAGATCAATTAGGCAGGGGATGTTTGGTGGTGCTTAACAATGATAGGAATCCTTGCCTTTGCCCAGTAATGTGGGATAAAGAATTTATGAAGAGGTGGAAGGGGAGTGTGGATCAGTTAATTTTTTGTTCAGTGGATGGGAAGGTGGTGTCGAGTAGTAGATTCATAACTTTGGTGAGGAGGATTTTATGTTGAATGGGATTTCCAGAGGAAAGGTGCCAAAGGAAAAACCGTTAAAGACCAATACACGTAAGGTTCAATTAAGGCACATTTAATAACTTGCTGCACGGAGGCAAAAACATGAAAATACAGGATTTTGCCTAACTACTAACAGGAAGTATGCTATTCTTATACTGTTTTACAAGACATGGCCTTGTATAGCTGACATAATCAAACACAACTTTCAGTATTGTTCTACAGCAGATGTTACTCAGATTTTCTGCTGACATGACTAGATTTGTGAGAAACTTTTTGAGAAAAACAACCTGACCTTGGTGGGCACTAGCCTGTTACAAGCTTCTATTGTATAGTTCTAATGCATGTGTTACATTTCAAGGTACTTTTCTAGCTCAGACACCAGCAAATGCTGATTGCAGTTCATATTTTCAAGCAGTCTTTGTTCTAATTATCTATAGCTTCTGTAGCTGTGTATTTTCTCACAGCACAAGTGGAACTCCTTGTCTAAGTTTCATAACATTTATACAAGTGATATTGTTCTATTCATTATTTTCCTGAAACAAGCAGAAATCATCTGCTTCTCAGTAGATTTCCAAGGCATAAGCAAAGATTTTAGTTGCGCATATTTCATGACAATACAAGGTCAGAAAGCTGCAATTTGTACAGATTTATGCAGTGTAAAATAGAATAAATGTTTTAACCCTTTTCAAGCTCTAAATGCACTAAGCATATTACTAATACATATTTTTCTGACATTTCCCCCCTTTTAATACTTTTATTCTACTTTCAAAATAAGCATAAACAGTTTGTTTTCTTCTCCTAACCTCTTCCACTTAGGATTTGCAGTTAAGAGAGTCATTCAGTTTAAACTTATGAAAGCATTTTCAATCTTTTAACAGTTCTTCAAACTCAGTACTTTGATATAAGGTTTCAGAAACTGACATGTCTATAAAGTCTTTAATCAGTCTTTTCATGCAGTGGATGCCACAACAAACACATACTCCCAGTAAGAGCATTCCTACACAAATGGCAATCAGGATGTTCATTAAGATGGTACCCCACCCCCCCAAACCATTTCTGGAAAAAGTCCGTCAGTGGGTTTGGGCCTAGTTTGGTCATGGCTGACACTTGCTGAATTACCTCAAGGTGATTGTCTATTTTGTGTTTATGGTCAGGAATATACAAACAGCACTCTTCCTGGATTAAAGCGCAAGTACCACCTCTCGTTGTTAGGGTGAAGTTGAGCGCCATATGGTTTTGAAGCACTACAGTTCTCATGGCATTCAGTTCATCAGTCACCAATTCAAGAGCAGAAAAAGTTGCATTGCTCATTACTTCGAGAAGTTTAGACAGTTTTCTTGGCTCCCAGATCGATTTCACTGCTCCATATGTTGGTAATATGCTTGCCCATGATATAACACTATCACTCAAGTCCATATGTGTCAGTCCATTGCCTATAGAATGATAGTTTTTCCAACGCGCATCGATTTGTCCCGCTGGATTTACAGGTTTCTTGATGACCTCTTGAACATTTCAAATTTTTCCTCAATGCAAAACTGCAGTGTGTCGTATGGCCGGAAACAGGTAACCCAAAAAACAACTGCCGGACCAATTCTCAGGTAACCATTTGTATGCCTTTCTGCCACACACAAAATAACAGTCCTCTACTTTAGTAGTAACTTTGCTATGAATATACACTCGCCCTGCATGAAACATTTTTCTATCAATTATAGACATTGTTTATAAAGAACAGAATTATGTTTTACTTCATCAATTGTTTTGTGCATCAATCCAAGAAATGAATCATAGTTTGTATTACAATAAAAATCTACATTGTTACCTTTAGTGTAACATTTATAAGGAACAGTCACATTGCAATTGCTCCAACCCACCTGAACAGTATCATTTTTATAAAAACACACAGTTCCCTTTTGTGGAACAGACAAGTGCAATGCTATTTTATCTTGTGATGTAATTTTTGAGGTATCATAAATCAAATTTTCCCAGGTCTCATTGACCGCTAGGGGGACCGTAATCATTAATAACCCCCCGTATGCTGTTGGCAAAGCTGTGCAAATCCAGCAATGCGAAACATTGAAAGTCTCAGCATACACATATTTAATTGCCTGGTAAGTGTTAAAGTTTGGACGCCAGTCTATGAGTAACGCTTAATGATTATTCAGTTCAGTCTGTGTGGCTGGGAAAAGGAAAGGCCACAGCAAAAAGATTATTGTCACTAGTATAGTTAACAGGATGATTATGCAATACTTCTGAGGAAAGGGTTGTTCTGCATTCCTGTTTCTTCTGGACTCTTATCATTTTTACTCTTGGCATGTGACAAGATTTTTGTCCAGTTCAAAGTTCTTAACTAGTTTGCAGTGTGTCAGGTGGATCCAGGAGGCGCGCTCTGCTATCTTGACTGCAGTGGGTGTCGACAGAAGCACTTGATATGGACCTTCCCACTTTGGTGACGCCCAATTCATTTTCTTTATTGTCTTCACCCAGATCCAGGTACCTGGGACCACTGCCACTTCTGATGGCCTGGTTTGTTCTTTATCTGAAACAGAATTTGACTACAACAAATGTTTAGAATTTAACAAGTTTCTCATGTACTCAGCTAGTGTACAGTCGGCTTCCTGGTCTGTGGGCATGAGACATTTCCACTGAGGTATATAATAAGCCCTTCCAAATAGTTTTTCAAAAGGAGTCAATCCTTTTGCATCCGGAACAGTTCTCATGCTCAACAGTGCCAGGGGCAGACAGTACACCCAATTCCTCTGTGTTTCTACTATTAACTTCCTTAGCTTACTCTTTAAAATCCCATTATGCCTCTTTACTAACCCTGCAGACTATGGGTGATACGCACAATGATTTTTTAAAGAAATAACAAAATGTTTACTTAACTGTTGTATGGTCTGGTTTACGAAGTGTGTGCCATTGTCACTGTAGATCCTTTCCGGAATGCTGAATCTAGGGATGATTTCTTTAACGAGAATTTTTGCCACAGTTTCCGCATCTGGATTTTTAGTCGGAAAGGCTTCCAACCATCTGGAAAACATATCTACAATGACAAGACAATACTTCTTATTTTCACATTTGTTCAATTCTATAAAATCCATACATATAGTATGAAACGGATACGGTGGTGTAGGGAAACTCCCTTGCTTGGGCTTTAACTCCCCTTGTGCATGATGTTTATTACAAACGTGGCACACCGAACAAAATTTTTAGAGTAGTTTAAGAATCCATATGTCATGAACACTTGGTTCTCCAGCTGTACCATCCCCCCTGTTGAGACATGGCACTGCCCATGGCTCAACAAAGCTGCATATCTAAACATATTAGATGGCAATATTGGTTTCCCTTCTTTAGACATGTACAGCCCCTTTTCCAGAATTGCTCCTCGTTTTACCCATCTTTGATTTTCAGCTTGCCTAGTAAGTATCTGCATTGTCTTTAACATTTCTAAGTCTAAAATCTCAGAGGGTTGTAATTCCTCATTCAAAAGAAATACTTCTGAAGCTGCCTGCTTTGCAGCTGTATCAGCTCTCGCATTACCTTTTGAAATCCTATCCTGTTGCTTGGTATGAGCTGTGCGTTTACAAATAGCTACTTTCTGAGGTAACTGAATAGATTCTAAGAGATCTAAAATAAACTGTGCATGGTTGATTGGTTTGCCAGTAGATGTTATCATTCCTCGATTTTTCCATTGTTGCACAAAAACATGTACAGTAGAAAAAGAGTACTGACTGTCAGTAAAAATTTTCACACATTTACCCTTTGCTAAGGTACATGCCCGTGTCAAGGCAATCAATTCTGCTGCTTGTGCAGATAAATTGTGTGGTAAAGATTTCGCTTCTATAATGTCAGTATCAGAAACTACTGCATATCCTACTAGGTTCTGTCCTGCAGGACTCCTTTTGCACGAGCCATCCACGTAGTATGTCACCTTGGCATCATCCAAGTGAACATCCATGAGATCTTTTCTAGGCAGTGTCTTTTGCTCAATCACCTGCAGGCAGCTGTGTGGTGTGCTATCTGCAGGGGTTGGGAGCAAGGTAGAAGGGTTCAAAGTCATGCATCGTTCAATTGTCATATGAGGTTGGCTCAACAATATAGTCATACAGGAAAGATGCCTAGCAGGGGAAAGATATGCTTACCTTCTCTTGCAGTAAAATAATCATGACTGCATGAGGCACTCTCAATGTGAGAGGGTGGAACAAAACTACTGAGGCCGAAGCCTGTACTGCCATTGCAGCTGCAACTACTGCTTGTACACAGTGAGGTAAAGACCATGCCACTGGGTCTAGTTGTGATGAATAGTAAGCAATAGGGCGTTGCTTGTCCACATGCTGCTGTGTTAACACTGATGTCATATAACCTTGCTTACAATCTGCAGTTTGGAAAAAACGTTTATGATAGTTTGGTAATCCCAAAACTAATGAGGACGCTATTAACTGTTTCAGTTTGCAGAAAGCAGATTCTGCTTCTGGTGTTCATCGTAACAAATCCTGTGCTGCCATAGGCTTTTTATAAATCAGGTTAGTCAGCGGTGCAGATTCCAAGGCTTAGTTTGGAATCCAGCTCTGACAAAAAATTAGTCGTACCCGGGAAGGACATCATTTCCTTCTTGGTAGTGAGTTTTGGTGCTTGTAAAATCGCTATTTTTCTGTCCTCATCTAATGTCCTACCCTCCTTGGATATTACATATCCTAGGCATTTAACTTGTTTTTTCCAAAGCTGCAGTTTATTTTTGTTTACTTTATGTCCTTCAGTGGCTAAAAATTGTAATAGCACTATGGTATCTTCTTTACAATCTTGCTGGGTGGGGGCCGCCAGCAGGATATCATCAACATAAAGTAAAATCTGACTGCCTCTTGGTGGGGTAAATCCCACCAAGTTGCTTGCCATTTCTTGTGAGAATATTGTTGGACTTTTACAATATCCCTGTGGTAGTCACGCATATGTATACCTTTTCCCCTGAAATGTGAATGCAAACCAATACTGGCTGTCAGGGTGTATCGGTATAGAGAAGAATGCATTGCTGATATCTACCACAGAAAAATATTTCTGTTGAGGTTTTAAATCATTCAACAGGGTGTTTGGGTCTGGCACTGTAGGTGCCCTTGGTATTACTGCGTCATTTACAGCTTGTAAATCTTGGACCATACGCCATTCTCCATTTGCTTTCTTAACAGGAAATAAGGGCGTGTTACATGGTGAATCAGGAGATTCCACCAGCACCCCTTCCTTAAGTAAAGCTGTTATAATAAGTTTGATTCCTACCTCTGCATCTTTTCTTAAGGGATACTGTCTTTTCTGTGGTCTAAATGCTGACTTTGGCGTAATAGTAACTGGTCCCGCTGTACGAATAAGTCCTACATCTGACTTTCCTGTTGACCAAAGAGTTCCTGGTATATTCTGTAAGGCATTCTCTTCCTCCTTCAATAGGAGTGCTAATCAGCTGTCCTTGCTAGACTGCAAGTATACAGCTGGGTGTGTCTGAGTTATCCAATTCAACTTCTGCATTTGTATTCCCTGTTCTGACAGTTCTAACTCTGTCTGTTTTTCCCATCTCGTGAATTTTTCTCCTAAGTCTACCCATTTTACATTCTTGTCCTTAGTTAAGCTAACATGTGGTAATCAATTAGATTTATAAAGTGCAAAGAACTCCTGGGGCAATGAACAGCTGGCTACAATGTTCCCTTCTGTGTCCCAGTACAGATTATGTAATATCAATCTGTTTGCATGATTTCTAAACAATTCTTGCTCATATTCCTTATCAGGTCTTGGTGTGTTACAATAATACAGAGTACAGTACAACAAATGCTGTTTATCAATGTCAAGGGGGGGGACTCGCTGATGGCTACATTCATCAACTCTTCAGTTACTGCCCCTGGACCAGTCATAACCAAGTCCTGGCTGTACCAATAAAACATTTCACCTTCCGATTGCACTGCAAAGGTATCAATTTGTTGCTGTGCTTCCATATCCTGCATAGTCGGAACTACTGCTATACCAAATAGCTGCATAAGGTCTCTGCCCAAGAGATTTACTGGGCATTTTGCAGAAACAACATTTTTTCTTTTCTGGGTCAATCCTAAAACAGGATCAGTTATTGCAATATTATGGGAGAGGGGCTCCCGATACAGCTGTCCATTAGCTGCTTTCACTAACATGTAATCAAGTGACTCTGAATTCTCTGGGAGTTTGGAGGGATGTATCAGGGTCCATGATGCCCCTGAGTCACACAAGAATTTGACTTCCCTCACTTCTACCAGGAGTGTAACTTCTGGTTTCATGTCTGCTAAATAGATCTCTAAGCTCAATAAAGCTAAATCCAATATTTAATTTTCTTCACTATCCATAACTTCCTGCACTTCCTCCATTCCTTCTGTCACATTATCTACTCCCTCTATCACATTTTCATTTGTCATGTTTCTGCTGTCCCCTTCTAGTGATTCCTGACTATCATATAGTCAGTCCTCACCCTCCTTGCCTTCCGTGGTTGCCTTCTTGTTTTTCTTGCAATCCCTTGCCAAGTGTCCCTTTTTACCGCATTTAAAACATTCATAGGTTCATAGGTTCATAGGTTTATACTAGGCTATCTGCCCTAAGGCATTTATAAGCCTAGCCCAAATTTTTGTGGCTTACGCCACCCCTTATATGAAAAAATACTGTGCCCATTAGTTTGTTGTGCCTCTGTCCAGCAGTGACACAGATATGATTCCCGGGGTAAACCTACGATCTCCCATCCACAGGTCTAGATTTCTCTTGAACAGAGTCAGCGAGGTGCTCTGCCTCACATGGACCGGGATTTTATTCCACAGCATAGGGAGTCTCTGAGTGATAAATCTATCCCTCCAGCACGTCCTATTTATATCCATGCTAAGGTTTAAGTCGCTTGCTCTAGTGGTTTTGGTGGATTTGGATTTTTGAGGTGGAGCATGTCCATTAATTCCGGGTTGGACATGGCCTTGTATGTCAGGCACATGTCACCTCTGAGCAGACGGTATGCGACTGAATAGAGCTGGAGTTTCTTCAATCTGGCAGCATATGACAGATTTTGGAGTCCCTTTATCCTTTTGGTGAGGAACTTTTGGGGTCTCTCCAATTGCTGCAGATGTCGGGTGAGATACATCCCGAATGGGGCATTGTACTCTATCATTGGTCTGATAAGTGAAGAGTACAGGGGAACAATGACCTCACTAGATCTGGATGTGAATCCCTTCATGATCAGGTGGGCAATGTAGAAGGTCTTTCTAACCACTTTAGCAATGTGAGTGTCAAAGAAAGGCCACTGTCAACCTGGGTCCCCAGGTCCCTGATAACCTCTTCTGTGCTTAGTGGATTGCCACCTATATGGTAGCTTGGGGTTACCTTGTTTTTCCCGAAGGGTATGACTATACATTTTTTGGCGTTTAACTTCATGCCATGGCTCTGGCACCAGCTATCTGTTTCCGTGAGTCCCTTCTGAAGGATATCCGTGTCCGATGCACTTTCCACTATGGCGCCCAGTTTGCAGTCGTCTGCAAACTTTGTCAGCCAAAGTCCTCCCATGTTGGCCTGTACTTCTGAGAAGTAGATGCCAAACAATAGAGGGCCAAGGACCGAGCCCTGTGGGACACCACTTGTGACCGGCTTGGAGTCTGACACAGCGCCAGCAACTCTAACCCTGTGGGTTCTGTCCTTAAGCCAGTTTGCAACCCATCTTGTGACATATGGGTTTACATTTAAGCTGGTAAGTTTTTCTACAATACCCGAGTGGGGTATTGTGTCGAAAGCCTTTGCAAGGTCAAGGTAGGCTGTATGGACTGCCTTTCCCTCATCAATGGCCTTGGTGACTGTTTCGAAGAAGTCGACCAAGTTCAAAAGGCATGATCTTCCCTTGACAAAGCCAAACTGGGTCGGGTCCAATGTCTGCAAGTCCCCTATATCTTTGTTTATGAGCTCCATTATGATCCTCTCCATAGCTTTGCAGACTAGACTTGTTAAGCTTATGGGCGGTAATTACCAGGGTCCGTGAGGCGCCGCCTTTGTGGAGTGGGACCACAGTTGCCGTACGCCACTCCTTGGGCACGTATCCTGTGGTAAGGCTGAGATTAAACAGCTGCCTTATGTGCGGGTTTAATTCCTCATTTAGCTCGTGTAGCACACAGCCGGGGACACCATCCAGTCCCATTGATGCTGTGTTTTTAGCTTTAGAGAGAGCAGCTTTCACCTGTGCATTTGAGATGTCCGGGAGGCTACACTCGGCTGGGATAGTTATCTCTCCTTTAGGGGGGGGAGGGGGGTGAAGTTTGCACTGAACCTGACTGCCAGTATGTTGGCAATGTCTGTGGGTTCAGTGATTTTGTATCATTTTGGACTAATTCTGAGCATATCTGGGAGTTTCCACCCAGGTTCCTAACATAGCTGAAAAAGGCCTTATGATTGTCTTTTGAATCCATGGCAATTTTTCTCTCAAAATTGGCCTTAGTTGATTTTATGAGTGCTCGTATTTTTTTACTAATAATGATCAGGGGTGACTTCCCTTTTATGGATTTTGTTCTATCATGTAATAGCTTTCTCCTCTTATTGTAAAGTTTGTTAATGGCTGGGGTCCACCAGACTGGATGTTTGCCCTTTGGGGAAAGAGTCTTGGTTTTATTTAGGATTGCCTGATCCATGCAGTCCTGGAGGTGTTCATAGAAGGCATTTGTAAGGGCTTCCACAGCTTGGGTTGTGGTTTCCTCTGGCTCAGGGGCCTTGAAGGATACCACACCAGTCTTGAGTAGTGTGAAGTTTGCTTTAGAGAAGTTCTTCACTATGGTCTTTTTTGTTTGGGGTGGGGGCGGGATGTAGATTTCCAGTGAGATTAGTTTATGATCAGATCTCACCAATGAGGGATATACTTCCAGTGTGGAGCATTTTGTCCCCATGTTTGTGACAATGAGATCTAGTATATTTTCTCCTCTCGTGGGAACAGTGACTAGCTGTTCCATGGCATTTGAATTTATGAACTCCAGGAACCGTTGGGCTAGAAAGTTAGGGGTTGAGTAATGTTCCCAGTCTATATTCACCCCTTTTCTTTCGCCCTTCAAAGTCCTCCGATTGCAGATCAGATTGTTTGTTTCCCTGGACATTTCTCTTTCCCTTTTTCCCAGACTGTACTACATAAACTTCTGCTCCATCTTCTACAGAAAATACTTGGGCTTTCTTTTTCTTTTTGCTATTAAAATGCCTTTCGGCATGCCTAGCACATTCAAGTAATGACTGTAATTTGCTTGTACAATGATCTACCATGTGCTTTGTAATAAAGCTGCTTATGGGTGCAATGCTGCCCTTTAAAAATGCATTCTTTAACTGCTGCTCATATGGGGAATCTTGGGTCTCATCTTCAGGAACCTGCATTCCACAATGGTTATTAAAACTTTCTAACAGTCTGGCATAATATCTGTCAACAGTTTTGCCTTCTTGTTAGATGCATTGATTAATGCAAGTCCAGTCTGCCATAGGCTTCCATTTCTCAGAGATACAGTCTGTAAGACCTTTCACTCTGTTGTCTAGCTCTGTGCTGCTATGTGGAGGGGCCTGTGTGCAGCATCATGGGGATTCCAGTCGCCACTAATCATGTACCAATCTGGTCCCACAATTTTTCTGACTACTTTTTCTACCTCTTCTCCATTTAAATTATAACTTAGCATCATTCCTTGCAAATCTTCTAAGAACTTTCTAAAATTAACTTTTGGATGGGGAATTCCCTCAGTGGCTTTCCGGATGTCTTCCAGAGTCCAGGGCCTATACACTAGGATAGTTGGGTCCTGAACATCTTGCCTTGCCTGAGGATTAGGCACTTCTATGAGTGGGCATATTTCTTCTTCACTCATAGATCGTTAATTCCTACCCATTTGATATAACTCAATGTCCCCTTTTGAATTACCTGCCCGTGTTCGAGACCTGGTCTCGATGGGATCTCTAATAAATGGTTTCGCTTTTGTAGTGTCTCTATTTACAGTGACAGCAGGATATCGCGGGGGTGGACTAACTTGTTCACTTGCTTCATATTCTGGTAAGGGAGGCAGAGGGGCCGATGCTATTACTAAGTTATTGTCCTCCTTATCTAAAAACATTGCTTTTGAATTATTGCTTTTTTGTTCCCTACGGTTTACTGCCTCAATCTACCTGTGTGACTGAGGAATTCCTAATTGATGTTGCTTTTTTACACTACCTTTAGAATCAGTTTTAAGCTGTTTGACAAGTTTGATAAGCGAGGATTTTTCTAATTTACCGTCAAATTCATACTTATTAACCCATTTTGAGTAGTATTTAATATTATCAGCACGCTGTGACTGCATGTATTTTGTGTCTTTGGTTAACGGTGGATTTTGGAACCTTTTTGTGCAATTATTACCCATTTTGTTCTACCCATTTTAATCATTACATAACTCCATATTTTTTAATGTGGTACCACGGATTTTGTTATAGTCTCTTCAGAATGACTGCCTACCTGCTCTGTTTCCCTGATCTATGATAAGACAGTAATCTTTTTGTCCCTGACTTGTAAAAACAAAGTCTCAACAAAACAATACAAATCTAGTCCCTGATCTTAAACAGAAAAAAAAGGTAGATTCACCTTACTTGAGCCTTCGTGATTGATCACCTGGTTCGTGTAAACCCGTCCTTCAGTCGCAGTTCAGAAAGTGGCTGGCCTCTTTTATACGTCAATTCAGTTGGAGGGCTTTTCAAATAAGAAGAACCGATGTGGTTTCTTCCCTGTATGGTTTCAAGTCACCTGACCTGTCTGATCCGAGGCAAAGTGAGGGTTTCCGGTCCGCAGGACCAATCTGTCAGAGGAAAAATCTTCAAAGGTCAATACACGTAAGGTTCAGTTAAGGCGCATTTAATAACTTGCCGCAAGGAGACAAAAATATGCAAATACAGGATTTTGCCTAACTACTAACAGGAAGTATGCTATTCTTATACTGTTTTACAAGACATGGCCTTCTATAGCTGACATAATCAAACACAACTTTCAGTATTGTTCTACAGCAGATGTTACTCAGATTTTCTGCTGAAATGACTACATTTGTGAGAAACTTTTTGAGAAAACAACCTGGCCTTGGTGGGCACTAGCCCATTACAAGCTTCTATTGTATAGTTCTAATGCATGTGTTACATTTCAAGGTACTTTTCTAGCTCAGACACAAGCAAATGCAGATTTCAGTTCATATTTTCAAGCAGTCTTTGTTCTAATTATCTATAGCTTCTGCAGCTGTGTATTTTCTCACAGTACAAGCGGAACTCCTTGTCTAAGTTTCATAACATTTATACAAGTGGTATTGTTCTATTCATTATTTTCCTGACACAAGCAGAAATCATCTGCTTCTCAGTAAATTTCCAAGGCATAAGCAAAGATTTTAGCTGCACATATTTCATGACAATACAAGGTCAGAATGCTTCTGCAATTTGTACAGATTTATGCAGTGTAAAATAGAATAAATGTGTTAACTCTTTTCAAGCTGTAAATGCACTAAGCATATTACTAATACATATTTTTCTGACAAAAGGTTTGCAGCTCACTCATTCAGGATGGGTAGGGCCTCAGATCTAGCTAGAGAGGGTAGTTCCATTGAATTGATTAAAAGAGTGGGGAGGTGGTCTTCAAATGCATTTTTGTCTTATATTAGATAAGTTGTGGTCTGATTATTAATCATCTTGGGGCATTCATATATCCAGTAGGCAGAGAAGCTTGCTTTAGTTAGGGATGATGTGGTAAATTTGGGTTTATCACATTTAGGTGGTCAGTGACTTGGCATGATGTTAGGGTTCTTAGGTGGGATGGGTTGTTGCATGAATTTGAGAGGACAAAAATGAAGGTGGGTTGTCCTTGTATACTAGTCATTCATTTGGGGGGCAATGACTTGGGCATTCTTTCTAAAAAACAATTAGTGGACATTATTCTGCAGGATTTGATGAGATTACAGTCATTGTACCTGGGTATGGAAATTGTGTGGTCAGAGTTGGTTCCTCGTTTGTGTTGGAGGGCTGCGTATAGTTATAGGGTGATTGAAAGGGTCAGAAGGTGTGTTAATCAAAGGCTGGCTAAGCAAATAAGAATTCTAGGGATGCATACCATTGACCATAGAGGTTTTGGGGATGGAGAGTAGTCTTGGTACTGAACGGATGGAGTACACCTTAATGACGTGGGATTGGATCTTTTTAATTAGCATTTGAAGCTCTTTTTAGAGGATATGATTGTGGCTAGGGTTTAGGAGGGAGAACAGCCTGGGACCAGGCTGGTGGCAGAGAAGAGGGATAGGATTGTCCTCTTCTGTTCCCCTTCTAAAGAAGGTGGTTATTGGTTAATGGTTTGTTATGGTGGTGAGTAGGTATGCTGCCTCTTTATGTGGGTGGGTAGGTACGCTGCCCCGGTGGAGGAGGGTCAGGGTGAGTAGGTATGCTGCTCTGAGCTAAATTCATCAAGGGTGAGTGGTGACGCTGCCCTGGGATCATCGTTGCTGAGGAAGATAACTAATGTTGGTTTTGTGTGTATAACGTTCATTGTATAATAGAGTTAATAAAGGTCCTCAAATGTCTTTATGTGTTTGGTGTGGTTATTTGAAGGGGGGACGGGACAAAGAGCCTTATAATTCTTGTCACTGTATAGTTATATAATCTAACCTATCTAATGAGTAAACATGTCACAACTGAGATTTCACATCCTCACAATAGTCCAAATAGTTTGCATAGTTATCTGCATTCCTGAATTTTCATACATTGAAATACTACCTTAGTGCACTGATATTATTACAAATCTCAATCTGATCACAGTAGAATGCCCAAGTACTTTACATATTTACTGTTTTATGCAATAATCTATGTGTGTCTGTGTGTGTTTATATATATATATATATATATATATATATATATATATATGTTTCCTTCGAGTGCTCAAACTCTTAAGACTTCAAGTCCTTGAAACTTCAGCCGCCAAGTGCAAAAATTAGCTTTTTGAATGTTGTCAGTCTAATGTTGCTTGAGTTTGGAGAACAGTGCAGACCGGGGAATTTGCCCTTTCTCCACTGTACTTTCATCTTAGAGTTGGAATCTATCTATCTATCTATATAATTAGCATGGGTTGTGTGATGTGCAGGGTGCAGGATGCATGCCCTACGTAAAAAAATGTCTTTGTGATCAAGGCTTTCTGCTTTTAAATGTTTTGATTCAAATGGTTTTAGCCTATGTCTTAACTCTGGAACTTTATATAGCCAGAATGCTTGATAAAGACTGATCTCTGTGCGCACACACACACACACACACACACACACACACACAAACACACATACATATATATATATATATATATATATATATATATATATATATATATATATACATAAATATATATATATATATATATATATATATATATATATATATATATATATATATATATATTACACTCAATTATTTATTTATGTATTTATTTACAGTTTTTTCTTGGGGTTATTCCTCCCGCTAAGCCATTGGCCTCTTTTCAGAGGAGACACAAGGTAACATTATTTTTTATTAGGGGAAATGTAACCAGAACACTGGGAGCTTTCCATATTCATTTGACTCACAATGCTACAATAGCGTTTTAATTGGTAATAGATGCTAATGTAAAACTGCAAAGCAGAGAAGTGACTCATTACAGTCAATGTGCAGGTGGACTATTGCCATATCTCCTCCTTTAAAAGAGAATTTGCACTGTATGTAGTGCACTTTGGTAAGTTGTACTGTCTGCACAAGTAGGTCCCCAACAAAAGAGATGTAGCTGAACAGCTGAAAGGGGGGTAGCATTGGGGTCATGGCAAAACACTGGGTGCAGGAGGAGGACTGTGGTATATGTGCATGAGTTCTCCTCAGTTTTCACTGGGGATGACTCAAACAAGTGACTTTATCAAAGGGAAATTCTGATCCATTAGGAGTCATTCACATCTTTGTCATCTCATGAAGGTGCAGAATACATGCATGACAGTCATGGTATCTGTCTTGCATGCACTGTCATATCCATCATATAGGTGGCACTGCTGTGAAACACTTCTGAAATGTACAGCTCCACCAGTATGGCACTGCCACTGCTGTCATACAGCTCCACCTGTGTGATGGCACTGGTACTACACAACTGTAAGTGGGTTTATTGCCTGCAGTACTAATGCTACAGTACCAGTGCTGTCAAATAGGTGGAGCTGTTGTACCAAACAGCTACAGGTATACTCAAAAGGACTGCTAATGCCCTGTCAGAGCCTGGACTATGTGAGGAATGGCTAATGAATTTTCTTTTTTTTAAATATAGAATATTTTTGAATCTAATTACATCGCCATAGAATATTTCTGACTTACTTTGCCCAGTCCTGGATTTGCAGGAATAGCCCACACCTGGATGATATCATACCCAGGTACTTGGCTGTAATTCAAAAGTGGGTTGTGTTGCTGGATGGCGGATGCTATCTACTATCTACTACACAACCCTAATCCTTTTGGATTCTAAAGCAGAATAGATTTAAAAAAATATATCAGTAGAAACATATTCATAAACCTCTTTTTATCAAGGCTTCTAAGAAGTTAGTAATGGTCTGTGAATATAAGAATATTTTCACTTAATCCATGTCACTGACTTATGAGTATGAAGACAGTGAGCATGTAATTAAATTCATGTTTGTTTCTCCATTCTTTTAAGCTGCTAGTTTAGTATTTTAAGTGTATGTCAGAAGAATAGCAGAAGTGTATTATATATGTGAAGACATTGATTCTTTGCATGTACACACATGATGTACTGCCTTCAGTCTTCACTGTTTAAATTCTAAGCTTTCAAATCATTTGATACAGTATTTGTCAAAACAAAAGGAAGAATTCAACAAAAGAGTAACAAAATGTCTGTATTACTTAACCCAAATGGTGATGGTACAAACTACTACACTACTCATCTTTTCACAAAGAAGGTTGAAATCACATCCTGCTCCAGAATATGGCAGGGAAGTGAATTAAACATCCACCATTCTTGCCTGTCTAAAAGTATCTAATAGATGGATTCACTGAGATGGTGTCCTTTATCAGAATTGTGTAAAAAGAGACAAAAGTATCTTATCCACCTTGCTTACATGCTCCTGTCATCTTCCCCTTCTGTTTGTGCTCCTTCTCCTAGTGTCTGAGAGATTTATTAGCCATCACCTCCTGATCAGGCTCTCTCAACCTCCCCATCCCCTTCTTCTGACCTTTAGAGGCCAGCTTCAGTTACAACCATAACTAATATTTGCTCATGTGTTTTATTTTGGTCACATACTATTAGTTTCTGAGATAAGCTCCTTTATCCCACATTCATCAGTAAGGGAGATAAACTTGTACACTGCTCCAGGACACAAGAGGAAGTGAAATAGTGTTCCTTAGTGCCTACCTACCTACCTATGTAAATACCCAAATCCTTCCATCCACTAATTAATATTGCTCAAGTGTATTGAGCAGTCTGCATTAGTAAAATACCAGATGCATAAAGAACACTTGGGAGAAAGCTAAGTCTCACTATAGTGACATCTATCATCAGTTATAATTTGTTTTGCTCAGGAGTGTGTGTGTCATATTTCTTCAGTACGGAGGTCACAGTTTAGGTGTTGATCCTGCTGTTTTGAAAGAAGGAACTAAAGGGTTTACACAAGTGGCGTTTCCCTACATGACAGGAGGCCGACTCAACCTTTCATAGAGAACCCCTTCAATTATTCAAAAAGCATGGCACGGAACATATGGACATGGTTATTAGACATAATACACAAATAATTTAAACATTGAGTAGGGAAGTGACACAACTGGATTTGCTGATAGTACAAGATCCAAATTACTTAAATAACAAATTTCAATACATTAGACTATTTAAGGTATAGATGAACAACTAGCAACAATTAAAACCAGGCAACTGAAAAAGCTATTAAGGGACAAAATGGATTATAACAATAAAACAGTGTACCTCCACCCTCACCACCTGAGTGACAGGTGTGGCGTAGAAGTAGGGTAAGTAAGCAGGACACTTCCAATAATCAAAACTTCAATGGTACGGTAAAGCAAAATGTTAATGATAGTAATGACAGTTTGTTTAGACCAGGAAGAGTTCCTGATTTGATGAACTCAGAATGATTGATGGACAAGAACAAGAGGCAAATGAACTAAAGGGACAATTACCAGAAGACCAGGCCCCCATTGAGGGGTGGGTCTTATATGCAGACAAAGATCCAAAGAGGGAAGGCTCAGGGCAGAACAATCTCAGCCTGGGGATACCAGATGTAGAAAGTTCTACACATTGGCAACTTCCATTGTATACTATTAATTTTAATAAAGACATAAGACTTTAAAGTGTATAATTATTCTTCAGTGACAATAGATACAATATGTTGCACCTTATTTGCAAAAGTTTTTTTTGTTTATGAAACATAGTTAAACTTAGCAGGTACATTAATAGATTTAACAGAAAATATTAGGAAGTTAAATTTTAATGTATTATTTGATGGTGTTGATAGAACTATTATACTACTACTACTACTTTGTATAGACTAACTAGAAGATATGCATTCTGCATCTTACCATATGTATACTATTGCACTATCTAATTATTGTATATTGCTTGTATTTCCGTGGAGCTTTTCTCCCCGGACATCCACTGAAAACGGCTTCTGGCCCAGTCGGACTTTCCTGTTAAACAAATTTAAATAAATAAATAAATAAATATTAACCCCCTAAATATATTCAGTTCATTTAATCCCCCAATCTGCCTAGTGATGCAAATGTTTGAAAGATTATGTGAACTTGATATACGTAGTTTAGCATCTACGGAGACATTAAGGGGTAAAAGAAACTTGGATGAACGGGAATGAAAATGGCTAGAGAGGCTTAAAAAAGAAAATGGGGTAAGATTTATAAAACCAGATAAAGGGAGAGGTATTGTAATTATGAATAATAATGATTATTTAAAAAAATGAATGAGATTTTGGAAAGTGAGACCTATGAGTTAGCCTCCTTAAATGAACACAATATAGCCTATAGATGTATTAGGGGAGATTTGGAAGATTTATTTATTGAAGAGTCTATTTCAATAGATGAGTATAATTCTTTGATAGTATCCCACCCCTCTATGTCTATGAAATTACATAAAAGTATAGAACACCCATGCAACCCATCGTACATGCAAGGTGATCTTTAACTCAACCCATTGCCAAATTTTTGGATATGAGTTTAAAAGGGTTCATAAAGGAATAATCATATATTTGTAAAGATTAATGGCAATTCATGGAAAGGATAAAGAGTATTAATTATGAAAAGGATTTAATATTTCTTAACAGTTGATATTAAAGACTTATATACCATAATCCCACATGATGTGGGATTAGACTGGTTTAATTAATATCTTGCTGATAAAGGGATACCACAAAGGAAAGTAGATATGTATACACAATTAACAGAGACTGTGCTTAAAAATAATTTTATTTTGTTTAATATGAAATACTTCATACAAAAGTAAGGTGTAGCAATGAGTTCTTCATGTGGTTGTTTATATTCAAATATCGTAATGTTACAATGGTTGAAGAATTTTTTTATATGATTCATTTTATTTTACCCTATGTTGTTTTTATGCACTGTTTTTAGATGATGTATTTATTTTATGGAAAGAATCCAGAGAAGGGATAGGATCCTTTCTAGAATATTTAAAGGGAACTACCTCCTTCCTATGGCTCACGTATAATATTGGTGAAAGAGAAATTCCTCATTTGGATGTTTTATTGAGTAAATATGTATTGAATGAGAGATTTTATTTCCCAGATTTATAGGAAGAAAACTTACTCCAGTAGTTCCTTGCATTATACAAGCTCTTATCCATTCACTCAGAAGAGAGAAGTACTTAAAGGGCAGTTTGTGAGGGCAGCCTGTGTGATGACTACTATGAAGTCCTTCCTGGATGAATTTGATGTACTTAAGAACATGTTTTTAAAAGAGGGTTATCCACCTAAATTGATAAATGAGATGATAGAAATAATTAATAAGAGGGAAAAGAAGAATTTTGTTCTGATTTTAAATGAGACAAATCATGTAATAACCATGGGTGTAGGGGAACAGAATACAGAGGACAAAGAAAATTTAGATGAAGAAGAAAATAAGAACAATGAGGAAGGAGGTAAAGAAAACTTTAAAAGTTCCTTCATTACTACGTTTTTAATGATAGTAGTAGAATACAAGCTATTTTAAATAAAATTGTGAGATTTTGAACAACAAAAGAGATATTCAAGACCATGTGGGGATAAAATCATCTAGCATGTGTAGGAGTGGTAGAAATCTGAAAGATATGCTGGAGGTAAAACAATTAAATTATGGTGAAGGTCAGATGAACAAATGTGGTTGCTGCTCTCATTGCTCTGATATCTATGACTCTAATGCTCTTGTCATTAATAATGATGAAATTAAATTGTATGGAAAATATACATGTAATTCAAAAGGTGTGGTATACTGTGCTACCTGCATGTTTCTATATAGGTAAAACAGAAAGGCAATTAAATAATAGGATTTATGAATATTTTAGGGATATAAAGACAAGGAAAGAAGCAAATATATTATTTAAACACCTTTCTGAAAAGCTTGGCCACATTTGTAAATTTATAGCAATTGATTCAGTAGTGAAAAATAAAAGGGGAGGAGCATAGACACTTCTTTTAGAAAAATGCAGTTTGATCTGGCAGATGCATTTGAATGCAATGCATTTGCCTGGTCTTATTGACCATGTATCTGTTGCAAGTATTTTAAAATTAAAAGCATTAAAGACATGATTTATAATTTTAAACAAAGATGAAATGAATAATTGAATGTGAGGAATGTTATAGTTCTAATAGTTTTTAATGGATGGATTATATAAGGATTATACATAAATAGGAAGAAGGGGGTGTGTCAATAGTAAAGGTGGATTATGACTGGCTGAAGATGGGGGTGTGTTCAGCTGATTGTAAATGTAAATTGGAGTGGATATAAAAAAGTTCTTGTTACAATGGTGATTATCTGATGAAATTTCTTAATTATGAAAATGAACATGCTTATGTTTTTATGGGTTTTAATATTAAATAACATGTTTTTAACAAAAAACAGACTGGACTTTGTTCAAATTGCTTGAATGGTGTGGTCATTGTTTTTTTGTTTAATGCAGACCAATTATATTATCATTACTCATAACTGAGATATTGGGCGAATGCAGACCAATTATGTTGTTGTTACTCGTAGCTGACACCTCAGGTGAATGCAGACCATTTATACTGACATTACTCATAACTGAGACTTCAGGACACATTCAGCTGTCTAGAACATAAAATCATTTATTTCAGCTCGGTGGCATTTCATAGAGTCTAGCGCCACATCGTCTTGGATGGGGCTAAATGAAGATTGTTACAAGTAACAGACGGTATTTTTGGGGTAGAATAAAATATCAAGTTTTCTATGTAGTGATTGACTTCTTTGAGACCAGAGTACAGGGGAATGTCAATAAAGATAACAATAATCTGGAGTCCTTGTAAGGATGCATACAGAACCCTGGTAGGAAGTAGAGAGTGAGATGAAACAGCATTATTCCATTTCATTTTCCTGAGCCCTGCTGTAATGGTAGCTAGTGTTCCAACATAAAGGCTATTCTGAAAACTGACAGACAGACATAACAAAATGGAAGGGACCAAAGTGTTAAACCTTTAGGTAGGTTATGAAACAGGACACCTACACTGTGCTGTTTCCGAAGCTTAGCTTACTATGCTGGAAGTAAGTGAAGATTAGAAAAAAAAAAACCCTATGCTGTGTCCAGATAAAAAAACAGCACTTGAGGGAAAATCGGGGTATATTTTATAGAAGTACAGTTCAGACCCCACAATTTCTGAGCAATTTCCTTACATGTTCTCATCTTAAAAGGGGGAAATAAGACATGTCTGGCTTCAATAAACAGGGTTAAAATATATGGAACACACAGGCCAGAAAGTGAATGAGTATGGATGCACCTATTCCATGAAAAATCTTAAATTTCTTAAAAAAATAAAATGTGAGTTTATTTCATTTATTTGCTGCTTTTTAACTGGGTGAAGGAGCTAGTCCAAAGCCCCTTAAGCAAATGTACAGATATAAGGAACTTCAAGGCCAGGCAGGACAGCAGAACCAAAACTGTTTGATGCAGATCCACACAGCAATGAAAATAGGCACTGGTAACACACTGACAACAAAATTACAAGTTTAAGCGCTTTCACCTGGAACACCCCCAGGCTTCATCAAAACAATGCAACTGCCTGAATCACTGCTATAAATACTAACATCAATTATTAAAATCACAACAATTAATAGCAATTGACAGTTTAAAGAACCCTGCACAGTCAATTCTAAAACTGAATGTGTGCATTCATGCCATACATCCTAAACTAGGTTATAAATTCAAACATACATAAAAAACCTGCACACAGTCATAATACAGTATTAAAAATCTATCAACAAAAAATGTTATATAAATATGTGTATAAAGTAAATTATGCCTATTTTCATTGCTGTGTGGATCTGCATTAAACGGTTTGGGTTCTGCTGTCCTGCCTGGCCTTGAAGTTCCTTTTTTCTGTTAAATGTACAGATATTTCAACTTGACAGTAGCAGTTATATAGATATACAATTGTTTCAAACTGTACTTATGAATAAGTACAGCTGAAAACTTGAATATCAGTCTTACTGACAAAAACGCAGGTAAACAGAAACCATAACTAACCTACAGTATGATAAGATGACGGTAAAGATAATATTAACAAACAATTATTGTACAGAGGAAGCTGAGCATGATTAGTGATGCTAAAGACCTATATACATTATATACAGTGCTTAAGACCTATATACATTGTATACAGTGCTTAAGAGCAATATATATTATCCCATTCAAGCCTATAGTGCCCTTTTATATACCCCATAGCACGTTATGGTGTCCATTCATTTTTTTGGTTTAACTTCTTTAACTAAGTGACTTACCAGCCTATGATAGACCATATTACAAAGAGGAAGAAGTAGTTAACAAAATGACACTAGTATTGCTAATATTGAATGCTCTGAGGTAGAGAAATTAATCACTGTTTGCCCATTAGTACTCATATTTTCATATTTATGATGATATTTTCATAACTGAGAGACTTACATGCAATTGAGGACTATGGTATGAAATGCTATGGTATGAGTCAGGAAAGTTTACCATCTCTGCCATTTATACCACACTGTACTGGAGATACTGCTAATTGTTTATTAATAATTATGAAAATAAGCAATATTTGCATATGTACTTACTTCAAAATCAAGTGACTTACAAAGTACTACATAGCATCAGGTGAAACTTTAAATGTTGTTGAAGAAAACTGTCTTCATATTTCTGTAAATATCTCAATAAACATGCACTTGGAGGGCAATTTATGTCAAGCTAACAGAAGTATTACAGGAATACATGTCTAGATTGCATGGTTTCCAAGATATGAAAATTTGTTTGTGAAAGCTTATAGCAAAAATATAATTCTGGGTTTGTGTGATCTGTAATATATTATACAATGACTGGCCATTAATATTCCAAAATGAGCATGCCGATTAGTCAGCCCAATCAGCGTGCCAGTTGTAAATCCTAGCATTTCCCAACGGAAAAAGGTCTGGTCGCCCAGACTTTTTTTCATTGGTATACACTGTAACTTTTAACTCTTTTTTTACAAAAATAAACATATAACTCTGAAATCCGAACTCCAGACATTTAGAGAGACAGGACAGAAAAAATACTAGGAAAATCAGGTACGTTATTCAACACTAAAGACACATACCTGATTTTCCTTGTATTTCCTCCATTCTGTCTCTCTCCTACCCCTAAACTGTCTGAAACTATTTTATTTTTATTATTAAAAAAAAAAAAGAAAAGAAAAATGGAGCAACAGAGACCTTCTTTTCTGCGTTGCTTCCTTTCCAAAGCACTGATTTACTGGGTATGCATGGGAACGCAAGTTCCATATGCATGCGCAATACATCAAGAAAGGCAACAGGATATATACAAGCCACGTAATGTCAGCACGGTGCCATTATACAAAGACATTATTTAAGAAAAGTAAGTATGTTTTTCTTAAATAATGTCATTGTATAATAGCAATAATCGACTCTGTGATGTGGTATATTAAGATTTACCCATGGGTGGCTTTATTTAATCACTTGGGCTTTGCCTTCATGATTAAACCATACCAAACCATGGGTAAATATTAATATACCACACTGACATAGTCAGTTATTGTTTAATTATCCTATTTGTGTAAGTACTATGAATGCACTGACTATTATTACTGCAAAGAAAACTTCCTTCTGATAATATTGCTATTTGTATAGTTTTAATGTATTTTATTGTTGACAAAATATTTACATTTGTTTTTCTTATGCTTTGCAGCTGATATTTTTCAGAAAATGCTCTGAAATACAAGAATGTATGCAGGCTGGTAGAGGTTTGATATTCCACACCACATAGTTGCTAATGAGTTGTATTATATCTTTGGTTATAATCCATTCAGCAGTCCTGTTAAAGTGCTATATTACAATATCAGTTGCAAGTGCTAAAATTGCACTCTATTCAGTGTACCTGTTAACAGTGAAGGTTACAGTTCTGGATGGATGTTTGATTAGTGTGTGTAGTAAGTTGCTGCTAACCATTATCCCTGTTGCCATTATATGCTATTTTACTGTGGAGGCATTCTGTAAGGGATGAATTAAATACTTGAAAAACATTTTCGCTTCTTATTTCAGGTGGGAGGTTGTTCCATAAAGCAGTGTCTAATTTGGAAAAGACACTGAAAATTTTATTTTACATATGTGCTCTGCTTTTTTGTTGTGCTGGATCTAAAGTCTTCTTAAGACACAGTCTTGCTGGCTGTTTACTGCTGAATCAGAGACACAGAGCTTTGCATGACTCCATCTGTAGTCTGTTTAAAGCACTAAGCCTTTCAAATTGGACACTGATAAAGAAATATATTTTGCAGCTATAAGCACAGTTACAGATAACTTATTTTATAACAAACGACACATACTCTTTCTGTTAGTTTATAGCATATATTTACAAAGTTTTCCTTCATTACATATATGAATGATGACTTCTACAAAATACCTCTCTCTGTCCCTCTCTCACATAACTGAATTACTTACAGCTGTTATATAGAGTGCTAGTCAAGCACATAGATTTTATTATTTCCTCTTGGTATCTTTTTTGGCCTTCTGTGGGAAGTCACATAATGTCTGTTTTTATACTTTTCTATTGTCCTGTCAGCAATTTTGCTGATGTGAAAATGCAAAAATACACGCAATCAGAATAACACAAGTATGAAAGGAAACATCTGTTCTGTTCCTATTGAAAAAACATCACGTATTGCTGAGTTTAGATATTTGTTCTGCAAACATGAGAAAACCATGTGATACTTGCTTTCCAATATTGCTTTGTTAGGCTTTTTTCTGATGCTGTGAAAAGAAGCCTGTTATACATATAGTATGAATGCACATTTTACATTGCTAAACTCTATACATATATTCAAGCAAACTTTTTATTCTATGTTTTATCTTTCAGCATATTTACAACAGAATAAATTTCAACCTTACATTCATAATCTCTAACAATTCCCTCTTTTTTTTTAAACATACTCAAAACACTTTATACTGATATGTATTTTTTGATCACATTATATAGAAAACACATTAAGAAACAAAACCTTTAGTCTTCTTTTGATACAAGTCAAAATGCAATTTTACACAGTTAATACAATGATATTAAGTATTACTACCAAAACTGAATGTATCTAACAACTTTTTCTTTTGCAGACCATTCTGTGAAAATATTTCATTAATAATGAGCTGTGTCTGCTTTAGTTTTTTTTAACTTGATTTATTTATTTATTCATTTATTTATTTATTTTGCAATCACAGAATTTAATTTATGACTTAGAACTGTTCCATTAACTCTTTGCAACTATTGAATTAACTATAAGACAAGAACTATGTGCTACTGCAAGCATTTATACACTGCTGAAAATATACAGTTTCAGTGTCATTTTAACCATAACATTGTGGTCATATCTCTGAACTCTCCACACACTTTAGTTGACAGTGAAATATACTCTGAAGAATGCTATTTACATATTAGTCTATTAGCTGTATGAATACAATATTTTAATATATTTTTTTTAACTGGGATAACCAATACTAGTACAGATAAATGATGGTCCAAAAACCAATGATAAAACTGCAACTTGAAACCAGTGATATTACAACTTGACAAATTAGTTTTGAATTTATTACAATGTATGTATTCTGTACAGTATGTATTTAGACAGACTGTTTTTTATTCATGCATTTTAATTTAGTAGCTATCCTGGACCCATTTTTTAAACATGTTTTTCTACACATATTCATTGCTAGACATTAATTTCATTTGTACTGAATTATTTTGTATTTGTACATACAAAGACTATCATTTGTACTGAATTCTTCTGCATTTGTACATACAAAGACGGTAAAGTACATTGAGTCTAATCTTACAAATTTAATAACATTAATATTAAGCAAAATCTTGGGAAATGTTTATGTCTCTTTAGAAATATCTAGTGGAACTGACACCAAAGGCATACGTCTATTTATTTTAAACTACATACTAAGCAATTAGAAACATTCATGCTTTTTTATACCAACATTGTTTTGCCAAAAACATATTAAAATAGTGACCAGTCTTGTTATTAGAAACATTTATGCATTTTGCATATCTTTATTCTCTCTTGTATAGCTTTAATAAAGCAATTTTAAACCCATCTCTTGTATAGCTTTGCAGTTTAACATGTTGCAAATACAATTTAATACTAAGCAATACAATAATAACTAGCATAAACTATCTTGGACTTTCAGATTTAATCTGTTTACCAGTGTTTCTTTTGCACTAATACCTGTTTTTTCTTCCCCCTAAAAGAGTATTGTCAAGAAGGATTTAAATATTATTTCTTCATGTAGCTCTATTTCTGACCCTTGTGCAGTACTGCTTATACAGTCAGTGTAAAACTGAGAGAGTGCCCTCTCCCCCTGTAGTTTTGCACTATTGTTTATCTACTTTATGCTGTGAGAATAGAATGTATGTCAGCCCAACACTTTGGTTATACATTTACTTTATTAGGTTACTAATCCGATTTGATAATTTTTATAAAGCTTTTGCTGTTTATTACCACTAGTAGTTATTTGTACCCTTCTGCATATTTTATTTGAACTGTATATATATTATAGCCCATTTGCTGGCTGTATTTGATGCAACTGAGTTTTTTTTTACTTTTAATATTTACTTGCAAACAGATTATCAGTGACATCTATGCACAATTGTGACATTTTTTTTACAATTACCAAATAGTGTTGCATGTGAACATTTTAAGAATTATGTTTTAATAACAATGAGTTTTTAGAAAAACTCAAGCCACTTGTTTGGCAATACGTCTTGTTTCTTATCTTATCTGCTCAACATTTCCTGTAACTATTCATCCAGTCTAGGAAGGTCTGAGTTCACATTTTATACTCTATAAACTATAATTAATTCTTTTGGCATTTTTCATTTAATTTGATTGTGATTTGCATAACTATGCATTTATACTACATAAATAGACATTATTTTACAATTAGCTTACATGGATTTCAGTATTTTTTTATTTATTTATTTAACTGCCTTGCCATTAATTTTACAAAAACTATTTGACTAATACCATCTGTGATTTTATTTCTTTTTAAAATTGTCTATCAGAGCTTTAACTGTTTGGGGTGGTGTTGCTATACAATTATAAAAAAATTGTAAAAAACAAAATAGCTATTTGCTTAACTAACATATGTTTATATTTACATTATTTATATTTGCTGTTGTCTGCCTGTTATTCTTGTGCATTGTAAACAAATGTACTCTAGATGAAAAGAACATACATGCATGTCTGTCTTGTATCTTTATATCTTTACTGTTATTAACTATTTTCATTTAATTTTATGCACTAAAACTGTTTTGTGTAACTATTTTTATTTAATGTTTATACACTAGAAAAGTTTTGTTTACTTTTTGACTAAGCTAAGAATGGCAGTCATATGCTCTACTTTACTGTAGTACTGATAAATGTATTGCTTTAAACATTTGAGAATTATTTGTCCAGACATGAGATTCTACCATCCTACCATGTATATTTAACCATTTTCAAAACACAGACATATTATAAAATATATTTCTTTTGCACAGATTAGCTGTGTATGCAGGAAGTCAGTTTTTGTCAGTTCAGCTACTGTATTTCTTTTATCCTGTAACTGCTGTTGAAGAGTTTCCTGTAATGTTGCATGGTCTTTCTGATATGTCTCAGGAGCCTGTTCTGCTGAATCTGAAACTTCTAAGCACTTTTGAAAAATGTATGTATAACTTGTCTAAGCTTCCTGAACTCACTGTGTCTGTCTTTTAAAAGTGTATTACATTATTTTGTAACAAAATGTACTAGAGGTTCTATCAGTAACTGATTTGACTGTTGTTGCAACTCTGAAATAAACCTTTTACATCTGGTGACAGAACATAACTGTCTAACATTTGAATATAATGTCAACATATTAGTGGCATGCACTGTATTTTTATGACATTGTACACACAATAAACATTTTTTTTATACCACACATGATTTTGTTTCAGATACCAGTCAAATATTGTACTTTTAACTTGCAATTAATTTGCATAATGCCTTGCTATTAACTTGCCCTAATAAGGTTTTACATTTGCTAATATGCAATATATACATTTCATTCTGTTATTATTATTATTCTCTCTATGGCATTCATACTGTATGTAACACAGAAAATTGTTCTTACCAGTCAACAGAGAGGCAGATGGCCAAGCTGCTTTACTGTAGATGGTTGAAAAGTCTCTGTAGTCACATCTGAAGTTGGTACAGCAAAACTGGCAGTTTCAGTCTTAAAACTTTGTATTGTACCTTTTTTGGAGAATTTATGGCACTGTTCTCCTTCCTGCACTGCAGTCTCACTGGATTTAGACATCTAATAAGCTGTATTATTGCTGCAAACTGTAGAAAACTGTAGAAATCTGAAGTACTTCACATAAACGTTAGTTACTGTGCTTTTACAGGAGTGATCTTATACAAGGCATTACCCACTCACTCCCCCTGTTTTTGATACAGGCTGGGAACATGAGACACAGAGCTTTGCATGACTCCATCTGTAGTCTGTTTAAAGCACCAAGCCTTTCAAATTGCACACTGATAAAGAAATATATTTTGCAGCTATAAGCACAGTTACAGATAACTTATTTTATAACAAATGACGCATACTCTTTCTGTTAGTTTGTAGCATATATTTACAAAGTTTTCCTTCATTACAGATATGAATGATGACTTCTACAAAATACCTCTCTCTGTCCCTCTCTCACATAACAGAATTACTTACATTTGTAATATAGAGTGCTAGTCACGCACATAGATTTTATTATTTCCTCTTGGTATCTTTTTTGGCCTTCTGTGGGAAGTCACATAATGTCTGTTTTTAGATTTTTTTATTGTCCTGTCAGCAGTTCTGCTGATGTGAAAATGCACAAATACACGCAATCAGAATAACAGAAGTATGAAAGGAAATGTCTTTTCTGTTCTAATTGAAAAAACATCACGTATTGCAGAGTTTAGATATTTGTTCTGCAAACATGAGAAAACCATGTGATACTTGCTTTCTAATATTGCTTTGTTAGACTTTTTTCTGATGCTGTGAAGAGAAGCCTGTTATAAATATAGTATGAATGCACATTTTACATTGCTAAACTCTATACGTATATTCAAGCAAACTTTTTATTTTATGCTTTATCTTTCAGCATATTTACAACAGAATTAATTTCAGCCTTATATTCATAATCTCTAACAACACAATCTCCTATTTCTGTTTTAAAAGGCGTCTACTTAAACAGATTACATTTTCTTGACTATTTCTTAGGTAGTGTGTCTGTTGTCTGAGAGGGAGTTTTCTCTTCAAAGGAGGGTAGTAGCCATTGTTTAAAACTTTAAACATCAGTGTGCCTAGGAGACAGGTTGATTTTTTAGAGGCAGGTACCCAGTTTACCACCTTGAGAAAATTGCAATGATGTGCATGAGTTTTGCAAGCAAAACAGATCTGCAAATTTTGATTCTGCTTTCTGAAACCTGTGAACACTGTAGGCAGAATGAAGAACTAGTAATGGTAACATAACTAGTATTGCTAACTCATATTCCAGTTTCAGAAGAAGTACATGTTCTCAAATGAAATGTATGCAGCAGTACAGAGATGGTATGGGATGGCCACATTTGTGTGGGTGGCCATGGTGTTGAGGTGCTTAACATTGTTGTCTCACAGCAAGAGGTTTTCTGGTTTGATTTTTGGCTGGGGTGCCTTCTGTGTGGAGCATGCATGTCCTCCCTGCAGTCATGTGGGTTTCCTCTGGGTGCTCTGGTTTCCTTCCATATTCCAAATACATGCAGTAGGTGGATTGGACACTGTAAATTGGCCATAGGTGTGAGTGAGCGAGTGGCAGGACTAGTCACTCAGTGGTGTAACCCTTGGCTTGAGATGATTGCCACTGTTAATGTGACACCCCAACCCCATGTGCAAAAATGGGAAAAAGGGGTTGAGGATGGATGGATGGAGTTTGTGATAGGACCTTATTAGATATATTGTCAGTATGTATGTTGAAGTTGTTCGAAGGGGTCTACTTCAAATAATCAAAATACCACAATATCGAATCCTATTTCATCGAGATGAGTTTGCCAAAAGTTCACAAAATCAAAGTTAAAAAACATTGAACCTTGGAAAATTAAAACTAGCTCCCCCACTGTCTCTAACCAATCTAAAACTTAATATCACAAAATATCAATATAAACTTTCCAGTTAACAACAGAAATAAATAACTCACCCTGCACCGCATATTCAACATTCAGAACTGCCTGTACCAATAATGCTACACCACCTTAAAGGAACAGAACTCCAATAAATAATCAAAATAAAGTAATAACCACATTTCTCAGTATTTTCAGGGGGGCTTGCCCCCTGCAACCTCAAGGGGGGCTGCCCCCAAACATCCCACATTATTAAATATACCAACTCTGAGAATGCACTACCATGAAGAAAAGATCGTATTTACAGGTACATAAACACTGCTGCTACTAACTTCACATCAGCAACCTCTATTTGATGTTCCAAGGTTCAATGTTTTATAAGTTCAATGTTGTGAACATTAGGCAAACTCGTTTAGAAGAAATAGGATTCGATATTGTGTAGACCCATTGGGAAACTTAATTATTTGTATTCTGACACAATGGGAGCAATTTCATAGTTATCGGTTATTTTTAACCATGACAGTTATGGTAGTTTCTTAGGGGGTAGTAAAGAGCATTACATCAGCTTTTTTATGGTTAATGTGGAAGTTATTATTCTCTGTCCAAGCTCAAAGATTAGAAAAAGACTACTAGAGCAATGTTTGACAGAGGGAGACTAGTATGATTCAAGAAGAAGATGAAGAAGGTCATCTGCGTATAATAGAACATTCAGTAATAGAAAGTCTTCCATAAGGTCATTAGTATATAATGATGACAGTAGTGGTCAAAGACTGATCCCTATGGGCATTTGAAATAAGTGTGACATTTGCCAAAAGTTGGTTATCAGAAAGGACTTCAAAAGTTCTATTTTCAAGTTACCTTACCAACCATTTTATTGTATTGGTACCAAAGTTAAGTTTTTACAGTTTGGTAACGAGAAGGCTATGGTTTACAGTTTCAAAAGCCCTAGTAATATGAACAAATATACCAGCTATATATAGGTGATTGTTGATGTTAATGTAGATTGTATCTGTTGGTTTCAAAGCATCCATCTGGGACACAGTTTCTAGGGGGAAAAAAATAACAGCTTAGAAATAAATGTCAAATGATGGAGTACCTCATTTTATTTTGGACAGTGCTCATAATAGTTTTTAAGGCATTTTATTACTGTTCTTGTTTGTTATTTTGTTTTGTGCACTGGATAATCAAAGTGATTCAAAGCCTTCATAGCAGCATGTGTACATTTCTGGATACATGGTAGCTTCTCAATAATGCTTATATAAAATGCATACAAGTCTATACATCTGTGACCAAAATATTAAACAATTCAACTAAGTTCCTAAGAGACGGGCATACTGATTAGAATATGTGTCACCATAATACAGAATTTGTGAATCTGTATACCACTCATCAGTTTATAACGTACCTCTTGTAAAAAAAAAATCTACTTTTCAGATAAAATGATGTTGCAAATGAATCCAAGCTGCAAGCCCTCAATCCATTTTGTGATAAGCATTTTTACATTATAAGTAGCATGTGTTAAAATATGCAATTTCCCAGGTATTATACATTAGGTAACTGCACACACAGAGAATAAGGAAAAAGGAAGTGTTCTAGCTTGTAGCAAAACATGCAGCAAGTCATTATTACTGAAGCAGTGTAGCAGGATGCAGTGGTTAATTTCAGCATTATAGCTATTTATTTATATTTGTTTACCAAGGTGGAGCACTGATCTCCATCGTCCCTTTTTAGACTCAGTCCGGCAGAGATGCCTTGTTAAATGACTTGCTCAGAGTCAAACAAGCAGCGGAGGCTCAGGGAATCAAACCTTACAACACTGAACCATAAGAAACATCTCATCAGCAGATACTTAATGCTATCAGCCAACAGCCAGACAAAAAAATATTCAAGCAACATCAAAGCAAGTGTTCATATCCATAATAAATTGTGGAAATGCTATGGTATACTTCAAAAGAACATCAAGCTGTACTTTAGGTTTAGCTTCATACTCCATCAGTACCATCATCATCATAAAAGACAACATGTCTTCAATGAGGGGTTGACATGCTGCTTGTACCAACTAGCATACGTCAGAATGCTGATCCCCTTATTCCAGAGCTAATATTTTCAGAAATCAGTATTAAGTCACAAGAATGTTCACTTTGCTTTGTTTTCTGTATGTAACAAAAAGTTGTTTTGTTGTAAATGAATTTATTTATATTTTTTCAAATCACAATAGCATAATATGTTGATACACAGTTAAACGTTCTGGTTAATGTTCTGTTTTTTCCTCTTTTAGGTAAGTTTGTGGTAACCTCAACCATCTCACTTTTTCCAATGAACATGGTAACATTTGTTGCTCTGATGAATGCTAAAACGAGTAAACGGTAGGAAAATGAAATTACTCTTTACATGTTTATCAGTAAAAACCATAAGACGATATATATCATCAGTATATCATTATTTGCTGTAGTGGTCAAGGAAGCACTGCCTGTTCAGATTTTAGATCAATAGCTGTGACTACTTATGGTGGAACCTGAATTTATAAAATTAGTCTATGCACCAACCCATATAGCTCTGACAGTATGCATGTCATATAACTGTCTCTGTGTCCTTTTAAACATCCTAATTTCAGCAGACTTACATATATTTGTAAAGATGAAAAACCATAACAATTTATAATAAAGAATCATCTGATATGTTCTGAATGCTTCCTTCACACTCACCTGGAAACTCAAGAAAAGAATTGACAATGAAGGCATGAGTAACTGATATGAAAAGTAAGAGGGCTTCTACCAATGTCAGGTACCCATCTAGCATTTTCACATGAAGGAACGACCTGACACTTTACTTCATTAGCTACTGTGCTCTGAAAGTTTGACATGCAATGAGTCATGTTTTATTATACAATGGGAAGACATTTTTCTTGAAAAGTAAAGAAGCTGAAAAGAATGTCTCTTGTATAACGACATGTCTGTCAAAATGGCTTCACTGTTTGAATAATCTTTTGTTGTTGCTAAACCAGTACTTAAATGAAAACTTAATCTTAATATGTGCTGGAAATATAATGTCTTTATAAATGTAAATTTCATTACATTGTTTTAGGGCACATGGTAAACTTTAATTTCATGGTGTCCCACAACAGCTTAATTGCAAAAGGCATAATCATGCTTGACTCATATGTAATATTTATTTAAGAACTTCTAATCAGTTTGCAATATTCTTTACTGTTTGAATGTGTCATCTTATGTGGCTGTGTTCATCGCAGCTTCCTTTTTCCTGTTAATTTAACAGTTTTGTGTTCAAAGCAGAATGCTTGAATTTTGTCATCATGTTGCTGATTTAATGCACTTTTTTCAGAATTTGGGGTAAATGGTGAAACCCTATTTCTGTACTTGCACGGTGTCCTTAAAAGCACTGGAAACACAAAGACATTATGACAAAAATAGTGGAAAGTGATATTGAAAATATTTGAAATATTAACCCAGCAATCCTTCAGCAAGAGTTTGTGGAGGTGGTGTTGATTTTGCTTTGCATTCTCTTTGTATAAATCTGCAAGTGAAGGTTTACAGAAGACAGAGTATAGATCTTAAAGCCTTACATGTGGGGGGAAGGCTAAAAGTAATGTCATTGTCATGTTAGCATATGTGGGTGTCATGAGTTATACTGTCTAAATGAAATGGTTATTTTTAAGCAATGGCATGCATTTATGAATTTATCCATCAGTATCTCTATATTACATTTTTCTCTGTGTGGATACGTTTATTTCAATCTCTCTGCAATTCTTCATTTTTCAAGGCTTCATTGACATGATTAATATTTTTATACATTACTAAATATTACTTTACATAATGCCTAAAATTACTTACATTATGAACTGGTTATTGCTTAGACACATAAAAATATAAAGGCATAAACTTTTTCTATTCTGTTGTCTATATGGCAGTTTGTAAACAAATTGTGCTAAATTCTGTGACCTGAAAACAACTCAAAGGTTAGATAAGCGGTGCTCCTTAAATATGAAGAAAACAGAGAAGTAAATAAATATTATACTGAAATTAGTTATGGGCATGCTTTATCAATTTTATTAATATTTTCCAAATATAAAAAGTATGGTACCAAACAGGACAACTGTATCCAAACTCCTTTCTAATATATTTGTGTTTTAGTGCATGAGATATGATATATTAGTGCTATGAAAAATCCAGGGAAAATGCCACCTCCCAAATCAGAGAGAGCTATACTATACCACCATAGGAAGTAGATGGTGGTAGTACTACATAACAGAGAAAGCAGTGCTACCTACCATAGTAAGTAATGGCTACAGTATGTATCAGCACTGTGTGAAGATATTACATTATATAGTAGACAGGTACACTAACACGAGACAATCTATTGTGCTTGAAGGAAAGCAATCCTGAAACGCAGTGCAGGGTTATGTTCAATACAACTGCTCTCGTACGCATGCACACATAGACGCAGTCAGACACACACACTCACACACACACACACACACACACACACACACACACGCACGCACACACGCGTGCACCCACACGCGTGCACCCACACACACGCACACACACAGATTTATTCTTCATTTCAGGTTTCATCATGTAGAAATTTCTTTAGCTGGTTTTTGAATTCTGGGAAAGGGAAGACTGCACTAAGTTTTAATGGAAGGAATTCCCATAGGGTGGTAACCATTGCATAGTATCCGAGTTTGCTACTGTGATTTTTTATGGAGAAAGTGAGGGAGGGGTTGGCTTCATGCGACTAAGATCCGGCAAAAAGGGAAGGAGAGTGTGTCTGGGATTATCAGTTTATTAGTGAGGGAAGCTACAGGTACATCTTTGTTTGAACTGCCAAACATTTTGCTGTTGCAACAACCTTGCAGTGATTTATTTTTCTTTGGAGCAGGAGTGATAAACCTACAGATAATGTTTGCTACAGTCTAAAGGGAAAATAAGGTTTCCTAGGAAGAGTAAGCTTAGACTGGTAAGTCATACTCAAGTCGTGCCAGTGAAGCTCTTTTACGACTAGCTCAATAGATACTGTTATTTCTGGTGAAAGAAAGTTGGAGACTTTTTTTACCAAAATGCTGTATGACTTAATATTTATTATTTATTTGTTTATTTATTTTGATGTTTATGGTTGTTTTATTACTGTGTATACACTGATTTATATAAAACGGTCTTCCTCTAACACATCGATATATATATATATATATATATATATATATATATATATATATATATATATATACACACACACACACACACACACACACACACACACACACACACACACACACGCACGCACACACATACGCCCACACACACACACACACACACACACACACACACACACACACACACAAACACACAGACATACACAAATCATCAGTGTAGTTGATGATTTTGATGTGCTGAAGGTTAATGACAATATTACTGATAAACAATAAGACTAGTACAGAGACCACATTGACCAATGTGGAACTCAATTATTTATTGATGAAGAATGAGAGACAAAAGACACTATATGAACTTTAAAACTGTCAGTTGATAAGGAAGTCTCTGAAGCATGGGATTGGATCCTCGCTGATAAATGCAGAGATAAGTGAACTCAGCACTAGGTCATGATCCTGCTAAAAGGTCGTTCTTAATGTTCTGCAGAAAATCACCTGTGAGGGTATATAAGGCTGTAGCCGTCCTACAGTCTGACTAAATACATGCTAATGTGAAAAAAGCGTGCTGTATTCTGTGTGAAGTCAGATAGTTTTGAAAAAAAAATAGCTTGTAGAAGATTTTGCCAAGGGCAGTCAGGAGACATAATGGTCTAAATATTTGGTATTTTTAGGTTTGGAAACCTTTTTTACTATAGGTTGCTTTCATTACATAGAATTAAATTTGCATTGGTGGAGAGGCAGACTTTCTATAGAGCTCAAACTGAAGATTTGCTTATCATCCTGTATACCTGCTCAGCTAAAATAAACTACACTGCATAACTCTATCTCTTAGCCCCTTTATAGATACATATATACCCATATGGGAAGTGAATGGTGCATACTGTGTAAGTCCCCATGCAAGTCCCCAAAGTATCTTATTCTTTATTTGGGTGCTTGGTCTTTATTCATGTCTAAAGCATAGCACACTACTTTACTGTATACTATTGTGTTAATGCTGAACTACCCTCAAAATTCTTACTTTGTTTCTACATGAAAAATGCACAGCCTTGCATCTGAAAATTAACATGCACAACCCTACATTTTTATTCTGTTACCACTTTGAAGGGCTAGTGTGCTCTGATACTGTAAGGCACATAATTGCCACACTGCTGTATGTGCTGATGTATTCTTATTCAAAATGTAGAAGCAGTACACAGTAATAGGGCTCATGGTGGTACCAGGCTATGTACACTAACACATTTACATCATACCCCTAAGTACTGAAGTATTCTCTAATACACTGTTGCTGAGTGCCATCCTTTGTTCAAAGTACTTCTTTTATCTGCAAATACAACCCTGCCTTGAGTACTATCAATTCATTTTTGGGAGTCAGATGCACTCTACTGTTTCTGTTTTCATGACTGAGGTACTAGCTAACAGACATGCAGCTGTGTTTCCATACCTCACATCGATCCGCTCAGTGTCTGATGTACCCTCTGTACCATACAATAACATCTAAGCAGTCTGAGTGGCATTTCTTAATTCATCTGCCTGACATGAATTCTTTCAACACTTGCATGGTGATATGCATGAGTTATGTAGGTATAGGACAGCAGATGAATAAGAAGTTTACAAATGCGTACAGGGTATGCTTGGCTTCCAAAGTGATATGAATACAAATGCGTACTCTTTTACTTTGTAAACCATTGGAGACAAATAACACAGACTACCTTTATGCCTTCTATCTCTGGAAGTCTTTTTAAGTTAACATTTTTGCTATGTATTTTCTACAATATAATATTTCTGAACTTATTTTATATTACTGTCTCATTTTTAATTTATTTTCCTCATACAGAATGAATTGTAAACGTAGTTGTTTAAGATCTGCAGTGAATATAAATCTGGACATTTGGAAGCTAGGAGGAAATAACTGATAAAGATCTGGAAGGTCTTGTTTAACAGTATTTTAAGGGGAGGAGAAGCACCAACATCCTGGAAGAAACCAGTGGTGGCTGTAATAGCTAAAGAGGGTAAAGATCCATCAGATCCAGCTTCCAAGGAAATCAAAATCTAAACCAACTATATTGGAAGTAGTGAATACAACAACAGAGATAAAACAACTGGAAATGAGATCTTTAGAAAAGGGTAGGAGCAAACTACATAGGAAAAATGGGAATTATGGGGACAATATATACAATGGAGAAATGAGGTCCAAAAAGGCAGGAGGACTTAAATGAGATATGTAATGTTTGAGTGATGTATAATGTTTGCAACTGGGAATGTGTCATTATAGTTTGAGATGTAAAATGCTTCCAACTAGGATTGTGTTGGTGTGGTTTGTTTTCAGTTATATAAATGTGTGACTGCCTATGTAGTAAATTATGGATTAATAAAGATGTTTCTTGTTTAAAAAAGGCAGAAACTGAATAATTTGTATGAAATTTGTTAGTTTATATGATATATAGTAATATATGTGAAGTATAATGCCTATGTTAATATAAGATAAGTTAAGCTAAACCTTTCTTATGGCAAGTTACACTTTAAATGTAATGACTGATTAATTATTTTATTTGTATATTTACATTATTGCAAACAGGAAATTTAATGTTTCTTCAATGTAGAATGTATTTTTTACAAAAAAAAAAAAAATCCTCTTTCAACTGTAAGTTTGGCAATAAAACGCCAAGGAACCAGTCGTATCTTATGTATATTTCGACCACTGCTGCTGCATTGTTCATGCACACATTGAGCTTTGGCTTCCTGTTAGTTGTTTTGCATATAAATGTTTGTCTACATTTTTGATGGATGGAAGTAAGAATACACAGGTGACTACTTGAAGGCATTGTTTACTGCCAGCATTCTTTCCATTAAATGTAGAATTTAAGTTGCATTATACAGAACTCATTATATTTTTCTAATTTAGCAAGTTAATACTTTATTAGTATTATTAGTATATGCTGGGATAAGTTCTGTGTTTTGATGCTAAGCCTGATAATGCAACATTCATAAGGCTAATGGCGGCAACAGCAGCAAACTCATGTATTATAGTTATATCCAAGGTGTGGCCCCCTGGAGACTGTGAATGAGTATTAAGAATTACAGTTTCTACTTCAACTCAGTTATGTTACTGTGTCCAATCAGTAGGGTTTTAAAACTTCATAATGAAAAGTTATGACAATGTATTCTAGTTGCACTAAAGTATTTTTTATGTTATAGCACTATGCTTTCATTGTCTGTCATATTGGGTATTATAGGTTCATAGGTAGGTTCATAGATGACATACCAGTGGAAGCATGGAGATGCTTAGGAGAAATGGCAGTGGAATTTTTAACCAGATTGTTTAATGAAATTTTGGAAAGTCAGAGGATGCCTGAGGAGTAGAGAAAAAGTGTTTTGGTACCTGTCTTTAAGAATAAGGGTGATGTGCAGAGCTGCAGTAACTACAGTGGGATAAAATTGATCAGTCACAGCTTGAAGTTATGGGAAAGAGTAGTGGAAGCTAGGTTAAGAAGGGAGGTGATGATTAGTGATCAGCTGTATGGTTTCATGTCAGGAAAGAGCACTACAGATGCAATATTTGCTCTGAGAGTGTTGTTGGAGAAATACAGAGAAGGTCAGAACAAGTTGCATTGTGTCTTTGTGGACTTAGAGAAAGCATATGACAAGGTGCCTAGAGAGGAGTTGTGGTATTGTATGAGGAAGTTGGGAGTGTCATAGAAGTATGTAAGAGTGGTACAGGATATGTACAAGGGTAGTGTGGCATTGGTGAGGACTGCGGTGGGAGTGACAGATACATTTAAGGTGGAGGTGGGATTACATCAAGGATCAGCTCTGAGCCCTTTCTTATTTGCAGTGGTGATCGACAGGTTGACAGAAGAGATTAGACAGGAGGCCCCGTGGACTATGATGTTTGCAGATGACATTGTGATATGTAATGAGAGTAGGGACCAGGTTGAGGAGACCCTGGAGAGGTGGAGATATGCTTTAGAGAGGAGAGGAATGAAGGTCAGCAGGGCTAAAACAGAATATATGTGTGTAAATTAGAGAGAGCGTAGGGGAATGGTGAGGATGCAGGGAGTAGAGTTCGTAAAGGTGGATGAGTTTAAGTACTTGGGATCAATAGTTCAGAGTAATGGTGAGTGTGGAAGAGAGGTGAAGAAGAGAGTGCAGGCAGGGTGGAATGGGTGGAGAAGAGTGTCAGGATTGATTTGTGACAGACGGGTACCAATAAGAGTGAAAGGGAAGTTCTGTAAGAGGGTAGTGAGACCAGCTATGTTATATGGGTTGGTGATGGTAGCATTGTCGAAAAGGCAGGAGTCAGAGCTTGATGTGGCAGAGTTAAAGATGTTAAGATTTGCACTGGGTGTGACTAGGATGGACAGGATTAGGAATCAGTATATTAGAGGGTCATCTCAGGTTGGACAGTTTGGAGACAAAGCAAAAGAGGCGAGATTGCATTGGTTTGGACATGTGCTGAGGAGTGATGCTGGGTATATTGGGAAAAGGATGCTAAGGATGGAGCTGCCAGGTAAGAGGAAACGAGGATGGCCTAAGATGAGGTTTATGGATGTGGTGAGAGAGGACATGCAGGCGGTTGGTGTGAAAGAGCATGATGCAGAGGACAGGAAGAAATGGAAACAGATGATCCACTGTGGCGACCCCTAACGGGAACAGCCGAAAGAAGGTGAGGTTCATAGGTAGGTACTAGGCTATTGGCCCTAGGGCCTATATAAGCCTAGCCAAAAAGTTACCCTGGCTTTCATCACTCAAGAAAAATTATTCTTCTGTGCACCTGTCGAGCAGAGCTAGAGAGGTAATCCCCGGGGTGAATTTCCTATTTCCTATCCAATCATCAAGATTTTTCTTGAAGAGTGCTAATGAGGAGCTTTGTTTGATATAGATATGTAGTTTGTTCCAGAGTATGGGAAGTCTCTGGAAAAGGAATCTATACTTCCAGCATGTTCTGTTTATTGTAGTAACAAGGTTTAGGTCTCTAGGCCGTGTAGATTCTAAGAAGTGTGATTAACACCTGCATAAACTTTGCTTCTGGAGTTTTTTTTGTTTGTTTCTGTTTTAATGACATGTCAGTGCTAGATCACATGACTTGCTTATGTCATTACTTAAACTGATTGACTAATTTGTTACATGTTCTGATGAATTCCTGATATAGTCTTGGGATTTCTATTAGTAGATCTTGGTGTACATCTATGAGGAAGAACTGTTTAGGTATCTTCATATTTTAGTGCTACACCTGCTATTTTTGGTTACTGTTGTTTTAAGACAACCCATTTTTTCACAGAGATTGTTTTCTGAAGGGATGGACAATGCCTTTAATGAACCCATCCCTTTTCAATGTTTCAACTCAGTAGATAAGCTGATTTGCCTAGTGCAACTTTTGACTAAGCAAGTCAGTTATGTTCTCACGGGAAATTCCAGGTTGCAGATGATGAGTTCCAATGAAGAAATGAATAGCCATGAATGTGTATGGACTGTTAAATATAATTTGGATAATTTTACTCACACTGGCAATTTCACAACACCCCCCCCCCCCAAATGAGGTGCAGAAGCAAGAATTACAGAGGTAGGACATCAAGGATAGGTCAAAGCTGGGGTCATAACATGAGAACATAACTGTTAAAGAAGTTATCATTTACACCCAGAGTGGGTTTAACATTTTACAAAGGAAGTTATCATTTATACCCAAAGTGGGTTTAACATTTTAACTATAATCATATTGAGATAACCAATGTTTATTTTAAATTATTTCAAATATGACTTGCTTCCCCCATTTTTGATATTTCTGAATGCTTGATGGATGTTAAGATTTTTATTAGAAAATTGAACTTTGTTGCTTTATATCATAACAGTGCAAATTCTATATATCATCATGATGCTAAAAGGAAAAGTATCTATAATCTTCCCAAACACTCACATGCACACGTGCACATATCAACTTGTCCAACTATTTGAAGTGTTATAGAGAAATACATTATTTAAACACTAGTAGAAAAGGGGGTGTCTATAAGAATTTAGTATTTGAGGAGAAATTTTTGTGGGACAATTTGACTATGAATAAATCAATATGTATAATGATACCGGATCAAAGTGTTGGAACTGTTAAATGAACTCCTGTGATTATGTTAGCAGGATGTTTCAAATTTTATATGATATAGGCAACTATACTTCAATCTTAAAGAATGAGATCGATGTTGCCTATAAAAATCTTCTTATTCTTCTATCGGCTGCTCCTGTTAGGGATCTCCACAGCAGATCAACTGTTTCCATTCCTTTCTGTCCTCTGCATCTTGCTCTGTCACACCAACCACATGCATGTCCTCTCTCACCACATCCATAAACTTTATCTTAGGCCTTCCTCTTTTCCTGTTACCTGGCAGCTTCATCCTTAGCATCTTTTTCCCAATATACTCTGCATCCCTCCTCAGCACATGTCCAAACCAATGTAATCTTGCCTCTCTGGCTTTGTCTCCAAACCTTCCAACCTGGGCTGAACCTCTAATATAGTTATCCCTAATCCTGTCCATCCTCGTCACACCCAGTGCAAATCTTAAGATCTTCAACTCTGCCATGTCAAGCTCTGACTCCTGCCTTTTTGTCAATGCCACTGTCTCCAACCCATATAACATAGCTGGTGTCACTACCCTCTTGTAGACTTTCCCATTCACTCTTACTGGTACTCGTCTGCCACAAATCACTCCTGACAATCTTCTCCACCCACTCCATCCTGCCTGTACTCTCTTCTTCACCTCTCTTCCACACTCACCATTACTCTGAACTGTTGATCCCAAGTACTTAAACTCATCCACCTTCGCCACCTCTACTCCTTGCATCCTCACCATTCCTCTATCCTTCCTCTCATTCACACACATATATTCTGTCTTAGTCCTGCTGACCTTCATTCCTCTTTTCTGTAGAGCATATCTCCACCTCTCTAGGGTCTCCTCCACCTGTTCCCTATTCTCACTACAGATCACAATGTCATCTTCAAACATCATAGTCCATGGGGACTCCTGTCTGATCTCGTCTGTCAACCTGTCCATCATCATTGCAAATAAGAAAGGTCTCAGAGCTGATCCTTGATGTCATCTCACCTCCACCTTAAACGCATCCATCACTCCCACCGCAGACCTCACCGCTGTCACACTACCCTCGTACATATCCTGTACCACTCTTACATACTTCTCTGACACTCCCGACTTCCTCATACAATACCACAACTCCTCTCTAGACATACTGTCATATGCTTTCTCTAAATCCACAAAGACACAATGCAACTCCTTCTGACCTTCTCTGTACTTCTCCATCAATACTCTCAGAGCAAACATTGCATCTGTAGTACTCTTTCCTGGCATGAAACCATACTGCTGATCACTAATCATCACCTCCCTTCGTAACCTAGCTTCCACTACTCTTTCCCATACCTTCATGCTGTGACTGATCAATTTAATCCCTCTGTAGTTACTACAGCTCTGCACATCACCCTTATTCTTAAAATTGGTACCAAAACACTTTTTCTCCATTCCTCAGGCATCCTCTCACTTTCCAAGATTTTATTAAACAATGTAGTTAAAAACTCCACTGCCATTTCACCTAAACACCTCCATGCTTTCAGAGGTATGTCATCTGGACCAACAGCCTTTCTGTTCTTCATCCTCTTCATGGCTATCCTTACTTCCTCCTTGCTAATCCACTGCACTTCATGATTCACTATCCGCACATCATCCAGCCTTCTCTCCCTCTCTTTGTCTTCATTCATCGACCCCTCAAAGTACTCTTTCCATCTGCTCAACACACTCTCCTCGCTTGTGAGCATGTTTCCCTCATTATCCTTTACCACCCTTACCTGCTGCACATCTTTACTAGCTTGGTCCCTCTGTCTAGCCAATTGGTACAGGTCCTTTTCTCCCTCCTTAGTGTCCACCATTTTACACAACTCTTCATACGCCATATCCTTAGCCTTCACCACCTCTCTCTTTGCCATGCACCTCATCTCCTTATACTCTTGTCTACTTTCTTCATCTCTCTGACAATCCCACTTCTTCTTCGCCAACCTCTTTCTCTGTATACCCTCCTGTACTTCTTCATTCCACTTACCAGGTCTCCTTGTTCTCCTTCCTCTTTCCAGATGTCACACCAACACCTTTCTAGCCATCTCTCTTACTAGCTATGCTGTAGTTACCCAGCTATTCAGTAACTCTTCACTGCCACCCAGTGCCTGACTTAACTCTTCCCTGAACATCACCTCACAGTTACCCTTTTTCAATTTCCACCATTTGATCCTTGGTGCTGCCTTCACACTCATCCTCCTCTTCTTGATCACCAATGTCATCCTACAAACCACCATCCTATGCCTAACTACACTTTCTCCTGCCACCACTTTACAGTTTCCAATCTCTTTCATGCTGGCCTTTCTACATAAAATATAATCCACCTGTGTGCATCTTCCTTCACTCTTGTATGTCACCCTATGCTCCTCCCTCTTGTTAAAATACATATTCATCACAGCCATATCCATCCTTTTTAGAGGACCTTCTTTTACAGAGTTTGATAACATACATTGAATTTCAATATGTTTGATGTACAAATCTTTTATCCCCACTATATTTGGTATTCCAATGCTTCACAAAGATATTCCAAATCCCCCTATGAGGCCAACTGTTGCAGCTCAAGGTTCTAATACCCACCTACTAGCTTCATTTATTGACAGAAAATGAAAGCCTTACTTAAATAACTTTCCACACTTAATGAGGGACTTATGGCATTTTTGGGTAACATCTGTAATGACTTATATAGTGACAACATAATTCTTGTCACAGTAGATGTGGTGGATTTATTCACCTCCATTCTTTAAGATGATAATTTATTTTTGGAGCCATTGATTTTTTTTGAATTTTTGACCTCCAAATATGTTCGTATCATCATGGATTTTATGGAAATGATACTCATTTACAACTTCATATTTTGTGAAGGGGAGTTATTGAAGTAAGTTAAGGGGTGGCTATGGGTGCAGATTTTGCCTCTCATTTTGCCAATTTAATAATCTTAAGCTGAGAGTATCATTTTATTTTTAACTCCAAATCTGCCTCAGTTTGAAACTTTATGCAAGATACCTTCATGATGTCTGTATGTTGTGGGATAACACTGTAGACATGCTTCATGAGTTTTTAAATTATATTAACAGCACCCCAACTTTTAAAGATTACACATCATTTTGCTAGTGACTGTATAAAAGTTTTTTGGATATAACTAGAGATCAAATTTTTATCTCCAATATTTTTAGGGAGTCCACTTTCTCAAATTCCTATCTTAATTTTAACAGTTATCACCCTTTGGTACAACAAAACAGTCTGGTAAAGGGTCAGTTTGTGTACTTGGCTAAAATGTTTTCTGATGATGAAACATTTGCATATAAACAAGGTAAACTTTGAGAAGTTCATTATCAGAGGTTACCTTTCAAATTTAATCAACAAAAAAAATGAGGGTTTTCTGAGGGATGGCTCACTTGATATGTCACCAGACTATGAAAAGGGGTGGATAGAAAAGCTCTGGTTTTAAAATTTCAACCTGATATTGGTGTGATTAAAAGTAATGTGGACAAGAATTTGTGTATATTTAAATTTGACCAAAGCATGAGTGAAATGTTGGGCAAAAACCCAAGTGTTATGTTTAAAAGGCTACTTAACCTCAAGAAAAATTAGAAACCAGTATGGTCCAGTCTAGTAAAGCCAATCTGGGCACAGAGCTTGAGAAGTAAACATATGACAATTGCACCGAGGGAAAATATATGAGTGATAGTTTATTTACTGTTTGATACAACTTGAAACTCACACATGTGTAGTTGTACTATTTTTGCATTGTGCATTTAGCATTCTGCACCCAGTGTAATTCCTTCTGTTTGGATGAAATGGAAATGACTCTCTCCAAATGGATCTACAAATAGTATTATATTAAGAGAGGCTGTGAAAAATGCATTTCTGACTTACTCTAACAATATGAAATTGTATTTACAGTTTTGGAGAGGATAATTAACAATCCATGTGGTGACCCCTTGTAGACTCTGATTGAGTATAAAGGATTACTGTGGCAACTTAAACTCAAATTGCTATTTTAGCAATTTAAAATGACAATATATCTGTCAGTAGTGTTTTAAAACTTAGGCTGCAAAATTATCAGACTGTGTTCTATGTCGACTAAATATTCTTTACGTTATGCCACTACATTGTTATTGTCTGTCTTATTGGGTGTTATAGTTTCTAAAAGCATGATTAGTAACTGTGTAAACATTGTTTCAAGTTTTTTTCTTGTTTTAATGATATGTTAATGCTAGATCACATGACTTGCTTGTGTCATAATGTAAACTGATAGACTCATTTTTTAGATGTTCTGATATCCAGATAGTGTCTTGTGAGGAAATAACTTAATGTTGTCCATTTAAATTAGTAACTATTCTGTCTTTTCCTTTCATGTGTCATATCTATTTGACTCCACTGGGAGAACATGGTGGATCTTTGCAACAAAACAGTTGAAGTTTCTTTGCAGTTATATTTCTATTTGTATCATCAAAATGCTTGCACTAGTAAAATAACATGACTGTTGCCCACACATACTTTATATGAAAACACATAGCTGTAGCAAACTAGTTTTGCTGTGACCTAACCTTTTATGTCTGTCTTTTCTTCTTCCTTGCTCTTGGCTCTTTTTAAGTCCATTTCCTTTATCCTAATACTGTTTCTCTCTTTCATATAGGCGCTTTTTATTCTTTGATTTACTCAATCAGAGTGAAATTCACTTCTGTCAACTCAATATTCCTGTTACTTTACCCTCTGTTCATTCGCTCTAGCTGTTACTAACTTATCCAAGTAACTCCTCTCTATTCTGCTCCCAGTAGACTGTAGTCTTTTACTGATTCTTACAGCAGTGCTTTCTACTCTTCTGCATTATTCGCTCTTGCCTTAATCTTTGGTTGTTAATTTTAAAAGCAGGATGTGCTACTACATTATGTAGAAGCTCACCATTTTTTTTTCCCTTTGCTTTTTTCCCATCTTTTCTTTCTCTTCCTTTGGTTTATGCACATCAATCTTTTGTCTACATTCAAGTTCTCTTTTTTTTCTTGACTCATACAATTAGAAGTTCCTCTCCTCTAATCTACCACATCTTCACATTGCTTTTGAAACACTGACATGTTATCTCTCTGTAAATTTTTTCAGCTAGATCCTACCTTGTTTCAAATTTCATTTTTTTTTGTTTTTTGAGAGTAACTAAGGACAGGCATTATGAAATCATTTTATTCATGGAAATCACACTGGCTGCTTGCATGTGACTGGCATTTCACTATCTTTACATAGTGATATGTGGTGCAACACTACTTTAGATATCATTTGCCCTTATTAGGAAACGTGCTGTACCTTACAATATTAAGTTACATATTAGTGATTTCTTATCACCTGATTAATATCTTGGTATAATGAGTGCAGCCTGAGCACTGTTTACTTTAAGTTCTTGATAAATTCTGATAATTACTATAATGGTAGAAAATCTTTAAATTTCCTTGCACTGATAATAATATGTAAAATGGAACATGCATATAACAAATGCTTATTTGATCTTAACCACAAGTAGGTTGCCAGTAGGCTTTAAATCGTGCATATATGATTTAAAATTAGTAGATGTGATGCACAAACATAAATCTGACTTTGATGGAGCACAACATTCAGTCCGTGCGTGATATTCTTCTCCATGACACTTTCTTTCCTCTCCCTAATGAAAGCAATTAGTACATCAGTTGAACTATTTTACATATCTCATTACTAACAGTGTTTGACAGAAACATTACATGTCATTCCTTATCTGAAGTCTGCTTACTTAGTTTTGAATTGCAGTTTCAGTTTCCTTTGTGTCTTTTCCAGTGGCTCCAATCCAGCTAAATGCTACCTGCTGCTTTTGCATTCCCCGGATATTATAGTTACCGTTTGATACCCGGCTAAAACAAAACATGAAGAATAATGATATATTGGCCCCAAGTCATAGCATCCACAAACTAGGCAGGCAAAAAAAAAGGAAAGACCTTCATCTTTAAAAACACCCTGGACAACCCCAACACCCCAAAACTCCACCAAAAATGTTCTAATGCATAAGTGTTTATCTCACAACTCAGAATTAATAAGCACAAAATATTATGTACTATGTTATGTATTCCAAGCTTTTATATACCTCCTGGTTTGAATATTACAGCCACTGAAGAACTTTTACCTTAGATGTTTTCTAATAATACCCAGGAGATAAACAGGCAGTCAGTAATGGTCAGGATACTTATTAATGTTCCACATAAAATGTCTATCTCCAGAACCCTAGCAGACACCTTAAGTGACCATTTACTCACATTTGCAATCTGCAGCCAGTTTTGTTTCCTCAAACAAAATTAACACAATCAGGTCCATAATAGGTTCATAGGTTCATAGGTTCATAGGTCTATACTAGGCTATCTGCCCTAAGGCATCTATAAGCCCAGCCCAAAGTTTTGTGGCTTACGCCACCCCTTATATGAAAAAATACTGTGCCCATTAGTTTGTTGTGCCTCTGTCTTTATCCATCTAATCCATCTTTATTTAATAATGATGCATTGTTCTCCAACTTAGCTTCTTTCAACTGGTCTATACTAAAAAGACTCCCTCTAGATGAACCAGTACAACCCTTTACACAAATTACCTGCAGACCATAAATAAACATGTTGTTATGAAAATAATAGTTAAAGTCAACCCTGAATCTTGGCTATCTAAATACACCAAAAATGTCTGATTCAAAGAGAGAGTTGGAAAAAGAGAGATAGAGAGACAGAGAAAAAGCTTGGGAAATATGGACAAATAGAACCAACAACTCTTCTCCCATACAAATATCTCAGAAATATATAAAATTAATAACAATAAAAAAATAGCACTGCACTACCTACTAAACAGTATTTGTTCATTGTTTGATTCTTCCAAAGATCTAGAGAAGAAGACAACTCTTGAAATTTACATCAACATTTTCTACCCTATATGCTTTACTACTGCAATATATATATATATATATATATATAGTGAAAACTAAATTAAATTGCCAAGGTACTTAATTCTATATTTTTCAAGATTTAAGCACTGACTGTCTGTTAAAAGACAGAAGAGACATATTGACATCTTTTTAGAATTATTTTGCATTCAGTAAAAGTTGCATGCTGCCTATTTCTCAGTTAACCATATTTCACTGTTCTGAACACTTGTCCAGGCCTGCACTTTGTAGGATTAATGGCTCAATAAACAGGAGAATGATTTATATAGCAGAAATTACAGTTCAAACTTTGATTTAATAAATCCTGCTGCAAATAATTTTGGAAGACCTTGATCAATTACACCGTGTTTCTTCACTCATTCTATGTAGTTTACTGTTTTATTAGTGAAAATTTTTAAACTGTAATCTAAGACATATATGAATTGAATAGAACTGATCTCTGTACTAAGTAATCTGAGATTTCATTAAGACATCTGTTATTTATGTCTAATTTCTGACACTTGACAGAAGAAGCACATGTTTTAGAAGCCTCAAGGAGGAATGCACAGAACTGCATAAAGGCATGAACAGGGGGATAAGGAATCAGAAAACTGTGTTTGTATGTATGTATGTAGTTTCCACAGTTGAAGAAGAAACTGTGATATGTACATTTACAAAGAGCCTCCACAACACATATTAAAAGTAGAGCAGATGATGTCTGAGTACAGCCATTTGATTTTATAGATATATATATGTGTGGATCTCTACAAACTCTGTGTGCCACAGAGGGACATGCTGAATGGTGTATAGATAGATATATGTGTGGATCTCTACAAACTCTGTGTGCCACAGAGGGACATGCTGGATGGTGCATGCATCCTTACCTAGCATGATGCCCACATCACAACTGTGCTGTCGGACAAACACCGACCCTGAAGGTAAGGGGCCATGGAGAGTTATCGCTGCAAGGATGGGCACACAACATAGTGTAACGCTATAGTGGCTCTGCACTCTACATAATACCATGATTGTTTGTAGTTTTGCTGAGAACATTCTGACTAAGTACTGCTGATCAAATGTGATAATGTAAATGTGGCACTCAATAAAATTTGATATATGGGACTATCAGTATTACAAATGTGACACTAATTCAATATATGTTGATGTCAAACAGAAAAAAATGTCATTTGTTAAATATGGTTAATATAGCTCTTGTACAAGGTTGTGGCTTAAGGTTTAGAAATAAGATTTGGTTTGGGGGTGAGAGGAGAGGTTTTGTTTTTAGCCATGGTTAAGATTAAGGAGAAGATGTGTGGTTGTTTCAGAGTTATGTTAGCAATAGGGTTAGGGTTCAGATTGTGATGACTGCTAAGATTAGTTGCAGGTTTAGCATAAATGCTAGGATTTGCACTTATGTTGATTTAGAGAGAGAATTAATTGCAGGATTGGGGTTTATAGTGTGGGTGTAAGTGTTACATCATCATTAGGATGGCATGTCATTGTGTTCATTACGTTTTTAACAGTTTAGACAAAACTATGATATTATGATGCCTTTTTTTGGCAAGGTATGAATAGTTTTTCATTACTGTGTTTTCACAGCTATCCTATATACTGCACTCAACCCTGAATCTCTCTTTGACTTTATATTGTACATAGTTTGTACAGAAGAAAAATTTATATTTTTCTTACTTCTGGAGTATCTGAAAATTGGGTTATTATGTATCAAGGTCATGTTAATCTTTTACAACATAGCTTCAGATCAGTCCATGCATAGCCAATTTCTCATAAAGTGAGTCAGTCATGAAAAACATCTAACTTGTGTTTTAACTCACCAATTTTTCTTTTGTGGCAAGCTCCACAACTCACAATAGGGCAGTTAACTTCCTACCTTAGGGATAACATAATTAGCTTTGAGGTCAATGCAGTTTTATGCAAGTATACAGCCCTGCCACTGTGACTTCCTGTGAGGAATGAGGCTGAAAATAGTAGAAAAACACCACATTGTTGTACATGAATAATATCTGAGAGTTTACTAAGGTAGAAAACAGATTATAAAGCACATATTGCACATTGTTTTTTAAATCTTCCAGTTTTCATTTGGCCACTAATTGGCACTTTTTTATGTGATACGTGCCAGTGAATTCCAATCTGAGTGCATTAGCTCATAGTTATTATTAAAGCACTCAGCCAACATATAGCTGCTCAGCTCTGATATGACATTATCACTCATTTAACTAATGATTATGCTGTCTCATCCCAGCAGAAAAAACTTCAGCCAGGGATACGATGGCAGGAATGCCCATATGCTGTTATTGCCTAGGGAAGAGGCACTAACAGTTTTATCTTTGTGGAAACATTTTTAATTCCTCCCTGGATTATTTCCTCTCAGCAGCCTATAAGATAAAGAGTAAAGTGACAGGGCTTTCAGCCTGTCCACTTAGGTCATGGTTTGGAGTCTCTGTATTTTTTAGTGCAAAACCTCTGAGGTCTCTTCAGCTACTGCAGGTGTCTGGTGAGGGGTCTATATTAGATCACCGAATGCTTAGGCATTTAGTTTTAGGCCATGGCTTTGGCATCAATCATTTGTTTTTGTTACACCTTCTTGTAATATGTTAACATCACTGGAGGACTCAGTGACTGCTCCCAGTTTGCAATCAACAGTGAACTTGGTGAGGCAAAGGCCTTATACTTTGGCCTGGACTTCTGAAAAATACATGCCAAACAGTAAGGAGCCCGGCACAGACCCCCGTGGTACTCCACTGGTAACAGGTCTTCTGGTGGAGGTGGAGTCAGTGAACCAATTGGCTACCCATCTAGTAATACAAGGGTTAATTCCTATCTAGGAGAGTTTCTCCATGATGCTAGAGGTGAGAACTTTGTCAAAAGATAGGCTGTGTGCACTTTCTTACGTTCATCTATGGCTTTGGTGACATTTTCAAAGAAGTCTACCAGGTTTAATAAGCCTAATCTACCCTTAATGAATACAAACTAGGTTGGGTCCAGTGTTTGGAGGTCACATATATACTGGTTGATAAGGTCCATGATAATTTTTTCCATGTCCTTGCAAATAACGCTGGGTCTGTAGTTCCTAAGGTCAATTGATGTCCCCCTTTTGTGCAGGGGGATTACTGTTGCTGTTCTCTGTTCTGCAAGAACATATTCAGTTCTCAAGCTATGGTTAAAGAGAACACAAAGTAGGTTAAGTACGTCTTGTTTTAAATTGTTTTGGAAACAAATGGGATATTATCTGGTCCCATTGAGGCCATGACTTTGGCCTTGGTGAACACAGAGGCAATCTCTTCTCTAGAGATACTAGGCAGAGGGCTGGTGTCAGGTGTGCTTTGGGCAGTGGCGGCTGGTGACTTCATATCAAAGGGGGGTTGCAGGAGACAGCTGAATGGGTGGGGTCAATGGGAATGGGTGTGGACAACTAGAAAGGGGAGGAGCTATGCTCAAAACCACAACAAATGTAACTTTAATTAAATACTCTGCCCTGGGTGCCAAACCATCATTATGAGAATCCAATCAAGACAAAATGAAGTGTAAAAGAAAAAACATATTTCAAGCCATTGGCTGCATGACAGCTTACTTAATATGTAGATGGAAACACAAAGGTTGTGAGGTATGAAAAAATAAATTACTTTTAAATACATTACTGGAAGCTAGTCAAAATCTCAAGTATAAGAAAAACAAGCAGCACTCATCTCAAACCACTTCTCCTTGTACTCCAGTTCTAATTATAATTTATATTCAGCTTTATTAAAGTACCAAGTAACATGCTGAAAGTAGCAATCTCTGTGATACCCCCACTTGTAAAAATGTTTCTTATCCAAAAAAGACCTGCTGCCTGACAACAACTATCTACTTGTTTCATGGGGAAAACATGATCAAAGTAAAAAATGAAAAGCAAACAGGAAAACAAGCTCACCATACATTGCTTAAAGGATTACTGCACAGGATATGGACCACACATGATAGATTGGCATTCTGTTTAGTTTGCAGGTAAAGCCTGTAATGAGCTCTTATAATAATGTAATCCTGTCCTTTATTACAAATACTGTCATGTGCATTTCAATACCCAAGGCTTACATGTTATCTAGTTATGCAAGTATTCTCTGGCAACAACAGAAAGGCTTTCAATGTTGGCCTATCTTACACTAAAAAAATGATAAGCTAGCAATATTGCAACAGGGAATGGATGGCAAACTGATAACAGGTTCATAGTTACTAGGTATCTTCACCAAAAAGGAGTGCAGCATCCACCTCTTTTGCAACACAGTACAGTATCAGCACTGCATCTATCTACTGTGGGAGTAGAATCCAAAGCCTTCTGCATCAAAAGCAAGTATACGACCTGTTGTGCTATTAACAATGCAAGCAGACTCAGCATAAGCAGCGCTAAACTTTTGCTCCCCTGCAGCTCTCACCTCATTGTAAAATCTACTCAGTTGTATCTCTGAACTTTGCAGCACAAAGAAATCTGGAAAAAGCCAAAGTTTATTGTGGGGGGGGGGCAAAAGCCCCAAAACCAGGGACACATTTTAAACATTAGTTGCTTCATCAGACATAGATATAAAACATTCTGTTGCTTGTATACTTGTACACTCAATTAACTCTCAATAAATTATGTCATCCATTTAAGGAAATTTAAAGTTGTATTCAACCAAGATACATTGTCAAAGCTGCTATAAAATGACCACATAAAAACATATAAACATATAAACATGATAAAAAGTATAAACTAGGGTTGCGAAAGCGCTCACCTCTCTTTTATACATTTTGTTTGTTTGTTTAAATAAAGACATCATTGTGTGGTACCCTCTATAGTGTTGTTTTTATAGACATTCCATTTTTATATACTGGGTTTTACCTGATAGCCATTTTTTGTTTGTTATACATTTTAAACATTGCTTGTATAATGTTAGAAAGTTGCTAGAATAAAATGCTGTGTTACCACCATACATTTCACTGCCAAGCCTTAAACCCAGGACCCTGTGAAAAACAGTCAGAGCAACATACCACTATGCCAAATCAGCTGTTTTGTGAAAGAGGAAGACGGAAACTTAAATGGCTGCCATTTAGTGAATTCAGTTCTCACCACAGCACAGCTGTCAACCTCTTAGCACAAAACACCTGAATAAAGCCAATAATGGGTGAATACAGCCCCCAAACATTCAGTGAATTCAGTTCTCACCATAGCTCTCAACCTCTTAGCAAAAGACACCCAGACAGAGCCAGTAATGGGGGAATATAGCCCCCAAACATATTCATCTCACCATAGCTCTCAACCTCTTAGCAAAAGACACTCAGACAAAGCCAGTAATGGGGGAATATAGCCCTCAAACATATTCAGTGAATTCAGTTCTTACCATAGCTCTCAACCTTAGCACAAAACCTGGATGAAGCCAATAATGGGGGAATACAGTCTCAAAAATAGGGACAAATTTAAAATATCCATCTTATACACTTAGAAAATTGCTGGAATAACAGCTTTTGTGTTACCAAGCACTTTCTGAAGAATATGAAGTCTGATATTCAGATGAGTGTCATTTTTAACATTTGTTAACCAGGAAAGTCTGACTTGGAACAAAAGCTAATTTTTAGCAGAGGCCCAGGGAGAAACACTCCAGACAGACACATGTCTTTGTAAGATGGGAGGACACTAGAGGAAAGAAAAACAGGGAGGGCATACAGACTCCACACAGAAGGTAAGGCACCCCAGCCAAGAATCAAACCAGAGAACATGTTGCTGTCAGGCAACAATGCTACCACTGCACCAATGCACTACTGTCTTTGCAAGGACACAAAAATACAGAAACCACAGATTTTATGAGGAACAGAACAAGTATGAGGGAAAAATCTGCAACATTTTTACAAATGGTCGTGGGTAGGGAATTCAGGCTCTTGCCACCTGGGCCCAAGGTACAGGGTTCAAGCCTTATTCTCTACCCAACACCATGTAGCACCTGGGGCATTTTATACACACACATGTACACACACACACACTGCCTGGGACAGGTCTGTTCGTTGCAGCACTAAATCCTTCCACAGCTTTGTTCGCTGGAGCACTACAAGCCCGTGAGATGTCCTTCCCCGATGAGACTCCCAGCCTGCCGACATTGCAGTCAGAGTCCGATCCCTTTCCAGTGCCAGTCTATGCAGTTACAACTGCATAGACTTCTGGGATCTCTGCACTTGAACGCTTCTTAGCAGCAGTCTGGATATCAGAAATGCTGCTAGTGCGCATGCGCGAAGGTCCATTACTTGCGATCATTTTTTTATTTTATTTTCTTTCTTTGTATTTTATTTTATTTCTTTTATTACAGCTGGGGGGGCTGCAGTCCAGCAGTCCAATAGCATGGGCCGCCCCTGGCTTTGGGATATGGTAGGTGGGGATAGGTGGGTGAAGTCTGTGCTGAATCTGTCAGCTGGCAGGTTGGTGGTATCTTCCAGTTTAGTATGAGTGATCACATCTACAACCAGTTCGGCACATATCTGAGTCCTCCCTTTTAGGCTTTATATGTAGTTAAAGAATGCCTTATGATTATTCCTGGCTAGAGATGTGATTTTAGTTTCATAATTTGCTTTAGAAGACTTTACAAGATTTCTGATTTTCCTGTTTGGGCTTAGCAGGGAACTTTTCCTCTTCAGAGTGATATCCTTGTTACTTTTGGACAACAGTTTCTTCCTCTTGTTATATAATCAATTTACACTTGAAGTCCTCCACTGTGAATTATTTTTTCAGGAAGACCTGGTTTTGATCTGGTCGGGTACAGCAGAGTGTATACAGTCATTTAAGTGTTTGTACAAGCATTTGCATACACTTCTGCATAGTGATCATTGGTGTCTGTGATTGTGGGTTGTATGAAGCTTTTTATTACATCACTTAGTACACTGTAGTTAGCTTTGGTAAAGTTTTTTATAACTTCTGTTCCTGTGAGGGTGTCAGTTCCATTAGTTACTTCAAATGAGACTGATTTGTGGTTTGACCCCACCAGGGAAGGCATCATGCATGGGTAAGTATAGTAACCCCCATGCTGGTGAGTGCTCTGTACAGAACATTAGAACCCCTACTGTGGGTGCAGACTATCTGTTCCAGAGCATGCGTGTTAACAAAGTCTAGGAAAACTCTGGTAGAGCATGTTTTTGCATGTGTATGCCCTCCAGTCTATGGAAAGATAGTTGAAATATCCCTGACTAAGGTGCTGGGCCATAGGGTGAGCGATTCCAGTAAATCGAGGTAGGTGGTGTGCATATCCTGGTTTGTGGTGGTGTTCTAGAGCTAGCAATGACATGCTATGGCACTTTTTCAATAGTTAATTGGATATGGAGTTAATTGGACATTGGAATGAAAGAAGAGGCCAGTGTATTGAAAGCATTAATGTTCCTACCACCTCCCCATAGGCATCTGGCTAATATGCACTGGCTGCCATGGTGGGGAATAATGTATATGCATATGATATTTGACTCAATGACATGTATGCTGCTTGAAAGCAAAAATCTACCTTTGTCTCTTTCATGGACAATCACCACTGTTCAGTAGCTGCTGCCAATGTCATGAGCTGTGCTCCCCTCCACCCAAGGATGTGCAAGGTGGATTTGGCCACACATGATCCTCTGACCTGGACCATCCAGCACCCATTCCACTAATCAAACCTAGTTTACCTGGGTCACAGTCAAGGCTTCATCCCTAAACACCAAACAACTAGGCCCTGCACACAAATCTTTAGAGCAGTAAGAAATTAATATGCAAAACATAATCTGTGCTTACATTATTATAGATTAGCACAATACTATAGATGGAATGTGCAAAGTAGATGAGACCTTTATGCCTGGGCCACTATGGCTCGTTACAGAATGTGAGGTTTACAGTGCTATTTGTCTTACATTATTAACTATAGTTCATCAGTATGTTACACAAACATTGCTGCCATAGGTGTAAGGGCTGCCACAGTACTAAAGAAGTGTTTCTCCTGAAGAATGGTCTCAGTCTGCTCTTACTGCAAGCTTGACACGTCCTGACAAAAGTTACCATGTAATGTGCACTGTCAGATTTATAAACCACAACAGTCTGTAGATTTGTATACTATTCTCACACTGTATTGTGTTTCTGGTATTTTCTACACAGATACAATACACACAAGTGTTTTCTGAATCCTGCCAGCAACATGTCACTCTAAGACCTTGGCATCAGTGCAAAACACTCATTGTTAAATGAATCATAATGTTTCACAAAGGTGACTGGAATGTCCTCTGGTGACAGGAAACCCAAGTTTTGTTTAACACTTAAAGTATCTGCACTGTGACAGTAGCTCAGGCCTCATGCAGTACAGTCCAACAGGCTGAATTTAGTATCAGTAGTAGAGAAAAAAGCACCCCCTAGTGATAATATTCTGCAGATTGCCTGAGTATACATGTATAATGGCCATATGAAAACTACAAAATGCGTTCTGCAGTAACTAATAAAAATGCTAGTTTTGTGGAAACATTCTCTCTTTTTCTGCTGTAATTAATTTATTTAGTGCAGCTGTTGATCCATTCTTTCTTGTTCAGGGTTTGCCTCCTTTTCTGCAGATGGCACATTTGAAAGGAATGGCGTGGTTTATTAATTTATGGAAAAGATTTACAGCTTCGGCACATAGTATGCTAAGACCTTCATATCTTCCATTGGAATAACGTAACGCATTGTGGGCATGTCACATGACTCAGCAGTTCACAAATGTTTACATTTAGTCTCCGTAGGCTCAGTGCAGCAAGGAGAAAAAAAATGATTTTTTTCATTTTTAGCCAAGTAAAATACTGTGCTTTTCTTTTTCTCTAACCTTTTAATAGTGGAAAATGACTGTCATTTAAAGGTGTCAATTTCATGATATCTTAAGAAATGGTAAGTTATACTGATGGTTTATAATGCCAGATTTAATGGCTCCTTTTCAAGCATTGTGTGGGTGGTTCTTGCTTGAAGAACTATAGCTTGTTTCAGGATAGAAGGTCTGTCTGCTTAAACCATTTAAGAACTTTCTACATGACTAAGATAAATCATGCTTCAAAGGCACCTTTTAAATTTATTTTAAATATATTTTTTTCAGTTTTAAAAGGTAATTATTCTGAGCATACTTTCTGTTTCATAAGTGAATACAGAACATTTCTTTGATCTGGACATGCTTGCTTTGAAGTAGTTACAGAAAGAAGTAAGGTATCTAAATCCAAATGTCATCTCCCAATTAAAACAGAGTAAAAATAGTATACTGCGGTTAACTTACTTGTGTTTATCAACTGCAGCCGATGTTAAGTTCATGTAATTGCATTAGTCTTAAAGGATGGTGCTTTAGTAATATACCAGTCACATGCAACAGAAATGACTGAAAGGGCAAAGTAAGATATGAATATGAAGATAATGATTTAAGACATATCTATAGGTAATTGGACATGAATATATCTCAATTAAAAGCAATTGATCCTTTAATCTTTACCTTTAAAAAATAGGGCATATTTAAACTGTTTTCATATGATGGTGTTTTAATGAATTAAGTTGTACCATTTTCACATTTGATCTATGACCTACTTTTGAGTTTGAGCGGTTTGCATCCCTCTCAAACATGTTGCTGGTGCAGAGTTATGAGGGAAGAGTTTATGTAAACTTTTTTGATCGCATTAAGGATGGATTTTTTCACTTCTCTGACAAAGATGCATAATGTCTATTACTAAATGTGTCTCAAAATGACTAGATGCATGTTGCTGAATAAATACAAGTAAACTGTAAGAAAATGATTGCAGTATAAATGTTCAGTTATGAAACACCAAGTTACAAGATACTAAAGAGTCATATTCCTGAATCCAAGCGTCTAATGTGTTACAAGGTCCCTTAATCAAAGTGTAATTTTTTTTTTTTTTTTTTTTTTTTGCAAAGTGAAAAGTCTTGCAGGTCCCCCCCCCCCCTCTCCAGTGTGGAATTAAGTCCCCACACCCTCCAAACTTATACTGACTCCATATCTGAAGAAATATGAAGAAAAGAGAAATCTTCCCAAACAAAGGAATCACTGCCCATTGCACAGAAACCTCACCGACAGTGATTTTGTATGAAAAACATGGCATCCTATGACTTAGGGATGTTTCACTTGGGGAATTTGATGTCAGTGACCTGTAGACATACCTAGTATGACTCTCAAGCATTTCTGATGTAGCAAACATTTAAAAAGTGTGTTGAAAAGAAGCAAGTGTAATCCAGGGCAGCAATAGCAGATGGGCAAGCCACCCTTTCTTAACTCTCCAGCTATTTTGTCCCTAAAAACATTACTTGACATAAAAACAAGTGACTGTTAACAATAGTCTGCATTTATTTTCCATTTCTATATTTATCTATAGGAAGTCATGTATAGTTGCAATTGCTTTCTGATTAACAGTCTGAGTTTGTTGATCTTAATACTGTGGGTGCCTGTGGTGAGGTGTGTGTGCACGCATGTGCGAGCGCGTGCAAGTGTGTGTGTGTGTGTGTGTGTGTGTGTGTGTGTGTGTGTGTGTGTGTGTGTGTGTGTGTATATGTCAATGTGTAGGTTCCAAATTGATTTCTCAGGTAATGTAACCTTCATTAATGTTTCAACACTTCAACGTGATAGAGACTACTGTGATGTCATTATGTCAGTCGGTCTTACAAAACGATGATGTTTGTACCCTCATTGTTGAACTGTGGAACATAATGGTATAACCGACCATCTGCTTAAAACATACAGACTCTCATACAGACTGCTCTGTCTTAAATGATATTTTATTTCTTTAGTTCTTAGGACTGACAGCTGCAAAAATAACAAAAGTAGCATTAGTCTCTTTACTGACAGCTAACAGCAGCACCTAGTGTTTTTTTTCCTTATTTTTCAATGTGACAAAGTGATACCCCACATCTCAGGAATCTCTGCAGAATCACTGTTAGTGCATACATCTCATGCAATGGTTGCATCATATGACACCTAACACAATAACTTTAGAAGTAGACCTGTTTCAGTCATGGTAATGTGATTGGAACACCAAGCTAGTCCTGTCATACAGGTATGTTAAGACTGGTAACTTGGGCAGTCTCTATTAACTCTGTTGAAAATGGCATACTATGTTTACCAGTTATTTGGCATAATGACAGCTGGCAATTGAAGCACCTGATATCTTTTTATTTATTTGTTTAAATAGTTGTGACTTTTTTTCAGGTCAGTGGTAAATGCCACACTCCGCGCCATCAGTCATCTGGCATCCTGGTCAGATCCAGTTCCCAATCAGTACCAGAATGGTGAATGATCCCCTGCTGGTGCTCACTGTGCGATGAAATGCATGAGTGCTACATTAGGGGAAGCCTGTTGGCTGTGTGAGTTTTGTCTGAACTCAACCTTGCTAGCTCCATCATGCAAAGTGCATAAAGTACAGCCTTATGCACAGGTTTTGTGTTTTTTGGATGACCATCATGCTTTCATTCCATGTGTTGTCTGGTAATGCTTGAGATGCAGTTCAGAGGGAAATATACAGTTTAATTGATCAGTTACTACTAAGTATAATAATGAATATTATAAAGGGGAGGACGGTGAAGAGGAGGAAAACAGTACCGTTGCCGCTACATTTAATTTGGTGAGTCCTGTGAGTCCATGTCTCAGTAATGCGGTGTCAGAAATGTGCTGCATTAACACAGGTATAATGCTGGCTGTAGCTGCATAACTCTACCGGTTGCTACCAATGCAGGACTAACAGCATCATGGCCTAACTAAGCAATGATGGCAGCATCAGGCTGCTGAGCTCACTGTTACACATGATAGCAGCTTTGCACTCCATCTGTCAAACTGGAGCTGATAGTGTGATATTACTATACCTCCTGTGAGAGCACCAAAACATCTTCCTCCCCTAAAAAGTAATAACAGCAATACAGACAATAGCAAAACTAATCAAGTACCTTATCCATGGCCCTGAAGTTTCTGATTATTGAGACCGTATGCTTATTAGCATGTTTATTCAATAATATAGTTGATGTGAACCACACTTAAGTTGCCATAAACAAGTTACACAGATATAATTTGATTTCTTGATGGTGCTGTTGTTGAAAGCACAGCACATGGACTGCAATGCCATATCCAATGACCAAGTACTAAATTAGGCATCATTGCGGTAGTTAAAGCAGTGAAGAAAATGTCCCTTTCATACAAGAGGAAATTACATCATATTTGGTTGCAATAAGTAGGAGTGCATGTGACACGGGCCTCTGTATGCAGTGAGCATGCACGAGGAGGTGGTCTGCTGAATATGCCATTCTGCTTTACTTATGCATGTTGGTGAAGGTAGGTGTGAAAAAATTCCTCACATGATGAGAAAAAAGTTTGGCCAATGACGTGTGCAATGATTACCAATATTTTACAGACTGCTGTTATTTTATATATCGTTGAATTGCTAACTCAGAGATGACTTTCAGTGAAGAATTCTATCCATATGCAAGTCACATTGCTTCAACCTTTTAATAAATTATTTCACTCCCTTGTTTCTCTGACTCAGTCTGATAATTTGAAATGTGTATAAAGACCATTCAAAGGTGCCTTCTTTAAAAGGCCTTTACCTCCCAGCCACATCTCCACAATCCCACAGTCACATTCATTGCAAACATGCCATCTAGAAATCCTCACTATCCAGTGGTCTAGAAACACACAGGAAGGAAGCAACGCCAAATGTCTCACTTCTGCCACAGATTAATTTCCTATCCTAAAAACTGCTCATGAGTGAACATGTTCATGAGGTCATGGTTTTGTTTATTTTCACCTTGTCTGTCTGCCTTAGTTAAATGCAGTCACACATGGAGATTTAATCTCATTACCTATATCTAGTCATTAAGCTTCATAGGCCGTACTTTGACTTTTCACCAACAAGAATGATGTGTTTCTGTGAAATCAGTATACAGCACAAGCAGAACAGAGTCACAGTGACAAACATTGCACGTATTGTGCACGAATGTCATGTTGCAGTTGTGCTACATCTAGAATGGATTGTGCATTCAGTATATCCTCAAACACAGAAACACCAGTTTATTCATATCAGCAACATGGTGCATAGTCATTGACTGCATAGCTCTCAAATAATCAGGGACAGACTCAACAGAATCAGGGACAGATCTAGAAGTAATCAGGGACAATCAGGGATGGTTTTCATATATTAGTACTGTTAAACTGAGACATTGAGAGAATAACAGAATGTGAATTAATGTACATTTTTTGAAGTAAAAGTCTATAACTCTAATTACTGTCATTATTTATTAAGTATAACTCACTACCTTTTATTCAAACCTCACCAATTTTAATAGGGATTAAGAGAGACATAGTTAAAGTGAGAGTCAAAATCAGGGATGTCCCAGACAATCAGGGACAATTGAGAGGTATGATTGACTGTAGTCTGTCATTACAATTTTTTTCACTGTCAGAATACTAAAAGGAAGCTATAACAGAAGATCAAATCCAAGCTAGAATACAAATACTGTGTAATTTCACTGCAGAGACAAGAAGTTAAATTATAGCTTCCTAAAAACCCTGTGAGCAAGACTGATAAAATATATAATGCTAGCAGGCAAGGCTGTTATCTGAAAGATTGTGACATATATCTGTTAACAAACCAAAAATAAATGAAATTTAACATTCTAAAATATAGAACAAAAATGTTTATGATATTCATACTTTGATGTGCCCCTCTAAACCCAACATGTAAGATATTCCACTGTGTACATCTAAAATGTAAGATTCCGAGACACTTATTGAATTAAAACACTGACCATATGACTATTTTATAAAGCTTTGCCTCCGCATAACCTGTATCCAGTTTCCACACTTAAAAGGTTTTGTAAAAAGATTAGATCCAAGTTCAGTATTTACAGGCTTAGGTTTACGTCTTAACTGTGATTCCTTCTAAATGAAAAATATATTACAGATTATCAGAAAACAGGATTTTTTGTTTTGATAGGCATAAAAAGCTATGTGCAGGATACTTGACTTTTCTTCATAGCTAATTTTATATTTCTCTTTCATTCCCAGACATTGGTTTTAACAAATGCTTTTACAGAAATATAATACATAGTGGTTTCATCCTGGCCTAAACAAGTGTCTGCTGAGCATTAAATACAAATTGCAAATACTAGGTGAGTCAGTAATCAGAGCCACCAAGGTCCTCTGAATTTTTAAATAACTTTAGAGAATATGTGGTAGTCTCTTGTAGTTTTCACTATAGACATAGTTATTTTTCTGAGAAAAAGTAAACATTCTCAAATAAGACTCAGAAGAACTGCTAGATGCCGCTGCTATGAGAAACTGTCTAGATATTAACTTTCTGTATGTCTTTTCAGATGTATGTTCATGATAACTGTTTAACCAGTTACCTTGAATGACTGCATTTGTGCATTAGAACTGAGTGATACAGAAACTGGATGTGCTGTTTTAGTTCTGTAAATCCATTTATTGATATTATGTAGTACACAGGGTTTGAACATGGGTCTTAATTCAATTAATCTCCAGGTGGCGATGCAGAAATATGGCAAAATGAAGAATAACATATTTTTTATAGACAGGGCTCTGAAATTTCATACAGTTACGAGTGCCATTAAGATTAAGTGAGCTTGAAGTAGTCTATCTCTACGTCATGGACAAAGATTTGCTTCTAGAAATGAAGAGAGCATTATAGTATCTGAATAAGTCTGTCTTTTCTATATCACCAACCAACATTGCTATTAAAGATGAGCTACCTTTGAAGATATGTTGTAATCGTTACTGTTCAACATAAAAGCTTTCAGCAGTGTTTTATTATGAAAAAGTTACTCTGCTATGGGTGAAATAAGGAGCTGAAGTTGTCGAATAAAAATTTCTACTTAGTTATGCATAGAAATGTGTATTTCCAAGTGGTTTATAGTAAAACATATGGGATAATCACAGTTGAAATCAGAGGTATCCACATTAATCAGGGCTTCATGATGTTTCCTGAAATAAAATATATTTTTTTTCTTATAAATTTCAGAAATATGTACATTATAGGACCATTCTCTCTCAACTATTCATTTACTTCAGCAGAATATGTATAGTATAGTTCTGAGCATGAAATCTTAGCACAGTGAAATGCTGATTTTGTACAGCAGTGTACAATGTTAGAATAGTCCTATGATAGTATGTTTAAACACTAATCTAAAATAAAGCAAATAAAGTGAAATAGAAGAATGATGACCATATCTATCATTGCTCCAATCTAGAAATTAAATAAAATTCACTGCAGTATTTTTTGTTCCTCGTTCAGTCATGTGTAATGTATTTTGCCATACCAAGCAAACTGAAGCAAAAATCAACTAAGGACCAATACGAACTCCAAAAATCACAAAATACTGGAAAACATCAGTCCTTATACCACTCCATATAACAGAATATATAAGCACTTTCATCTTAAAAACTTTAAAACTTCAGTTGCCATTTCAGTTCCTACTGTTCTAGGACTGCAGTCCATTGGCCGGGTCTATATTAAATTAGCGAATGCTTAGAAAAGCGAACACTAATTCATCGACCCCTTTTAAGCAAAAGCTTAAAATCTGGAACACCCGGAACAGTGAATTTTTTTCCCTGGGAAAAAATTTGTTGTTACGAGAAACACACACACAACACAAGCACACCAAAAAAAAAACAGCAATCCACACACATACACTTAAAATCCTACATCTACCCTACACTAAACTGTACATACACTACTATCTAGCTACTTACCTTAACACAAACCTTAACCCTAAGGTCTGTCACTATCACACACTCACCTGACCTGTGCCCTAACCCTAACTCAACCCCGCCCTAGCCCTAATGTTTGTCACTATCGCACACTCCCCTCACCCGCGCCCTAACCCTAACTCACCTAACCCGCTCCCTAACCATAATGTCTGCGCAATCGCACACTTATCTGAACCTGACCTGCAACTTTCCACTACAGTGCTGAAAATATTGAAGCCACAGAAATGGCCAACCAAATTCTTTCCCTAGGAAAAAAATTTGTTTTTCTGCAGCTTCGCTATTTTCAGCATTTGCTGTTTTAGGGTCAATATTAGAACATTCTATGTTTTAAAACTTTGATGTTCTAATACAGACCCCATGGGCCACCCCACACATCTTTATCTACCTTTTCCAATACACTAAACTTAAAATTGTGTTTGGGGTATTCATCTAGATGCCTAAAAAGAGCATTTGTAGTTTTTCTTTTTTTCACATCATATATATGTTCATATATCCGGTTACGTAATTTTCATTCCGTTTTTCCGATGTAAAATCCTTCACATATCTGGCATCTAGCCCCATACAGCAGGAATTGAAATGACAACTGCAACTAGAAGCATATAGATATCCGGGGCTTAATGATTATGTTAGTATAGCCCCAGTTTTACCATCTATTAAATGGATCCATTTGTTTACTTTATATATATATATTTAAGCATTGTATTTTATAACATTGTAATCATCAGTTTCTTGCCTTTGTTTTATAAGTCAATTTTGAATGAATAAGTTCAGTACCACTTTAATGAATGAATGAGGGAATGTCACATGAGTAATTAAGTATATTTAAATGAATGAGAACTTGCAACAGAATATATCTGATGAAGTTTTAAAGTTTTTAAGATGAAAGTGCTTATATATTCTGTTGATTAAACAATTTTTATACAGAGTTTATACTGACTTTTTTCCAGTACTTTGTGATTTTTTGATGTATTTTGCAGTGAATGAATGCTATAGCTTTGGAGTTGCTGCTGACAAATATAGGTGATTGGAATCATTCTTAAAAATAGAGTAAGCTGATAGGCCAGTTTGCTGATAAATGACTTCTGTCAGTTTAGGCATTTTATTTATAAGAAAGCGAAAAACATCTGGCTTAGTTCAGGTACTGAAGAGAATGGTTTTGTAAACACTTGCATCAGGCTGGTTATCGACATTTCAGTCACACACTTAGAGTCAGGAACATGGCTATTTTAAAATGCATTTAGGATGCATGGCTAGGCATAACAAGGCCTTTGTGATCTTTAGCTGAATAAACACACATGATCCTATAAGTGTGAAACATGATATTGCAAGCCTCATACTTCAGAAATGAAACCAAGATTCCTGTTAAATCAAAGAATTCCAAAAATCACTGATGAGCCTTTTCAATAATTTGTTTTAGCACAGTTTTGTCTCCCTGCAGTCCACCATATCCTTGGTACTTGTATATACCAGCTTCGCTATGGTGTACCTTAGATCATGCCCCTGATTTTATGCAACCTATTACAGTTTTAAGATTAGTTACTATCCTTGAACATTCAGTGGACACTCCATTTAACCAGTTCTTCCATTCATTGTCATCAGTTCTTCAGAAATGTACTCGTTCAAGATCAGGCTTAGGATGGACATTACAGAGCTTCACAGCAAATGGGCTGCAGAGCTCTCAACCTTTACCAACAGAATTTGGAACAATGTAAAAAAATAACTAAGGAAAGCATCCAAATTAGGAACATATTTTCAGTGTTGGCATGTTATCTTAGAAATTCTCAAAATTATATCCAGTTTTAGGAGGAATGAAATAAAACTGTGAGAAACATCTGGGGGTCCCTATGAAATATTTTATTTAACATTTGTTTACACAGCCCATTTTCAGTGGAGGCTGGGGGAGAAATGCTCCAGATCCATGTCTTTGGAATCTGAGAGGAAACTGGAACACCTAGAGGAAACCCACGCAAATGCATGGAGGACATGCAGACTCTGCACAGAAGGCACCCCAGCCAATAATTGAACCAGAGATCCTCTTGCTGTGAGGTGACAATGCTAACTGCTGCACCACTGCCACACCCAGAGGGACAGTTGTGCGGGATGAATGTTGTTTATAAAAGTCTGCAGGAAAGCTATTTGGTTATATTTATAATAGCTACAGAAGGAAACAAAAATACCCCATGGATTAACTTACAACAGCAGTATATGTACAATACTCTTATGGTACAAAGAACATATATTCTGGAGTGCTAGTGCAAGCCTCTGGGCTGTTGTCTCTGTAGTTCATTATTGCCAAATTCTTTATGAATCCTGTAATGGTGTTTACCATAAATAGCTCATAACAAACATAGTTTAAGTGGCATATCAGTGTGTCAGCATTATTTTTTCCACAGAAGGTTTTTACTGTAACTCGGCAGTATTAGTTCTGCTAAGCACCCTTTTGTTGTAGCAGTAGTATGTTTCACATAAAATGGTGCTGAACCACTTATGATAGGGGGTTGTGTACTTCAAAGTGACTATACAGAGGAAGTTTTGTGGCATAGGCTTATAGCTGCTGTGCACATGTGTGTGCTACGCATATGTGGGCAAGGGCTTAAGTGTGGCAACCTTTGTGTTGATATTTTATTTATTGGTGTGTTTATTTGTCTGAGTTGGGTGCTGTGTTAGGCTGAGTAGGAATAGACCCAAGTAGAAAAGTTCAAACAAGAAACAGTACTGTAGACAGCAACAGTAATAAAACACTATGTAAAGACTTGTAAGTATTAAACAGTGTAAAGATATGTTAAATACAACAACCTGACAAATAACCAGTTATCTTAACATTATAGAAATACAGCTAAGCTCTGTTTTCATATGCAGAAGTGTTGATATTTATAGAATATGTGCATACAGAAAATTAGGGAGGAATAGTAATGAAGCAACATACAAAAAAAATTCACCTTATGACAAAGCACCTTTCAGAACTATGACTAATAATCTGTTTTGTTTGTGTATGTGGATACTGTGTGTGTGTGTGTGTGTGTGCGTGCGTGCGTGCATGTGTGTGTGTGTGTGTGTGTGTGTGTGTGTGTGTGTGTGTGTGTGCGTGCGTGTGTGCGTGCGTGCATGTGTGTGCGCGTACGTGCGTGCGTGTGTGTGTGTGTGTGTGTGTGTGTGTGTGTGTGTGTGTGTGTGTGTGTGTGTCTATATATACCTGACTTCTGCTTACATGAATCTGTTAAGACTTGAGGACTACTTACCTTTCCCCTATGGGAATCAACCTTGTAGTTGTTTATCTTATTTAGGGGAGAGGAAAGAAATAGACTACAAGACACGCGTTGGTATCTTTGCCCCATCATAGCATTTTATTATTTTTCATTTTTGTTTGGCCAACTGTGTTCAGTGAAACCACATTTTGTGACATGGATTTCACTGTGGTCATATGAAATACCTGTTTACCCTAAGTGCAAAGTGATTTTGTGAATGACAAATGGACATACCCCACTCCTGGTCATAACTGTCCTTCAAGGAAACAGATCTGAATTGGGCATTTTTTTGTTTTAAAGAAAAATTCTGACAGAGTAAGTTCTTCCTGCTCCATTGTATAGAGGAAATGCAGATTTGGTGATCTGGCACCCCAACTTTGAATTTATGGCCCATTTGTCTGTATACCCATTTATGTGTCCATCTATCAGTTTTATTTTATGTTTGACCAGTAACAATAAATAAAATAGTGGAGAGTAAATCTGGGAACATTCTTAAATCCCAGACCTAAAGAAAATTATACTGGAACATCACTGGTGCAGAATGCAGATGAGCAAGCAGTCAGGGTTATTTTTGTACAATGAATGAAGGGAGTGGATTTGTAGCTTTACTGTTGATATCTTTTCTTTTGAATTTCTTTGGAAAAAAACATACTGATTTTAGAATGACAGAAAGTATAGTCTGGATATTACTGACAATGAAAATATAACCTTCTTAGTGAAACATAACACACAAAACTAACTAAAATGTGAATGCAAAAGAAAGCATATCTGATAGTTCTTTTGCAGGGGTTGTTTTAGGGGAGTTATATACTTCCTACAATATTCAGTTTTTAACTACAGTTTCAAATCATAAATATCACAACAGTTTATATATTTGAGCAGCAGATTTCCATTAGGTAAGCATGTGCCTGTTGGAGGCAGACACACAACAAGACAAGCAATTCCTGAGTTAGATTGCCCCCATCAGTCATGCTGATTTAAGTGTAGGAGGGTGCCATCATATCAAATAAACTAGAAATATTCAGCTTCTTATTCACAATAGAAACTTCAGTATGTTCTGCCCAGTGAAAGCTACATATCTGGTCAGCAAGCAAAAAGGATAGCGGTGTTCATTGTTGTTACCTGTCATTTCCCACTGAATTCTTGTATCAGCAGAGATGTTTACTCATTATATTCCAGATCCTTACATGATGAAGTAATGCACATTGCAAGTTAAATATTCAAATAAGCAACTGTGATACCAGTTTCTGTATGGCAGGCATTCAGATAGACAGACAGATAGACATACACACACTGTGCTATGTTTTTATACATATATATTTATATGTATATATGTGTGTGTGGGTGTGTGTGTGTGGATAAGAACATATATATGTAGTGCTATTCCTTGACTGGACAAAATATCAGTAACGTTGATAACAAAATGTAACTAACCTCATAGCATGCAAAACAAGTGTTTTTGCATCATTCAATCCCAATAGTACACACCACGTACATTTAATTTACCCAGTACATTAATAGATCTGAAACTTTTTGTTAGACAGTTGAACTTATCTATGGAACTAGGTAGGCCAGGTACAATGAATGAGCAATTTGTCAGAGCAAGTACCTTCAATCCCCCTACCCACCCAATTTTAAAAGTATTTGAAGAATTAGTGGAAATGGACCTAAGGAAGCAGCATGCTATTAATGCACGTTCAACATCCCCCAACTTATCTTTTGACCAGCAGCAGCTTGTTTATTTGCTCAAGGATGAAGGGATAAGAGTAATGAAACATGACAAAGGTGGAGGGATAGTTTTAATGTATAATTGTGCATATGAGACGCAAATTCTTAGCATGTTGCATGATAGTGCACAATATGAGTTAGTCTCTAGAAATGAAGTCAACATAGCATATGCCAAAATTAAATATGATTTGTTTGACTTGTTAATGCAAGGAGCTATCAATGAAAAATTATTTAACTTTTTGAATGTGGATAAACCTAAGACACCGATAATATTCGGTATACCTAAGGTCCATAAGGCTTTGGACCCATTAAGATTTAGACCAATTGTGGCAGGGTCCGGCAGTATTACAGAGCCATTAGGGAAATTCATTGACCAGACTGTTAAAAAAATTGTCATGTCCTTGGAACATGTTTGTAAAGACTCCTGGGAATTTTTAAAAGGTTTGGATCAGAATTTCTTTAAACGTACTTGTCTATTGGTTTCTATTGACATTGTGGAATTATTTCCAAGTATCCCACATTTAATGGGGATTGAATGGTTCAGTGACGTGTTGGCTACACAATCAGGGTTGAGTGCTAATATAGTTATGTTATTGGTGGATTTTATGGAAGTTATTCTTAAAAATAACTTTATTTATTTTAATGGTGAGGTCTACAGACAAAGAAGGGGCGTGGCGATGGGCACCCCATGTGCTTCAGCTTTTGCCAACATAGTGTTACATTATTGGGAAAACAAATTTATATTTTCAATTGCTTGGGCAAAACACATTGTACATTATAAACGATTTTTGGATGATATTTGCATTTTATGGGAAGGGAATTATGAAAATTTCTTAGAATTCATGTCCTATATTAATGCCTCGACACATTTTCTTTCTTTTACGCATACTGTGAGTGATGAAGTTCTTAATTATCTAGTTCACTGGTTAAGGATCTTACAAGGGGTATTTTTCAATCTAAGATTTATAGGAAGGCAACTTTTTTCAACTCTTATTTGCACTTTGAGAGTGGTCATCCCTTTTTCCAAAAGAAAGGAATTGTGAAAGGACAATTTATCCAGGCGTTGAGAATGTCGAGCACGGATGAATTGTTTTTGAAAGAGGTGGATTTTTTGAAAGAACTTTTTGCAGAAAGAGGGTACCCTAAAAAGCTGGTGAACAATCTACAAAAAGAAGTGATGGCTAAAAGCGGGTTAATGTGTTTCCCTCTATTGGGCACGGGTTTGTTACCCAATGTGCAGGGTAGGCAGGAAAAACAATTTGATGGGCATAGTAGCTTTGTCTACTCCTATACTAGGGACGCTGAGCAGTTGGAACAAATTGTTTTGAAATACTGGCCTGTTTTGATCCTTCAGAAGAATTTTCATGACATTATTCCAGAGAAACCAAGTTTTGTAAAAAAGAGGGACATTAATTTGAAGGGTCTTTTTGAAAGTAAAAATCATCTTTCAACTAATTTTGCTGTTGTTTCGAAAATAGGCACACATAAATGTGGTGCCTGTAGACAGTGTTCTCTGATTATTAATGATAGTAGTGTATATATATACCTTCAAGGAACTTTAAGGTCCATACAACTGGATATTATAATTGTGCAACCAAGGGTGTGGTTTACATGGGGATCTGTGTTCTATGTTGGAGTTTTTATATAGGAAAGACAGAAAGGCCTTTAAGGCGAAGAATTTATAAACATGTAAATAACATCTCTAAAAAGAAAGACACAAACACCTTTTATAAGCACTATATACAGTGCCCTGATATGAAACTTAAATTTATGGTACTGGAGCAGGTTGCACAAGACCCTAGGGGAGGAGACTGGGAAACATTCCTGGAATATAGAGAACTTATATGGCAATTAAAATTAGACGCAGCTAGGTCCCCAGGTTTAAATGACAGTATTAGTATTTCAAGTGTGCTCAAACTATGTAAAGCGAAACTGTAGTGTTATATATGGTTATATATATATTACATATATTTTTTTAGAATTTTATAGATAGAACATTAATATAATATGGTTGAAAGAATGTTTTTTAATAGTGAACAATGTGTCTGGAAATATTTTGGTATTAATGTATTGTTTTTTTGTAAGTATATGGCTTGTTAAACATTTTGCAATGCAAAAATGTGGGTGAGGTTTTTAACATTTGTTTTTTAAAGGAATTCAATTGAAGTAATTCTGACTGATTAATTAACTTAAATTGAAGCAATTAAAAAAAACACCATGTGACCAGTGGTTATTGTATTTAAGGGCATTACTTTTTTATGTTTGTATCTTGATAAAGCCTGGTAGGAACCAGGCAAAAGCGCTTGAGATATTCGATGTTTTTGGGTTTTAAGGGTTATTAAAAGACTTTAAACTACAGTTTGCTGCAGCCTGTCGTTTCTCTGCTGTGGACATTTGCTGTTTGCATCATTCAATCCCAATAGTACACACCATGTGGGCCATCCCACCTGCTGCTAATTATATATATTAACTCCAAGACTGCACAATCCCCAGGGAAAGGGCATATTTCCCTAGCTGGGCATTGTCAGTCCTGCACATGGCAACCACCTGTTTTTGACACCCAAAGTATGTTCACAAAACAGATGTCTACTTTGAGCTTTTCACTTAAAAGTACTAAACCCATGTGTGTGTGTGTGTGTGTGTGTGTGTGTGTGTGTGTGTGTGTGTGTGTGTGTGTGTGTGTGTGTGGTGTGTGTGTGGTGTGTGTGTGTGTGTGTGTGTGTGTGTGTGTGTGTGTGTGTGTCTGTGTGTGTGTGTGTGTGTGTGTGTGTGTGTGTGTGTGTGTCTGTGTGCATGTGGGTGTGTATGTGAATGTGTATGTGTGTGCATCCATGTGTGTGTGCATGTGTGTGTGTGCGTGTGTGTGCGTGTGTGTGTGTGTGTGTGTGCACATGTGTGTATTTGTGTACACCCATGTGTGTGTGTGTGTGTGTGTGTGTGTGTGTGTGTGTGTGTGTCTATAAAACTATAAGGGATGCTGCTAGTTTCCTGACAGTGTGAACATTGAATATAGGTGATGCTCACTGCTGACATAACATGCACACTCTGTGTACAAAAAAATCTGGGTTGATGTTGATGCCGATGTTGTAAGTTTATAAAATGAGTTTTATGATGAATGGGGGGGGGGCACCTGAATGTCATGAAATCAATTCCCCATTATTGCAGTAAAATATATTTCAAATATTATCCAAATACCCCCCCCCGCCCACATATTTCATTTATGTTTTCTTTTCTGTGGAAGAGTATTGTTGCCAATCACATCAAGTGGAAGTATTGCATGCATATATTTTTAACTTGCTGTAATATGGAAAAAGGCCACTTCCTCTTTCCTTAGTACCCCTGCTGGAGTTCCCCAAGGATCCATTCTTGGTCCCCTTCTTTTTAATATATTTATAAATGATTTCCACAAATCCATTCCATTCGCAAACATCATCCAATATGCAGATGATTCTACCATCATCTGCTCTGCCACATCTTCCTCTATGCTCCAAAAGCTTACTCAAGAAGCTTTTTCAATTACTGAACATTGGATGAAAATAAATCACCTAGCACTCAATGCCTCCAAAACAAAACTAATGGTATTCACCCCTTCTAAAACTACTCCCTTCGATATAAACACCTTCTTGATTATTAGCCAAAATAACTCACCCCGAGAACTGGTATCTGAAACCAAGTTACTTGGTGTTCAAATTGACAACCAGCTTAATTTTAATTCCCATCTACTACTAAATATTAACAAAACCCATCAAAAACTAGGCATGCTCTACCGTCAGAATCAGTACCTTACAAGCTCCTCCAAAATCACTCTCGCTTCCTCCTTTCTTATCCCCTCCCTTCTCTACGGGGCACCATTGTTGTCTAATCTTCAGACCTCTCTAAAAAAACAACTTTCCTCTTGCTATAACAAAATCGCTAAATTCGCTAACAGCCACAGATCCTCCACCCACCACTGTTCCTCTCTCCAAAAACTAAATTGGCTTGAACTACCTAACCACCTCATCTATACACAGCTAACTTTAGCCCATAAGCTCATTCTCAACCCCTCTCTTTGTTCCTCCCTGTCTTCTACCTTTAAAATGCACCTACCCAATAGAGTCTTAAGATCTATCAATCAAAACCTACTAGAAGTTCATAAACCCTCTCATCCCCCAGGCAAAAACTTACTATCCTTTAACCTAGCCCATCTCTGGAACTCACTCCCACCATCCATTCGTACCACCTCCAACCATTACATGTTCAAAAAATCTCTTCATATACATCTAAAGTCCCAATGGGAATGTTCTTGCTCCCACCCCTCATAAATATATGATATCTTATCCTCCTTTTACGCTTATGTTACTTAACTGTACCTCACAAAGCTTATGTTCCTTACAAAATAACTACTCTGTATGTGTAAAACAACATCACTTTCTCAGCATATTCACTTCACATTAACTCTCATTAGATTGTATTGTTTTGAATACTTCCTGAATTTTGAGCTCAAATGTTGTATCTTGTACTTTGTATAATTATTATTAGCAATCTTTTGTATGTACCTAGTTTGTCTGTTTTGTAGCTTTTCTCCCCAGGACTCCATTGAAAACGGGTTCTTTTGGCCCAATGGACTATCCTGGTAAACCAACTGCAAATAAATAAATAAAATAAATAACTTAATAAGTCTTTAACTTTAGGTAGAGTGCATATGTTTATATGAACAGAGTGTGTCATGACTGGTGTCATGCTGAAATGTCTATGGTATATAATATTTGTATAATGTCTGTTCATTTATATATGTTGTATTGTAACAAAGCATTGGGTTAGGATTTGTTAATTTTATAATATTGGCAGGCATTTTAAGTAGTTTAGATCATGCTGCATTTCCTTTTACTTTTCAATATTTTACTTCTTGAAAGAAAGTTGATTCCTAAGAGTTTAATTTAAGTGGACAGTAACATTTAGGGAGTATAAGCTGTGTTTTTTTTTTGTGCAGTTACTTTTTTTTACACTGAAGTACTCAAAAGTAAATACTTCTCAAAATGTAATTCATTATAGTTTAGATATTGTAATTATTGTACAGCTTTGGGATAAGAGTTGTTTGAGGATGGCTAGTGTGATATGGAAGGGTGCATGTTACTATTTCTTATTTGAAAAGAATTAGAAATATTCAAAAATGTAAATGTTTAAATGTAGACGTATTTATTTCGTGTTTTACTGGTAGGATGACATATCTGGCTTTGAAATATAATGGTATAATTATCTGTTTGCAATATTTTAGCAATAACCCATGTCTAGATGTGGCTATCACAGGATTTACCCATAGTTGGTGTGATTTGATGATGAGAGTTAGGCCCAAGTGAGGCCTGAGTGATGAAATTAAGCCAAACGTGGGTAAATCCTGTGATATCCACATCCAGGAGTGGATCATTGTTATTATGCAATAACATTATTTAAGAAAGGCAGAAATTGCTTACCTTCCTTTAATAATGCCTTTGTAAAATTGGAGCTGTAGTGTTCTCCTGCTTTATTCTTTGTTTACTGATGTACTCCACAAACATATGGGAAGTATGTTCTCAAACTTGTTCAGTGCGTCAGTGCTGTTCAGGAGAAGCAACTGTATAAAGATAATCCCCATTGCTGTTTTTTCTGCTATTATAAGCTTGTAATTCAAAAAATCTGGACAAAGTCTAACATAATGGGGTTAAAAGTCCAAAAATAGGGACAGATTTTAACTATTGCTCTTACAAACATGGAAGGTTGCTGGAATAAAAGATTTTGTGTTAGCATGCATTTTTTGAAGGATATGAAGCCTAAACCTTAAATGTTTGTCATTATTTAATGACTTCAATCTCAAGTGATGTGCCAGAAATTTACATTTTTTTGAGGAAAAGATTAAAACTATGATGCACACAAATGCAAGGAAATAAGGTACATTTCTGTTTCTTTATTTTTGCAGACCATACCTGATTTTTCTTGTATTTTGTTCTGTTTCAAGCAGAAGCTAATAGAGTACCTGACTTTTTTCTATGGATGTATGCTCAATTTACAACAGGCATGCTGGATGGGCTGTCCAATCAGCATGTTTGCTTTTGAATAGCAATGAGCTGTAATTGTATAATTTAACAAATGACCCATGACTGGGTGTGGGTACCACAGGATTTACCCATGGTCGACATGATTTGATTATGAGGGCAATGCTCAAGTGATGAAATTAAGGAAGTTGTTAGTAAATCCAGTGATATCCGCATCCACAAGTTAGTTATTATTATTATGCAATAGCATTATTTAAAAAAGAAATTGCTTATCTTTCTTAAATAACGTCTTTGTATAATGACGCTGTAGTGTTCCTCCAAATTCTTCTTTGTTTAGTGATGTTCTGCACATGCAAACAGGACTTAACATTCCTACGCTTGCACACTACATCAGTGCTGCTCAGAAGGAACAGTTGAGAAAGAAAAATCTTCATTGCTTTTTTTTATTTTTTTTATGTCCTGCCATTATAACCTCTTAATGCAAGAAACCTGGGCAAAACCCAACATAATTGGTGCTTGGGCAAAGGTAAACAAGTCAGGACAGATTTTATTGCTCTTAAAATCTTAGAAAGTTGCTGGAATAGGAGGTTTTATGCTAAAGTGCATTTTCTGAAGGAAATGCAGTTTAAACCTCAAATTTCTGTCATTATTTAATGACTTCAGTCCCTAGTGGCTTGCCAGAAAACTACACTTTTTTATGACAAAAAGTCCAAAACTTCTTCTTCTTTCGGCTTTTCCCAGTTAGGGGTCACCACAGCAGATCACAAGTCCGCTCATGATTGGCAGTGGAGTTTTACAGTGTCAGGTGCCAGCCCCGCACCCAACCTTCCACAGAAGGCACACACACTCACACTTAGGGCCAGTTTTAGAGTGTCCAATCCACCTACAGCAAGTCTTTGGGATGTGGGAGGAATCCGGAGCACCCGGAGGAAAGCCACGCAACCACAGGGAAGACATGCAGACTCCACACAGGAGGCACCCCAGCCAAGGATCGAACCGGAGAACCTCTTGCTGTGAGGCGGCAACACTAACCGCTGCACCACCATGGCCAAAAGTCCAAAACTAGGTGGCAAAATTCTGGACATTCTTTTAAAATCTGGACAGTTGAGAGTAATGAAGTATGCTGAGATTTTAAGAGGGACAGAGCAGAAATACAATGAAAATCAGGTACATTTCTGTTTCTCTAGTTTTAAAGTATGCTGAATTTTCTTGTATTTTGTCCTCCCAGTATATGGCATTAGAAATATCTGGCCACTCAATCGTCCTTCATCAGCCGGACTTTTTTCTATCAGTATATGCTCGATTTACTATGGGCACACTGATTGGGCTATCCAATCATCATGCACATTTCTGAATGGCAATAAGCTGTTATCGTATGATAACCTTTTTATAATTATGTCTGTCAGATATATTAATATGTATTAATCAGTAGTATACTATCAGTTGTGAATATATATTTGTAACTTCTGTATGTTCATTAACCATTTTGAAAGTCATCTATTGTCAAAAATCCATCACTTGGTGTATGAAGTTGCCTTGTAACCACTTGTAAAAGAATAGGGAACCAGTGTGCAACTATGCAGCCAAAAAAAAAAAAAAACACAAAATAACAGAATGAGGCTCAAACGCATTTGTACAATGTTCTTTAGTAACTAGGTCAGATTAGCAATGCTAACTGGTGACTTCAAAAACTGTGCAGAGTAGAAAGGAAGTTACAGGTTTACCAACATTTAACAGTATCTTAGGAACCACAAACTCCAGTCTTAGTTCAAAGAATCACTTGTATTAAAAAATAACAACATAAATATGGTTTAGCGATTTCATCCCAGACCTTGGGTCTTCTTCAGAGCCATTGCTTACAAGATAGAAACTCTATTAAATATTAACATATGTTACAAAATCATCAGTCATCAGTCACAATCAGTTAAGCAGTAGAAATTAAAGAAATATACAAAGTTAAAAAGTTTTAATACATCAAAAATATCACTGCACCTAAAATTCATACAAAAACAATGTGGTGCATATAATTCATATTAAAAAGCTATGGAGAAAATTGTGTGAATAAATAAAAAGTTTGAAAAGTGCTAAAATATAATGTGTGGAAATAGGTTTAAATATGTGCCTTGTAAAAGGCTAGGGAGTGTATAGAGCTAGCTAGTATTAAAGTTTAGCTGCACTGTTTTTTTTTAGAATGGGGGTAACAGATGTCTATCCATTTAAACTAGGGTGTGTTGCAGCATTAAATCTTAGTTGCCATATTACCTCTATCCCCTCTAATTCTGTTTCCCATGCACCACCCCTGGGAGAGAAATGAAGAGTTTCTAAGATACCAAACTGAAATATAGTGTAGGTAGGGCATAATAAAGTATACTTCAGCAGTGCTCTTTACACTAATTTATACCACATTTTATATTTTAGTACTTTTTAAACCTTTTAACTTTACCATAAATCTTTGAATTTTGGCCTAATGAATTATCGCTCTTTTGTGTTGTTTTATGGATATCACCATTGATGTGATGCTTTGTTTTCTGTAAACATTTTGATAACCTACATGATAATCAGATGCAACTATGATTGGCACATTTTAAAAGGTGACTGATATGTAAGTAGTATTTGTGGTTATCCAACAGATGCTTATGTGATAGTAGCTCACTGTACACTTGCCCAATACAGCAAGCAGTCTAACTCCTACTAGCCTGATTTCTCATTTCTCTGTAACCCCAGACACCTGATCCTATACACTACATAGCACTACCAGAACATAAATGTAAAACTCCCATTTAGTTCTTAACCTGACTACTCTCTTCCTTAGCCTAAACCTCCACTTGCCCAATCCTAAAACTCTTAACCACTCCTTAAATCCTAATGTCCAACCCAACTCCCTAAATCTGAATTCCCTAATCCTAAAACTCCATTCCCACTCACTAAACCTAAAACTCCATCCCCACCACCCTAAAGCAAAATTCCCAGATTGCTCCATAAACCTAAAACTCCCTATCTTCTTCATAATTCTAAAATCCCCTTCCCAATTTCTAATGCCAAAATATACTCCCACTCCCTCTCCAGAGCTGCTTTTCCAAACTCATTTTTGAGTCTGAAAGTAAGCAGCGATCCCTTGCAAGAACAGCTTGTCTTGCAAGAACAGCTTGTCTGAATTCATATTCCAGTCAGAGCACAAGCAGCAGTGTACTGAACTACAAGGTGCTAGGGCCCATAGCTTCGACACAGTGGCTTTCAAGTTCCTGAGACTTCAGCACCTATAGTGAAACCATCATTTTTCGTATATATATTTACAATGGATAATCTAGTATTCTGTATACCACCTTAAATTCTATGACTTCCTTACAAAACCGCAGCACTAATGCATTGTGCACCAGTCGCCATTTTACTTTACAGGTATGATGTATATATTCCTGATGCTGCCGGACCAGTATTCTTTATATAAACTGGCAAGACTACTATTAATGTAGACATTAGTTTTAAATATAAAGCAGCACACTAAGATTCTGAAAAATTGTAATTCACTAGCAGTTAACCAAAATAAGTGTAAGATAAGAATTAATTTCAGTGTCAGACTATGAGGAATTATTTCATGCTTTGTTATGAGATATTAGTGAGAAAGTGTAAAAGGGGACACATCAGAAATTATCACCGTATGAACTGCAGTAGAAAATATTGCTGCATTAGTATAATATAAAAATATATATATATATATATATATATATATATATATATATATATATATATTCTATATAGTATATTATAGTATTCTATAAAAAAGTTTTTCATTTTCTTTCCATCCAAATTATTCCTGTCTGCTCTATAAAAACATTTCTTCGGATGTCTTCATATACTCATAGGAGAGGTCACTCAAGAGTCATGTCACTGTCTCATATTTTCTTCTGATAAATTGTCAGCTCTGAGACATTAATTAAAATATATTGGTTGCTGTTATCCAGGTTAATATTACTGGTGCATAAATTTGTGTCAGAAAGGCAAGAATGGCATGTAAATTGTTAAGGATACAGAATGTGCAAAGGCAAGATAAGCTAGGAAGACTAAACCATTAGTACTTAAAATAGTCTCAAAACACAGCTGAACACTACGCAGTTGCTGAGTAAGACAAACATTTATTTGAAATATGACAAATGAGTTTCTTTTCAAGGTCATCTTAAAAAAGAATGTTTTATAATTCCAGGTGTTGAAATAGAAGTAACTAAAACAGTGCAGTGTGAAGACATCTGAGATTAATAGTAAAATATGCAAACGGTTGGTATGCAGCTAGTGTGACTACATCAGAATGCCACATGAAAATAAAATGCAATGGGACGAAAGATTAACTTTCCTTGTAAAGTCTAAAACAAAGTAAACAAAGTGGCAGGTTGCTTTGTTTTTTTTTTTTTCCTGAGAGACACAAAATTGCTTGCGGAGCAGTTTCTTTTTCATTAATGTTTCATTACTGCAAATATATTTTGCTTTGTTCTCTTACACGTCCATGTCCACATTTAATGCTCATGAATGTAAGCTGAATTGTGATGTTGTGTAATTGGAAAATGGAGAAATGAGTCAAATTAGTTCATTTTTAGCACTTCTCAACGAATATAATAGAGCATCTCAACTCAATCTCTATAAGTAAACAGATCAAATGTCACATGATCCAATCATTCTCTGACATGATTTAAAAATGGTAACCAAATGCTAATAGAGTAAACAAAAATCGAGGCCTGAATCAAAACTACATGTAGATAAAAGTGTTCTTCTCCCATAAATATCTGTATAGATATGTAATTCTGTTTGATTTTTCCCAGTCTGATTGTGCCATTTTAGAATCACTAAGTGGAACATTTAGTGAAATAATGATCACACTAACCACAACAGATTCACCACAACACCATTGTTTGCTGTTTAAATTTACACCAGGTTCACAGATGCTTACACTTTACACAGATATGCTATGTAGTGCTGCCACAAAACTGGCAAACTTCTTCAAATACTTCAGTGCAGCAAATCACATCAATGCCAAATTATTTAATTTCTTCTAAGTCTTAAAGCAATAAATAAATAAATAAATAAAGAGAAATAATTAAGTTAAAGTTCCTTTCAAACAAGGTAGTCACAGTGAAATAAGGTACAGAACAATTTTATTCAGAGGATTTTCAAGCTTCACCTTTATAAAGTGTGGAAGCTAAGCCATTTCAGAGGATTTGCAATGAATTATCAAGTATGCATTAGTTGACAAGCAAAATATTACACCTAAACCATCTAATACACACCTAAACACACACCTGATCCCAATAACATACAAACAGATGAACAAGTACAAATAATCATTTTTGGAGGGTGTGTGATGCCCACACTTCTGAAGTGTGTGTGTGTGTGTGTGTGTGTGTGTGTGTGTGTGTGTGTGTGTGTGTGTGTGTGTGTGTGTGTGTGTGTGTGTGTGTGTACATAGATATATATATATATTTGTGCGTGTGTTTATGTACGTATATGCATTTATATATAAAATGAATCCAAGAATGCTACAGAACTCCAAATGCAATGATAAAAAGTGTCAAAAACAGAAAGTAAAGTCCAGCACCAGTGTGTTTTCTTTTTATTCAAGATGATCTACTCATAAAATCCATAGACCAAAGAAAAAGCAGGCCTCAGTTTCCTCACAATATAAAGAGTGCCAGAGCACTGAAGTGACCACCTACTGTCGAGAAACCACAATATCTTTTGTGTTTGGGCCAAGGATGTTATATGGGGATTGTCCTGAAGAAAGAGAAAATATGTTGGCACTGGTCATTTCACACACACACACACACACACACACACACACACACACACACACACACACTGATATATATATATATATATATATATTTATATATATATATATATATATATATATATATATATATATATATGAGTGTGGGTGTATTGTGAGTATGTGCATGTGTGCGTGGGTTTCTAACTTTGGATCTACAACTCAAATTGTTGATCTATAAACCATCAAAAGCCAAACATAAAAAACATTACATCTATCCACAAAAAACTGAAAAACAAATCGCACAGATATTTTTTGCATGGGGGCAAGCACCCCTTCACCCCCTATATACTACCTCTGAGATCACATTAATGTGGGGAAAACACATATTCCCTGATCCACACTGTAATGTGATGTCTTAGTTAAGATGCCAGCATTGAACAGCTGATTTTTGAATAGCTGTGCTGGCTTCCACAGTGTTGATGAAAACACTCATTGAAAAGACACACAGCTGCCATATGTATATATGTATTTCTGTGTGTATATGGGTCCATTGACTTAAATTGAAAGACCCAGATATTGATGTTCAAAACACTGACCCATAAACATAGAAAACAAGAACGTCGACAAGCTACTATGAGAGGACCGAGCAATAACCTTGGTTCATGCAACACTTAAAATAAAAAAAGATGAAAATAAGATTCCACAATATTGGAGAAAGGATATATTCCCCGACCCTGAGAATTCTGTAGTCTCACACACCTGTCAACCATCTGCTCATTCAAGCAAAGTTTGTCAACTAAACAGATGTCAACCAAAGATAATTTTGATTAAATTCACTGCTCCTATAAATATTATATATATATATATATATATATATATATATATATATATATATATATATATATATAGAGAGAGAGAGAGAGAGAAAGAAAGACCAATAGATATATACCAACACCAAAGACAACAAACTCATAGAAAGGGAAAATGCATAAAAGAAAAATATATATAACTTCATCTTCTTACCCTTCTGTTAGTCCTACAACCTGACAACAAAGCACAGTAGATATGATAAACCAAGTTCTGACATAAGAAAATGTTGGTAAAATAATGCAATCCTACATGTACAATATTTTACAATATAATAAAGGAATAAATAATTTATTTTAGACAATGGGCAAAGTGTACATCAGTACCCTGTTCGGAGAACGAACGTTCTCCAGCAGGATATTAATGTACAAGTAATGCCCGCTGAGAAGAACCAGTCTGCTGCTTCACAGCAGCATATCAAGCCACCATGGCACTCGGACTGAGAAAATGGAATGGCCACCATTATTTTATGCTTATTAGTCAGCTCTTTTGCTGTTTAGCGAGTGTAAAATATAAAAAATAGTAAAAAAGAATGAACTCCAGTGCCGAAAACGTAATACAATTTATTATAAACAATACCACATAAACACTTTTATCTCTCAAGGAGACTTCATCAGATAAAAGTCATTATATACAATCACCCTTTTATATAAAAAACTGATGGATGTTTTACTTCATTTCCTGCTCATTAAAGACACATTAATATTTAAAGTTGCCAAGACAAATTCACCTTAAGATGTCAGCTGTCTCTTTCAATACAGGTCCAATAGATACCTGTTCATTAAGCTCCGGGGGGGGCATTTAATTTTAACTGCCAAATTAACTCTCTTTTAACTAGCAGTCTCTGCCAGTCACCCCCTCCCCAAGGAGTGATTGTAATGTTTTCCAAAGTACCAAAATTAAACTTTTTAGAATTAGGACAGACTAATGAATGCCTATACAATGCATTAGTTTCTTTCCTCTTCTTAATTTCATATAGGTGTTCATAAATTCTAGACCTTAATGGTCACTAGGTCTTGCCCACTTAAAATCCTTTGCAGCCCTCATATGTGGCTAAGTGTACCAGATTATTAGTTGTACAATTTCCATTTATAACAATTACCTTGTTTTGAAAAATGTTTTCCAATGTTAATGATTTTTCTTTGCAAATGTAAATACATTGTGTGCAGCTTCTGCATAGGACTGTCCCCTTATTTATCTTATTTTCTTTTCCATTCTCCAAACTTTGCTTAAAATTCTTCCCAGTTTTATACACAAAAACGGAGTCCATCCTTACTATCTCATTAACTTCCTTCTGAACCCTAAAAATACTCCAGTTCCTCTCCACAATTTTCCTAATGTGCTGGGAATGCTCATTGTATTCCAATACCGATGTCTTTTCAAATGCCTTCTCCCCATCATTTCTTTTTTTCAGCCACACCTCTTCCCAAAAGAGGTGGGTATTTAGCCCCCCAACCTTGTCTAACTTCACTTAAATTTCTATCAACCAACAAGGAGGGCTACCCTCTCTCCGAAAACATTTTCCTAAGGATGTCAAATTCATTTTCCACCTCTTCAAACTAGGATGTCATTCTAGCCACTCTTACGGCCTGCCCTTTTCCTATGCTTCTCTTCTGTAATACAGGTAATTACCAGTGTAATGCAAATATGCATTACAAAACGTCTGTTTTCTGAAAATGCTTGATTTAAACCCACCTTCATGTTTGGATATCCTTACATCAAAATAACTAATGATCTCCAGGTCCCATGAATAGGTAAACCCAAAATACCAGCAACATCCATTCAGATACCTCATGAACTCTTCTATTTGTTTAACTGTACCATCCCATAAAATGAAGACATCATCCAGGTATCTTACATAGAGGTGTGGAAATTTGGAGAAAGGGCTGGGGAAAACTTGATCCCTCTACCACCCCAACATAGTAATGTTGGCAAAGGTGGGGGCACAAGCTGCCCCCATCACTACTCCTCTGTTTTGTTGATAAAAGTCTCCTTCAAAGTGGAGGAAGTTATTGTCAAGGATTAAGTCCATAATTTCCACCACCAATTTAATGTTGTCCTCAGAAAGTGATGAACCTGCTCTAACATTTAGTGAAAGTATTCCAATCCCTCAACCTTAGGTATACTAGTGAACAAATCAATCACGTCAATAGTTAAGAAAATAAGTTCTTCCTTCCACAACTTCTTCAGCTTACCCAGAAAACCCACGAGTCTTTCAACAAGTGGGGTGTCTTTTGGAGTATTTCTTTAGTCCATTTGTCCACTAAGACTGCCATAGGATGGGTTTTTCTCCCCCTACCTGATAAAATGAGCCTAAAAGGGGGGTTTACTATGTCCTTGTGGACCTTTGATATACCAAAAATGTTCGGTATAACAGGATTTTCTGTTTAAGAAATCCATATATTTCTGGGTTAATACGATTTTCTAGTAAATATTCTTCCAGGTAAGAGTCCAGTCTTTGGTAAGCAATAGTTATCTCATTCATAGAGATGGAGGAATAAGTATCTGTGTCATACAACAACTTAGTCATTTCATTTTTATAATCCTCTGTTCTAAAAATTACTACCCCCCCACCCTTATCGCATTTCATCACCCTAACATCTTTGCTGTTCTTAATAACATCTAAAATTGCCTTTTCTTTCCGATTTAAATTGTACTCCCTTTTCCTTTCTTTTGCAAACATTTTGTACATATCTTCAGTTGCAATTTTTTCAAATATCTGCAAAATAGGGTGCATTGAGGGGTTAAAAGTACTACTCCTTTTCAAATGAAAAGGGTTAACAGATGTTGTCCCACTTGTACTGTTCACTTTAAACATTATTTTGAAGGTAAGCTTCCTCAAAAATAGCTTTAGTTCAATCAGGGACTCTGCAATGTTCCCTATACAAGTGGGTACAAATTTGAGCCCTTTAACGAACAGAGAAAAATGTTCCTTGCTTAACTCTAACCCAGCATAGTAATACATTTTAAATTCTTTGTAGGTGCCAATAATTCCGTTATCAGAAAATCTAATTAAATTCTCTTCATTGACCCTTTGCTGTAGTAATTCCACCCTCAGTTCTTGTGTAACTATAGCCCTGAATCCACTACTACTTGAAACTTCTTGACTAGTCTTTCTGACCTCCTTACCCCCTGAAAATCCTCTGTTGCTTCTGAAAAAGAGTAAAGTTCATCTAAACCACCACCTACTTCAAGTCCACACTCTCCCAAACTACCACTGGGGGGATGGCTGTTACAAGGTGGGTCTCTATAAACATTATAAACCACATTCTGCCTACGTTGATTTAAACTGGGAATAGAATAAGCCTTACCGCCCTCATATTGTCTAACATCCCTATCTAAATTTTTGGTCTTCTTTAAAAACACATTGTTACATTTTTTTGTCTGTCCTATAAAGAACTTGCTTGTATTATGTCTCTTGTGTTGGAAATAGTAAATCATTTGTAATGGCTTGGTTTAAAACATCCACCTCATCCCCTAACCTTTCCATAAACATTTCATTACGTTTTATAATCTTTGACATATGCTCAAAACCACAATGATCAAAAAAACTAGTAAAATTATTAATAACTTCAGAAGTTCAGTTCATACCAAATGGAAATTTGTACATTCTCAGCCCTTGCAGGACTATTTTAAGTTTAAAACATTCCCTTAATACTCATTTTCCATCTGAATAATTTTCAATTTAAAAAGCTTTTTTTCAAATTCACAAAGCATTTCTCTAAAAGACAAGTGGTTTTGGTGTTCATAAACCACATTTGTGTTATAAAAATATTTACGAACATCATTAAATTTATAAGTTTTGTCCATAATATCCTTTAAAATAAAGTCTTTACCAAAATGCTCCTGTCGTTTAGGCCCAGAATTCCCTTCCACACTTGCAGAAGCCAGACCGGCCAAGTGATTTTGTTGTCAAGTTCCATTCTCATTAGCCGACAGTCTTAAATTGTAGGATTCTGTCAGTACATCGCCAACAGAATGAATACAGTTGGTATTAAAGTTGTTGCTTGAAGCAGTCTGTCTTTCATTAACTCTACTACCTCCGCCATTGTCGATCACTCTGCTTCTTTCTCCTGACGTCACTAAGGCGGACTCCGGTCTTATCACACTTCCCCTAGAGGGAGAACGCACATGATCTCGTTCACTCAAATGTTGACTACCGACATGTAGTATCATCTCTGACAACCTGGATATTTCATTCCTTAACTGTCCAACCTCAGAAGATGGAGTGACTTGGTCAGTCCCATAAATGGTTCCATGAGAACTCTTGGGTTCTGAACCTGATGAATCCATTTAAAAACATAAGTGGAATAGTTTTAGCCAGAAAAATCAAATAAAAACTCTACTGGAACAGTTGAAGGCACACAAAACTAGTAAACCAGAGAAACGGCCAAGCAGAAAACTAAAAAAATAGTAAAACATACCGAACCCCAGTGCCGAAAAAGTAATAAAATTTATTGTAAACAATACCACATAAGCTCTTTCATCTCTCAAGGAGATTTCATCAGATAGAAGTCATCATATACAATCACCCTTTTATACAAAAAACTGGTGGATGTTTTACTTAATTTCCTGCTCATTAAAGACACATTAATATTTAAAGGTGCCAACACAAATTCACCTTAAGATGTCAGCTTTCTCTTTCAGTACAGGTCCAATAGATACCTGTTCATTAAGCCCCCCGGGGGGGGGGGTGATGTGGCATTTAATTTTAACTGCCAAATTAACTCTCTTTTAACTAGAAATCTCTGCCAATCCCCCCCCCCCCCACCAGGGTTGATTGTATTATTTTCTAAAATTCCAAAATTAAATGTTTAAAAATTAGGACAGACTAATGAATGCCTATACAATGCATTAGTTTCTTTCTTCTTAATTTCATATAGGTGTTCATAAATTCTAGACCTTAATGCTCGCTCAGTCTTACCCATGCAAAATCCTTTGCAGGCCTCACATGTGGCTAAGTGTACCAGCTTATTAGTTGCACAATTTCCATTTATATAAATTACCTTGTTTTGAAAAATGTTTTCCAATGTTAGTGATTTTTCTTTGCAAATGTAATTACATTGCGTGCAGCTTCCACATGGGTCTGCCCCTTATTTTTCTTATTTTCTTTTCCATTCTCCAAAATTTGCTTAAAATTCTTACTGGTTTTATACACAAAAAACGGGATCGGTCCCTAAGATCTCATTAACTTCCTTCTGAACCCTAAAAATACTCCAGTTCGTCTCCACAATTTAGATAATTACACACAATGGAATTACAATCACTAGCATTGGAAAACATTTTTCAAAACAAGGCAATTTTTATAAATGGAAATTGTGCAACTAATAAGCTGGTATACTTAGCCACATGTGAGGCCTGCAAAGGATTTTAAGTGGGTAAGACTGAGCGAGCATTAAGGTCTAGAATTTATGAACACCTATATGAAATTAAGAAGACGAAAGAAACTAATGCATTGTATAGGCATTCATTAGTCTGTCCTAATTCTAAAACATTTAATTTTGGTATTTTGGAAAAGATTACAATCAACATTAGCGGGGGTGATTGGCAGAGACTACTAGTTAAAAGAGAGTTAATCTGGCAGTTAAAATTAAATGCCACACCCCCACCCCCCGTGGGGCTTAATGAACAGGTATCTATTGGACCTGTACTGAAAGAGAAAGCTGACATCTTAAGGTGAATTTGTGTTGGCACCTTTAAATATTAATGTGTCTTTAATGAGCAGGAAATGAAGTAAAACATCCACCAATTTTTTGTATAAAAGGGTGATTGTGTATGATGACTTTTATCCAATTGGGCCCTTGTTAGACACCAACACAGCGGTCTGTAACTGGAAGCATCCCACTACTGAAGAGCAGGCCTCATACCTACCCAGGAATGAAGTATGATTGTTTCCAGTAAAGAGGTTACAGGAAATATCTGACAGACCAGCAGTACCTTTAAAAATGTTTAACTATACCTAGCTCTCCACATCCTAACAGAGGCTTACAGCAGTATCACATGGCACCAGTATCATATCTCAGTTTTTAATGGTTCCTGTTAGTGGAGCATAGTTTATTGCAGCATTTAGCACTTGTGGATAACAAGCATAGTAAATTAACTACATTCTAGCCATCAAGTGTCTCTTTGATCATTTCCCATTTTTGCCATTGTGCAACTTACTTAACCTGAAATAGATTTTTACTGATGGCTTTGCTCTTGCTCAGTCTGTCTCCTTACAGCCTGTTAAGATTCTTCAAGCAAAGATGCTTGTGTTCATTTTATTCATCTTTGTAAAGGTAACTGTACCTATTTGCAGCGGCTCCTGTTGAGAACAGATAATATGTTGCTTTGCTTGGCTATTGAAATGAGCCTCACATTTTTGCATCTCTCCAGGAGGCAACATGGCTTTCACTTCTAAATCTCATTGATCTTTTAAGCTAAGCTGCTTTCAAAGTCTTTTCCTTCTATAAGAAATGACAGAAGTTTTGCTATGTTCAGCTTTCTCTTTTGTGTAAGCAAGGATGGTATGGCTTTTAACAAGTGATATGCTATCTGTATGTAGACTGACAAGAAATATTTACCTTGTAACATTGGCATAGAGTGTCATTTTTTATTCCATAAAACTTTTTGGCAGAGCAAAGATTCCTAGACTGATATGGCAAGTATTATTTTCAACACTTTCAGTTTTTGGAATAAACTGGGTTCTGCATTAACAAAACATATGCTCCCGCTGTTCATGGTCCTGTTTGCATGTCTCCTGATATGCCACTGATGATAAAGTGTATTCAGGCCTTATACATGAGATGACATCATCTGTTTCATATGCTGGCTCTGCTCCTCTACTGTAATGTTTTAAACATGAAACAGAATGTATATTAAATCCACATCAGGAGACCAATGTAACTCACATTTCCACAGAAGCTACTAATAGCACTGATTTCTCTCTCTCTCTCTCTGTATACTTTTGACTTCATTTCTTGGGATAAAGATCATTTAAAATACACTTTCATATCCATTTGTTTCAATTGCAACAAGGTGTTTCTCTGCACAAATGCTCGTGCAGGAAAGGACAGCAGTGGTTATAACGTATTCAAAGTGTAATTAGCAGGGTTTGCACTTCAAGCTCAGTCACTTGTTCCTTATCACTTCACAATAATTGCTGACAATCCAATTTGTTTCACTCTCACGTTTTTGCACTGGATTATTTTGGGGTGCATATACTCCGTGTCCCAAACCTTCATAGTCCATACCTGTCTATGACTGCCTAATTCTTTTCTTAACAATCATCATCATCTTTGTCTTCTGTCACTTCCTAATGCCTGGGCAGAACATCCTTGAGTTCTCCTAATGTTTATGAAGCCATTTGTGAGGTCACCTGATCTCTTCTCTGTCTTTATGTTTTCTGTATTCTTCTGAACCTGGGTATCTGGTGCTTGATCAAGCAGGTGGAAGATGGAGGAGAGGAAAGATAATGCTTTGCCTGCTCACCTCTCTTTGCTGTTGTGAGGGGTATGGTAATATTTATTCATTTTATTTATATTTGTTTACCAACAAAGTCTGACTGGGCCAGAAGCCCAGTTTTGCAGTGGAGGCCCGGGGAGAAAAGGTCCACAGAAATATAAGCAAAGTATAATAATTAGATAGTACAATAGTATACATACAGTAAAATGCGGAAAACACATCATCCAGTTAGTGTGCTGGGGGTAGGCTGTTGTCTGCTGTACCAGAGTTCTGGAATGCTGTGCTTCACACCCTACCTGGCTCACTTGTCTTTATCAATTTCTCACGTGCACATTGTATATTAGTGTTCGTTTAAATCTACTTCAAGCCTGAAATCTTGAAAATAACATGCATTAATTAACTAATGAAAAATGGCAAATGCAATAAATGAGCAGATAAATAGTTTTGATTGACCTGCATCCATTAAGGCTCTGCAGTGACAGAAGCAAGAAATCACAAGGATGTGAAACTGAAAAAAGTCTCCCTTATTCCATCCTTTGATTTCAAGAAATGGCCTGTATTTAAAGACAAGGAGGTAATCCTATCATGATGCCAGCTAATGGGATAAAATCAGCTCAATGGTAAGTTAATGTATTGCATTGAAGCCTTAATAAATGAACTGGAGGTGGAATTTAATTAAGATAAACTTTTTATTTCATACAAACATGTGCAGAACACATTCAAATGAAAACCATGACTCTCTTTGCCTAAGACTTTGAAAGCTCTGTCTTAGAGATTATTATATAGTGTTATGTTTGACATATTTACCATATATTATATATATATATATATATATATATATATATTATATATATATATATATATATATATATATATATTCATACATACATAAATATATTTAATGACAATAAACAAAGAGGGAAACAGACTGTTGAACTCCTGAAAAGCATGTTATCTCCCTTGTTGCTTTGATGCTAAATCTGTGATCCATACATTTTCTTTAACTTTTCATTACACAGATTCACTTTTGAAGTACAAAGTGTTTATACATTTTAACGCCCTTTAATATGTATTCTCTGATAACATTTAGATATAAACTCAAGGTCACAATTTTTAATCACATCTTTTCATCGAGAAATAGGGAATTTCTCAGGCTTCACCTGATTATATACTACTTTATTCAATTATTTATCTATTTATTTATGTATTTGTTTACTTATTGACTGATTTACTTTTCCTTAACCAGAGAAGAGCTCTGACTTTATGGACCATTTTCAGGATCAACCTGGGAATATGTGCATGTATCAAATAAAATACAACATTTTGTTGAACAGCAAAAACTACAGAAAGGGTCTACTGAAAGTGGTCACATGTCAGTAGCTTGCAATACACTTAGCTACTCTCACTTCGCTCTAATTGGCATGTGCCCTAATACCCACTAACCTGCTCATAGTGAATCTCTGAGCCCTCCCACCACCCAACTCTAGTGAACTGCATACCCTTACAGAAACCCTAAAATTCACTCTGAAACTCCAACCAGTCCCTTAACTTAACTGCTGTAATCCCTTCCCTAAATCTAAAGTTTCTGATTACTCCTTAACCATAAAACTTGACCTCCCCTCCTAAACCTAAAATCCATAATTGTTCAGTAACCACTAAAAATGTCACTCCCTCTCCCAACCCAAATCTTCCTTTACCCTCCCTGCACCTAAAACTCACTTCTCACTCTCTAAGGCTAATATCTACAATTGTGCCCTGATCCTAAAACTCCTCTCCCAATCATTAAAGCTAGACATCCCATCTCATTGCCTGAACTTTAAACTCCTGATCTCTACTGTTGGACTCGACTCTTTTTGTAAATATATAAATATAATATATTTTTAGTCTTCAAAAATATTGTTATGTATATATCATGTGTTTGCATTTTTTTTTTTTTTTTTTTGGAGCTTTTCTCCTCGGGTCTCCACTAAAAATGGGAGCTGCACCAATCCAGTTAACCAATGTCAATAAATAAATAAATAAAATAAATATCTAAAATCCCCAATTGCTCCCAAACACTAAACTGTCATCCAACTCACTAAAGTTAAAACTCTTCATTAAATCTAAATCCTCCCTTCTAAGCGCTGCCTAAAATCCTAAGCTGCACGCTGCCATCTACCAGTCCTTCCCCATGTCAGCCACTCTAACCCTGCCCAAACATTGCCACACTACTGTTGCTCAAACTCAGACATACTAACCCTATCCAAACACAGTTACACTAACCCTGCCCAAACTCAGCTACAGTAATCTTGCCCAAACTCAACTACACTAACCCTGCCCAAACTCAACCACACTAATCCTACCTAAACTCAGCCACACTAACCGTGCCCAAACTCAACCACACTAACCCTACCCAAACTCAGCCATACTAGCTCTGCCAAAACTCAGCTACACTAACTCTGCCCAAACTTAACCACACTATCCCTGCCCAAACCCAACCACACTAACCCTTCCTAAACTCAGCCACACTAAGCCTGCCCAAACTCAACCATACTAATCCTGCCTAAATTCAGCCATACTAGTCCTGCCAAAACTCAGCTACACTAAACCTGCCCAAACTCAACCACATAAACCGTGCCCAAACTCAACCACACTAACCCTGCCTAAATTCAGCTACACTAGCACTGTCCAAACTCAACTACACTAACCCTGCCTAAACTCAGCCACACTAACCATGCGTAAACTTAGCCACACTAACCCTGCCCAAACTGAACCACACTAACTGAGCCTAAACTCAGCCATATTATCCCTGCCAAAACTCAGCTACACTAACCCTGTCCAAACTCAATGACACTAACCCTGCCTAAACTCAACCCCAATAACACTGCCTAAACTCAGCTACACTAACCCTGCACAAACTCAACCACACTAACCCTGCCTAAACTCAGCTACACTAACCCTGCTCAAACTCAGGCAAACTAACCCTGCCTAAACTCAGCCACACTAACCATGCCTAAACTCAGCCACACTAACCCTGCCCAAACTGAACCACACTAACTCAGCCTAAACTCAGCCATATTAGCCCTGCCAAAACTCAGCTACACTAACCCTGCCCAAACTCAATGACACTAACCCTGCCTAAACTCAACCACACTAACCCTGCCCAAACTCAGTCACACTAACCCTGCCCAAACTCAGCTACTGTGTTGGATTGAGGTGCAGCAGCTCCAGTCTCTTCCCATAGCTACTGTGCGTCAGCTGAATATGTAGTCAATTTTGAGTGGAGGAAGTTGGCCACGTGTAAAGAACAATACAACTGAGTTCCTTGCTGTGACATTGCGGTATTTGACTATCTGGGACTTGGGTACTCATATTATACCCTCAGAGCAAGCATGCAAAAATTACACAACAAAGGTTTCATACCTATATCTACACAATACATACAGAATTCTTACAATGTTTGAGCATATATTACATACTTTTTCACAGTAGGTAAGCATAATTATACAAAAAATGTTCACAGTTCATTATGTACAGTATTTTTCTCTGTGAACATTGCAATCAAGACTATTGCCATTCAAGAAACATACTGGACTTTAAACAATGATGCGGTACCCAGAACTACAGTACCTTTGCTCTAGTATGGAGCATCATGGTTAGTATTATTGCATTGCATCACAGATATTAGTTATTGAATGTTGTTCCTCACTAGAGTGCCTTTTGTAAAGAGTTTGTAAGTCTTTTGTTTCTACCCATAGAGTTTTATGAGGTTCTGTGGATTCCTACACCATGCTGGTGAATTTCAGTCTTTGTGTGTGTGTGTGTGTGTGTGTGTGTGTGTGTGTGTGTGTGTGTGTGTGTGTGTGTGTGTGTGTGTGTGTGTGTGTGTGCATGTGTGTGCCACCAGTGATATACTGATATCCCATCCTGGACTACTTTTACTTCCTTGTGCCTAGTGAATGTTGGGATTGGTTCATGCTGTTCTATGTGAATCTGTTCGATAAAGCAAATATCACACAATGAATAAATGAAAGAATTCCAAATACAAGAGCTAATCTATATATATCTGTTTACCTATATAGCTATCTGTATGTGTATATATATATATATATATATATATATATATATATATATATATATATATATATAAATCTTACAGTTTAGCATAGACGGTTACAACTATTAAAGGGCTAACATGCTTCATCTTGTAATTTTGTGTTTCAGTCCTTCATAAGTTAGAGTCAGTGGTGCAAGAAATAACAGCACATACAATGAAGAATAAAGACCAGGAACCCAATGAATACAATTTATTCCTCACACACTTGTTTTATATACACTACTAAATAGGCAATTAAACAATAAAGTCATCAATTGATACCATAAAACACTTAAAAAGCATTTAAAGTAATACATGCCAATTAAAATCAATATTCATAGCCTTTGGAAACAAAGTATCAAACTTTAATATATACACTGCTTCTTTATAAAGAAGTTTATTCTTGCTGATGCCCCCCGCCCCCCCAAAAAAAGCACACTCTACTTTTTCTAAAATTGTGGCTTGTAAACCATGAACAGAACAAACATGTGCATCCAAAAATGCTGTGCCACTGAACTCTGTTCCTTTTTATTTAATATATCACAAACATGTTCTAATACCCTTATTTTAAAAGCTCTTTTGGACATACCCACATAAAATGTATTATAAGGACACCTGAGGGCATAAATAATGCCCTTAGCGTCACACCTATAATTCCAACAAACTTCAAATCTTCGCCATTTAAGAGTCCAAAACAAGGCACAATAAATGTACATGCCTTGCATTTGCCACATCCTACTCTCTCTTTTAGCCTTAATGACTCATAGTCAGTATATACAGAACAGTTAGTTCTGTTCATGGTTTACAAGCCACAAGCTGAGAAAAAGTAGAGTGTGTTTTTTTTTTTGGGGGGGGGGTGTCAGCAAGAATAAGCTTCTTTATAAATAAGCAGTGTATATATATATTAAAGTTTGATACTTTGTTTCCAAAGGGTATGAATGTTTTAATTTGTCATGTATTACTTTAAAACAAGTATGTGATGTGAAGTAATTGTGTACTCCAAGAAGGCAGTATATGCCGAGACGTCAGAGAGGAATACATTTTATTCACTGGGTTCCTGGTCTTTTTTCTTCATTGTATGTCTGCTGTTCCTTTGCTGCTTTGCTGTTGTTTTTGATGGTGTAAGAAATAGCAACCTGGTATAGAAGATTGTGGGTGCTCTTCCCACACCAGATAGATGGATTGCTGATACTGTACTGAAGCATAAATGGTGATGCTGCATTTTGAGTGGTTGGGGGTTGGCATAATTTTTAAGGTGTTTATGGTGTTTAACTTACAGACACAAGGAATAGAATTTGATTATCACCTTTGTGGGAAATTGGCTAGGTTTAAAATGTCACACAAAGGTAGCTAGCCTAGTGCTTACCTATTGCTTATCTATTGCCTGTATACAAACTATAAAACTCTGTACAAGTAATTTAAGAGGCAACTATATCCTACACAAAAACATTTACTTTCCTTGGAATTTGCTTCCTTCCTACAGATTGTTCCTTATACTTTCGCATATTTAAAAAAGAGCATGCCTTAGCAGTTTCCTCCCCTATACAGTATTTCTGTCTGTCAGTCAGCTTCCTGGGTGCACCCCATGTCAGTGATGAGTGAACTTCCATGATATTTTCTTTAGGACTTTCTTTCCATATTTCTTGCATCTTTTCACCTATCAGTATTTCTTGCAAAGGAAACACACGGGAGGTGCCTGTCATTTTACACTCACTGAGGTCATAAAGTTGTGCACTGTCATTTACCACTGCATTCTTTTTCCTTTCTAGTTATAAACCCATAAAACTTATGTTGCCTAAAAAATGAAGAAAATTGACAATCACTGACAATGGCTTCACTAATCAGCTGAGCTCTGCAAAGGAAATATAATACTGTGGCTTACTCAGGGAAGGAAGGTAGGGGAAGACAAAAGAAACTCACAAAATACCACTTTTTTAAAATGGGTATATTATATTAGCTATTTATTTGTACTATTTACGGCTTGCATAATACATGTAGGAAACAATTATGCAAGAGTCATGGCTAACCAGTCACTGTTTTTCTTATTGAGGATTCTGAGAGTTAAGAGTATTTTTCACTACTTCCATTCAGAGTGAATGCGGTTTGTGATCAGACTACAGATATTAGGACAAATTTAGCTCTTCTGATGTGGCTTCACAATCCATTATGGATGAAAAAGCAGCTTTACAAGAAAACAAGATCATGTCAGTATGTTGGTCATCATGAGGGCATTCAGAGAAAGGAAAAATTACAGTTAGTAATAAGTAGTTATTTGCCTGTTGGCAAGTTTGGATTATCTAAAATTTCTTTACACGATAGCATTTTTGTTTGAGTTTCCATGTTATATCTGGGCATTCCTCATATACTACTCTGGAAAAGAGGTGCCTATTATGTACTGTATACTTATTTAGCAAACAAAATATGTATATATATATATATATATATATACACATATATATATATATATATATATATATATATATATATCTATATATATATATATATATATATATATATATATATATATATATATATATATATATATATATATATATATATATATATATATATATATATATATATATATATATATATATATATATATATATATATATATATATATATATATATATATATATATATATATATAGATAGATAGATATAGATAGATAAATATGGACAGATATGGATATATTTAGCTATATGGATGTGGGATCCATACAGATGCTCAAATGCATCATTCACTGAATCCCAATTTGATGAGTACACTTGTGCAAAAGTGCTGTTCACCAAAGCAGCACTTTTGCATAGGTATGCTTGTTGTTCCGGTTGTACTATCATGCGGTAAGGGAAAATTCCCTTTTCTCCACTGTAGTGTGACCTCAGAGTGAGAATATTAAAATAGGGGGGAGGTGGAGGCGCAGCCCCCTACATCGTGGGGTGGAGAGGGTCTTGTCTCCATGCATTCAAGTAGATTTTGTGGGGTTTTTTTAACATACTTTAACAAAAGTGCTTTTTCAATGAAAGTGCTTTTGTTAAAGTGTGTTCAGTGGCAATGGATCTGGGCTTTTGATCTTCTGATCAAGAGTCCTTGATCCATGAATATATAGGTATTGATAGATAGATAAATAATAAGGGTTATATGGAGACATAGTGTTTGCTACATCCTAGTGCTTTGTTGTTCTATTTCTCCCTGTGTCTGCATGAATTTCTAATGGGTACTTTGTTTTCTTTCTCCATCATAAGAAAGTAATTTAGGTGACTTAGCATTCCTCCTAGTTGTCTATACATGGGAACAAATTGTGCGTGATTGAGTGTGTGTGTGCATGTGTGCTTGTGTCTGCACATGCGTGTGTGGGTATGTGACTCCCCACCACTGGATCAGTAATCAAGGACCCTCAGTCCTCACCACATGTAACAGTGGGGGACATTACCTGGTAGGATAACAGGCACACACACAGTATTTCCAGATGAAGCTTTCTGCATCAAGTGCAATTCTTCTTAAGAGCACACAGAAACCTCAGTCAGTCCAGGGTTGGTTTTTCACTCTTCTTCCAGATCTCCAATAAGACTCCACACTGTCAAAGCTATAGAGTTGAGATCTCAGCTGACTGACCAAGCTAAGACCTTCAGCAACCTCTCTGTCCAACCAGTGCTTTGTGGCCCTGCCCAAGTAGCTGACACGCACACTCTATGAGGTTTGATTTACACACACACACACACACACACACACACACACACACACACACACACACACACACACACACACACACACACACACACACACACACACACACACACACACACACACACCTAAAAAAGGTTGGTACAGGTTTACTAGTTATGCCCTCTTCTGCCCAGACTATAAGGCAGTTACCACTGCCATCAGTCAACTCCTTAGCAGCTACTTTAAAGCCCTTAACAAAGGGTGTCAAATCTTACTGTGTAATATTAATATTAACACAAGTGGTAGTTTGACTAATAGCAAGTATATTAGGAGTGGTCCACACAGTTTCACCAAATAAATATGTAAGTACTCTCTGAATGTAAATACCTCTACATAGATCATCCACAATGAACAGTTTAAATATATTTAACAATAAATAATAAAAGAACAAGACAATACTAAATACATATTCACAGTGACATCAGAGTTCAAAACCACAGGAAACATTTAAAACAACATTGCAGGACAGTCTCAAATAAAGAAAGAAAACTATCTAAACTAAGCTTTACTATATTCCTGACTGAATCTAAGAGATTTGATATAATCTAGGAACTTACTAATAGAGCAAGAATGATGTGGTGTTTGTACAATTTCAGAGTTAGTATATATATATATATATATATATATATATATATATATATATATATATATATAAATAGGGGGGTGGCCCTTCACATGGGGGTGCAGGGCGGCTTGCCCCCTGCTTATATGTGGTATAGGTGTGTTGATTTGTGTTGTTGTGCTTGTGTATGTTTTATGGGTAGGTAGTGTATTTGTTGTGCGGTATGTGGTGTTAATATGGTCACAATTTTGTTTTTCGCAGTTTTGGGGTTTTGGGATTTTGAATGTTTGCCTTTATGAGATACTGAAATTCGAGATTTCAGTATTTCAAGAGTATAAAGGGGAACTATATATATATATATATATATATATATATATATATATATATATATATATATATATATATATTTAGCGAAAGAGAGAGAGATAAATACATAGATAAGTAGATAATAGACATTATGAGAAAAACATTAAGTAAAAAAATAAAAAAAGAATTCCAAGACTGAAAGTTCACCAGCTGTAAAGGTTTCAGCTTGCTATTACTTTTGAAATAAATTGAGCTTTTTGATAGGATATGAGCATATGTAGCTGACAAAGAATACAGTGTTAGTCTCAGAGGATAGGCTTGGAAGAAGGGTTATGGCTGATAGCAGCAACTGGAGTAGCACTGATGTGGTAAGCAAAAACAACAAGGAAGTTAGAGTTAACTATGTAAAACAGTGTAGTGGCATCAGATCTTATCAGAAAAAGAATACAGGAATAGATTAAGAGGATGGGGGCATTGTTCTATTACATGAACAAAACTGAAAACCAGAGATGGAGAGAAGATGCAGTGTTATGACTACCTATACAGGGAAATGGATAACAAGATAGGCGAGTAGCAAACTCATTTTTGCAGAGCACTTATGACAACCACAGAGAAAGTGAAGACAGTTGTATAGATAAATTGGTCATCTGCCAGGATAGGGTAGAGGGTACATGCTGAACAGTAGGAAACCTATATGCATTGAAAAAGGATGAAGAAAGATTCTAAAAGATCTTTCTTGCTAACACCACAGTCAAGAAGAGACAATAAGAGCACTGGTAAAACCGATAAACGAACTACAAAATACATGAACTGGCTGAAAATAAATCCTTTTTACTTCTAATAAAGAAACAGAGAATCCAGAATTTAAAATAACACATGAACAGAATAGTAATCAAGTAAGGTAAGTGATTTCGTTTGGCGGTTGCCAAACTTTTTCAGACAAGTAGTCGTCATTTCTTGTTGAATAAATAACAATGTTCCAATGATGTAATACATTGTATTTCCCTTAAATCTTAAAGAAACAATGTATCTTGTAAAAGAATATTATCAGTGAAAACTATTGAAACATTGTGACAATCATCAGTTATTTGATATGCCCAACCTGTTGAAATGCTCTTGAAACATAAACATTTGAAACCATTAAATTTATATACATTTAACATTAAATACAAAACCATTGAGTGCTTTCACCTAACAAGTATAAATTTCATCAGAACATTTAACAGCTCAATAGCCAAACTTTAAATAGTTAAAAAAACGCCAAAATGTTACCATCTGATCAATTAATGTGCAATTAGAATTTAAAAATATATATACTCATACACTATCTAATTTTAAAATAAATACAACAAAATGATGAATGATACTCATATATAGTGACATTATAAATGTGAAAAATAAAAAAATAAATGATAAAATATGTATAAAAAATACACCTTTTTACTTGTTTAACTGATAAATATTTACATTTGCATACATGAATTCATATGAATATAAAATTGATGCAACAACCTGTAATCCTATTTAAATATTAATTGCATATGAATATTAAACGTACCTACTAATACATGTTATAATACCCAGGTCCTAGTGTATAGATGTTTCAAATGCACTGTGTATGCATAAAATACATACATTGCTATCATAGACATATATAAGCACTTCCCCATATAGCTATATTATACCTTTAATAAAGGTTTAGTGGGGATGTGTTCATTAATACCTGGGTGGCTAGCTGCATTAAGCCTAATTTGCCACCTTATCTCTCTTTCCCCAATATGGCTTTGATGTTACCCCCCCTAGGGTTACTGTTAACCACTTCCAATAGTGCAAATTTAAATGTTTCACAGCCAGGGCTGTCTTCTATATGTCTAGACAATGCATTATTTTTGTCTTTTTTCTTTATACAATATAAGTGGTCATAAATCCTATTTCGTAGCCTTCTATCTGTCTTTCCAACATAAAAACTGGGACAAGAGGTATACTTCCCTAGGTATACAACATGCTGTGACTGGACAATTTCCCTTCTCAAAGTTATGGTACTTGTTAGGCTATTCTCCAGGATGATCTTATCTTCTCGCAATATGTGCGGACATTGCTTACACTGTCCACATTGTCTGGTACCAATAGCCTCTTCTTCCCTTAGTTGTTGTAATTGTAAGTTCTCATTTCTATCATACTTTTGAGGTTCTTCCCAGTTTTGTAAACAAAACTTGGTCTATCCCCTATCTTTTCACTAATCCCCTCATCACTGGTGAGAATGTTCCAGTTGGAATCCAAAATGTCACTGACCTCCCCCACATGTTGTCCATACTCAAGTATGCATGCTTTTTGATACATCTTATTGGCAGATATAAATTGTCTCTCACTACGTATATTAAGTTCCTTCCCCAATAAAGGTGGTTACTTATTCCCCCATTCATTGATTACATATAGAGTGACATCTCTGACCAAATAATCCGGGTATCCTCTCTGTCTAAATAAATTCCCTATATATTGATTTCCTCCACCATATCATCCCTTCTGGACGTCATCCTGGCTGCCCTTATACACTGACCTTTAAAAATACTATTATTTTACTTTTTATATATATTTTATCATTTATTTTTTATTTTTCACATTTATAATGTCACTATATATGAGTATCATTCATAATTTTGTTGTATTTATTTTAAAATTAGATGGTGTATGAGTATATATATTTTTAAATTCTAATTGCACATTAATTGATCAGATGGTAACATTTTGGTGTTTTTTTAACTATTTAAAGTTTGGCTATTGAGCTGTTAAATGTTCTGATGAAATCTATACTTGTTAGATGAAAGCGCTCAACGGTGTTTGTATTTTACTACAATAAACAGTTTTTACTACGTGGATCGTGGCTTTCTATTCTGGGGAATATATATATGGTTTGTGCACATTTCTGGTGCTGTATTATACAAGGAATAGAATTTAATACAATCAAGATGGAACAAAGAGCACATGCATATATGCATGGTCCTAAAGATGTGTGCAAGGGAACCTAAGGTTTGAAAATAGCCCAAAGATAAAAATTATCCACCACTGGACAGATTTTTTGAATGTGTATTTACTACACACTCATTAGCACTAAGAGATTAGTATTAATGTAAAAAGCAGAAACCTGATCTCACCACGATGTAATCAGTTGACAAGTTGAAATGCAGATATTGTTCCAAAATACAATCAACAGCCGTAGTAAAAGTATAAAACTCTTCTTTAATATAGATACAATGGGTGAAGGTAAGCGCTTTCGCGTGGTCACAGCCACGCTTCTTCAGACAATGAAAACCCTACACAAAAATGTTTAAATAGTGCTTTGTTTGAAAGCCAAACCCTATATAATTAAGTACTTCAATCATTATTTAAAGCGGCATTGCCATCAAACAATTATAGGCATTACGTTCATTATGGGTAGCTAAAAGGTCTAAAACATATAGCTGATACAATACTCAGAGTGCAGCCTATGAACAAAAATATTTAACATTCATATGATTAATATGTTTATTGCATTTCTTAGGTTGTTCTATATCTAAGTAAAGAAACCAACAAACAAGCAAGCAAGCAAATAAGTCCCTGCTAGTCTAAACTCTGGCGAGTATTTCATAATGAAAAATTTTTTTATGCAGTTACTGTCGTAACTAAAATCACAGTTCATTAGACAGGAAGTAGTTAGGCGCCTGTAATACATTTAAACACAAAAAGAAAAAACTTTTCTGAACTTTTCCTATCTAAGGAAACAGCATAAATGCACAAATGTATAGGCAATACTTGCGTTTTTTAAAACGGGCATAATAAAATCAGTTAATTTGATAAAAGTAAGCTAGACCTTACTATAGAAACACAAACAAATCTAGTATACGACTACTTTATAGAAACCAGATATCTTAGCACAATTTTAAATATGGGTAAAGACAAAAATAGAAAATATATAACCTCATAGATAAAAGTGCAAATCAAACCATCTAAGATGTGCTAGTATCTTAAAATATAAGCGCATTCAATAAACTGCGATAACTTTATAGGATGAAAACCTTACATGAGTAGTAAGACAACGAAGCTGACTATTACGTATTAGAATAAAGGCCATAGATGTAATGTTAAAGGAGCATAAGTTGCCAGTAATACGTGTATATGGAAATTAAAACATGAACAACAAAGATTATATGTCTATATATAAACCAAAATATATAAATAAATATGTAAATAAATAAATATGTAAATAAATAAATATGTATATGCAATTATATGTCTATATATCTAATTTAGTATCTATAGTTGATATAATAAAAATAAAAATTATATTAATTCATTATATTTCTTTAAACGAAGCCAAAAGCCACAGAGTTTAAGATGATAATAATCTTGTTTCTATAAGGGTCTTTACCTTAACATAAGGTAAAGACCTATAGAAACATTTAGATCTTATAGATCATATATGAAAGAGTAAACAGATCCTTTTATTATTCTAATATAACAATACAACAAAGAACTAGATACTTCTTATGTCTTAAAACTAAAGAAATATAATATTTTATTTTATTTTAAATTGATTTGATTTGAAACATATATGAATATATAAAAATATATGTATGTAAATATATAAAAAATATATTAATTCAACTATAGATGCTAATTACCCATAAAATGTGAAATATAAATGGTGAGTAAAAAATATATATAACGATAATAATAGAGTAATGTTACAACCAGAATATTAAATTATATACCATGTAACAAAGTTAAAAAATTAAAAAATTTTTTAAAACTTTAGAACATACGTCAGAATATGGACATAGTGTTTAACGCTTTCTGTTCTTTAAAACAGGTTTGATAGAAACTGAAGTATTCAGACCGGGGTAACTGTGAGCATTGAATCTTAGAATCCACTTTAATTCTGCCAGGGCAAGATTGTTAGTATTATCGCCACCTCTAGGATTCAAAGTTACTTTTTCAAGTACCCTGGATAAAAAAGTGTGTTCTTTGAATTTTACTATATGTTGAGCAAGTGCATTCGTATTTGTTTCTCTCTTTATCTCATACAGATGGTCATAGATGCGATCAGTTAATCTTCTTTTAGTCAATCCTATATAAAATGCTGTGCATTCTGTACAAGTTGCTAAGTATACCAGGTTTTTAGTCTGACATGTAGCTGAAACATTAACATAATGAGTAAAGCCTAGTGTGGGATGAATAAAAGTCAGGTCAGAACAAATGAATTTACACCTAGTACAAGTACCACATGGAACAGTCCCCATATTTGGGGTAGATTTCTTAACATTTGATACATAATCTTTGCATAAAATTTGTTTTAAATTAAAACAGTTCTTGTACAAAAAAGAGGGATAGGTGCCCACCAAGTTAGTTACTAAAGTGTCAGTCTGCAATATGTTCCAATTGTTTCGTATAATGTTTTCCAAACACTTCACATCACTGGTATATTTTATAATGTATGGTATTCTTATATTATCATTGACTTTTTTATATGTAATAGAAAAAGGTTTCTTAATCATATGTGATGCAGAGTCTAAAGGATGTATAACATTGTTTTTAGTGGAATTAACAAGCTCAATATCATAGCCTCTATCCAAAAAGAATTGTTCTAATAGGTCAGCTTCTTTTTCCAAAGTTACATTATCTTGACAAATATGGCTTTGATGTTACCCCCCCTAGGGTTACTGTTAACCACTTCCAGTAGTGCAAATTTAAATGTTTCACAGCCAGGGCTGTCTTCTATATGTCTAGACAATGCATTATTTTTGTCTTTTTTCTTTATACAATATAAGTGGTCATAAATCCTATTTCGTAGCCTTCTATCTGTCTTTCCAACATAAAAACTGGGACAAGAGGTATACTTCCCTAGGTATACAACATGCTGTGACTGACAATTTCCCCTTCTCAAAATTATGGTACTTTTTAGGCTATTCTCCAGAATGATCTTATCTTCTAGCAATATGTGCGAACATTGGTTACAATGTCCACATTGTCTGGTCCCAATTAGCCTCTTCTTCCCTTAGTTGTTGTAATTGTAAGTTCTCATTTCTATCATACTTTTGAGGTTCTTCCCAGTTTTGTAAACAAAACTTGGTCTATCCCCTATCTTTTCACTAATCCCCTCATCACTGGTGAGAATGTTCCAGTTGGAATCCAAAATGTCACTGACCTCCCCCACATGTTGTCCATACTCAAGTATGCATGCTTTTTGATACATCTTATTGGCAGATATAAATTGTCTCTCACTACGTATATTAAGTTCCTTCCCCAATAAAGGTGGTTACTTATTCCCCCATTCATTGATTACATATAGAGTGACATCTCTGACCAAATAATCCGGGTATCCTCTCTGTCTAAATAAATTCCCTATATATTCGATTTCCTCCACCATATCATCCCTTCTGGACGTCATCCTGGCTGCCCTTATACACTAACCTTTAAAAATACTATTATTTTACTTTTTATATATATTTTATCATTTATTTTTTATTTTTCACATTTATAATGTCACTATATATGAGTATCATTCATAATTTTGTTGTATTTATTTTAAAATTAGATGGTGTATGAGTATATATATTTTTAAATTCTAATTGCACATTAATTGATCAGATGGTAACATTTTGGTGTTTTTTTAACTATTTAAAGTTTGGCTATTGAGCTGTTAAATGTTCTGATGAAATCTATACTTGTTAGATGAAAGCCCTCAACAGTTTTTGTATTTTACTACAATAAAACAGTTTTTACTACGTGGATCGTGGCTTTCTACTCTGGGGAATACATTTATGGTTTGTGCACATTTCTGGTGTTGTATTATACAAGGAATAGAATTTAATACAATCAAGATGGTACAAAGAACACATGCATATATGCATGGTCTTAAAGATGTGTGCAAGGGAAGCTAAGGTTTGAAAATAGCCCAAAGATAAAAATTATTCACCACTGGACAGATTTTTTGAATGTGTACTTACTACACACTCATTAGCACTAAGAGATTAGTATTAATGCTAATTGTTTTTCATTGTGAGACTGTAGTGTTTTGTTTAGCAAGTATCTATTCGTGTTTGTGTTAGAAAATTTGAAATAAAAGTTTTAAATTAAATCCAAATATCTGTAATCATTGTAGAAGCAAAGAAGAAAATAGTTTGGCATTGATAGGTTTGAACAGTGTTTATAATAACTGGGGTGCAAGAAAGTTGCGGGAAGGCTGCTGTGTGTGTAGAGTGGCCCCAAACCATTACCTTCCCATTTGACCATGATCTGGTTCTGCATAGGGTTCTATGTTTAGAACACAGGAAAAGAGACAAAAGGGAAAATTTAGAGAAAGTTAGAAGAAGATAACGGATACACTCGAGAGATGGAGGAGAAGACTTATATAGTGTTTGAAGAACTAATGCAGCAAGGATAATGATGCAGCCAATAATCCTCCAACTACTCTGCAACATGAACAATTTGCCTTAGGGAGAAAAAGCAACAAATGCAAAAAGATATAGACTGCTGGTCAGTAAAGGTAAAGGGAGGAAACAAGAAAGGCAACAATGAGAATGAATATGAAAGGGCAGTTGAAGGCTCCCATGTATTCTGATGTATCCACTGACTTGTAACATGAGTCAGTGAGTAAAAAGAGAAGAGAAGGAGGTTGAGCAAAAAGAGTAAGAAAGAGGGAGGCACAGAGAAGCCCACTAAAGGGCATGAATGAAACAGCACCAAAAGAAACGAAGTGCATGCAGCTGGGCAAAGAGGACTTCAAAAAACTATGGGAAACAGATGGGTGGGGGGAGACAGGGAAGAAAAAGGAAAATCAGGAGGAGAAGTCAAATAGCTCAAAATAAGTATTTAGCATGTACAAAATAGAATTATTGGGAAACACTTAAAATAGCAGAGTAGTTAATATAGAAATACAAAATGCCATATGGCCAGGGATGGAACTGCTTGACTTCAAGGAGACATGAAAAATGAATAAAGAATGGGCAACAGGAGACCGGAACCCACTGGAAGGGGGGGAGCAAAAAGAAAGAAGTTGACATCCATGAGGAGTTGAAAAAGTTAGGTTAGTAAAGGACCAAACAAATCTAAGACGTATTAAGGGAAGGGAAGAGCAATGAGAAGGAAGAGAGAATGTGAAAGGATTTGGGAAGTGAGGAAAAATGGAAGAGAGTTCCAGGATACTGGATGAAGACAATTCAGGCAGTGAGTCACATGCAGAAAGTACACAGAGTGTGAGCTCAAAGAGGGAATACAGCATAAATGGTATGTAACCCCCTGAGATTAGAAAAGGAATACAAAAAAGAGAATAATATATGTGGGTGGTGTCAGGAGGAAGAAGCAGGAATGATGAACATATTCTGTAATTATTAGTGACCACAAGAAGTCTGGAAGCAGGCACAGATATGGGGAAACATATTTTTCTACAGGAAGCAGAACATACTTGGACGTTCTGTATATGGGGCATAAAGAAAGAGGACAGCATCCTGAAAAATAGGACATTAACATTATTGGACTGCTGACTACTAAACTTAAAACCATCATCACTCAAAACTAGAAGGGAATACAACCAGTACAGGAGCATCAATTACATGAGAGGTTAATGGACCTGGAGAGAAGAAACTTACTAGAATGAGAAATGGAGGTGGGGAAAATGTAAACTGGAAAGAGTTATTAGAATACTTGAGGAGTGAAAATCATATGAGGAGGGTAAATAGGATGAATTATTGCAAAAGAAAGCCAAGGGAGGATATAGGGATATGGTATGAAATGAAGCAGCCAACCACTGATAAGTTATTCTGCTCCCTGCGTGAGGATTGCAAGTAAATGTAATATACTATTTGGAGTTTATAAAGTACAAAAAAAAAATAGGGACAGTTGATATTCTTCTGTATGGAAGTGATTAATCTGTTAAGGCTTTCTAAGCTGTTAGATACTTACCACTATTATACTGTTTTTTCCCCTAACCTTTGTAGTACACCTATTCTAATATACACTACATAATATTGAGAGACAGTTTGTCAAAATTCTGTGCCCCAACCATCCCAGAGTTGACAACAGCCTATGCACAATTATTCACGGAAACACTGTACAAACATGAAAATGGCAGCATAGAGGCTGCTGTAACTACCAAAAGTAAGTCCAAATCAAACCCCAAAAACAAGCTACATAATTGAAATACTAATCTTAGCAAAGTATATAATAAAAGGAAAAAAAGTCATGGCCAAAGTCAAAAAGAGCAGCTCTCAAAATGACAAAATCTTATTAATAAAACTAAACAAGAAATTAAGAGGACTAATTAAATACAAAGCCAATTAAAAGGTCAAGAAAACTTCTCAGGTTAAAGATATCTACAAGGCTTTCTATGGCCATGTCCAAAACCTTAAAGGTAATGTGCAATTGTGTGCTAAACCCATAGTAAATGGTACAATCTTCACTGAGCAGAGTTACATACTGAATATGCTGGATAACAAATTCATCTCAAACTTTACTCCCCACTCCACCTACCCCATGACCTCTTCTGAAATCTCTACCAGCATAACCCCTCCCCCCAATTAGCAGCAATGGGCTTGACAATATCTCAGGTTGCCTCTAAGTAGCCTGAAAAATTACCTATCGGGACCTTTTGAATCACATTTCAACTACAACCTCAAAAGAGGATAAATACCCATGGAATGGAAAAATGCAATGTGTATCCCATTTTTAAAGATGGACCATCAAAAGACCTAGGAAACTACAGACCTATTAGTCTGACTAGTCTAATATGCAAAGCAATGGAACAAATTATGATTGAAATCATCAACAAAGACATTATCAACCTACAGACACTAGACCAATTCCAGTTTAGTTTTGTCAAAAGAAGGTCATGCCTATTTAACCTGGTAGACTTCTTTGAGAAGGTAGCCAAGGGAATGGATAAAGGGAAACAGTACATAACATATACTTAGAACCTGCTAAGGTGTTTGGCACAGTATCCCACTCAAGTACTGTGGGCAAACTCACCTAATTATGCATAAATCCCTACACAACTCGCTGGTTTGCCAGCTGGCTCACAGATCCCAAGAAGTCAGGATTGGTGAAACCACCTCCACCAAGAGGCAGGTCACCAGTAGAGTACCATGGAGCTCCAGGCTGGGCTCACTCCTGTTTGGCATTTACTTCTTGGAGGTGAAGGATAATGTCAATGGCCTCTGGCTCACTAAGTTTGCAGACAACTGCAAACTGGGAGCTATTGTAAACTCTCCCCTTGACACTAGCATCCTGCAAGAGACTCTAACACAGACAAATGACTGGTGCGAAAGCCAAGGATTAAAACTCAGTGCAAAGAAGTGCATTATAGTGCATTTTGGTAAATCATCTTCCCAGGATATTCCCTTTTGACATGTACATGACTAGGCATATGCAGCAGTTACAATGCCCAGAGAGGTTCCTCACCAAGAGAACGTAATTTCCCCTTAAATCCTTGTCTTTTTACTCAATCTCCTACAAGCTGTTGAGAGGCAATCTTTGTTTGGCATATAAAAGGGTTCTTATTACCTGATCAAACATTTAGGTTAGCAAATACCTAAACGTCAATCTGGTAATAGCAAAACCAAAAAGTCGCAAATGGCCGATTTAATGTAAGGAAAGAATTCTCTTGGCTGTTATGCAGATTTTGCCCCTTTCCCAACTGTACAGCAATCTTCGAGTTGGTATATTTTGTTGGGAGGGTGTGGGGGGAGAAGCTCCCCACTTCATTTTGTTTTAAAATGTTTTTTTTATTTTGAGGCCGAAGGAATTCATTCCTTATGTTAAATCGGCCGTTCACTGTTTTAATTTCTAGATATTACCAGTTCAATGTTTAGGTATTTGCTAACCTAAACATTTGATCGGGTAATATAGATGCATATAAAACATCCATAAATCCATCCCAGATGGAGTTTTTGCACTTCCACAAAATGAGTAGCATCAGAAACACTAGATTCGGGGATTTGAACTTTGCTTGCCACATAAATAGAACATGCTGGTGAGACAGAAATTTGACTCAAAGGATTCCCATGCTCTAGAATAGGTTCCTTGTCCATGTGAAGCAGAGTCCATTCCTAGCCCTATTCAAATGTAATCTTGACCATTGAATGGGCAATAACAAATTCATCCCCAGATTGGCCATCATATCTCCTATAGACCAAGGCCTACAGTGAACATTCCCTAACACTGGATGGGTAATCATAAATTCATCCACAGACTAGCCCCCATGTCTCTTATATACACTGCCCGACAATAAACAATCCCTAACAAACATACCCCCAAAATAACGTTATAGCAACCTCCTAAGAAACATACCCCTCCTTACAAACATAACCCCCCCCCCAATTAAGGTGCACATGTTACATGGGGATGCAATTGGGTTGAGTTGCATGGCTGGGATTATAAAGGTCCTGGTCGTCATTAGCCTAGTATACACCTATGACTTATGAACCTATCAGGCCAGATAAAGATCCCTGTATTATAAAGAATTATGATCGGGACCTTCCAGTCATTAGCCAAAATGTTATGATCTCTCAACATGTATGACAAGAGCCACCTCTTGAGCCTCACTCTTGGGGTGAATTTCTTAATATCCTTGTCTCATGCACATAACATCCTAGTTATTTTCAGAGACCTGATAATAATTCTGTTTATATATCCCAGTTTAGGTTACAACAAAACTCTGTCATTCGGACCAGAATATTGGATATCATTTAGCTTGGTTGATGTGAAAAAGTGTTTTCTTATTAAAATGTAAGATGTGTTCTTTGTATAGTTTTATATTACTACAGCACTATTAGGAATATTTAATATGAAGAGTTCATCTATTAACTATAAATTGTATCAGTATCTGAAATTTGTTACGGTATATATATTGTTACCTTAAATATACTCAGTAAATGCAACTTGCAGCTGATGCTTTCAGTATATTTGTGTCATGGTCATCTTTGTGTGCTAAAAAAGAGCTTCATAACAGAAAACCATGGTCTATGTACTCCTTACAACTTGTTCCTCCACCAATAGTGAAATCAGTCAAAGTAATCTGTCCTGTTAGATGTCTTATGTTTTCAACTGACTTCCCCATGTCTCAGCATTCTGGTCCCTGAAGATTAACAAGCACAGACCCATGGCTGGCTTCCCATTCTGGTAGTGATAAAGCCTTTCTAACACATTCAGCAGTTCTGTAAAAGACTGATGTTCTCAACTTAATCTACAATCTGGCTAGAAGCTATGTATTTACCATTTTTCTCCTAATAATTGCAAAAGACAGGTCCTAATCTGTCACCTGACTTAAAATGAAATTATGCCCTGCCAGTCTCCCCATCTAAATCTAGTTATAATTTCTTATGTCCACACAAGACTTTAGATCCCTATCAGACTCCCCCTCTAAATCTAGCTATGATTCCATATGTCCACCCTAAACTTTCAATCTTCCCACTGGAAAAGTATCCCGCAACATGTGATAGCAATCAGATAGCACAGCTTAACTTCCATCTTACATTGGGACAGTAGATATTTTACTCTCTCAGCATCTGGAACAGCCATTAGATCTGTCCAAGCAATCTATATGTCATGGTGACATATGTTTACCCCAACTACTTCTTTTAAGAAACATGTTCATTTCCTGTCCTCCATGTGACACAAGTGGCACTCTAATCTGACCATCATATTTACCAGATACAGTGCTGTACAGAGTGACTCAGTTTAGCTCATTGTAGCCTAGTGATTCCACCAGGTGCTTCTAGAGTTGCATCCTTCTGACATTTCTAGGCATTTACTATAGCTTGTTATATTAGCGTTAATAATTTCATAGCCATACCACATTCAATCTAATGAAAGATTTCACTTAAACCTTATATAATGGTCAACATACCTGTGCTGATATTTGACCTTTGTGTAATGCTGCTGTAAGGATATTAATCATTGTTCACATATATTTATGTACAGTGTCATATTTTATATCATTTTCTAAATATCTAAACAACCATGCAACACAAACAGAAGTGCATAGCCTTATATGGAAGCTCACAGACAGATCAGCAAAATGCTGCTTATAGTATACTTGTCACTAGAGTGGTTACTGAAACATTACAAGTTGTTTACAAAATAATAAAAAAATGAATATTTACTGTGTTTACTATGACTTGTAAAATCCACTTTAGGACCTAAAATCTAATAAACACTACCACTGTAAAAATGTATTTGTGTTGAACAGTTTGACATTTATGTTTATTTAGTAACACTTGCAGCTCCAGTGATGCAGCCATTTGTCCAGAATGTGAGGACATAACTTGATTTTGTCAAAAAGCTCAGGATGTTGTTATTGGAAGTTAAAGTGCAAACCGGCTGTATTCCATCGGGGTGAATGAGTTACAGGCCATGTACCAAATTACTGCTGGTATACTTCTCTCCACCATTTCAGTAAAGTAGTGAAGCCAGGCACTCTGTAGTTAGTAGTTTGCATTATTAATGACTTCAAGGCAAGAATCCTACAGCTTGAATTATATTTCATTAATAACAGTTACTGTGTTTCAAAGGAAGATGTCTACAAAACATAATATATAATACAGAATGACTCAGGTTTTCCCAATGGTAATGGAAGAAGCATTTTCTTTTTGCTGAGATGAAGAAACAGGTGCATGCTAGGGCCTTCCTAAGGTTAAGATTTTCCACATAAGTATATGATGAACATAAGGTGGAGTGAGTGTAAAATTACTGAGAAGTGGAGAAAATTCTGGCAGATTTTTTTTTCTTTTATTGACTGGGTTAGTCCCATTAGGCTACCGGCCTCTTTTCAGGGAAGACCAAAGTTGCATTTATACTACTTTGGGAAATTTTCCCATGGCATCAGGAAACTTCCCCTACTTTTCTCGCATATGGGGACGCATTTTGCAGTGACACTTCCTGTCTTCCGGTATGGGCACATAGGTGACTCAGAGAAGCAGGAAGTTGATTGAGCAAAGAGGGAAGTTAGAGAAGACAATGATAATTTTTGTGTGCTTCTGGTGCTGTTATTCAGGCAGCTGATGTGTTATATTTAACAGAGAGGGAATCAGAGGTTAAGGAGACATCAAGAGGAGATGGTATGAAGGAGACAATGGAAAAGGAAGTCAAGCCTTTTCAAGGGCAGGCAAAGGTGAGGGAAGTAGCTAATATGGATTCTGAAGATTTGTTCCAACAAAATCTAATTGAGTCAGAGGTTACAAAACAAAACAAGATTGGGTTGAGGGATGATTTATTGATAGACATGGTAAATGAGAGTTAACAAGAAAATAGCAATCATGCCTCATGGAGATAGCTGTTGGTAGGCTCTGGAATGAAAAGGTATAGATTAAAGGGACATGGGTCAAGAAAAAAATCATATGAAGAAATGGTTACTGCAGGGAACAGATAGTAAGATAGAAGAAAAAATATAAAATTAAAGAAAATGAGATTTTTTTAAAGTATGGATTGAAAAGAAAGAGAATTTATGGTTGGACAGATATAAGGTATGGGATGAAGTAATTAAGATGTTGAGAATTAAACCAAATGAGGTAAGAGTGTTTATACATATTAATAAAGAAACTTTCTGTGACATTATTTTTGAGACTGGTCAGATAATGGAAAAATTCCTAGACAAATATGAGAAAAAAGAAAACTGTTCACCATGGAAGCTGTATATACCTAAGCCCTTCTTAATGAAAACTAAGAAGAAAATTAACATTCAATTTAGGACTGAAGTCAAAAAAGAAAAACAAAAACATAATTTATTAAAGTTAGGTACAGCTGTATTAAATGTATCAAAAGTGTATGATAATAGGGGTTTATGGACTGGGACTTGGGATTGCAATGTTATTTTGAAACTTGAAAATGATAGTACTGTGCATATTCCAAATATTATTAATGTTGAAGGTGACAGAGACACAAATAGATATTGGAGACAAACAAAATCATGTTTCTTGTGTGAAAAAGCTGATCATTTATTTAATAATTGAGCAAAATGAAGATGCTTTGAATGTGGGGAAATAGGTTATGATGCAAGGAATTGTGAACCAAAATGTTATGAATGTAATAAATTTGAACACTTGGGGGGATGTGAAGAAAAAGCAAATTAGGTAGAATTTGAGATGATGGAGGAAGTAACAGGGCAATGCAAAAAAGGTGAAGTTATAGAAAAATGAGATAGAAATAGTAGAGATGCAAAAAGAAGGCATTAATGTTGTAGATAGAGAGCAAATAATATAAAATGCTTAAACAAAAGAAGATTTAAATACAGAAAATATTAAAAAAGAAGAGTCAGGGGTAAGTGATAGTGATGATGTTAAATAGAATATGGTTAAAGAAAATAGAGATTCTATTCGTAAAGGGGTCATGGAAATGAAAATGGAGAATATGGAGAATATAGGAAAATGTAATAAAAAGAAAAGGAACAGATGAATATACAGTATATGTTACATTAAGGAAAAATTACTTGTAAAGTTTCAGTCCTTAATGTTAACAAATTACTTGTAAAGTTTCAGTCCTTAATGTTAACAAATTACTTGTAAAGTTTCAGTCCTTAATGTTAACAAATTACTTGTAAAGTTTCAGTCCTTAATGTTAACAAATTACTTGTAAAGTTTCAGTCCTTAATGTTAACAAATTACTTAGTTTTTCAGTCCTTAATGTTAACAAATTACTTGTAAAGTTTCAGTCCTTAATGTTAACAGTTTAAAGAAATGGTAAAGAAGAATAGGATTTTTGGAACGGTGTAATAAATACAAGAATGTGATATTATCTTACAAGATGTACGATTTGTATCGCAAATAGAAATATATGAAACAGAAATGTGGTGGAAAAATGTTATTTAGAATGTTTGGAAGGAGACTTTTCTGGAATTCTTATCTTGTATAGAGACATAAAAAATGTTATCTGTTACCTTTGTTATAACAGGTAGAACTACAGTTGTTGATGTAAGTTGCATATATCAAGTAATTAGAATTATGGCTATTTTTGCTTATGTAACCAAAAAGGAGAGAGAAGAGATGTTTAGAAATATCACTCAACAAGTTACAATGAATATGGAAATTATTGTAGCACAAGATTTTAATTGTGACTTGAGACTGCAGAAAAAGAAAGCATATGATGTTGTTAGCATGTGATATTATAAAATGTGGGCAATTAAGGATTCGGAATCAACGTATATGGACTTATAAAAGAGGAGAAAACAAAAATGAAATAAACTATTTGTTGATATCAAAATGTTTATCATTTGTGGAGAAGGCATTTTCCTGACCAGATTTTCAGATCATAGAACAATTTGGATAGAAATATAAGGAAATTTTGAGCACATAAAAATAGGAAAGGGATTAAAAAGAATAAACTATGTGAAATGGAATAACATAGGTATAGAGGAAAAGTTACAGTTGTGGGAAGCTCATGTAGAGATGACAGAATTCTATAAGGATTGGTCAGAATGGTGGTTAAGTTTTATACAGAAGTATAAAAATTGTATATGACATGGGAAATAGAAAAAATAAATGCAGAAAAGATAAAATATAAGAAGGAAAGGAGTGATCTGAAAATTATTTTGAAGGAACAAGAATTATATGAATTAAATTAAAAAAACTACATGTATTGTTTAAGAAAAGATACTTTGCAAGGAAAAAAGAAGAAATTACAGCATATTCAAGTAAAGTAGTTAAAGAGAATAACAGTGTTATGAGAGAATTGAAGGATTCATTGGATAAAGTATATAATACGCAAAAGAAGATCCTTGAAATAGTAAAAGAATATGTGAAGAAAGTATTTGAAGAACAGATGATAAAGATTACTAAGAAATGGGAAGTTTATCCATTGTCTAACAGAGATAATAAAGATTTAGAAAAAAATAAAGATAGAAGAATTAGAGCATATTTTGAAAGTAGTGAATCTAGATTCAGCGGCAGTACTGGATGGTATTGAATAAATAGGGTGTATAAGGATATAACAATGGTTCAAAAAGAATGGTTTAAAAGCATATTAAATGCATGGCTGGATAAAGGATTTATCCATAAAGAATTGTGTAGGGGTTTAGTTAGATTTATATGGAAAAAAGGTGATAACCAAGAATTGGAGACCAATAGTATTAAATAATACTAATTAAAATAGTAGCTGATATACTGCACAGACATGTACATGCAAAATTAGTGGTGGGAGAATTAAGTACGGCTTTTGAAATAATTCATTATTCAGTATTATGGGAAATATTTTAATTTTATAATATAAGTGAAAAGCTAAAAATGTTTGTATTACAATGTATAAGTATAATATAGTTAAAGCATTAGTAAACAGGTGGTTTAGCAAGGATTTCAGAAAGAGATTAGACAAAGTTGTTCTTTGTTGGTAATAAATGTCTTTGCTCTACAGATAAATAGAAGCATGGTATTGCTGAGTGACATTTTGAATAAAGGGATAAAATTACCAATTATGCTATCATACACAGATGATATTGTTATTATTACTGGAGATGAGGCATGTATGAGTAAACTGATAAAGTATTTACAAGAAGCAATTAAAGTAATAGGATATTCTGTAAACAAAGATTAAATCAAGGACTGGGATCTGAAGAGATTATTGGTGGAATTAAATTTAATATGACAAAAATAAAAATTCTTGGAACATGGTCTGGAAAGAAAGATATTATAGAAACAGTATGGAAAAAAAATTACAAGAAATGAGAAGTATATGTTTATTTAAAAAATCATTAGATTGCCTTTTCAAAAAATTAACTCGATTTTGTTAGCAAAAATTGCTTATTTAGCAAGGATTTTCATTTAGCCTTTGACTTAAGAAAAATAAATATATAATATTAATGTTTTGCTTAATTTGGAGTTTCAGGTTCAACCTAGGTAAAAGGGGGATTTTATATGCACAAAAAAAATCAAGGTGGAATAGGGTTGATAAATTTAATAGTATATATCACATCTTTGAATTTATATAAAGTAATGAAATGTATAAATGTCAATAGTTTTTAATTTCTAACACAGATATTCAGTGTACAATATAAAATGGAATGGTTTTATTTATTTAACTCATAAAGAATGATGGTTCGCTGTAACAGAGAAATTGAGAATCATCAAGATAAAATCATGTTATGGAAAACAAATGCTAAAATGACTAAAAAAGAAAGAAAAGTATGGTACAATAACATTATGGAAAAGCATTTTCAGATATATCCCTGGAAAGGGTTAAATAAAGAAATAACAATTGCAATACAAGCAAGAATACTAAGATTTGAAGAAATGATATGACGCCAAGATCTTTTATAGAGACTGATGATACAAAAATTACCAGTGAAGGCAAATATGCCTTATAAAAGTAAAAAAGATGGGATGTTTTTGTAATGTGGAGAACCTGAAACTGCTGAACATGTGTTTTGGGAATGTAAAAGAGTTAAAAGTTTATGGTAAAATATTTTGAATTGGAACTGTGTGGATGGATTTAAAAAAGTAGCTTAACCTAGAAACAAGCTTTGGGTATATGAATCTTCTGCTTAAGTATTTTGAACCAAGGGAACAAGAGCTGATTGAGTACATTGACTGGAAGCAACAGGAGATAGAAGGTACTTTTACTATTGATTTTCATGTTGACAAAATTTATGACATCTATCTAAAAGTTTTTACTTTTGATAATAAGATAGAACAACAAAAGTTGAGAAAACTACAAAGAGACTATGCTGATTTTTGTAAAGGGGAAGTATTTGCTGGAAAAACTTATACCTGAAGGGGTAAGGAGACAAACATATGCATGGTTGAATGAGCATACAGAAAACAGCCTACAAACTGAGTTGCATAGTGTAGTTCAGACTCACCCTGGAAACTGTTACATTTCTGTGAGAGAAACTATGACAATCATAGATACCACTGTAAAAGAACAGCAACCAAATGAATATCCTGGAGTGTCAGGTGCTGGAGTATTACCTAAGGCAGTTACTGTTTCTAATACTGTTTCTATTATGCTTTTTCCCTCACTCCCCCTCCAAGTGAGAGGAGTATGGAAGGGGAAAGAGATGAGATCTCTGAGCCGAGGGAGAAAGAGGGGGAGACATCCCTCGGAAGAGAGAAGAGTCAAACATTAACACCAGTCTGTGAAGAGACATTCATTTTTAACTTATCAAGTTTTAACCTGACTGAAACACATGTTAATGTTTTTAATAAAGGTTTACAGTTTGTTCAGGCTGTTAAATCAAAACAGAGGATGTTCTATTGAGCCTTAGATTATTTGGCAGGGAAGTAATGTTAAAAAATATGTATAAAAATTCTGGGGATACTGAGCTTTCCCTGTTTAGAAAAACATAGTGTGTTTGCACCTCAGGTTCTATTCACATAGTCGAACCTTTACAAGTTTGTACCACATATGGTCGAGACCATACATTCGAATTTGTAAAAGTTCGAGTGTTTGAATGGAAATCTCCGTAAGCAGAGGTTTCCATTCACTTCAATGTTGTGCGAGCTCGGATTTGGTATATTCAAGTAGTGAGGGGTGTGGGGGTGCAGCCCCCCTCATGGGGGTGCAAGTTATTATTTTGTACATTGTGTATTTTGTTTTTTTGCAAAGTCGAAGTTCTGAAACTTTGAACTTAATGGTTCGACCATTGGCTGTTCGGAGTTACGGAACTTCAGCTTTCTAATATAGACCCTTGTACCTCAAGGCTGTTATAGACACTTTTATTAATGTATGTGAGAGAGAGAGATCTCCACTTTGCATGGAAAATCTGGATGTCATTTTTATAATGTTACTCAGGAAGAGAGGGTGGCACTGAAAGATCTATAGAATGACCCTGAACTTGTTATAAGACTGGCAGATAAGGGGGGAGGGATAGTGCTCATGGACAGGGCATATTATTCCCAGAAAATTAAAGCTCTTTTAGAGAATGATGATGCATATGAATCTATTTCAATTACACAAATGGAAAATATAAAAACTAGAGTAAGGCTTATCCTATGTGCCATGAAGGAGGGTTGCTTAATAACTGAAGAGCTTTTTAATTATTTGAATGCTATGTATCTTCTCATCACCATTTTTAAATGTTTACCCAAGGTGCAGAAAGATTCTATTGATCCAGATCTATATATGTTGAGAGCAACCTAAAGGGCTTACTTGGGTCAGCATCAGCTGTACTGAAGGATTCACAACATTTCCTTAGAGATTTAGGGCTGTATAAAAGGGACAGTAACCATTTTTTAAAAAGAAGATATTTTAATTATTAATGAAACTTTTTGGGCTTAGAAAAAGGAAAATGATTTTTTTTTTTATTTTTTAATTTAAGTTTGGTTGAAATGGTATTGGGCCAAATTACCCTTTTAATGGATTGGGGAGATTTTTCCTAAAAAAATTAGTAAATTACTATTTTTGGGGAAAAAAGTCATTTAACCAAAAAAATTTTCCAGAAATGAAGGAAACCCAACATTTCAATTCAATCAGTATAAAAATAAAATTTTTTTTTTTTTAGGCACAAAATTACTAAAAAGAAAGGGGAAAGATTGGAAAGGGGTAAAGAAAATGTAATTTTTTTCTGTTGTGTTTTAGGGGTGTTTGGGGTTATTCAAGGGATAAAAAGGGTTGGGAAATTAAGAGGATGGGAACAGAGAAATTAAAGGGAAAGGGTTTTAAGGGGGGAAAGGAGGGAATGAATTAGGGAATTAAAGGTAGGGTTCCAAACATTAGAGGGGTTAACCCGGGGTTGGGGTTTGGGAGTTTATTAATTTAAAAATGGGTTCGGGGAAATCACGGGGTATGGAATAGTGGGTTTGGGGCCCGGAAGGGAAAAGGAAGGGTTAAAGGGATTTTTGGGGAAAGAAATTATGAAGAAAGGTTTTTGGGAAATTTTTAGAAAAAGGAAGAAATATTAGAAGAGATTTTTAAAGTGATAAAAAAGGATTTTTTATAAGGGAAATTTTTTGGGTTTTGGGAAAAGGTTTTAAGTTTGGTTGGGATTAAACCAAAAGGGGGAAGGGTTTTTAGTATTAAAAAGAGAATTTTGGGGATTGGAAGCGAAAGGGGAAAAACCCTCCCAATTTTGGGAATGTTACTTGAATTGGGTTAAATTTAAGCTTTTATAATAAAAAAAATTAAAAATTTGGGACGGGGAATTAAAAGAAAAACAAAAGCATGATTTATTAAAGTTAGGTACAGCTGTATTAAATGTATCAAAAGTGTATGATAATAGGGGTTTATGGACTGGGACTTGGGATTGCAATGTTATTTTGAAACTTGAAAATGATAGTATTGTGCATATTCCAAATATTATTAATGTTGAAGGTGACAGAGACACAAATAGATATTGGGGACAAGCAAAATCATGTTTCTTGTGTGAAAAAGCTGATCATTTATTTAATAATTGAGCAAAATTAAGATGCTTTGAATGTGGGGAAATAGGTTATGCTACAAGGAATTGTGAACCAAAATGTTATGAATGTAATAAATTTGAACACTTGGGGGGATGTGAAGAAAAAGCAAATTAGGAGAATTTGAGATGATAGAGGAAGTAACAAGGCAATGCAAAAAGGGTGAAGTTATAGAAAAATGAGATAGAAATAGTAGAGATGCAAAAAGAATGCATTAATGTTGTAGATAGAGAGCAAATAATATAAAATGCGTAAAGAAAAGAAGATTTGAATACAGAAAATATTAAAAAAGAAGAGTCAGGGGTAAGTGATAGTGATGATGTTAAATAGAATATGGTTAAAGAAAAAATAGATTCTATTCGTAAAGGGGTCATGGAAATGAAAATGGAGAATATGGAGAATATAGGAAAATGTAATAAAAAGAAAAGGAAAAGATGAATATACAGTATATGTTACATTAAGGAAAAATTACTTGTAAAGTTTCAGTCCTTAATGTTAACAAATTACTTGTAAAGTTTCAGTCCTTAATGTTAACAAATTACTTATAAAGTTTCAGTCCTTAATATTAACAAATTACTTGTAAAGTTTCAGTCCTTAATGTTAACAAATTACTTGTAAAGTCTCAGTCCTTAATGTTAACAAATTACTTATAAAGTTTCAGTCCTTAATGTTAACAAATTACTTGTAAAGGTTTAGCCCTTAATGTTAACAGTTTAAATAAATGGTAAAGAAGAATAGGATTTTTGGAGCGGTGTAATAAATACAAAAATGTGATATTATCTTAGAAGATGTAAGATTTTTATCGCAAATAGAAATATATGAAACAGAAATATGGTAGAAAAATGTTATTTAAAATGTTTGGAAGGAGACTTGTTCTGGAATTCTTATCTTGTATAGAGACACAAAAAATGTTAGCTGTTGCCTTTGTTATACAGGTAGAACTACAGTCGTTGATGTAAGTTGCATATATCAAGTAATTAGAATTATGGCTATTTTTGCTTATGTAACTAAAAAGGAGAGAGAAGAGATGTTTAGGAATATCACTCAACAAGTTACAATGAATATGGAAATTATTGTAGCACAAGATTTTAATTGTGACTTGAGACTGCAGAAAAAGAAAGCATATGATGTTGTTAGCATATGATATTACAAAATGTGGGCAATTAAGGATTTGGAATCAATGTAAACGGAATTATAAAAGAGGAGAAAACAGAAACGAAATAAACTATTTGTTGATATCAAAATGTTTATCAATTGTGGAGAAGGCATTTTCCTGACAAGATTTTCAGATCATAGAACAATTTGTATAGAAATATAAGGAAATTTTGAGCACATAAAATAGGAAAGGGATTAAAAAGAATAAACTATGTGAAATGGAGTAACATAGATATAGAAGAAAAGTTACAGTTGTGGGAAGATCATGTAGAGATGATCTCTATAAGGATTGGTCAGAATGGTGGTTAAGTTTTATACAGAAGTATAAAAATTGTATATGACTTGGGAAATAGAAAAAATAAATGCAGAAAAAATAAAATATAAGAAGGAAAGGAGTGATCAGAAAATTATTTTGAAGGAACAAGAATTATATGAATTAAATAAAAAAAACTACATGTATTGTTTAAGCAAAGATACTTTGCAAGGAAAAAAGAAGAAATTGCAGCATATTCAAGTAAAGTAGTTAAAGAGAATAACAGTGTTATGAGAGAATTGAAGGATTCATTGGATAAGGTATATAATACGCAAAAAAAGATCCTTGAAATAGTAAAAGAATATGTGAAGAAAGTATTTGAAGAACAGATGATAAAGATTACTAAGAAATGGGGAGTTTATCCATTGTCTAACAGAGATAAAGATTTAGAAAAAAATAAAGATAGAAGAATTAGAGCAGATTTTGAAAGTAGTGAATCTAGATTCAGCGGCAGTACTGGATGGTATTGAATAAATAGGGTGTGTAAGGATATAACAATGGTTCAAATAGAATGGTTCAAAAGCATATTAAATGCATGGCTGGATAAAGGATTTATCCACAAAGAATTGTGTAGGGGTTTAGTTAGATTTATATGGAAAAAAGGTGATAACCAAGAATTACAGAATTGGAGACCAATAGTATTAAATAATACTGATTAAAATAGTAGCTGATATACTGCACAGCCATGTACATGCAAAATTAGTGGTGGGAGAATTAAGTACGGCTTTTGAAATAATTCATCATTCAGTATTATGTGAAATATTTGAATTTTATAATATAAGTGAAAAGCTAAAAATGTTTGTATTACAGTATATAAGTATAATATAGTTAAAGCATTAGTAAACAGGTGGTTTAGCAATGATTTCAGAAAGAGATTAGACAAGGTTGTTCTTTGTTGGCAATAAATGTCTTTGCTCTACAGATAAATAGACACATGGGATTGCTGAGTGACATTTTGAATAAAGGGATAAAATTACCAATTATGCTATCATACACAGATGATATTGCTATTATTACTGGAGATGAGGCATGTATGAGTAAACTGATAAAGTATTTACAAGAAGCAATTAAAGTAATATGATATTCTGTATACAAAGATTAAATCAAGGACTGGGATCAGAAGAGATTATTGGTGGAATTAAATTTAATATGACAAAAATAAAAATTCTTGGAACATGGTCTGGAAAGAAAGATATTATAGAAACAGTATGGAAAGAAAAATTACAAGAAATGAGAAGTATGTGTTTATTTAAAAAATCCATTAGATTGATTTTCAAAAAAATTAACTCGATTTATTTAGCGAGGATTTTCATTTAGCCTTTGAGTTAAGAAAAATAAATGTATAATATTAATGTTTTGCTTCATTTGGAGTTTCAGGTTCAACCTAGTTAAAAGGGGAATTTTATATGTACAAAAAAGATAAAGGTGGTTGCACTGGTTGGACAGAGAGGGTGCTGGAGATTTTATCTTGCCCAGCTAGACTGAGATCTGGACCCCATAGCTGTGCCAGTGGGGAGTCTTACTGGGGACCTGGGGAGCAAGGGAGTGAGCAGCCCTGAAATGACTGTGATCTCTGTCTGCTCTTAAGGGAAACTGCACTTTACTGTGTGTATTTGTTATCCTTTCCTCATATATGCGACTCCTTCTCTGATGTTAGTAGTAAGGACTGGGGCTCCTTGATTGCTGGGCCAGGGCACAGGGGTCACAGCTTCTATGTGATAAAAATGTGAACTGTCACTCTGTAGTATCACAAAGAGAAGGCACCCACCCATGTCACAGATTGTAGTTGTAAATTTATTTATAAAGAAAATGTATTTTTCATGCACAACAGAAGAAAGAATATTATTTTGATGGCTATGCAGATTGTACCAGTAGGAACATAGTGTATATGACTACTTGTGGCTTCTGTGACTCCTTTTATGAGGGTAAAACCATGAGACAGCTAAAGGAGAGGGTGTCCAAACATTTGAGTGACATAAGTTCATAGGTTCATAGGTAGGTACTAAGCTATTGGCACTAGGGCCTATATAAGCCTAGCCAAATGGTACCCTGGCTTTTGCCACCCAAGAAAATAATTTTTCTGTGCCCTGTCAAGCAGAGCCACAGAAGTGATCCCTGGGGTGAATTTCCTATCTCCCATCATTAGGCAGCAGGATGTAAAAAAAACACGTTTTAAGCATATTAAAGAGAACAAAGGACATTCTTTTTATTTTAGGGTGATACAGAGTATAGGTAACAACAAGAGAGGGAGAGATGTTAACAATTTAGTAGAGAATGCAGAAATGTGCTGGATAGGCAGGCTGCAGGCCTACATCAAAATATACTGTTCTGACTTTTTCATGTATACACTGGTTAATGTTTAAATTATTGTCAGCCGTCATGTCTATATCTGTAAGAAGGATGTCATGTTGATATAAGCCTTTCCTTTGCAGTCATGCTTTCATTCTCAAGTTTCATGGGACTCCTATTAATATTAAATGGGAATTTAGTGCTACTGTACCAGTTGTGCTTTTTTGCATTAAATCTCGGAGCACATTGGCACCTTTTATTGACGTAATGAGATCATATCTATTCTGCAAGCATTGGCAGAATTATTAAGTCATGGCTTATTTCCAGCTTTCATGCCTGAGAATAATAGTCCAAAAAACTGCCCCTATGCAGACATCTGTGGGACATCACTGGCAACCCCTTGAGGATAGCTAGGTAACCAAATGCCATAGCTTCTTTCATTCAGATTTTTGACCGGTATTTTACCTCTGAAGTAAAATGCTGACAGACATTTAAAGCATCTACGTTGTAGTTACTTCCTTGTGGAGAGCAGTGCAAAAGATTTTATCAGATCAACATAAGTCATGAGGATCAAGAAGGCAGTGTCTCTTGTTAACAAGCTCATATCTGCAGATACAGATACAGATAGAGCATCAGTGTAGACCCACCTGCACTTTTCCAACTGTCATTGTCAGATACAACTTAAATTCACAACACAATATTCCAGTGTCAGAACAAGCCAATACTTAGTGACAAATTCCTGTTTTATTACTAAATTCATTTAGAATTTCTTGTCCTTAATTACTATAAATATTAGCTCCTTAGCCAGTGTGGTTCCAGACATAAGCTTTTGAGTAGAACTGGATGTGACACTCCTGATAGACTAGACAGAAGGCATCTATCGTAACCAAGAAAAATCGCAGTAAAGTGATAGTTCCTAAAGTCTTTTTGAATAGTTTCATTGTTATTAAACCTAATTTTCCTGTTAAGAACTGTCTTTTATAAACCAGTGTCAGCTGGCTGGTTTGAAGCTAAAAATGCAGTGATGTATCTGGTAATGTATTATATAAATAAAAAGTGGTACAATGATCTCCCTGGACCAGAAGACATGCCCATAATAATATGGGAGCTAAATATACTTTTCATTCTTTGATAAACAAACAATTGTCAAAGTTTAAGTTGCTGCCTACTGTTGTCCTTAGATCAAGTCCACTACAAATAATCACGTTATTTAATCAATTTATAAATATTCAACCCCCTCAAATAAATAAAAACCTTGGGAGACCATTAGTTAAAACCTGCACATTTAGCTTCAACATTCTGAACATTGACAAACTATCTAGTGACAAACAAAGCTTTACCTTTGATCTTTTGTAATGGCATATTTTTATGATTTGGGCATTTATTTTCCAGTCATAATTTCTGTCCTTTTGCCTAGTCTCATGAAGCTACATTTATTGTCAATAAAGTTCAGTTAATTAATATGTAGCATGCTGTAGACTGTTTTGGGGAACTTTTTGATCATTTCTGGAAGTAGCTACATTATCCATTTTGCAGTCGTCGGCATATTTGAATTTCTAGTGTCTATTTCCCATGTTTATAGCTACAATGAATACTGCAAGAGAAGTAATCCCACTAGAGAGTCCTATGTGATAATACAGGTAACATCCGTCAAGTTGGGGCCTCATTCTTGAATTGTTGCAAACTCTTACATTAGCAAAGTTTTACTGTTTAAGCCGTAAATGAATTGACACTGAATACTTTTAATCTGTAACTTATTTGTCAGTGTGACAGCTTTAGTTAAGATAAAGGTAAACAGCATGCTCTTTTAGTCTGTCATCAAGTATAGCTGCTACCACCTTAAACAATGAAAAGAGATCCAAAAGATACTTGACCCCCCCACACACACACACACATACAAAACTTACAGAAGTATGTTTCCTGCATTGTTTTGTTTATGTTGCATTTTGACTGAATCCATAATTTTATTAAGCAATAGTCTAGTCCTATGTGTTAGTATATCTGGCTTTACCCACAGTGGGTGTGGTTTGATCATTACGGCAAAGCCTGAGTGATGTGGCTGAGTGAAAGCCAAATGTTGGTAAATCCTGATATATCCACAAACAGGAGTGGATTATTATTATTATTATACAATAACATTATTTATGAAAGACATTGCTTGCCTTTCTTAAATAATGTGATATACAAGGGCACTCTAGTCTCCTTCTGCATTGTCTTCTCTTTGCTGACATACTGTGTATGCGTATGGGGCTGATTTACCTATGCTTGCACAGTACATCAGTATAGGAGAAGCAATGGAGAAAGGAACATCTCCATTACATTTTTTTTTTTTTTTTTTACTTTTAAGACACAATAGAAAATTTATAAAGCACATCACAAAAAAAATTAGGAAAATTGGGTACATTTCTGTTTCTTTAGTTTTGCAGAATGTAGTTTTTTTTTTCTTCTTTTATGTGCCCTTGGTATAGCGTGCTATATACTAATAGAAAGTCTGGCTGCTCAATGGTATTTCAGCAGTTGGATTTTTTTTTTTTTTTTTTGCCATATGCTCAGTTTACAATAGGCATGCTGATTGGAATGTCCAATCAGCATGCTAGTTTTTTAATAGTAGTGATCCTCTATTGTATAACCCAGAATGCTTGTCAGACTGATGGGGTTGTTAGTGACTAATACCACTGCCATCTTGTGAATTAGAACTACCTGCAATGTGTTATCATATATCTTTTCTTTCTCCACATATGAGTTTTTTGTTTAATATAACTTATAAGGGATTAGTAATGTTTTTCTTGATTCTGTACAGGAGGTCACAAGGCATGCTTTATTGTGAAAGCAGTTATATCTGTAGTTATATAAAGGATGATTTTTCATGTGTCTATAACTCTCTACCAAATGCCTGTGGTTACAGTGGAGGTTGCAATGTTTTTCCTTCTGCTAGTTTAGTATTAATATCACACAGTTTTCTCCCTCTGTTTTCTGATATAATTAAGCTATTCCTTATTATTGCTTTCAACCTTTTCAGGTCAAGATAACTTTATTGCTCGATATGGAAGATTTCATATGAAACATAAGAAGTTTGGGGCTTTATTTAATCTAGATTTGTTCCTTACGCTGATGTAGCTCCTTAATACACATATTCTTTTTATCATTTAGAATTTGGAAGGCTGCATAGTTTACTAATCGCTGATATTTTCTCTGGTTAAGAAAGCTGTAAGCAACAAAACTCTCGAAACACTAAATACAAAATGTGTGTTAAGCCTTACATCTTAACAGAATGGAAATCTTCACATCATGGTACCATACTACTGGAAGTGCTTTTTAGTAAAAAAAATGTGGTTTCTAAAAGAACAGAGGGCACACTGCCAAATGGGAGCAATACTTGCATCAAATAAAAAAAAAAAAAAAAAAAAAAAAAAAAGAAATAATTGATTAATACACTTAAAATTAATTGAGTTGTAAAATGTATGCTTCTATAGTGAGTAAGCAATGGTTCTGCAAAGAAGATGTTAACCCGGGTATAATTCACAAAGCTATTTAAAAATAACTTGTGAGCTCTGATTAACAAAATAATTTGTCTAGTTTAAAGTAATAAAATGGTGTTTAGCTTCTGTGTATTCGAAAAAGTGATTGGGTACTGGAAATCCTATAGAAAGTGCAGAGGCAGTATAGACTTCAGCAGTCTAATTAATTGTATTAGCAGTTAGCTTCAAGCAATATACATTGTATAATGATATTGTGACTTTGGACATGTTTATATATATATATATATATATATATATATATATATATATATATATATATATATATATATAGACATGTTTATATATATATATATATATATATATATATATATATATATATATATATATATAGATATATATAGACATGTTTACATATTGGTGTAGTCTCAACACTTTTTCAACCTCTCATACATAAACATCCTAATATGTTTTTTATACATAAAATGGGGGTATTTAAATATATGTATTTATTTATTTATTTATTTATCCATATATTTAAATATTTATCCACTATTTAATAAGCGAATTTCAATTGGAGCATATTTCATATGCACCTATACAACATAGTTGTATTTATATGGTGGTTACATTTGATTTTTTTTCACAATTTTTTACAATGTTTTTTTAACAATGATTATATATTTTTAAATATTAATATATGTATTTTATTTATATATATATATATATATATATATATATATATATATATATATATATATATATACCTAGTTATAATGTTTTTATACACAAATTGTGAGTAGTTAAATAAACTCAATGGATAAAAAAGTAGAGACTGTATGAGAGAAATTATTACATAGTTTGATAGGGAAATAGGAAGTAAATTTTGTCAGTTTTCTTTCTTCTATATTCCTTACATAACATTTTATATAATATATGTTTTTTTATAAAATATGTTCGTTTTTTTTAAAACAGAAGTTCGACAAATGTATAATATATTTTTAAACACCTGTAACCATACATGCTATCGATAGGTAGGATGATATATAAGTGATTGTTCCTACATATATACACACATACATACATAAATATTAGAATGCTTGTATAATATACTGATATTCAAAATGTATGACTTTTGTCTTTTGATTAATTAAATAACTGAAGGTGTAATGGCCAGCCAATGAAGTTTTAATTTGTAAATTGAAATGCTATAAAAGGGATGGAAAAAGTGCTATTTGTGATTCTGATGAAGTATCCGGAGGGAGATGAAAGCGTTCAATCCGTGTATCTGTTTTTTGTTTTATTAGCTGTTATTAAAATTCTTTATTGATTGAAATATTCTGGATTGTGGTATTGGTGAAACGCAAGTGTTTTAAGAGGGAAGATAGCCTTTATTGCACCGGAGCTACACTTTGTTATCTTATTTGTTTGTTTGGTTTGCTTTGGGTTATTTGTAGTCTAATTCATTTTATTAGCTGCATTTATGAAGGGAAAAAATCACAGACATTAAAGTTTATAATTTTTTTAAATGCCTTAAGGCACACCATGCCTCAAATAATGTGAACATATAGAGAAGTGGGCTAATTTTAATGCAGTGCTGCAGAATCTCATGATATGAGCAACATACAGACCAGTCTCATTTGGCACTAGTTTTAAATATTGCCCTTTTCCATGCCACAAAATTACATTCTGTAGTTAAAGACTAAAAAGTTTCAGTGTATAAACAGGAACAAAACTTCAAACAAAATAAAAAAGCACACTCCACGGAGAGTTGCAATGGCTAAAATCCACTTTAATCCAAAGAACAAACAAGTATTGAGTGCTTTTGTTCCTAACACAGTGGAGTCCTCATCAGAATACACCAGCTGCACATCCAAACATCATTTAAATACACTACAAGAGGTCCCAATATGCCCATAATCCACCAACAGAAATATCTATCTAGTCACATGTTTAATTGTTCTCATTCACTCAGTACAAAAAGTAAAAAACATATATATATATATATAAAAAAAAAAAAAAATATATATATATATATATATATATATGTATTATGCCTTAAAAGTAAAAACTTTTAAAAACATAGTTGAGAAATATGTCTTTACCCACATTTAAACAAATCGTAAACTCATCTCATTTCTAATGAGTAAAATGGACTTTTATGTCTATAAGTATTGTGTATTTCTCATAGCCCAGTTGAGACAATAAATGCCCAGTATTAAATACTACAGGCTGTTTGCATTTTCTTTTAGTATATCCACGGTGGTACAGCGGTAGCTTTGTTACCTCACAGCAAGAGGTTCTCCTGTTTGATTCTCGGCTGGAGTGCCTTCTGTGTGGAGTCTGTATGTCCTTCCCATGGTCGAGTGGCCTCCAAAAGACTTGGGTGAATGGGCATGCCTTCGCTGAAGGTTGGGTGTCGGGCTGGCAACTCGGCACCCTAAAAATCAACTGTCAATCCTTAGCAGAGCGGAGTTCTGCTGTGGTGACCCCTAACCAGGAAAAGCCAAAAAGACCAACAACATTGGTGTCACAGAAAGGGAGTAGTTCAACCCTGGGTGGAGTATAGCAGCTAACCTATGCTGCCATTGTAGTTCTCTTTTACTCAATAGATTTTTCCAGTCACCCTCTATTGGATTCATGACAACCTGCAATGATCCCAAAACTAAATTTGGTAAATTCTTTACAAACTATAGTGTGTTTATACAACGCATTAGTTTTTTTTAGTTTTTGATTCCGTATAAATGTTCATATATCCTGTTTGTCGAGGGCTGCTCAGTTTTTCTGTGGAGTGTGCTTTTTTTTATTTTGTTTGAAACATTATGTAGTTACCAATACTGTAAAACCTGTTTCTATCCACCACACCTGTTAATGAAAGGAAATTAGTTGATTTGGCATTGTAAGAGATCTGAAGCCCCCAAATAAATAAAATAAATAAAATACACTTTAAGGCATTAGTGGAATTGTAAAAAAGCTGAAAAAAGGCATAGTCATTTTTTGTTTTTTAATATTGGTTTCCATATCTGTTACTGGTACACTATGTCCATTCTTTTTTAAAGACAGTTAAGAAAGGTCAAAAGGTCACTGAATTAAGCATATGGAATGTACAGTACAACATCAAGACACATGCAGAACCACTGAGTTTATGTTGCTAGTGAAGTCGATATGTTAATTCAGGCAAACACAAATAGCTGCTAATGACTGGCTTTTGTTGGGGCATTTATCCATTCATAAATATACAGCAATTAAGTTGAGAATATATATGTTTAGCATTTCATTTACCCTACAATTATCTTGATAGTGGTCTGTTATGGTCAGAATGAGCCCTCTTTTTAGTAATCTGCTCAGGCTATACTTTTTCTTGTTATACAAAAAGGTAGTAGTGATCTTTGATGAAGCTGCTGCCGAAGCAGATGCTTTCCTGTATAAGCAAAAGACTTAATATTGAACTCACATCGTTTTCTCCTTTGTCTTGTAGTTCTTGACACTAATACCTGTTCTGAGTGCTGCAGAATCAGTATATCAGAGCAGAAAGTCATTTAAGAAAATGTTATTGATCTGTTCTTATCTGCAATTAATGGAATACCTTTTACCAGCAGGCAGCAAGATCATTTGGATCAAAACATTGTCTAAGATCTGACAAGGCAGACAAGGCTTTAGTTATGGAGCTATAAATTATGCTTTAGCAAAACCTATAAAAATAAACTTGAATATGTCATGCAAATACAGTGTAATAAAACTACTGTCATTACATGCACACAGGAAAGACTGTAGACATTGCATGTTTCCTGCTGATATATGCATATATGTATGTATATGTATATATATATATATATATATATATATATATATATATATGATATGTAATATAGCATTGCATGCATTTTATCGTATGCTGAAATGCTGATATTTTTCATTTGTGGTCAAGTTGCTCAAATTATGTAGCAGTTAAAGTGCATTGGGTCAACCATTACATAATTCCAGGGCTTTTCGTCTTTCTTTGAGTTCAAGTAATCCTGGAGTTAGTATTTCTTATTTTTAGGGATTGGGGCAGAGCCCCCATGTCAGGGGGTGAGGGGATAAACCCCCTATAAAAAAACTGTATTTTTTATCAAATTTATGATTTCATTCTTTAAATGATTTTAGTAACAATTAATGGTAATTGCCAATGAGTTTGCTCAATGTTTGTTTTTTGTTCAAACTCATGAGTGATAATTCATTATAAGATCATAAATATGTATAATTATAGTTATAGTAGCTTTGGTTGAACAATCACTCAGTTGACTAGTAAATAATCCAGATCACTACTTTGAAACTTATTTTGTCAGAATACCAGAATGAACTTCAACATGGGTTCTGCAAGGAGGATAAGATTTTTTTCCCATGTAGCACACAATGCATAATCACTAGAATAAGCATTAACAAGATTTCTACGTGGGGGAGGGGGGCTTGTCCTCCACGTGTTATTAAATGGGCTCAATGATTTACAGGTTGATGAAATGATTTTGTCAACAAAACCCACTTCGACCACATAAAGATAGATACACATTATACAGATACACATATATATATAGACACACACACACACACACACACACACAAATATATATATATATATATATATATATATATATATATATATATATATATATACAGATAGAGAGAGAGAGATCATGCATGTACTTTATGAGACAGGCATACAGATCTAACAAGATAATTCGGTATTGCACAAATGGCTCTAGAATCTACATGGCATGACAGCACAAAGTCTGACCCTGCTGTATACCTTGAGAGGATGGTAACAAGGTCTCCAGAGGGCAGGGAGAAGGATTCAGGGAATTCCTTGCAGGACATAACCAAATCAGTGGGTATCTCTTTACAGCACATGTAGGGATGCCTTGTTAAATACTACGAGACAGCTATTATCAGAATAGCATCTCATTAGAAGGTGCAGGCACAGTCTATACTCACTAATATTATGCAGTAATGAGAATCTAGAGAGATTGTTCATCAGTGAAGTATAGTAAGTGAGCGCTGGACTGATGTAATATTTTTCTTCGCTGACAGTGTGCTGAAGTAAGAGACACAGTGAGGTGTGTGCAGCAAGTTACATTACTCTGACACTGCTAAGGGGGATGGGTGAGTGGGGAATATTGGAACTCAGCTGGGTTATGCAGCCATGCATAAGACTAGACATCAGGACCTCACAAACGCCAACCATCTGAGTTCTCAGTCCTATAATAATAATAATAAAAATAAATAAATACATAAATAAATAAAATCATAATTAGTCAAAGTGAAGAATGATTTATGTCACACAGTGTAAACACAGCTCTTATATATTTGTGTTTCGACTTTTGTAGTTTATCACATCTGGGAATTAATAAAAAGCTGTTGTTTGAAAAGCACAAGGATACTGCACAATTAGTATATTAGTATTCATTTGACAAGTGCCTCTGCAAAGGTATAGATGCACTATTTCAAGGTTAGGAACTGAAAGATACAAGTGTTGTAGTCTGTATTGTTTTTCTTTTGTTTTTTTTTTTTTAATATTATGAGTGCTCCTTGTCACCTGGCAGTGTGAACCTGAACCTTGATGCTAGATGATTGTAGAAGTGAAATCCCAAGTGCAATAAATGGTAAACAGTGGTTGTGGATGGATGAAATACTGCTAATTATTACTAGCACACTTTATAACGGGCTCACAAACTAGTCACATCTCTTCCTTAGGAGCATGCTTTTTAATACACGTCCAGTATACCTTGGCAGTGCTACCTTACCATTCTATGTACTTGCATACCTATCAATTTAAATGGAAGCACATCATGTCATGAAGTTTTTATCAAATATATAACAACAGTTGCAGAATATATATGTACCTGGATTGCTTGGAACATTAACCACTGTGACTGGTACCTTAAAAAGTTGTAGACAATATATACACAAAGTGCTGTCAGAAAGAGGAGTTATGTCTATTTGCAGGAGGTTTGTATGGACACTAGTAGTCACTGACAGAGGGTTAGCATGCTAGCAGAAGGTACCTGATAACTAACAAGGGCACAGATATGACTTCTAAGTTATTAACTGTTTAATAGATGGGAGTGCACGTATTAGATGGAGCACTGGCACAAGTGGATGCAAAGTTGGCCCATGTATTGTGATCATTTCTGGGTTGATGGAGGAAACAGCATCAGGCACTGGTAGTATGCTATAGAGGGCATGGCTAGGATAGGGTAGGTTAGGTGGACTGGGCTGCTATCTGCCATAACTGTTGTGTAGTTGCAGTGAAAGGGTTTTTTCTACACAAAGGCTCACTGATCAAAAGCATTAATCCTGTATTTATTGTGTACTAATTCCAACCTACAATAATCATTGTGATTGTGAATCACATACCTCACATTACAAAATATAGTTAAAGGTACTTTTGCATACAGTTACTGTGCTGATATTAAATATAAATGGAAGGAAGGTTATATCTTAGGACTCAATATTCCTTATGAGGACAGCAATCTCGATACACCAGGCATAAAAGCCTGCTGAATTCTATTTGCTGTGTTTACACTGTATGACATAAATCATTCTTCACTTTGACTAATTATGATTTTATTTATTTATGTATTTATTTATTTTTATTATTATTATTATCATTATTATTATTATTATCAATTTTATTTTTAGATTGTTGTACTGGGGCACATGAGTGGCTGGGTGGTTTGGGTCTGGCGTAATGGTTAAGGTGTTTACCTCATAAACAAGGGTACGTTTGAGGCTATGACTTTATTATAAAGTATACTAAAGATCAATGGTTTTGTATGTAAGGCAAACATAAGATAATGCACATGCAAACCATATTGCACAATATACTGGAGGTGAGATAAAAATAACTGCTATTTTCAAAAAAATGCTGCATTTACTGCTGACAGTTAATGCTACAGGAATATTTGTTGATAAGGGCTCCATTGTAGGATATACTCAGCTTTGTTCATTACTTGATAGTGGTCAGGTGTGAGTGGAAACATGAAGAACATTACAATGGTATTGAGCTATAGTGAGCAGATGTGTTTTTTTTAAGCTGGATTTCTATGACTAAGAAGTAGCCCATAGTGAGAAGATGTCCATTATTTAGAGTATCTGTATAGATATGGCTTTGTAGGAGTAGTTAGGTGATGGCAAAACATATTTAGTATAATTATAGTCACTGCCTGGTTCAATGATGTTTGGTCAGGTATGCAAAACAAGATTTTACAAATCTGATGTGATTAGTAGTGGTTTTATGAATCCAAATCTTTAAAAACAGGTATTTCCTATTACTTGCTGCCTTTTTTGGTCTTGCTCAGCTTGAGGAATTTTCTGTCACATATAAGGAAGCAGATTTATCTTGGGACTTTTAGACGTACTTCCTTATTGACTTACTTATTTAAACAGATCTTATTAATTTCTGATTAATGCAGCTGATGTGCAACTTTCTATACAAAATTCTGTTGTTGCACATACTTGTCAGCAGTGTCTCAATGGCATCAAGAAGATATTGATTACATGTTTCTATGGGGAAAATTAGAGCTTGCCACTTCTAAAATACTCTATTTATCTAATCCAATAGCCCCTTTATGGACTGCTTTAGAAGTCTGTGTGATAGAGATTGGTGGATGTTACTTGGTGTCAGGTCAGGAGTATGTTTGTGACAGGGCTGTGCATTGAGAAGGTACAACAAGGATATAGAAGAAGTAGATAATATATCAGTATCGTATTACATTGAGGCAGAAGATGCACATGGTGAAGGATATCTGCATGGAGTTATATAATTTTGATGAGATCTTGGGGAATAGGCCAGTTAGTGATGAGCTTTGTTAAGGCACATGTATAAGTTATGAATGCATAGGATGAAATCTGAGAAGAACACAAGTGAGCAGATGAATGCAGGAATCCAACTTCTTTTCACAAGTAACCCTTCTAATTCATTGGTGAGCTCATGGTGGACAGATCCCTGTGTTTTTATAAAGGCTTGGAAGTTAGAAGTCTGTGATTTATGTATATTTTGTTCCATTTCAAAGGCCAAGTTATTTAATTTAGATGGATGTAGCTAAATGTGTTTCCTATGCGAAGTAATGAGAGAAAAAAAATTATTGATAGTTGCTCATCTTTTCAAGTGTTCCAAGGAAAATTAACTCAGGTTTTCAGAAGGTAAGACTGTGGAGTTTAACCAGGTGTTTATGATGGCAAGACTTTTTAAGTTGAGACTTTATTTATTTACAGACAGTCAAACTGAAAAACATTTTTCAGAAGGAATGCAGTTATTTGTTAGAAGGTATAGCATATCATTGTTAAATAGTGATGAAAGTTCAGCTGCGTTTGCGGAGTGCTGAAGGTCACCAGAAGGGTGAGGATTAATGTGTTATATTGGTATAATTGTTATTTGAACTAGCTGAGACATATGTCTTGCAGTTTAGATTCTGACAGGGTTTGAGTGGAACATTCTGAGATATCTCTCGATTGCCTTAGCCAGATCTTTGAAGATGACACTTGTTTACTTGTCTTTTCCCATTTTTTAAACAGTGTTTGCTGAAATCATGAGTGTGGAGGAGGTACTATGTCTTATGTGAAAGTTGTTTTACAGATGGAATTTTCCCAAGACAGTGCCTGGAGCTTTATTTAATTTGGAGAATGAAATGACAATTGCTGTTTTCCAAATTTTGGAAATGCCCTTGCTTTAAGGAAAACGTTTATTTCTACTGAATAGATACAGATGCAAATGTGCCACGGTCATGGGAAACATGGGAGAGAGGACAAGGCAACCTTGACCACCGTGACAGCCATGTTCTCTGAGACCTTTGTGGCATCTAGTGATTTGTTTTATACTTATGGGGGAGAAATGAAGCTTGGGTACAAGCTTCAGTACTGCTGGCTATTTAAAACAGAAGACGAAGCAGTGATTTATGTGGTGAAGATCCACTGATGCTGTAATGTGATACCATGATATCTGTTAGACAGTATTGCTACGTAATGATTATGTTGTAGTATTGGTGCATAATGATTATGTTGTTATTGTTATGTCTGAATGCATAGTTATTAGTTTGTTGTCAACTGTAACAGCACAAGACCGAGTTCTTTTACCTGAGCTTAGTTTTAATCTTTGTGAACAGGAGTTTGTTTTTAAAGTAGCTATACTTACTTAGCTGTATATGTCGTTATTATGATTGTATTACTAATAGTACAATAATTCTACCAATTCAGATTGCTGCTGTCATCTTTGTATTTGTGAAAGAAATGTCATTGATTTTAATTTCATGTTAAATGTTTTTAATATAATCCAGAATGTAAAGAACAGTTTATTTGTGTTCTTAGTGGCATTGTTTGTTTGTTTTTTCATCTAGTGGAAGTAAGATGTTTAATACTACTACACTGCACTAACAGAGCGTGCTTTAAATGTAATAGGTGAGGAATCTATTTTGGCTAGATCTAGTAGTAAGGAAAAAATTCTACTGTTTTTGGCAAAAAAATTTAAATAGCACTTTCTCTTAGAGCATGTGGTTAATTTGTTCTCGTCAAACTAATAATAGGGGTAATAAGTGTGTATATGGGAAATTTTAAATAATGCAGTGAATGGAATGATTCCTTGAATAATCTGGTGGAGTTGCTGATGGTTTACTGCAAGGCATAGTTGGTGAATGAGGTTAGTGTAGCAGACATTTCAGTGGAATTTCAATGAATAATGAGATCACAAAGAATGATACAGACAAGGTTGTATTTACTTTTTATTTACAATTTGTAAACCAGATAAGTCAGCTAGTCTACTGACCCTTTACAGAAAACACCTGGGCATATTAAGTCAATCACAAGCTACAGCTTAAAACTAGGATGATCACTTATAATGGTAAATCATTCTAAAAGTTATGAAAGAAACATTATAATATGAAGGAGTAGATACAGGAATATGCATACATTATTACAGTAGAAAATTGGGAAATTTAATATTTTTAATAACTTAACAAATGTAAATTAATTGCAGCTATATACAAATATATGAAAATAAGTGACCATTGTTTTATCATAGAGTGATAAGGTTTGGTTATTGCACTGTTAACAAATCTTAAGGATGTCATTATATTTGCCAGCATCTGATAGGCCATTATACTTATTGTGTAAAAGTTTACTTATAAAAGTTTGGCCAGTGTATAATGTCCTAATCTGGAGAAGCCTGTTTCACCAGCAGCGTTTCTGCACTTTGTCTTAGGAAGTCTGAGCAGTTACTTCTATACTTGGTAGCAATCTTTTTAGTGGAGGACAAATAACTCGAGAGGAAAACACTGTAAATTACACAAGTGTGGAATAAGATTGCCCTACATCTAATGGCAGCCAATTGATTTATGTTTAAGTGTCATAGGGATGTATACTCATTTCTGCTAAAAGAATACATTTGACCCATTTTCAGAGGTTTGTTATAAATATGTAATGTGAGCTGAATGCAAGCAGAGAACAGGTAATCTGTATTCTAGTCTTAAACCAAAAGAGGCTGTAACCTCTTAGAAACAAAACACTAGTAAATAAAAATCACAAGGAAGTGGCTTGTAACAAAGGAAACCAAGACTTCACCAGACCCGGAAGATAAAAATATTTTTAATAAAATAAAATACAAAGTATAAACAAAAGACTTTTGTTTATACAAGACTTCATCAGAGCATGAGTTAGAAATGGAAAAGTCACAGTTTAAATATACAAACCAACCAAGCACAAAATAGACACAATTAAATAATTATGTAATTATACATTTCCCAAGATCAATGAAAAATACTGGTGTTGCTTCTAGGAAAAATGTTACATCTTAGTGGATATCAGTTTTAAAGCACTGTTTAAAGATAAATATTCATTTAAACCTGGTTTTGTGGTGGCATTTAAACAAATTTGCCAAATTAGTTCAGAATATTCCAGTAGGTTTTCCAATCACCACCCTGAGGTCAACAGTCACCTTGTCAATTACACCAAAGTTAAACTTTAGTGTAGATGTGCCACGAGAATTTCTAGTGTGTTTCAAGAATGCATTATTTTTCTTTTTTCTTAGAAATGGTGTGCAAATGCTCATTAATTCACTTTTTTAAAGAGAGTTCCTTCATAAAAGTTACCACAGTCCTGGCACACACTGATATACACAACCCCAGAAGTGGAACAGTTAGCAAAATTTGTGGTCACTAATCTACTCCCACAGTAAATAATGGGAAATGTGTTACCATTCAACACATAACTGCAATAATTACAAAAGCCGACTTCCAAGTACCAGGTCTCTTCAACCAACCATTTGATTACTCTCAGTAATCTGCTTAAAATTGTCTTTCCAATTAAGGCCTCTTTTAAAAACAAAATAAGGCCCCCCTTCTACCTACTGTGGAGTAGAACCCACAGCCTCTAAAAGCTTTTTGTAAAATCTACTTGACACTCAGCTGTATCTCTGAACTTTGCCGCACAAGAAATCTGGAAAAAGCCAAAATTGGGGGGGGGGGGCAAAAAACAGGGACACATTTTAAACATTGCTTGTATAATGTGGAAAGTTGCTAGAATAAAATGCTGTGTTACCACCATGCATTTCACTGCCAAACATTGAATCCAGGACTCTGTGCAAAACAGTCACAGCAACATATCACTATGCCAAATCAATCATCTATTTTATGAAACAGGAAGACTGAAACTTAAAGGGCTACATTCAGTGAACTGAGTTCTCACCATAGCTGTCAACATCTTAGCACAAAACACATGAACAAAGCCAATTATGGGGGAATTCAGCCCCCAAACATATTCAGTGAGTTCAGTTATCACCATAGTTCTCAGCCTTGGCACAAAAAACCTGGACGAAGCCAATAATGGGGGAATACAGTCCCAAAAATAGGGACAATTTTCAAATATCCATCTTATAAACTTGCTATAATAATAGATTTTGTGTTACCATGTACTTTCTGAAGAATATGAAGTCTGAAATTCCAATGCTTGTCATTTTTATTTATTTAACATTTGTTAACCAGGGAAATCTGACTTGGAACAAAAGGCAATTTTTGGCAGAGAAAGAAACACTCCAGGCATGTCTTTGTAAGATGAGAAGACACCAGAGAAAACCCACACAAACACAGGAAGAACACGCAGACTCCACATAGAAGGCACCCCAGCCAAGAATCAAACCAGACAACCTGTAGCTGTTAGGCAACAATGGTACCACTGCACCACTGCACAACTGGCTGTGTTGAGAAACAATCATATAGAAACCACAGATTTGATGAGGAACAGAATTTATGAGGAACACAACAAATATGAGGCAAAAATCTGCATTTTTTTTTACAAATGGTGGTGGATAGGGAATTCAGGCTCTTACCATTTAGGCCCAAGGTACAGGGTTCAAGCCTTATTCTCTACCCACCACCATGTAGTGACTGGGACATTTCACACACACACACACACACACACACACACACACACACACACACACACACACCTCCTACCTGCCCTGCATGTCTGAAGATTTGTTGTATCCTGCACCATCACTGCCATGCCCAAGGAGCTGTTATCCCATGAGAGAACCTAAGGCTCATTCTCTCTGTCCCACGAGACCACCCTGCCTGCAGACATTGCAGTCCGATCCCCTTCCAGTCTATGCAGTTAGAATTACTGCATAAACTGCTGAGTAAATGTGGAGACACATGTTGTAGTCCGGACTGCTGGTGGAGACAGTCTGGATTCTGTGCGCATGCTCCAGACTGGTTCACCAGCAGTCTGAGTATCGGAAATGCTGCGAGTGCGCATGTGTGATGTTCTGGGACTCGCAGTTCATTTTATTATTTTCTTTTTGTTATTTTTTTTATATTTTGTTTAAATTTCTTATTTTACAGCTGGGAGGGCTGCAGTCCTGTAGTCCAATAGCATGGGCCGCCCCTGATACTCAGCTTTGATGTGGTCAGGTGTGAGTGGAAACATGAAGAACATTACAATGGTATTGAGCTATAGTGAGCAGATGTGTTTTTTTAAGCTGGATTTCTATGACTAAGAAGTAGCCCATAGTGAGAAGATGTCCATTATTTAAAGTATCTGTATAGATATGGCTTTGTAGGAGTAGTTAGGTGATGGCAAAACATATTTAGTATAATTATAGTCACTGCCTGGATCAATGATGTTTGGTCAGGTATGCAAAACAAGATTTTACAAATCTGATGTGATTAGTAGTGGTTTTATGAATCCAAATCTTTAAAAACAGGTATTTCCTATTACTTGCTGCCTTTTTTGGTCTTGCTCAGCTTGAGGAATTTTCTGTCACATATAAGGAAGCAGATTTATCTTGGGACTTTTAGACGTACTTCCTTTTTGACTTACTTATTTAAACAGATCTTATTAATTTCTGATTAATGCAGCTGATGTGCAACTTTCTATACAAAATTCTGTTGTTGCACATACTTGTCAGCAGTGTCTCAATGGCATCAAGAAGATATTGATTACATGTTTCTATGGGGAAAATTAGAGCTTGCCACTTCTAAAATACTCTATTTATCTAATCCAATAGCCCCTTTATGGACTGCTTTAGAAGTCTGTGTGATAGAGATTGGTGGATGTTACTTGGTGTCAGGTCAGGAGTATGTTTGTGACAGGGCTGTGCATTGAGAAGGTACAACAAGGATATAGAAGAAGTAGATAATATATCAGTATTGTATTACATTGAGGCAGAAGATGCACATGATGAAGGATATCTGCATGGAGTTATATAATTTTGATGAGATCTTGGGGAATAGGCCAATTAGTGATGAGCTTTGTTAAGGCACATGTATAAGCTATGAATGCATAGGATGAAATCTGAGAAGAACACAAGTGAGCAGATGAATGCAGGAATCCAACTTCTTTTCACAAGTAACCCTTCTGATTCATTGGTGAGCTCATGGTGGACAGATCACTGTGTTTTTATAAAGGCTTGGAAGTTAGAAGTCTGTGATTTATGTATATTTTGTTCCATTTCAAAGGCCAAGTTATTTAATTTAGATGGATGTAGCTAAATGTGTTTCCTATGCGAAGTAATGAGAGAAAAAAATTATTGATAGTTGCTCATCTTTTCAAGTGTTCCAAGGAAAATTAACTCAGGTTTTCAGAAGGTAAGACTGTGGAGTTTAACCAGGTGTTTATGATGGCAAGACTTTTTAAGTTGAGACTTTATTTATTTACAGACAGTCAAACTGAAAAACATTTTTCAGAAGGAATGCAGTTATTTGTTAGAAGGTATAGCATATCATTGTTAAACAGTGATGAAAGTTCAGCTGCGTTTGCAGAGTGCTGAAGGTCACCAGAAGGGTGAGGATTAATGTGTTATATTGGTATAAATGTTATTTGAACTAGCTGAGACATATGTCTTGCAGTTTAGATTCTGACAGGGTTTGAGTGGAACATTCTGAGATATCTCTCGATTGCCTTAGCCAGATCTTTGAAGATGACACTTGTTTACTTGTCTTTTCCCATTTTTTAAACAGTGTTTGCTGAAATCATGAGTGTGGAGGAGGTACTATGTCTTATGTGAAAGTTGTTTTACAGATGGAATTTTCCCAAGACAGTGCCTGGAGCTTTATTTAATTTGGAGAATGAAATGACAATTGCTGTTTTCCAAATTTTGGAAATGCCCTTGCTTTAAGGAAAACGTTTATTTCTACTGAATAGATACAGATGCAAATGTGCCACGGTCATGGGAAACATGGGAGAGAGGACAAGGCAACCTTGACCACCGTGACAGCCATGTTCTCTGAGACCTTTGTGGCATCTAGTGATTTGTTTTATACTTATGGGGGAGAAATGAAGCTTGGGTACAAGCTTCAGTACTGCTGGCTATTTAAAACAGAAGACGAAGCAGTGATTTATGTGGTGAAGATCCACTGATGCTGTAATGTGATACCATGATATCTGTTAGACAGTATTGGTACGTAATGATTATGTTGTAGTATTGGTGCATAATGATTATGTTGTTACTGTTATGTCTGAATGCATAGTTATTAGTTTGTTGTCAACTGTAACAGCACAAGACCGAGTTCTTTTACCTGAGCTTAGTTTTAATCTTTGTGAACAGGAGTTTGTTTTTAAAGTAGCTATACTTACTTAGCTGTATATGTCATTATTATGATTGTATTACTAATAGTACAATAATTCTACCAATTCAGATTGCTGCTGTCATCTTTGTATTTGTGAAAGAAATGTCATTGATTTTAATTTCATGTTAAATGTTTTTAATATAATCCAGAATGTAAAGAACAGTTTATTTGTGTTTTTAGTGGCATTGTTTGTTTGTTTTTTCATCTAGTGGAAGTAAGATGTTTAATACTACTACATTGCACTAACAGAGCGTGCTTTAAATGTAATAGGTGAGGAATCTATTTTGGCTAGATCTAGTAATAAGGAAAAAATTCTACTGTTTTTGGCAAAAAAATTTAAATAGCACTTTCTCTTAGAGCATGTGATTGAGTGGAAAATGTTGTGGTTAATTAGTTCTCGTCAAACTAATAATAGGGGTAATAAGTGTGTATATGGGAAATTTTAAATAATGCAGTGAATGGAATGATTCCTTGAATAATCTGGTGGAGTTGCTGATGGTTTACTGCAAGGCATAGTTGGTGAATGAGGTTAGTGTAGCAGACATTTCAGTGGAATTTCAATGAATAATGAGATCACAAAGAATGATACAGACAAGGTTGTATTTACTTTTTATTTACAATTTGTAAACCAGGTAAGTCAGCTAGTCTACTGACCCTTTACAGAAAACACCTGGGCATATTAAGTCAATCACAAGCTACAGCTTAAAACTAGGATGATCACTTATAACGGTAAATCATTCTAAAAGTTATGAAAGAAACATTATAATATGAAGGAGTAGATACAGGAATATGCATACATTATTACAGTAGAAAATTGGGAAATTGAATATTTTTAATAACTTAACAAATGTAAATTAATTGCAGCTATATACAAATATATGCAAATAAGTGACCATTGTTTTATCATAGAGTGATAAGGTTTGGTTATTGCACTGTTAACAAATCTTAAGGATGTCATTATATTTGCCAGCATCTGATAGGCCATTATACTTATTGTGTAAAAGTTTACTTATAAAAGTTTGGGCAGTGTATAATGTCCTAATCTGGAGAAGCCTGTTTCACCAGCAGCGTTTCTGCACTTTGTCTTAGGAAGTCTGAGCAGTTACTTCTATACTTGGTAGCAATCTTTTTAGTGGAGGACAAATAACCCGAGAGGAAAACACTGTAAATTACACAAGTGTGGAATAAGATTGCCCTACATCTAATGGCAGCCAATTGATTTATGTTTAAGTGTCATAGGGATGTATACTCATTTCTGCTAAAAGAATACATTTGACCCATTTTCAGAGGTTTGTTATAAATATGTAATGTGAGCTGAATGCAAGCAGAGAACAGGTAATCTGTATTCTAGTCTTAAACCAAAAGAGGCTGTAACCTTTTAGAAACAAAACACTAGTAAATAAAAATCACAAGGAAGTGGCTTGTAACAAAGGAAACCAAGACTTCACCAGACCCGGAAGATAAAAATATTTTTAATAAAATAAAATACAAAGTATAAACAAAAGACTTTTGTTTATACAAGACTTCATCAGAGCATGAGTTAGAAATGGAAAAGTCACAGTTTAAATATACAAACCAACCAAGCACAAAATAGACACAATTAAATAATTATGTAATTATACATTTCCCAAGATCAATGAAAAATACTGGTGTTGCTTCTAGGAAAAATGTTACATCTTAGTGGATATCAGTTTTAAAGCACTGTTTAAAGATAAATATTCATTTAAACCTGGTTTTGTGGTGGCATTTAAACAAATTTGCCAAATTAGTTCAGAATATTCCAGTAGGTTTTCCAATCACCCTGAGGTCAACAGTCACCTTGTCAATTACACCAAAGTTAAACTTTAGTGTAGATGTGCCACGAGAATTTCTAGTGTGTTTCAAGAATGCATTATTTTTCTTTTTTCTTAGAAATGGTGTGCAAATGCTCATTAATTCACTTTTTTAAAGAGAGTTCCTTCATAAAAGTTACCACAGTCCTGGCACACATTGATATACACAACCCCAGAAGTGGAACAGTTAGCAAAATTTGTGGTCACTAATCTACTCCCACAGTAAATAATGGGAAATGTGTTACCATTCAACACATAACTGCAATAATTACAAAAGCCGCACTTCCAAGTACCAGGTCTCTTCAAACTAACCATTTGATTACTCTCAGTAATCTGCTTAAAATTGTCTTTCCAATTAAGGCCTCTTTTAAAAACAAAATAAGGCCATCTTCCATTGCAGTTCAACACCTGCATGTCCTGACCCAACATGTTCCGTTGTATCTTAGCACTATTGAGGTGTTAAATCTGTTAGACAAAGGGGTATGGGCACAGGGAAACAACTATCTACTACAGATGGTGAATAGGCACCCAGTATAGGATTGTATCTGGAAAATCTACCCAAAATGATGTCCAACATACAGTGTTTAATTAGGTCATCAGGATACTCTCTCTGTCTGTACATTGCACAAAGGGTGTCTAACTCAGTTTCAAAACCTTGACCTCAGAGATCATTCTAGATATTCTAATCATTTGGCCCCTTACCAAATTGTGTTAAAGTTTCCCAGGGTGACAACTGTGGAAGTGGAGATAGGAGTTTGGGAAGGTGGGTTTCAGAAAAATGCTGGACTGAAAACCATTACTTCTTTTAATAACAGTAATGTCAAGATAATTTATCTGCTCAGTGGAAAAAAGTATAGGTGAACTTCAAAAATACAACTGTGTTGTTCATCTATTCAAGAAAAACTCCAAAATTTTCTTAGTGTCCACCCAAAAAATACAGATTTCATCTAAAAATCTAAAATAGGTATTCCAACACTGATAATAATTACAAGTAAAAATAAATCTTGTCTCCCACATCGGCATAACCATGTTAGCAAATATGGGGGCAGATGTAGCCTCCATCGCTACACCCTTCAGCTATTTAAAGTATTCTCCTTCAAAATACAAAAAGTTGTTGTTCAAAATAATGTCCATCAAGTTTACCATCAAGTTAATTTTGTTCCTTTTCACAAATTCACGCAATAAAATGGCCTGCCTGAACCAGTCAAGACCCCTTTCATATGGAATGCTTCCAGAAAGATCTATAACATCAACAGTTGCAGAGTTCAGGTCCAGGTGCCACAAGTCACCAGTAACATTTCTCAAAAATTACAAGAATCTTTTAGTATGTGGGGACAAAGGTTTAAAAAGGGTTTAATGTAGTATCCACATACAATGCAGTAGAGTGGGTTTTTGATCCGTGGGCTGAAACAATTGGTCTAAGGGAGGGATCTCAAATATCCTTGTGGATATTTGGAATGCCAAAGATTGAGGAAAATCTATGTTTGGCAGTATACATAAAATTAGATTCCTCAGTGGATAAGGTATCCTTCATTAAAGCATCGTACAATAAAGGTATCTATTTTTCTGTAAGTAGCATGTATTTCATTCAAAGACACCACACTATATTTTGTATTGTCATGTAATAGGTTTAGCATTATAGCAGAACATAACATATTGCACATGACCACAGTGCTCCCAGGTTTGTCCAGCTTCATAATCCTAAGTGAATGATCAACAAACCCATATCACCCTTTCTAAGTTAAAATACTTTTTTGGTGGATGGTCAAACAATTCATATATCTCATTTTCACAAGCCTTTTCAAAAACACTCAAACATTGGGTGCAGTGGGGGGTATAGGTGCTATGAATAGACAGGCTTCTGTCACCTGCCAAATCCTGTAAGGGAGTCTCAGAAAATACATAAGACAAGTTCAATTTCCTCACAAAAAATTTTAAATCCAAAAGTATGTCCACCAAGTCCCCCTCCCCCGGTTAAGAATAAAGTGAATCATTTTTTAAAAAGCTCAAAGTCCAACTCTGAGATCAGCAACCCATTATAATTAAAAATGTGGTAGTCATTTAAGGTATAAACTAGTCTGTCAGGACCCACAGTGGCATGAGATGAATATACAGCTAGTTCTGAGGTCCCTTCTATTTTCCCCGTCCCCTGGCTGCTTTCCGATTCAGTAAAAGAGGTCACCCCAGAGCGTAAGGTACAACTTCAGGAATTGGAAAGCACCAAAGAGATGAGGCAAATGAAAGGAACCTCAGAACTAGCTGTATGCTCATCTCATGTTACTGTGGCATAACTCCTCTCTATGCAAGTAATTTTAAAATAAGGATAGGTATTCAATAAAAAGGCTAGTTTGGAATAGGGTTAGCATTTGTTATTTTGTCTCTAAAACTGGATTATATGCTCTACTTTTGCCTGCTTTATAGATGTGTGAAACCTTGTCTACTTAGTTCATCTCCCTTATGCTGTGAAAAGATAAAGGGTTTTATATCATTGGGGGGTTAGACTTAATCTGAGGAGTACCTGCAATCTATGCAATACAAAATGATTTTGTTGTGCCATAACTACTTCATGACATGAGATTCTTATAGAATATGTGACTACTCAGAAATAGGTTTATTGGTAACCTAAGCTCTTGCATAGGTAAGTACCTTTATGACTCCCATAAAGGAGACATGGACAGTGTCTTAACGATCAAAAGCTGAATTGAACAGACTGCCTGTGGTTTCTTTTCTTATGATAAGTATCACATCTTATGGTTTGAAAGCTAACAATGTTGTCCTGTGCATTTCCCCATGTACCCAATTAACTGATGATTTAAAATTAATGCCAAATAATGCAAAGTGAGTAATACTAGCTACTAAAGAATTGAGAAGTGTACATTTGCCTGCATGTTTACAGTAAAAACAGGACTAGAGTAGAAAGAAAACCAGAAAATGTTTATGTGTGCAAAATTGTGTCAAACTGCTATAACTTGTAGGAATCCATTAATTTACATAATCTGATAGTCAACAAAATTAAAATAGGCAACTCAGCTGAATCTGTACTTATACTGAAAGCTTGTACTGAAGGCATCATGCTTGTGGATGGCATTGGATTCTAAGCTCAAATCCATATTAAAATTACAAGTTATATACAAATGGATACTTTATTGCAGTTCAGCTTCTACTGCTATCATATCATTAAAATGGCTGTATCAAGAATGTTGACATCTTTGACGGTAATATGGTCCAATACCCCTCCAAAAAGTTAAATAAAGAAACTTGTATAAAAAAGATATTAATAAGCATCCTGCTGATACAAGCAAGCTATAGCTGATACAAAGATCATAATTATGGCCTCATACAATAAGCAGTTATTTGCCACTCTTCTGAAATTTCTGCTGTGTTTGCATGTTAGCAGTTTTGAAACGTATGTATTGCAGATGCCTCCATCAATATTTATGTTGCATGCTTAGTGGTATTAATTTCAGTGGGATTTTACATGCATTTAAATAGATTATTCGTGCAGAACTATTCAATTCCTTATGGAAATACACAGTCCTTGAGCAGGAAAGTGATGCCTAATCCGTCTGATTATGCTTTGGCATTTGTCCAAGACTTAAACTATATTTAGTAGTCTGTTTCTAGAAGGGAATTTTCCCATAAATACTAAAAATGTAATCAAATTTTACTTATGTGGAAGTCGCATGAAGTATTTAAGTATGTATGTTTTAAAAACAATGTAAGTGAATATAATTCAAAACTGACACATCTGTAGGGTTGCTGCATTTTTAAATCCCCAAAGTGCGACATTTTTTGTAGGAATGTGAGATTTTGCAGGACAAAACATGCTTATTCTTGTACCATTGTTTATGCTACTTTATATAACATGTAGGTGTTTTCGATACAGAATAACTGATTATGCAACTATTAAAGAAAACTTAGGAAATAATTTGTGTCCTAAAATCTCAGGACATTTGCCATTTTTAAGTTTTTCACAGGATATATTGCCCAAAGGGGTCTGTCCGTCGCAAAGTGGGACAGGTGGTAACCCTATCCTATCTGAGCTGTTCCTCCCTACAACAGAAAGAATCCAACAGCATGACCTATAATCAAACCAAAGTAAGCCAAAGTAAGCTAAAACCATGAACAGTTAGAGCTTAGCTTCTGCAGAGCTGCTTCAGTGGTATGGAACAGCATTACAATTGTTTCGAATGACAAGCCATGTCTCCCCTAGCAAATGTAGTGAATCATAACTTTTTTGCGAGACAGTGTTTCAAGTGTGCTTTATACGGCAGAACTGGGTTTGATTCTGACAAGCTCAGTCCAATATTGTGTCATTTTGACAGTTATAGAATGAAAGACAAATCTTAATGTATATCTTAAGTAAGAATTTTTAAGGAAGTTAGTAGAAGAAGAGATGTGTCATTTAAAGTAGAAAAGTCTTTCCAGAGGATGTATAATAAGATACTAGGAGGAAGAACACAATTAAGTAGTGTAGTGTAGTGTAAGAAATGAGCTAAGGGTTATTATATTCTAATACTTCAATGCATTTTTATTTATGCATTTAAAAACAAAAACAATATCAAGATTTGAAAACTAGGAAAAAAAGTTTCCAATTCTTCATGTGGCTCATATGTATTAAGATGACGACAAACATAAGAAAAGTAATGAATTTCATGACATAATCTTGAGTTCTGGAATAAAAAAAAGACAAGAAAAGTTTTGGTAGTATGTTTCTTCCATAAAGCAGAAAATATGCATCCACAGATGTAATGACTGAATTGGAATAGTGAAATGGTTGCTATTATCACTTTGCTTTTTTCAGAAAATAGTCACCCCTGAGATTGTGGGGTAAGTATAAACAGCGAGGAATGAGAATACAGATAGAGGTCTGTGAGCACTTCAGAACTGGATCACAGATATTTGATACAGACTGATTGGATGTGTTAGAGGTCCTGGGTGAGCATTTTGTATTTTGCACGTTTCTAGCAACATTCTTGCCAGCATTTCTGTTCCTGTGCTGGGATTCAATAAGTTTTATGTTGAATCATTTTAAGTTAATTCAATAAATTCCTTGTAAGCAGTCCCATATTTCTTGGTGTAAAGAGCCCCTATTATTTTTGCAAATCTATTTTTGTGCTTGTAAATAGCACAGATGCCAGATTCATGCATCCGGCGTATTATGGCCTGGAGAAACTCCTGGGGTAACTGGAGAAACAAATGTTTTTCACAGGATTTTGATGTTCTCTGCTATGCCTTTGGCTATTCACTCCTACCACAGAACTAGCAGGTGTTAGTAAGAATTTGTCATTTGGGATTGCTGCATTATGTTTTAGTGCCAAGGGTACATTGTTAACAAACAAACTCACACAAATTACCATTAACGTGCTCTACAATTTCTTAAGCTTAGAAGGAATTTATAACATACAGAGGTTCTCTTGAACTTTGTTATGCCTTCTTATGTTCTTCATATTTTTCTTACTTTTTCCTTTTCTGGAGACTTTTTTGTGCAGTCCACTATGAACATTTTGTTCTTGCTAATCCAAACTAAATAATTTGAAATTAAAACATCTAAAATGTCGACACGTCATAGAATAGAGAAACTTCTACGATTGTAAAGCACAAAACACATGTTCGTTTGCAGGACAGGCAAGCCCCATGTACCAGAATGTGGAGTGCAACTCCCAGTGATAGCTATATCAATATCTCCATATCTATCTATCTATCTTTATATATATATATATATATATATATAGAGAGAGAGAGAGAGATAATACATACACACACACACACATATTTTATATATTTGAGCATGTGTATACATACATGCAGAAATACACGTACTCATAAGTATGAGTGTGTACACACACACAAAGACATGCGCATACGCATGCACATACATATATATACATATATGTACGTTGAAGAGGGACAAGTGTGGACAATGAAGTACTCACCTTCTCACTTTTTTTCAAGCCTGGCTTCCATGTCAGTATGCTAGTATTCTTTCAAGATTGACTTTTAGATCCTTTATCAACTGGTCAGTGGCAAACAGATTGGCTCCTGTTGTTGTGGTATTTCGAAATAATCAGCAAAAGCTTTGCATTGTCTTTGTTTGGCTTATGTGTATGAGCCATCAGTCTGGTACTTGGTTCTTCAAATGAATACCCTGGTCCAGTTGAAGATATATTTATCCATTTGATGATTTATGATGATTTATTAATCAGAGTACACCTTGCTTAAGATTCTGTATAACATAATAGGTCCAAGCAAGTATTCCAGTAGACATGTGTGGAAAATAAAACATTCAAATACTATTTTACTTCCACTAAGGTTCTTGCTGAGGGCTGAATAATTAAAATGCGCTCTGATTCCATGGATCTGTGAGTGTCTGAATTGTAGCACTTGTTTGGGCAGTTAAGTAGGATGAAGACATGTCTTCACAAAAAATGTCTTTGACCAATTTAGACACATTTTGAAGTTCTTAGGACTGCACTTTGCCATACATTTCCAGCACATATTACAAACGTGTTCTGTTTTCGCAAATTTCAAGACAGAACTTATAAAAGTCTCCATTTCCAAATGTAGGCATTACCCTAGCTAAAGCCGGTACTAGGAGAAATGTTACTTACAAGAAATGTCTTTGGTTTAGAACAACAGATGCATAAAAACAGTCCTTGTTCTGTAGGGTTAATTATTCTTGTAGGTTGTATGTATTAAAAACAATCTTTAGTTTTGTTCTCTTTTAAAACTGTATTTCTGTAATGTCTAATCACTTTTGATACTTTTTCATCTGAAGACTTATTATTGCACTGTAGTGTTCTTTTCATTATGTCCTGAGTTTTAAATGCTCTGTCTTTGAAACACCACTATGAATCTAATTCAGTATACATACTTGTCTACTTTGTATTTCTGGTCAGTTATTGACCTTAGGCTCAAACTGAAATTGGACAAGAATGATCTGTGCCCTGTCCTGGTAAACAAATTCAAATAAATAAATGCACCAGCCTAAATGTATTACTTTATCTCAGTACGCGATATGATTATGTTTGAAAGCTGTCTGTGGTTTGTTGCTCATCCTAAACTCAGGGAATAGCAAAATATGTTCTTGAGGCAACTCCACCTCATCAGTGAGCAAACAAGCAAACCATTTACTTTCTAAGTCTAAAAGTGGCCTTGGATGTTTAACATACCCAGGTATACTATGTCACTAGGCATAAAGTATATCTTCTATGCATATTTTGCCACTGTTGTCACACAGATAAACAGCTTACACATGAATTGTTCTTTCTAAAATAAAAAATAAAATGTTGTTCATGTTTGTTTGTTAGACATGCACTAGGGTTCAGAAAGATTCCCACCATGGGTAGTAAGAGATGTATACAAAATGGACTATTTCCACGATAGAAAATCCAATTCAACGACATTAGCTGAAATATGGAACTGTCCCTTAATAGATAATTTATTTGATTTTGAATCACTGGTAATTACTACTAGTGCAAAGTAGTGCTTCCCTGTGATAAGCACCTATGGGGACCCATGCATCACGTTGGCACAGACACCCCCCCTCATTCATTCACACACATACACACACATGTATGCATGCGCACTCACTAACATATATCTTACCTGCCCATTAGTTGACAGAATGTCCCCAATGTATTCTGTTATTTTTGTTCTTTTTTTTTTCTTTTCGATAATCATTTTTATTGTTTTTCAAAATCATAATACAAACCACACACTATTTACATTATATACAATATTGCTTCCAATGGTTAACTTCACAACATGAATCAACATCATGTCTTAACAATAGATCTAGCACTAATCAGAGAAAAAGAAAGGAAAAAAAAAAAAAAAAACACTGAGAGAAAATTCGTAACAGACCAAAGCCAACAATCTGTAATGTTTCTACGTCCTCTATCTAATCTAAGATTGATTTTGTTCTCCTATTATAAATCCTGAGAGAAAGTGGATAGGAACCTCTAGGCCAACACAATGTTGAAAATTTGCTCCCATATTTTTATACTGTTTATGCTTTTCTTGTTGTTACAAATTAATAACTTATGCGCTAAAATATGCCTTATCGCTACCAATCTGAAATTATCCCACAATGTCTGGGCTGGGTTCAACCAATTTGTGGCTATGTAAAATTTCATTAGTAAACAGATATTCATAATTACGATCCTCCTTGATTTATCTAAATTCTCCGGGGGAATGTGGAGAATCATAAATTCCCAGGAGAGTGTTGAGTTTTGGTAACCCATTTTTTGTAATTGCAATTTTAATGAGTTCCACAATTTATAGATGCACTTGCAACTCCAGAACATGTGTAGCAGATCCGCTGTCTGATCTAAACACTGTGGACATTTGGGTGAGTTCTTCAAATCAAATTTATGAAGAGTGAGACGGGTATAATAAGCGTTATTGAATATCATCAGTTGAGTAAAGACCAGTTTTTGAAGGGATACTGACTTCAATGTTAAGCTAAACACCTCCAATATCTTACTGTCATCTATCGATACCAATTTCTCTTTCCAATATTTCGATAAAAGAATATAATTATTGTATTTCCTCTCTTTTATCACTTTATAAGCTGAGGTTATGTGTTTTCTATCTTGTAACAGGGCTTCCACAGATTACGAGAAATAACTAGGTCCTCTTCTTTAAATTCAGAGTTACTAAAATAATTAATAGCCAGATCTTTTAGCTGCCTCATTATAATTAAATAAGAAATGGAAAGATTCATCTCTTTTAAGATATCATGTAGTGCTACTCCTAGGAAGGGGTATAAATCAAGCACAGTTAAATCTTTAATAAGGGGGAATTTCTTTAAGTCTATCAGTTGAGTACCAATAGTCATATTTGGATTCCCATGAAACGGTTGAAAAGCCATCATATAGCCTAGTAAGTTTAGAGAGGCAAACATAGTTTGAGTTGCCGTTACATACTTCTTAATGTGCTCCATTAGATCATATTTGGTCAGTGTTCGATTATTTAAAAATGGTACCGCTTTAACATTAATTCCCACTCCGCTTATGTGTTTAGAAGTTAGAAGCACCCATTTGGGTATCCATTTTCTAATATTGCTGTCCAAGTAAGCCACCCTTAAAATCCTATTAGCCTGAATCACTAAATAGTACATTTCAAAATCCGGGAGATCCAACCCCCCCCTATTTTTTGGAGCCATCAATTTCTCATATGATATTCTCGTCTTTCTGGGTTCCCAAAAAAATCTCCCCAATCCTATCTGGAACTGTTTAAAAAATGTTTTCGTGATATTGAGTTGTGTAGCTCTAAAAATATATATAATTCTAGGAAGAACATTCATTTTTATAATCGCTGCTCTTGCCATCATTGGTAACTTCAATTTGCTCCATCTTTTTAGATCCAATGTTATTTGATCTCCAGTTGCTTTAATATTATTCATAAAGAAATCTCTGTTTTCCGTTGAAAATGTAACCCCCAGATATTTTATCTTTTCTTTCGTCATTACTTGTCCTATCAATGGTAGCATTGAAAACGGTGTGGGTGTCTTCAGAGGGAATATTTAGTTTTTTTTGAAATTTAGCTTATAATTAGAAATTCTCTCAAAGTTTTGTATTACTGTTAGTATTTTTTCAGTATCAGAGACCGGTGTAGTACAGTATATATTTAAATCATCTGCAAAGGCAGCCATCCTAATCTTTGTTCCAAAAAGTACTGGAGGGTTATAAAAGACATTTTGTTTAATGTGTAGAAATAAAGGCTCCAGATACAGATTAAATAAAATGGGAGATAATGGGCATCCCTGGCGAGTACCATTTTTGATTTGTATCCTTTTAGAGCATTCGTGATTTATGGATAAATTTGTATATGCGTTATTGTATAATTTCCTTAACGATGAAATAAACTCCTGAGGTATATTAAAACATGGTAATATATCAAATAAATAAACCAGATTTACTCTATCGAATGCTTTATGAGCATTGACTATTAGGGCATATATGCTCATATTTTTATATTTCGCATAAGAAATTAGTGTATGAAGTGTTAATGTATTGTCCGTGGTCTGTCTCCCATCTATAAACCCCGCCTGTTCCTCTGACATTATTAAATTTGCTACTTTTTTCAATCTACTAGCCAGAATGGATGTCATGATTTTCATGTCAATATTCAGAAGAGATATAGGCCTGTAGTTATCTGGATTTTTGGAATCACTATTCTCCTTCAATATCAAGATTGTCCTTGAGGCATTAAAATGAGGATCCTTACTCCCATTCAGAATAATATAATTAAAGGTCTGTGACAGTACACTACTCAGAATCTCACTGAAGGTTTTGTAAAATCCGAAGTCAGACCATCAGGTCCCGGGGCTTTATGGGGCTTCAGCTTCTTAATTGACTCTAAAACCTCCTCAACCATAATCGGTTTAGTTAACCCTCTATGATAGTCCTTGTCAATACTAGGGAAAATTATTTTCTGAAGGAAATCTTTTCTCTCTTTATCTTGTAAATGTGTTTGTTGCTCACCATAAATCTGATTAAAGATTAGTTCAAAAGTCTTCATGATATCTGCTTTATCAGTATATATAGTATTGTTATGATTTATTTCAGTAATTAATCGTGCTGATTTTGTCTGATTAATAATGCAGGCTAAAGCTTTCGAGGGAGTTTGAATATGATTTGCATATTTTACTAAACTTCTTTGTTCATACAGTGTCAATTTCCTATTATGTAGTAGAAACAGCTCTTTCTGACATCTTAATAGCTCAGTTTCTGTCTGTTTATTATAGTTCTTCATCAACTCTTGGTCCAATAGTTGTATTTTGGTTTCCAGATCCAGTTGTTCCTTATTTTGTAATTTTTTATAATATGTAGCTTTTTGATTAAATAATCCTCTTACCAACGTTTTAGTTGTAACCCATTCTATATCTATTGGGTGACTATTTCGGGGAATGTTGTATAATAACTGTTTAAGTGTCTCCTTAACTTCTTTTAATATATCCTCTTTGGTCAATAAGTATGGGTTTAAGGTCCAATTATATCCATGCTGTCTTTTAGTATTCATATTATTGGTATTGAGTTAAAGTTATCTTAGAATGGTCTGAGAGTTGCCTCGCCTGATTAGAAACCCTGGGGTTGACTGAAATCAATACTTCTGAAATTAAAAAAAAGTCAATTCTCGACCACATTTTATGGCAGCTAGAATAGAAAGTAAAGTTCTCTGCCTTTGCTTGTTTGTGTGTGTGTTTAAAAGGGTCATACAGTTTGAAATCAGTTTTCAGTTCTTTCAACGCTACCATTGCCTGTTTATTAAAACCTGTAGAAGCCCCTAACTTATCAAATTTAGGATCTTGGTATGAGTTCCAGTCACCCCCCCATCACTATATAGCAATTATTATATGACTGTAAAATGGGATAAATTGAAGTCACAAAATGATGTTGGTTCACATTAGGGGCATATACACACATTAGCACTATAGGTTTATCATAACAGTTGGATTTAAGAACCACCAAACACCATCTACCTTCTTGATCTGTTTTAATATCCAGAATTTCTCCTTGAAAGTGATTCTTAATTATGATTGCTACCCCTGCACTGTTCGATGTCCCTTCTGCCACTACAATCTTCCTAATCCATTTCTTATCCTTCATTGTCTCCCACTGGTCATTAGTCAAATGCGTTTCTTGTAATAAGATAAATCCTGCTGTTGATTTAAAAAATAGATGCAAAAACAGCTTCCTTTTTTTCATGTTCTGGAGTCCTTTAACATTCCAAGATTCTATTATCCACATTCAAAGCTACTTAAACATGTACATCGATATCTAGTTTTTTTTTTGACCATCTTAGATGAACAAGTGTCGGCATATCGTAAATTATTTGGAAGCAAAACTGCCATCCCATCCCTACCCAGTGCCTATCCACTCTTCCTCCGGACCAGGATGAACATAGGCTTTTCACATTATTTGAAACCCTCTGAGTAACTAATCCATCAAATCTACTAATTAACAATACTATGTCATGCAAAAAACCTACACCAACTACGTCTACCTCTACAAAGCCTAACCCAGACATTCCCTACTAAACACTGCTTACAAAAAACTACAGCTCTGTACATATTTTCCCCAGTATACATATACACTAATTGTGTTTTAAATTCCAAATATTTCACTTCTTTCAGCCTTTATGTTCAACACTAGTATACTAGCATTATACTTCCTTGTTCTATACCATTTAAACTATTAGTTAACATAATAAGCACACAGTTGTTATACATTTTGTTTAACTGATCTGATTATTATAGTCTGCTATATTCCTCCAGAGCAATCTTATACAGTTATATGCTGACATTTAAAAATCAATGCAGTTAAAATAAAACCATAGTTGTACATTCACTTACTATAACACTCAGTAACAAAGAGAAAAATAAAGAGTTTAAAAAATCAGAAAGAGAGCACACTCAAAAAGGAAAAGAAGAGAGAAAAATGCAGTAATTTACACATCTAGAAACATATTATTTTGTGTTCTTTATTATTGTCATCACACTTTTTACCCCTATTAGTTTAAGCATGCTTGCATCAATATCTAATTGCAGATTCTAAACTCTCTTTAAAAGGAAGGAATATAAGGGATAAAGAATAATTCAATAGAAAGAAAAAAGACCAGAATGAAGAGAAAGAAAGAAAGAAAGAAAAAGAAACAGAAAAAAAACTACAGTACCTTAACCTGCCACTATACTTACAATCTCCTGTTTAAACATCAAAACACTGAGTCAGCTTTACCTTACCCACTCTAGCTTCATTGAACATCCTGCAGTCTTTTTACATTTAATTAAGTCCAGAAACAACTTTGTTTTGTTTCTCCAGCAGCTCTTCTTACTTCCCAGCAATTAAATCAGATAGAACAGTCCTACTTCTTTGCTTCGCGCTCGCGATGGGGGACCTAATTCGCGAACGGACCTCCTGGCTGTACCACGCTGAAATCGAACCCTACTTCCTCTAGCAGACTTCCTGATGCCTCGAGGGATAGAAGTGCTCGCTACAGTCATAAAACTTCGTGGAATCTTCGTGTTTCAGCTGGGAAAACGAGATGAAGAGATAAAAAAGAGATTTTCCAGGCCTGCTGCAAAAACCAGAACAGACAAAGGATTTTAAAGCCTCGGATCATCGTAAATAAAGAAACCCATTCACGCTGGTGTTGCAGGAATCCTCGATGGACAGTTCACATTTCTGATGATGGTAGAGCCTTAAACAACTTCAAAAAGGTGGGTCTTGCTTTTTTTTTCGTATTTACAGAGTATTTAATGCCATCAACAGTAAAAATTAAATTATTGGGATATTTCATTTGGAATCTAATATTTTTATCAATCAGAAACTTACAGTATGGAGCCAGCATTTGTCTAGACTGCCTTATTTGTGTTGGTAAATCCTGTGCTATGGAAACTTTATAGTTTTGCCATGTTATAGATCCACCAGATTTTTTAATGGTTAAAAGTATTTTGCTCACATCTTGGTAGTTTAATATTTTGACATACACAGGTCTGGGTGTATTTGAAGCTTGAGAGTCCCTGTATGCTCTATGCACTCTTTCTATGACAATTTGCTTAACAGCCACGGAGTCCTTAAGCAGTATTTCAAATATTTGTATAATGGAAGTGGTCAGCTCATTATATTGTATTGATTCTGGGATCCCTCTGATAATTATGTTGTTACGTCTTGATCTTGCTTCCAAGTCCAGAATTTTGTTTTGCATCATTTGAATGTCAGCCTCATGGGACTCAGTTATTTTAGTGAGCATTATTATGTTGTCTTCATTTGCTGCTATTGTGGTTTCCGCTTTCTCCATTCTTGCAAGAATCTGGTTGCATATGTCACTAAATGTTTGTGTTTGGGATGTTAGATCTTTTAAGACTTCCTGTATAGGTAGTAATGCAGTTTTAATTTCTTCCATTGTGACCTGTTGATCAGGTTTCGTTGTTACCCCTGCTTTTGCAGTCTCTTGCTGTTTGATTGTTTTCTGTCTCTTAATTATAGATTCCTTCTCCGGAGACTGTAATGCTGACAACTTAGTTTTGGTAGTTGTAGTATCCATATTTTTATCTTCTTTTGACATTTTGCAATGCTGCAGATAAAGTTATTTCCCAAGGAAAAGTTTCAGAAGTGAGGTAGTTCAGTCCTTTGTTTGGTGCTCTGTTCAGAGTCAACCTAACAATCAGTTCCAATCCTGTTGTCACCAAGTATTTTCTTTCAATTTTTCTTCCTCAGAAAGACAACTGACTTCTAGTAGTTTAATAATTGCTGCCAATTAGTCGATTAACTCCAAGTGTACATCCACAGGGTTGATTTTTTTCTCTGGTATTTGGAGAGCTGAAGTACTGCAGTGCTTATAGAATGGCGGCCATCTTTGAATTTTTGTGTTATTTTTGTTCTTGTAAATCATAGATGCTCACAGTAAGTAAATAATGCCAGACATGTTTCATCTTTCTTCTTCATATAGCTTGGATACTCTATCATGATGCTAGACCTGCTGTTCTATTATTTTTTTACGTGACTGAAATTAATAATTTAAAATGTTCCCCTAGTGTTATTTAGTGTTCCTCTTGGCTTTGTCCTGCAGTCTTCAGTATGGCTGAGTACAGATATGGTGCTCCGCCATCCCCCCCCCCCCACACACACACATGGACTAAGCCCATCCCTCTCAACTGTATTTCACACTTTCTTCAGTGCAGAGAGCTAAGTCTTAGTTTTATAGCAAGCTATTTTCTGTGCCAAGGGTGCAAGGTTTGAAACCTTCCACCTGTTTTAATATAATTTTTTTAGTGATTTAAGGCAATATGTTCAAGTATCTCTTGTGCTAATGGCAGTTCAATTGATTAAACCTCCGCTAGGGAGGTTTTTTTTGTACTGGGGTGCAGGGTTGAAACTTTTACCTTGCTCTTGTGTTTTACTGTAATTATTTACACCCCTGATGTCTTGTGTTCCTCCACCCATACTTATTTCATGCTCCAAATGTGCAGTTCTATTAACTCATTAAGTATCTGTGGTGTCTATTGTTCCACCATATAGCCTTTGTGCTGCAAAAGTATTTTTCTATTACTTAAGTATTTCTTGTATCTGGTGCCCCCTTCTGCCAATATTGCTGTACTTGCTCATTAGTATAGGAGAGTTTAGAGGTACGACACCCTACCACACACGTACACATACATACACACACACACACACACACACACACACACACACACACACACACACACACACACACACAGATACACATGCAGAGATCTAGTCTACCTATCTCCTAACTAACTTCACTGCTGTGATCATACAGACTGACACAATGTCTTTCTCACGCACACACACACACACACACACACACACACACACACACACACACACACACACACACACACACACACACACACACACACACACACACACTTTTATCTGAAACCACTCTTCCATTTGCATGAACACACACACGCAGCCACAGCCATATACATGTGCACATCTACACATGGACACACCTCTCACCACTACCTCTCTGTTTAACTCCTTATCACTTACCTCTAATAAACTGTCACCCGTAGCAAGCAATAGAGTGATGTTAATGTGCTCATTAACATGGTAGTTTAACTTTCACAGCCAAACCATACTCTGAGTAACTCAGCTGTACGAATGCTTACATCAGACATTTCTGGAGAGAATACATGTCTAAATAGCAAAGGTGAACCTCCCCGTTTGCCATATTAGCATCTGTGTCAGACAATAGAGACAACCCACTGTGGGGGTTCACCTCTCCATATTACAGTGCAATGGTAGGCTGTCTCTGAATCAGAAATGCCTAGCGCCTGTGGTTAAAAGGGCCTGTTGCTATCAATATCCTTTCTGAATTCAAGCAATGATTTCATAAAGCATGTTATGCAGTCTAGACTAAGGCATGATTACAGTTAGAAAAAGAGATGCTCAGAAGATTCATCTAGTTTTATGGTTATACCTGGGATGGTGGTAGCGGGTGGGCATCTGTTAACGTTATATCCCTTGACATTCCTAAAGTCTGGCACTCTTTTTTTCTATTACAACACTAGAATTATTTATTTATTCATTCATTTATTTGGACTAGATTGTTACAGAGTATTTGTACAGTACAAATAAAGCAAGCTAGAGGATACATTTTAACAGCTTTGTTCATGAGTGTTTTGAACAACTAGTTACTTGTGTTTGATGACTTATCTTATGGAGCAATGTACATCTAAAGGCAACAAACTCTAGTTTCAACAACAGACATATATTTCAGATTGAGGCAACCATACTCATCCACAAAAAAAATGATACAACACCAAAACAAATATACAAAAAAAAAAACACTAATGTCAAATGAGATGTGGAAGGAGAACAAAAAGTGTTACATACATATGGCGTAGAACAGTAAATTGAAGTTTCTACATCACTGTTACAGATCTTTTTTTAGGCTCTCATTTTGGGGGGGTTTATTGTTCAGCAGTATATCTTTTTTTTTTTTTGCTATACATTTGCTTTCAAGACATAGGATCATAGGATCATGGAAGGTTACCTGGTAATAGTCCCAGGCCCCTTACAAGCCTAGCCAAGTTCAACAAATAGAAAACTATTTATTTACTAGAAAACATTCTACCTCCTCAAGTCATTTGTTCTGAGACTTTGCATGATTTCCTCTGTTTGACTGGGTTTCCAGTAGAGTTTCTAGCTCAATCCACATTGATTAGCAATGCTGTTTTGTTCCTGGATGCATACAACTGGTATTTTATGATTATGTTTGCCCTGAGATTAATGAGCATCTTAATGGTGCAAATTCCTGCTTTGTACCAGTTGGTTGTCAGAATAGTCTGCGCTCACCCTGACTGTGAAGGGGGTGATAGCATGTGCCAAAACTGAGAGAAAACAATACAATAGACTAAATTTCATGGTCACAACATAGAGTTATTTTGCTGGCTTTTGCAACAAAAGGAGATTTGGAGCATGTTATTACATAAAAAATGTCTGAAGCAGCCTTGCTGAAAATGCAGCTTCCTTTTGTTATGAAGATATAGATAATGACTCAGGCCATCTTTTATTCAAATATTATAAATAAAAACTTTTTGCTCCAATAAAAACTATTAAAAACTACTAACATAAAAAATAATAAAACACCGAGACCGGACTGTGGTTTAGCGCTTTCATTCCTTTAATGCTGTCAGGAACTTCTTCAGAACTCATACTACTTGTTTACTACATTCAGTATAAATAGAGTGCTCACAGAAATAATTTAAATTAGTCATGATGTCATTCTCATTAACTAAACAATTACTACTTAAACAGAATAAAACAACCAATGGTGTACTAACTTTTGTTGAATAGCCTGTAGAAAGCTGTATGTAATGAATAAGACCTAATAATGTTTAAACCAATGATGTCATGTCTAAGCTCCATGCAAGCCAATACCCTGTTAAAGCAAATACATATTCATACAGTGGAGAATTGCGAATAATATTCACAGTGACTACTACTTTCACCATTAAGATGAATCATTTGTCCCAGCGTAAACACATTTTATATTTAAAGAGTCATTCAGACCTGAATGTTTCTGAGTTCAGCAGTAATTGCCATCTAAGTTCTTTTAGCTCCAATAAACAGTCACCAAAAATTGTCCCACTAAAATAATAAACTTAAAACCTGTAAAATTATTACATAGCATGCTATGTTTCCCAGTGCATTACTGCAGTCTGAATGTCTTATAGCTGACAAATGCTCCTTCACTCTGTCTGACAATCTTCTGATTGTTTTACCCACATAAAATGCGTGCAGGAGTTGCAAATAGCAGCGTATACTAACGTCGGTGACAGTCAAAATGTTTGTAGAATTTGACTGTCAGTTTCTGAAAGTGTATTCATTCCTGTTGCATGTGTGGGCATATTATGCATTGCCCACAGGTGTAATCTCTCGGTTCATCATTTGTTTGGGTGATTCCAAGTAGAAGTAGGCTTGTCTTTTCAAAGCGATATGAAAATTTAGGATGCTGTCTAATATGTTGCTAAGGTTCATGTTAGCTCCTAATGTTCCAATTTTTCTCTAGGATATGCATTATGGAGCATATCCCTGCTGATGGAAGTGGATAGCTGCAGCTTCTGTCTGTTACTTCGAGGTGCTTTGTGTGTTATTGAAATGAAGCCATGTAAAATGATAGGTTTATGCCTGCTATGCCTTTGTGCTGCTACCTCAGTGAAAATTAACTGTGCTGGGTAATGCTTCTTTTCAAACAAACATGATAAAAATCTACATTCTTGCAAGAAGGTGTTGTTATTGGATATGATTCTGGACAAATGAATTGTCCATTAAAAACGTACGTTTCATAAAAATGGGTGTTGGCAAATCCAGAAATTATTTCTGTATGTATCTTTTGAGTTGAATGTATGATTGTCATTGTAATGGATATTTCAGTATCAAAGAGTAATTCTATCTCCGCGGCCTGGGGTCACAAAATCTAAGCAAGGAGAACTGTCTGACAGCTTACCTTACTTAGATTTTGTGACCTCGAGATAGAATTACCTTTGGATACTGAAATATCCATTACCAATGACAATCATACATTCAACTCGAATGTATACATACAGAAATAATTTCCTGGATTCCGAAGCCAACACCCATTTTTATGAACGAGGACCATTCGCTTGTCCAGAATCATATCCAATGACAACACCTTCTTGCAAGAATGTAGATTTTATCATGTTTGTTTGAAAAGAAGCATTACCCAGCACGCAATTACCTAAGTTTTCACTGAGGTAGCAGCACAAAGGCATAGCAGGCATAAACCTATCATTTTACATGGCTTCATTTCCACACAAAGCACCTCGAAGTAACAGACAGAAGCTGCAGCTATCCACTTCCCATCAGGATATGCTCCATGCATATCCTAGAGAAAATTGGAACATTATAGGAGCTAACATGAACCTTAGCAACATATTAGGACAGCATCCAAATTTTCATATAAGCGTGCCATGTCTTTGAAAAAGACAAGCCTTACTTCTACTTGGAACCACCCAAACAAATGATGAACCGAGAGATTACACCTGTGGGCAATGCATAATATGCCCACACATGTAACAGGAATGAATACTTTCAGACATTGTAAACTGACAGTCAAATTCTACAAACATTTTGACTGTCACCGACGTCGTAGTATACGCTATTTGCAACTCCTGCACATTTTATGTGGGTAAAACAATCAGAAGATTGTCAGACAGAGTGAAGGAGCATTTGTCAGCTATAAGACATTCAGACTGCAGTAATGCACTGGGAAAACATAGCATGCTATGTAATAATTTTACAGGTTTTAAGTTTATTATTTTAGAGCAAGTGGACAATTTTGGTGACTGTGAAACATTATTGGAGCTAAAAAGAACTTAGATGGCAATTACTGCTGAACTCAGAAACATTTCCAGGTCTGAATGACTCTTAAATAAAATGTGCTTTACGCTGGGCAAACAAATGATTCATCTTAATGGTGAAAGTAGTAGTCACTGTGAATATTATTCGCAATTCTCCACTGTATGAATATGTATTTGCTTTAACAGGGTATTGGCTTGCATGGAGCTTAGACATGACATCATTGGTTTAAACATTATTAGGTCTTATTCATTACATACAGCTTTCTACAGGCTATTCAACAAAAGTTAGTACACCATTGGTTGTTTTATTCTGTTTAAGTAGTAATTGTTTAGTTAATGAGAATGACATCATGACTAATTTAAATTATTTCTGTGAGCACTCTATTTATACTGAATGTAGTAAACAAGTAGTATGAGTTCTGAAGAAGTTCGACAGCATTAAAGGAATGAAAGCTTAAACCACAGTCCGGTCTCGGTGTTTTATTATTTTTTATGTTAGTAGTTTTTAATAGTTTTTATTGGAGCAAAAAGTTTTTATTTATAATGTACAATAATTACTTTGGTTGCTTTTAGTTTTTCGGTTTTCTTTTTGATATTTTATTCAAATATATCATGGCGGGAAACACCATGTCATAAATCACCATTTATATGTGGTCTTTATGCAGTCATATGTCAAAAATATAAACTTTGCATGCTGTGTTTGATCTATCTCCTGAAGTACTCTATAGTAAAGTTAAGAACTCTGTCAAGACATCCAGATGTACTGAAGCTGGTTTACCATAAATATGGCAGTTAGCACAGATGATCAGTGCTTTGAGCTGTTAATGACTTCCTCTGATACAGGGTTTGATTTGCTCATCTTTAACTTGCCTAATGTCAGACCTTGAGAAAGTTACTTAACCAGACAGTCTTAAGGGCAGTTGAGTACTGTGTCTAGGTGCTTTAGTTGTCTCCTGGACTGCATAACTAAGTAGCTACATACTCCTTATAAAGGGAAATGAATGCATCATCACAGTTATTTCATATTTTTGTTGCGCTATTTCATCCAATACTATACAAGAGGCATTTGTTTTTAATGAAAATAGACTGTTTAACAAAACAGTAGAAGAAGAAAAAAATAAACTTACTCCTTGACTGATCAAGCAGAAATGGAAGTCTTGTGCAAAATGCTGCTTGCAGGTTATAACAACACATTTTTTTTTTACTTTTTAAAACATTACCTTGCTCTTAAGAATCAACAATTTCTTGAACAGAGATTCTTTTTTATTAAATGTTACAATATTCAAAAGAAAATGTGTACAATCAGTCAAAATGGCAGAAATAATTTTATTTCAGTCATTTATATCACAGCTAATTCTACCAGTACCTGTATCTCAATGTTTCTATTTCATTTTAGATAATCTATATCGTGACTTTATTTATAATTAATATCATTCTAGTTATAGTCTCCTGGAAATTAAATAATGGTACATAGTTTAAAAAAAAGAATTACATCAAGTTTTATTTTCAGGTTTTACAAATATGTAGAAGGAAATGAATACCTGCCCTCAGTAATTTCATTTTGGTGACTGTGCTGTTATCATATTGATCCTATTAACTTGTTTACACTACTGGCTTGCATGACTAATCCAGTCTGAAATTAAGCATTGATCACACCTGCGTTCAAATGAATTTGCCTAGCAATGTTACCTGTTTATTTGGCCACGAAGTGGTGCTGTCCAAATAAGGTGGACCTGCAGAAAGTGTACATGGCTCATATGTATTACACTGAGATGATGGGTTAAAGTACTGATGCATCTGGTCAGTGCATAGATGAAGCTATTTCTTTGAGGGTTGTTGCTCATAGTAATACCAGAGCCACAGTATACATCTAAATAACAGAAAAGTCATATGCTCAAAAATGTTACTAGTGGAAAATGTAGTGCAAAGTTCACCAGAAGTGAAAGCAGTAATATTTATTAATATATTTCTTTAACATTGTACAGTATGCATTTAATGTTAATGAAATTATCTTTGTTAAAAACATATGGTATCTTGCATTTATAGAAGTAAATATGACCCACTTGGAAATTAAAGTATTTTTTTTATAAAGTATATGAGGAAAAGTAACATACATAGTAGTATGCATTTAGATGTGATTCGTAACTCATTATAACATTAGAAGTGTTGATTAATGGAATATATGCAAAACCAAATTATACAAAAGATATGAGGATTTCAGTTTACCTGACTTTCCTGCTGTGTATTTTATATAGGTTCAAAGTCATGGACATATCCTCATGTTTCTTTATGATCTTTAAATTTATTGCAGATGTCAATCATCCTTAGTATAATTTGCAATATTTTTTATTTATTTATTTTATTTTACATTTGTTGACCGGGATGGTCTAACTGGATGCATGTCCATTTTCAGTAGAGTCCCGGGGAGATAAGCTCCAGGAAGTTACATTAGTACAACTATTCAAGTAAAGGTTAATTTATATAGATACAAACTTAAAGTTTCAACAGCTCAAAAATTTATACAGTTTCAACATAAATTTAGATAACAAGTTGTGGTACAGATACATTGTTAAGGTTTCAGTAATTGCAAAAACAAAACAACTTGCACAGTTTGTACAGAATTTGTTGGAAGCATTAGATGGGGTATTTTTTTATTGTATTTACAAAGACTTTGCTATACAAGTTAAATTAGCTGTAAAGGGTAAGATATGTCTTTATAAAGGACAGGTAATTAGATGGATACTGACAAAAGTCAGAGCAGATATAAGGTCTATAACAAGAGAGAGATGGGAGCAGATAGGATTAGTCAGGATTTGTACAGGGACATAACCTGTGAGTTTTCAGATAGAGTTTCAGATTGTGCTTAAAAAGTGTATAAGAAGACAGTGATGTAAGTTCATAAGGGAGTTGGTTCCCGTTTTTTCCCAATGCATTAGAGAACAAGGCATCTCCTGCCATGTTATTAGATTTACATGTTGATACAAGTAGTTTATTAGATGATTACTGTAACTGATGAGTATTTTCAATGCAAACTACATCCTTCCCCATTAAGTCTCAAGCTAAATGCATAAAAATGCATAGTAATCCCCTTTGGAAAAAACAGAGTACCCACAAACTACAACATAGGAGGTAATCCCCGGAAATCTGAAGAAGAAATAAGGGATCTAGGGACCCAAGTAGATAGCCAGCTTTATTTTGATAACCATGTTGCCAAAGTGGTTAGAAAATCCTTCTATGTGACCCATCTGATCATGAAAGGGTTTGCATCAAGATCTAAGGATGTAATGGTGCCCTTCTACTCTTCCCTCATCAGACCCATTATTGAGTACAATGCACCAATTGGAATGTACCTGGCTAGAAATCTCCAGCAGCTGGAGAGACCACAAAGGTACCTAACCAAGAGGATTACTGGCCTCAAACAGTTGCCCTATGCAGCATGATTGAAAAAGCTAAGACTGTTCTCTGTTGCATACCGCTTTTTCACAGGCGATCTCTGTCTAATGTACAGAGCCATGTCCAACCCAGAATTGTTGAACATGCTCCATCTTAGCAAAACCAAATCTACTTGAGCTACACGCTCTAGGGATGTAAACCTCAACACAACAATGAATAGAACATGCTGGAGGGATAGATTCCCTTCGCAGAGACTTCCCTTACTATGGAACAGGGTCCCAATCTACATAAGACAGAGCCCCTCACTATCACTCTTCAAGAGGAACCTTGATGAGTGGATGGGTAACAGAAAGCTCACACCGGGGATCACACCAACAGCACTACTAGATAGGGGCCAAGGGTACTAGCTGCTAGTACAAGGGTCTAGGGAACTACTAAAGGGGCAGTAAATACCGCACAATGTGGCTGGACTAATATATGCTTTCGGGCAGATAGCTCAGTACCAACCTATGAACCTATAAGTCTCTACATGTTTGAAGCCTGAAATAGTTATATTACAACATATTTTTAAAAATTGTATTATCTGTAAATAGTTTCTTAATTAAATATTTTTTTCAAATTTTCATAGGGGTTATACAAAAGGAAATTTATTTATGTATGGCTTCCTTGTTTTCCCAAAATTTAAGAAGTACTGGTGTAGTGCATTCTAAGTTTAAGGGACGGTGCTAATGGAGACTTGTAGGAAGGATGACTTCCATGTTAGGTCTCATTGGATTGCAGTACTGAAGTAACATTTGAAAAATGCTTCAGCATCACAGCGCCTTTAATACAAGAAGAAAGGGGTAAGTGTAACAAAAGGGGACATATACATGTTGGATAACAAAGGAATAGAATAAGGTGACCAGGAAAATGGACAGAGTCTATAATAAAAAAGCTAAACCACTGAATAAGTAGGATTCATTGAAATTATTTCTGATTAAAACTAAAAGGCTGCAAAAGGAAGGGTAAAGAATGCTGGATGAATACTAGAAAATATTTTGACAGCAGTAATGGTTTATAAAATCATTAGAACATATACAATGAGTAAGGGAAGAGGGCATTTATTCGCATAACAGGATTAAGATGATACGTAGTCGAAGATGGATTTAAGTCCCAGCCACTATTATTCTTCTGTACTGTGTTTCATGCATGAAATTTATGAATTCCTCTCGGTCATCAGTACTTGACTTTAGTGGTCTACATACTCCAATTGTTTTATGTACTAATGTTGCCTTTATTGTCATAGTCACACAATCTATAGTATTGGTGTTATCATTGAACATGTAATAATCACAGGTTTCATGACTATCTTTAATCCTTATCATAACACCTCCACCAGATTTTTTGTTAGAATGTCAGTTACACTAAAAATATTTATACCATGACAGAACTGCTTTTGAACAATCATAATGCAATATACATAAATATTACTTTCTCTTTATGTACACTACTAGGATATAGGATCGTAGGTATATACTATTCTAATGACCACAAGGGCCTTTACAAGCCTAGCCAAGGAACCCAAATGTATCTCATGATTTGTTTCACCTTACAGGGCATATGTTTGCTATGGTATGATTTAATTACTGCCACAGTCCATAAGAGGCTTATCTGTTAGACCAGGGGTGAATTTCTGATTTAATATCCACTGGTCCAGGTTGTGCTTGAATAAGGTTAGGGGAAACACTCTGCTTGACATAGATGGGAAGCCTACTCCAGAGAGTGGGAAGTCTCTAAAATACATGCCAGTCCCTCCAACATGCCCTATTTAAGTCACAAGCAAAGCTTAAATCCTTAGATCTAGTAGTTCTGGTGATGTTTGTTTTGTGGCTATGCAAAAGGTCCATTAGAGCAGGATCCAAGGATGCTTTGTATGTTAGGCATAAATTGCCTCTCAGCAGTCTGGAAGGTCATGTGATACTCAATGATGGGTCTGATGAGGGATGTGTACAGTGGCACAATGACTTCCCTGGACCTAAATGCCATGCCCTTACTTATGAGTGACATAGAATGATATTTGTACTACCTTAGATACGTATTCATTGAAGGCCAGGTTACTATCCAAATTATGCCCCGATGCCTGATTTCATTGGCTAATTTTAGGGGTGTTTCATCAATATTGTATTTTCCACATGTGCCCAACTTCCCAAAAGGTACTATTATGCATTTCCTGCCACTTAATATTAAGCCATGACTTTGGCACCAGTCATTTGTCTGTGTTTGACCTTCCTGTAAGCTTTTAGTGTCTTGGTTTTAATATCTTGGGGTGTCTATAATTGCTTCAATACTGAAATCATCTGCATACATGGTAAGCCAGAGGTCCTTGACATTGGCCTTGATTTGCAAAAAATATATGACAGAGAGGTGTTGACCCAGCACACAACCAGGAGGACTCCACTGGTAACTGGCTTCTTTGTGGAAGTAGTCTCTCCAGTCCCATCTTTTTGGGTCCTGTATGTGAGCGAGCAGGCTATTCAGTAATCACATGGGGTTTATATCTAATTCTGTGAGTTGGTTTACAATGTCTGAGAAGGTTATTGTAGAAAATGCCTTAGCTTGGTTGAGGTAAGCAGTATGCAGGATTTTGCCCTCATCAATTGCCTTGGTGTCCTTCTCAAAGAAGTCCAGCATGTTCCGTAGACTTGCACTGACTTTGATGAAAACAAACTGGGTTGGGTACAGTGTCTGAAAGTTTCCTATGTCATTGTTAATCATTTCCATGATAATTATTTCCATGGCTTGCATCTGAGACAAGTCAGACTAATAGGTCTGCAGTACCTGGCATCCACCGATAAGCCATGCACGTGTGGAGCGATGACTGTTACAATGCTCTATGCATGTGGTACAATGCCTGTGTGGTAGCTATGCTTGAATAGTGACTCCAGTGGCCCTGATAGATTATATTTCAGGCTATTTAGGAGGTATCCCCTCGATATTATCATGCTCACTGAAGCTATAATCATGGACTTAGCGCACCTATGACCTGCTCGGTACTGATAGGTGAACAGGTTTTGTTAGATGTTATTTTCTGGGGGGAAGCTCGGGATAAGAGGGGTGTAAAGATGGACCTCAAATTTTAAGCTAGAAGACTTGCTATATTTCCTGGTTCTATGAATATGGCTCCATTTACCAACAGTTTGGCACACTGTTGTGTGCTATCTTTGAAGTTTTGGATATAACTAAAGAAGACTTTATTGTTGTCCGAGGCCTAGGAGACGTTATTGTTGTTTTGTCAGACTTAATTAGTCCACTGAGTTGCCTATTTAGTTGGTGAGAGAGTTTTTTTTTTTCATTTTATACTTCCTAATTTTTAGCTATGACATTTTTCATTTGTTGTACAACCTATTTAATTTTGTATTCCAGCAGGGTGGTTTATTTTTGAGTTAGTTTTGGGGTTACTTCTGGTAGCAAAGCAGCCTCTCTGTGGTCATTGACAGTGTTGTACAGAGCTTCTCTGAATAATTTTGTAAAGGTTGCTATGTATCAAGGTTAGGAGGAGATTGAAATTTTTACAAGTTATGACTTAACAAAAGTTGTATGCTATGGGGTAGTTTCTAGCTTTTGCAAGGCTTGCTGGGTATTACAGGACTGATCAGCATTTCAAAGGAGACTGCTTTGTTGTCTGATTTTGCCAAACAGAATAAAGCACTTGAAGAATCATCCCATATTTGTGAGTACCAGGTAAAATATGTTTGTACTTCTAGTAGGTATATGGAATAACTTGTCTGATGCGTTTGTGATTACAAAGCCTAGGTATCTCTGCAATTCAAATTTAAATTTGTGTAGGATTCCCATTTTATACAGGAATAATTAAAGTCCCCATAATTATGGTATATGATGAATGGTGAGTCTCTCCACTATGTCTAATTATGAGCTATGGATTTCATGAGACATAATGGGTGACCAATAACTTGCTCGGATATGGTAATGGACTTTGTCTATGGTAATCCGGACATGGAGAAACTCCAGTGCATCATCCGGTTTAACCAACCTAGAGGTATGCTTGTCACTGGTGTAGACTGAGACACCTACACTTTAAGTCCAGGTCTATGCAGTGGCTGGTCTAAATGTGCGGAAAGCACTGAAGCTTTGCATTTCTTGGGTACTGTCTGTTGCTTTAAAACTATATCTTGGTAACTGCTCCGATTTAACCTGCTTCAAGCTGAGGAGAGCTTTTAGGGGGTGGACGTTCTTGTTTGACTCCTGGCATTGAGCATTAGCACGTTTAGATTTCTTTGCTTTTGAACAATTGTCAATTTGTTATTGCCTAAAAAAGGCTCTGTGGGAAAGGAAAATGTTTTAGCCAATGTTCAAAAATGTAGAGAGGCCATGTACAGAGCGTCCTTTGAAAAATCAATGTTGTTTGTTAACCATGTCCTTCCACTCTGACAAATACTGTATCACTCTAGAATGACACCAAAAACTAAGCCAATTACTAAAGTTAATCATCTTCTATTTGTATCGTGGCATTATCCTTGGATAAGGTAGAATTCTGCTCAGTACTAGGTACATGACAGCTTGTGACACACAGTCTAAGAGCTCTATAATAGCTCTCTTCATATAGTCTAGGGAGGTACGTCATGTACATTTACGTGGACTATGATTGAATTATACTGGTACTTGTGATGCAGTGTTTGAGTGTATATGGAACTTGGCACATCCTGGCACCTGATAGACGCCTGACCTTTACTTTCCCATTGTTCAGCATGTTGAGTAGGATCAGTATATTGTACACTGGGCTCTCCTATGATCAGAGTCCTGGGTAGCATACTGGCTTGCATTGCAAACTTGGTAGTTAAAGCTACAATGGGTGTGGCTGTATGTTGAGTGTTAGGTGTTGTTGCTGTTGAGTGCTTTTAGACTGCTGAGGGTAATTATTGGAGGTGAAGTATCTGGGAGGTCATGTGGAGTTTGGGAAGATTGCATTTAAGTGCCTCAGCATAACTAGATCTATTAATGGGAATGCGTGCTATGTGTGTTGGCTGTAGCATTAGTGTTTCTGACAACCATATTGTTATTATGACTGTTCATATGTGAGAGTTTTTCCTCCAAAGACATCTCAGATATTGCATTGTTTCTTTGATGATAAAATGGTTGTCAGTGAGTATTAGACAAAGGTTACATTTCGTCAGTATATCGATATCCACCAAACTGGCTATGGATAAATTCAACATAACCTTGATGTCAGATCCTTCTCTTGGTGAATTACAAGGGTATGGTGCATTAAGGGTAAATAGTAGGCTACCTACAGGTGCTTTTTAGGCTGCACACTACAGTAAGCTATTTAAACCTAAATTTGAAGAGCAGTGCTCCTCAACATGCAAACTAGCTGCTCTGTGCTACTCTTCACACAGAGGAGTTGCTCTACACTCATTGAGTTACTGGTACAGTTTCATAAGTGGTCATATAGGGAAAATTTGGTTTCTAGATGTCTGCATCTATACATGGCATTACTACCCACTTCTGCACAATGGGCAGTGGCACGTTAATGCATCAAATTTATACAGGCCCTTAAAACATACTAAACTGACTAATAAGCCCTCTGGCTAATAAAGCAACTACTCTTACTTGTTTCCCAACTCATATAGACCAGGCCACCACCTACTACTACTAGATGGACAACCCCAGAGCTCCTAATGAAAAATCACATAGAGATTGTAATGTTGCCACAAAACAAATTAAACACGCTACCTGGACAAGGCAATTTCAAGTATTAGAGACCTTTCAAATGATTTGCATGCAAGATAAACAAATAAAGCAGACACTTTCTAGAACAGTTGCTGAAGTACAAAACAGTAAACTAAAACAATAAAATAAAGATGCTATCTGACAAGGATAGAGCAGGATTAATTCAAGACCCTCTCAGAGTGTGGTGAGGGACCCAAGCAGATGGGAGCTCTAGGAAAATATGCAGCGGACAGTTTGCAGTAAAGGAGGTTTATTCAAGAGCAATAGTGGTTTGCTGGGTGAAGGCTCATTATTATATATCTATGGAAAACAATGGTGGGAAAAGTATTTATATAGCTTGGACACAGCCTTTTAAAATCACAACAGGGAAATTGTAGTAGGGTTTGAGAAAAATTCAAGCTGCAAAAAGCAGACTAGTTAAAAAGACATCCAATCAAATAAAGCCAGTGTTATGACTCTAGTCCTATGACTCTAAGCTGCAGGTCAGTAACCCCAGGTAGGATAGACTCTCAGAAGATTGACCTTAATTTCTCAGTAGGGGGGAGGAGAAGACACAAATAACAGGGTAACAACAATAACAAGGTAAACAGGCACAAATAACAGGGGAACAACAATAGCACGGTAAACAGGCTTAAATAACAGGGGAACAACAGTAGCAAGGTAAATAGGAAGGCACTGGAATGCAGCATTAAGCAGGTAAATGATAAGCAGAATATAAGACTAGCAGCAAAACTGAAATATAAACATCTGTAAAAATAATGAAGCACCAAGCATACAGTAGAATTTACAGTACTGTCACACCCACAATTCTACCACAATTTAAAGCACCAGACTATATCAGTAAAACTGTTTATGAAAATATGCAGAAATAAATGAATATAGGAGAACATCCTGCTAAATTCTGACACAACTGCAAATGAAACTACAAGACTAAGGCCCCAGACAGGATTTAAAATACAAAGAGCTAGCTCTGGGGTATGGAATGTTTTATCTCTGGTTTAAAGAGGGATAGCATATGATACAAATGTTAATTCTACAACTGCTACATAAAGAATTGTGTTATGGACATTCTAAAAACACTTAACAATGGCCTCAGAAAATGTAGTTACATTTTTTCTTCCTACTGTTCATAATCGCAATAGCTTTGCCTATATCTAATTTCCTCTGCTTTGTTCTCCTACTTGTGATGATGATGAAACTTCAGTTTTATGTTGTGTACATATTACTTTGCAGTGTCTGCAAAAATATTTAGATTAATGCAAATTAAAAATTCTACATTTTATAGTCCATAGTAAAGACACTGAAGCAAATGAGTGATTTATTCTAGTAGCCTCTTAACATCTCCTGATTTCTTCATAATAAACATGTTAAAAAAAAAACAGTACCAAAAACATATAAGTATTAAAAGTCACTGCTGTTGTAAGATGGCAGCTGATTATGAATTATATTATTCAAGGCTAAAATACCTTATTTTGCGAGAAACCACCTTCCCTCACTGCAAACATATTTAATTTTCTCAGTCAAGCTTCACCATACAAAAATGGAATAGTAAGGGACAAAAATTATTGCAATGTCTTTCCATGTGGACTTTTTACTTGCCTTGTTGTTTACAATATGACTCATTAACTTACCTGTTATGCATCTCTTGATGTTCTTCATATTGATCAATGCTTCAGTAGCTTTAGCTATATGGGTTATATCCTTCCAAGGTTATGACAGCTGGCCAGCTTCCAAAGCTTCAGGGGACCTTCTAGACAACAAACTGCTTAGCAACTTGATTTGAGCTGACTAAAAGACAGATGTGGGTGGAAACCCTTCAGAGATTTACTGCCACTGAAGAGTATGCTACTCTGAGGCTTCTGAGTGTAGACCTTCAGCTTTTGTTTTCCTTAGCTGGTCAGATAAGTTCCCTTAAGGAAAAAAACTTCCATGTTCTTATATTTTGCTGACGTTCTGTTACTTTCCTCTTCAGGAAAGTTATTTTGAAGCTAGGAGTGTTGTGTTTTTACGAATTGTGTCAAGACTGTAATATAATTTTAAGCAGAACCCTTGTTTCTGTCAGTTTAAAAGTAGTGTTATCTAATTGATAAACTATTTTCTGTGGAGTTACATTTGTGGACTGGTGGTTTTAGTGACATTGTTGCTTTTTTTCCAGGATACAGGCACTATTTTCAGCTTGACCATGGAACAGATTGCTACTCCCATGGTCAGTCGTTCCAGACACAAAAAGAGAAAGTTAAGCAAACAGCCTTTGACACCACAGCAGGTTAGCAATTTGCCTAAGCTGCAGGTGGGTGACTCTGCTGTGACCATTTGTTGTATCTCAGAACACTCTTTTTTTTACTCTGGATCCCTCTCGTATAGCACCTATAGTGACTATGTGCAAGGGGTTAGCCACATCCTCTGATACTGTAGGGGTCATCAATGTGCAACAGAGAACCACTCTTTTGGTACTCAGAGAGGGAAGAGAAAATACTTCCCTGTTCTGTCAGAATGATATGCCCTTCTCTTGGGAAGCAGTGGCTGACATTAGTAACATGGTTGGCTCCATTTTGCCTGTCAAAAAGAAACAGAGAACCAAGCCTGTATCTACTCCTCCTCCTCAAATGTCTTTAGATAGGAGTGGTTTACTGGTACTGGCTCTGGGTTTGATTCAGGCTATTGATCCTTCTTTAAAAGTAGTTTCCAGTAAAAAAGAGGGATGCTGCCTTTCCTGAAGAGGTTTAAGAGAAGCCATGACGAGTGGATGGGTAACAGAAAATACACCCCTGGGATCACTTCATTGGCTCTGCTTGACAGAGGATCAGTTAATTATTCAATGGGGTGGCGAAAGCCGACACAGTCTGGCTAGGCTTATAAATGCCCTCGGGCATATAGCCTAGTACCTACCTATGAACCTATGAACCTATGAATCTGAACAGAGTTTTGTCCTCAGATTTCTGATTCAGACTCAGATGAGAGCTCTATTTCTGATTCTCCTTGTGGGGGTTTCTCTTTTTCTCAGAACAGTGCTAGAATGTCCATGTGTTTTTAGTGGGAGAGCACTGAAGTTTCACACTCCCTCAGAACAATACTGAGTTGTTACAGGAGGCTTTTCCATCACCTTCACTAATTCCACCTGTCCTGTCTACATTAGAGGATGTGTGTCTTTGTGTCTGAAATTTTCATGATAGTCAGCCAGCTGTCCCTAAAAAAGCATATAGGATATATACAGTTTCTCAGTTTTTTTTAATTTTTATACACTATTCCCAAACATGACCATGCAGCTACAGCCTAAGTTGTCTCTTCTACTGATAAGCACTAAATTAATTCCATTTATTCTCTTTTTAATAAGGATGGGCACATTATTGTTAGGCATGGGAAAAAAGTATATACCTCCGCAACCTTGAATGTCAGAATTTTAAACTGACTGGCTCATATGTTAAAGTTTATTCTGACATATTGTGAAAGTATGAGGAATGATTTGTCTACAGTTTCTTCTCGCAAAGAAAGAAAATATGTTTTAAATAACCTAGTTTCTTCTATTGCATATGCTATTACTCATTCTTTATAGTGTGTGCATGACTCTGCTGGTACTTCTTCCAGGACTGTGGCCACTAGTATGGTTTTGAGGAGGTTTACCTGGCTACAGTTTCATAACCTTTCAGATGATGTTAAAACGAGATTATAAATTCTGCTTTGGATAGAGAGTTAGTGTTTGGCCTCCTTACTGCAGACATAATAAAAAAGTATGATGAAAGGGGAAAACTGATCCAGGGAATTATAAGATTTTATCAGCCCTCCTTTTCCAAATTGCCCAAGGGATTTTCTTTCTCCTCATCTATTTTCAGCAAAAAAACAAAATAAACAGTCTCAACAGAATTCAGGTAAGCAGAAATTTAAGATGTAGTGGCAAGGGGGTTCCAAAATGAAGTCTAAAAATCTCTCAAAGTGAAGGACACTCCAACAAGTCTGAAAAAATATTCAAGAGACCTAGTGAACTCCTCCAACCCTGGCCTTCATTCTCTTCTGGAAAGTCTGAATCTCCATTTTTATCTATGGAAACAGATTGTTTCAGACAACTGGGCTCTGAAAATCATTCATCAAGGTTACAGATGGTAGTTGGAGGAAATTATTCCTTTCCAGGTGGGGGTCATTCATCATTCTGCAGATCAGACTGCTTTGTTTCCACCTGTTTTACATTGCATGCTCTTCCAAGCAGTGATAGAACCAGTTTCCCCTTCCCAGGTTGAGAATGGGTTTTATTCAAGGATGTTCCTTGTCCAAAAGAAAGAAAATGCTAGGAGACTAGTTCTGGATCTTTCTTTCCTAAACCTGTTTGTGATAGTGCCCAAATTCAAAATGATATCTCTTCAAAACCTGTTGCCTCTTCTTCCTCATTCAAGTTTCCTGGTAACACTAGACTTAAAAGATGCTTATCACCACATCTCTATTCATCCAGACTTCAGGCATTTCTAAGGATTTGTGCATCTAGATCACATCATCAGTTCTCTGCCTTACCATTTGGGCTATCCACTGCACCAAGAGTGTTCACAAAGAGTCTAACTCCAGTTATTGCTTATTGCAGGCTACAGGGTTTCCTTACTTTTCTATATTTAGACAACTTGCCTATCTTTGCAGAGTCTTTTTCTAAATGTCAGGCATCTCTGTCTTGGGTGAGAGATCTCTTGCACAAGTTGGGATTTCAAGAGAACATTCAAAAGTCTTTCCTGACTTCATCACACAAAATTGTGTTCTGGAATGCCAACTAGACACCTCAGATCAAAAAGCTGTTTTTCCATAGGAAAAAATAAATCTTTATTTAGATATGTTTCTAATTTTTTCCAGTCAGACTTCAAGTCACTGCAAGGGAATACCTCCAGATTTACTCCTGGCAAGACACCGCATGCGAAACATATAGTGTTATCTGAAAAATCTTTGGTCTCAACATCAACACCCTTTGTCTTTTCAGATTCCAGTGCTGGTGTTGGTGAGAAGAGAAATCACTTGATGGAGACAACAGATATCCTTATGTCAAGGTCTCCCCTTCTCCATCCCTGCTCCAAAGCCATCAGTCACTATATATGCTTCAGACTTTGCTTGGGGAGCAGTTTTAGGTGAGGTAAAAATGCATGGGATGTGGGACACCTAAGGCAGGTGACTGCACAAAAATATCAAGAAGCTGCTTGCCCTGCTCAAGGCACTCAATTCTCTAAATCATCTTTGGTCCATGGGACCACTTCAAGTGGTCACAGACAATACCACATCACTGTGGTACATCAACAAATAAGGAGAACAAGGTAGCATCCCCTTTTCAGACTAGCCATGTTAGCTTGGGATATAGCTTTCCAACACAATCACACTTTGCAGGCATCCTACATTCTGTCAGAGAAAAATCGTGTGGCAGACAAACTGAGCAGGATCAACCCAGACCCTCATGAATGGAAACTAGATCCAGGTGTCTTCCAAAATTTGATCCATCTGTGGGGAGTTCCTCAATTAGGCCTCTTTGCCTCCTCTCTGAACAATCATCTAGCATAATTCTGTTCCAGGACTCCAGGCCTTTGTTCTTGCATGCCTTTCTACCCTTTCCACTAATATCCAGGGTACTTATGAAAATTCAAAAGATTATTGTGGTGACTCCCTTCTGGCCCAGGCATCCATGGTTCTCCCTACTTTTGGAAAGGCCAGGAGCAATTACAACAAGCATCCTCACTGAATGGATATACTCACAAAAGAATAGGTGTGATGGATACACCTCAACATCAATCATCTTCAGCTGACTGCCTGGATCATAGGGTCTTAATTACTTTTAGGCACATATTTTGTGAGGATGTGCAGCAGGTAGTAATAGAGGCAAGAAAGCCTGCTATGAGAAAATCATATATTAGCAAATGGAGAAGGTTTCTACTTGGTGCCAACAACATAACCAGCACCCATTCATGGTCAGCTGTTCTCTGGTTTTACAATATCTGTGTGAGTTATTATTCTATGGCCTTTCATATTCCTTCTCTAAGTTTCATTTATCAGGAATTTCATCATGTCTGCTCATGGATCCTCCTCTTTCAGGGCAGTCTGATGTCAGTGTGATCTTGAATGGAGTTTTGCATAAGAAGCCTCCAAGTAAACTGGTGGTCCCATCTTGCAATCTTAATTTTGTGTTAGAGAAAATAAGAGAATTCCTCCATTTGAACCAGCTAATCTTAACATGGAAACAGTTTTATTGCTTTCTCTGACCACTGCAGGAAGGATTTCTGAGTTGCAAACTCTTATGGTGAATCAACACTACCTCATTTTCTGAGTTTACTTTAAGTCAAACTCTCCATCTCCCTTTTTTATTTCCTGAACCTAAAAATGAGGTATCAATATACTCCGTACCTTGGATGTCCTCAGATAACTCCGGCACTATCTTGACAGCACTAAACCTTTCAGATAGTGCATCAATTGTTCAGTTTTCATGAAGGTAAGAAGAAGGGAAGGAACAACTGGTGTCAAAACACTATCCCCAATCCTTTTGTTATACTCACTGTTACAAATCTATTCCAGACAGGGTCAAGGGTCACTCTACAAGGACCTTGGCTTCTGTGGCTTTTTCAAAAGGGTTGAATTCTACAAGCATTCAAAAAGTTGCAACTTGGTCTTCTGTACATACTATTACAAAGGACTGTAAGCTTTAGTCCTTCTCCAGATCATGCCTTCCAAGGACTCCTGAACCCTTCTCTTTCCACTCCCAAATATGTTTAGGGATGGCAATCCACCCATATAGCTAAAGCTACTGCAGCAAGGATCATTCAAACATTTACTGTTATTGAAAGTTCAACTTATACAGCTGTACTTTTCTTTTAACTCAGCAAGGTGATTACAACTTGCTCATACAAAATACTGTATCGGTCGCAAAGAAACAGGATGTAATGGTTCTGAATATTAGACAAATGTAAAACTTACTGGTAAGCACTGCAAGGCTATATTCAGGTTTACTCTCTGAGGAACATAGTGTTCATTCTGACCCACATCTTCTCTTATTTTCACACTAAAGTCAGAGGCCTTGCTGTCAACTTAAGGTCCAGTAGAATAAATGGCCTATGTTTACAATAGGAAAATACATGAATCAATTGATTTTTGTCAGTCATTTCAAATGTTGCTGCTTAAGCAAATGTTGCATAAGTTAAAAAAAAAATGCTTGTTCATATTTGGAAAGAATAGGATTGTTCAAGGTTGACTCACAGAGCAAGTGTATAGCTAAAATATTTAAAAGAATACTTTACACTAAGAACTTGATCTTGTAAATGATATATTCTCATTAAACAGTTCATGTTAATATAAAGATTACTGATTTTACGTTTAGTTCAATTGTTTTGAAAACATAATAGTTGTTGTGTCTTTTGGCTTTTGCCAGTTAGGGGTCGCCAGAGCAGAACTCCAGTCCGCTAATGATTGGAAATACATTTTTACATGCCGAATTGCCAGCCCTGATGCACAACCTTCAACGAAGGTACGCCCATTCATGCATGTCTCCACACAGAAGACACTTTAGCTGAGAATCAAACAGGACAACGTCTTACTGTGAGGCGGCAACACTACCGCAGCACCACCACAGCAGTTTTTGAAAACATAATAGTATATCTAGTTATTCATAATGTTGCATACGTATTTATCTTTCTTTAAGTTATTGCTTTTAGTATAGAAAAACGTTTTCTAAAGTTAATAATAGTGAAAATAAAATACTCAGCAAACAAATTAAAGCAGTATAATTAGAATTGTCTTTTTTTTTTTCTTAGAAATTTTGGTTTATTAATTCTTATTTCAGATGAGCACTTCAATCTCTTTCAAAACAAAGCATTGCTTTTTTGGATTGTATTTTGCTTTTTAGGCATTATATAATGGAAATTTGTTGACCATTTGTAGTGTTTAGCAGGATGATCAGACTTTAACTTATACTGAAATGGAAACCTTTAAGTAAACAGAGTGAGTCAACAACAGCCTTGTTTTTCTATGTCTCTGTGTGGAGGCAATGGTTTTACAGCAAGGGGTAAGATTGATCTGTTCTCAGATGGCATCTGTAGCTTTAGCAGATTGATTAACAAGGTTTGTATTGCTGATCAATTATCAACTCCTCTGCGTGGTGCTTAACTCAAGAAAAGACTCCTGCAAGGCAAATCCAACAAAGCCTTATATCCAGTCTTTCAGTCTTCATCTACCTGACTTCTTTTCACTTCTATTTACATAATTATATTGTTGTCGGGTCTTACTGCTTTTTGCTCTTGGGCAATTAGAACATTAATTGCACATGAATGCAATCTTCTTTTAATTATTTCTTTACCTAATGAGTAGTGTGTCAGGCAAAGCTGCAGAGAACAAAAAATGATGCCTGTTGGGAACATTGTTAATAGGATGAGTATCACTCACTGAGCTTTTCCCCTCACTAGCTAAGTAACAATAATTATTTCAGAATGTGTGGAGTGTTTATATGTAAATTTCCCACTGGCTGGTGTGTCTCAAGCAGACACAAAAAAGCCACGTCAGTTACATATTGATTTACTACTGTCTATTTTAAAATGGTGCATAAAACATAATCGTCGGGTAAGACAAAGATGTATTAATCATCTTTTAAAATGCAGACTTTTCATAGAGTACATTCTTAGGGTGAAGAATTCATTCATTTCGGTATATGGCATTTCTTTAAGTATTTCCCTAAGTTGTGTCAGAGTTGATTCCATTTCAGCTGCATTTTGTGAATTGGCTTTGTACATGTTTCTTTTTCCATTCAAAGCAGCATTCCCTACCAGCTTTCTTTATAGAAATGAGAAATTCATATATAGACCATGCATATATTCCTGAATTTAAGATATTGCAGTTTACCATCCAGAAACTCAAGCTGAATTCAGCTCAACTCATGACTCCTTTTAAGTTTACCACACAGCTTTTATGACCCATTGTGTTTCTTTTTATCAGTCTGTTGGTCAGTTCACTTGCTGGCTAATGGTTCTCAGTAAACACTGCCGCACATCCCAGGTGTACCGTGCTATGTTACTTGTCATGGCTAAAACTTTAGTCCCACATCAATCGACAAGAGTACACAGTAGGCCAGTGAGAGAGTTGAGCATGTTTCCGATTACAGAACTATTATTAGATTATTTTAATCGATATTTTATATGTACCTGCTCAAGACTGTATCCTCTACAAAGAATGCATCCTTTTTAGCCTTCTAAATATGACACAGACTGAAACTTACATCACAAATCAGATGTCAATGTTAACATTTTCTATTAATTTTGACATCTTCTGCTTAATGCATAAAGAAAATCACTAGGCCTAGTAGGCATTGATTTTTGTAATGTAAAACCTGCTCTTTCAGCCCAGGTTTCTTTTTCATGTATGGTTCATCTGTCCAAATGATACATATCTGCAGACCTAACATACTGCATAGTCTGTAATAGCACATTGGCCTTAAACTTCAGTGCAGCTCACATCTTTCTTTTCTTTTGTTCATTCCTTTGCTTTTTGTATTCTGAGTCATGCCGTCTCTAGGAACAAAAGTGAGGTATTTAGGATAAGAAAGATTTGGCTGTGTCAGAAAATGACACAATGACTTATGAGATACTTAATGGTAAGATAAGTAGGGAGAGTAGAGCAGACAGATCAGAAAGGTGGTAGGGTACTGTAAATATGGAGAGATCGCAGCAACGTAACACAAAGAAATACTAGGAAATCAAGGATGAAATTAATGACATGATATGAATGAGAAAAAGAAACATGACGGAAGTACAATAAGGGGGATGTGAGACATACCTTTCAACTGTCGAGAATTTTGCACAATGTCCACATTTTTCCCTCATATTTTTGGCCTTTTCCTAATAAAATTTGTGGTTTTATTGCAAATAACTGAGGACTGAAGTCACTAAATAATTACAGACATTTGAGTTTCAGACTTTATATCCACCAGGAAATGCATGGTAATGCAAAACTTACTATTCCATCTACATTTTAAGTTTACAAGATCAATATTTAAAATATGTCCCTGATTTTGGGCCTTTGTATCTCCATTATTTTTGTTTTTTGTCCAGCTTTCTTGTACATGTAGGTTGATATTTAAATAATGAAAACAATAGAATAAAACCCATTAGGAATATTTTGATGAAGTTTACAGCACTGACATTTTAGGACAGTAATACTAAAAGAGCAAGAAAGTAGAAAAGTTGCTGGAATTGATAGAGAATAGGGTGTTGTAGTTTTGGCAAAGAACAGTGACATGAGGAAGGTTGAAGATTCACAGAATGTGTACATATAAGCAGTGTATAAAGATAATGATATGGGACTAGGTGCCAAGTTCAAAACATCTGCATATTGTTTAGGTTTATGGGGCTACTTCAGGTCCCTCCGTGACTCATTCAAATGGCTCTGAGAAGTCAGGGGATTTTATTTTATTGTGGTGTATCGCTGAATTGATTTGCTTCTATGGACTGTTTTCAGTAGTCCCAAGGAGTTACTTGCACTTGGGGGGGGGGGGTGATTTGCTCAACCCATTGGGGTACCTGCCTTTCTCTTCAATGACTCTGGAAGTGATGTGCAGGATAGACTGAAAGGAAGCTAAGAAGATTACTTGTATGGGAATTAGTGCACAGGGCACTCTGGGATAAGCAACGTGTACTTTCTGATTTGCAACTGACAGAAATGAGGATGTGAACAAAGAATTATTGCAGAGGCTGGCAAGAGAAATGTGATGCAAAAAAACAGTTTATCTGCATAGAGTTTCATTTTTAGGAGAATCCAGGGAAAAAAATCATCAGTCTGTAAGATACAAATTGCACTCAATCAATGTAACAGAAATTTGCATAACAATATTTATTTATTTTATTTTATTTATTTGTAGTTGGTTTACCAGGATAGTCCATTGGGCCAAAATGAACCCGTTTTCAATGGAGTCCTGGGGAGAAAAGCTCCAAAGCAATCTAGGTTACAGTAGCTTATTAATGATAGTTATACAAAAATTAAGTTTCACTTAAACAATTTCGAATAGTACATGTATCATTAGGAGTAATACAGACTAGTGATGAAACTTACAAATACAAAGAGTTGAGATTGACTTGTACAATTTCAAATAGTACTTCAAAACAATTAGGAGTAGTACAGACTTGTGATGAAACTACAGATGATACAGACACATGAAGAATATTGCAAAGTAGATATTGAGAAGTCATGTATATATGGAAGCATACCCATGAAGAGGTGCAGGCTAGTGCAATTTTGGAAATTCCATAAGGATAATAGAATAATGAATGAGTTAGAGGAAAATAATAGGAAAGTTGCTGGTGAGGAGGAAGATGGACTTTGTTAGTGTTTGATTATGAGGGGTGGGAACAAGAGCATTCCCACTGGGATAGTAGATGTGAATGAAGAGATTTTTTGAAGATGAAATGATTACAGGTTGTGCGAATGGTTGGTGGTAGGGAGTTCCAGAGGCGAGCTAGGCCATATGATAGAAGATTTTTACCCGGGGGGCGAGTTGGTTTATGAACTTCTAGTAGATTTTGATCGTTGGTTCTTAGTACTCTGTCGGGGAGGTGCATTTTAAAGGCAGTAGAAAGGGAGGGACAGAGGGAAGGGTTGAAAATGAGCTTATGTGCAAGACTTAGTTGGGTATAGGTTAGGTGATTGGGTAGTTCTAGCCATTTTAGTTTTTGGAGTGAGGAACAGTGGTGGGTGTAGGACCTCTGGCTGGTGGCGAATTTGGCTGTTTTGTTGTAGCAAGAGGAAAGTTGTTTTTTTAGAGATGACTGTACGTTACAAAGGAGTGGAGCACCATAGAGAAGGGAGGGGATAAGATAGGAAGTAGAAAGAGCGATCTTAGTGGCAGGTGTAAGGTAATGGTTTTGTCGGTAGAGCATGCCTAGTTTTTGGTGTTTTTTTTTTATATTATGTTGTAGCTGGGAATTAAATTTGAGCTGGTTATCAATTTGAACCCCAAGTAGCTTAGTCTCTGACACCAGATCCAGAGGTGAATTATTTTGACTAGTAATAGAGAATGTGTTCGTATTGATGGAAGTGACTTTAGAGGGGGTAAATAACATTAGTTTGCTTTTAGAGACATTGAGTGCTAGGTGATTATTCTTCATCCATTGCTCAGTGGTTGAAAAGGCCTCTTGAGTAAGCTTTAGGAGTGTGGGAATGGATGTAGCAGATCAGATAATAGTTGAGTCATCTGCATATTGGATAATGTTTGAGAATGGGATAGCAGTGCGGAAATCGTTTATAAATATATTAAAGAGAAGGGGACCCAGTATGGATCCTTGAGAAACTCCGGTGAGGGTATTAAGAAATGAGGAGGTGGCCTTTTTCCATTTTACATCTTGATATCTGTTGGATAAGTAAATGGAGAACCAGATTAATGTAGAGGGAGATAGGTTAAGTTTTGAGAGTTTAATTATGAGTAGATTGTGTGAGATAGTGGCAAAGGCTTTAGAGAGGTCAAGTAGTAGGGTAGAAACAATTTGGCCAGAGTCACGGGCTTTATTTACATGATATACTACAATATGCAGTAAGAAATAATGAAGATAGGCAGCTTTGGATAAACCAGTCTCATTTTCATGGGATATCTTTGCAATCATCATCATCATCATCACTGTTCTATATGGGGTTGGGGTATTGAATCTACTATTGCCATCTCTTGTGATTCATTGCCACTCTCCTACGTCTTAGAACAGTCATGCCTGTCTTTCACAGATCTTCTATTTCACAATCCATCTATCTCTTTGCTGGAAACCCTAATGCCCTCTTACCTTGTTCTTGTCTGTCTGAAATCTTCTTCAGCAAATTGTTTTCCTGCACAAGTGCCTGAACCACTGTAATCTGTTGTGACCTCCTCTATAATTGGAGCTACATGGGCTTCTGTTCTGATGTACTCATTTTATCGTCTGTCATAGTGTGTGCATCCTACCACCTGTCCCAGGTGCTTCATCTCCACCACATCTAACTTCCTCAACTGCTCTGCCTTTACTGCCCAGGTTTCTGTACCATATAGTAGTACTGGTTACACTACTGTTTTGTTTACCTTACATTTCAGCTTCTTTGGCATTATTTTGTCATACACTACCCCAAACATTTGTGCCAGAACTTCTGTTTCAAGCTTTGACCTCCTCTTTTCAAGTCTTCTTCTCTTCAAACCCCCCCTTCTAGGTACTTTCAGCTGTTATCTCGTTCCACTGTTTTTCTCTTCTATCACAGTTTTCAACTTCTTCTGCTTCCCTCATTTGCTGTAATTGCAACTGTCTTATCTGAACTGAATTTCATCTCATGTCCTTCCATTTTGCATTCCACTCCCCTATCCTTTGCTAAAGATCTTGCCCAGTCTGCCTATAATGCCACATCATCTGCACACAGTAACTTTACTGATCTGTCTACTCCGACCTCTTTGGTAATGTAGTCCATCACCAGTATGAGCAGCAATGGGCTCAGAACTGAAGCACACCCACTCCCACTGGGAACCCCTCTGTGAGATTGGACACTATACCTGAGTCATTGTTTACTTGTACATAGCCTGCACTAATTCTACCAATGTTTCTGGGACTATGAACAATTGCAGAACTGCCCAAATCATTCTTTGACATTGTCATAGGCTTTCTATAATCCCATTTAGACTCTTTCCTCATCACTGGCTTCTTTTCTATTACATGCCTCACTGAAAACTTCATGTTGGTTATGCTGCATCCTGCCCTGAATATGAACTGCTCATATCCCATCATACTTTCTACTATTCTGCGTACCCATTTATCAATCATCCTCTTTAGAACTTTCATGCAGTGTGACAGGAGTTCAGTACCCTATACTGTCTGCAGTTAGGGATGCCTCTTTCTTTCTTGCAACCTGACACTAGCATGCTTTTCTGTTGATACTACTCTGAGTGCCCTTTGGAGCCGATTTTCCCCTAACTCACCCAGAATCTTGATCATATCTGCTGTGACCTCATCTGAGCCTGTTGCTTTCCCTGGCTTCATTTTCCTTAGTGCTGTTCTTACTTCTTCTAGGGTGGGCCCCTCTTCTTTTTTCATTGTAGACTCTGCCTGGGGTAAAACATCTTCTGCAGGACTTTCTTCTACAGGTTGAAGTATTGCTTCCATCTACCTTTGATGCCCTCTGACCTGTTGAGCAGGTTGTTGCTGGTACCCCTTATGAAGGGTATCTTATTTTTTCTGTCTATCTTTGCATTGCAACCTGAGGGAGTTTCTTTGTGCTATCTACTGAGAAACTTTCTTGAAGCTGATGCCTTGTTCTTCACTATTGCAACTGGTTTCTTAATCTCTTTGTTAGTCAGGCAGTATTCCTACATAGTATGGTCCACGTTTTCTATCTCCCGCTTTTTCCTGCACTCCTTTCTTTTGATGACTTCCTGGACTTCTGTATTCCACCACCATCTTTCCTTATGTACCTTATTTCCATATGTGGCTCGGCCATATATCTGTTCTGTAAACCTCACACATGCTATTTTGAGGTGCTTCAACTACACCGATATCCTCTTCTTTGAAATACAAGGTCATAAAACAAGAAAGTATACAATATTAGCTTTCTATAGCAGAGAATTGTCGGATGTTGAGCAAATGATACTACTACTACTCTAACTATAAAAATAATTAAAAAAAATATTTGAAAAGCCATCAAACAAATGAGTATTGATGGGATAGGAGTGATACACGGGGATACAGAAATGGGTAGAATATTGTAATTTGTGATTAACATGATGTCGCTTGTAGAGAATTAAGTGATACAACAATGGCAATGGTAGCCCTGTTTTGGAAGAGATGCTGTTTAAGTGAAGGCTTGAAAAGCTTCTTCTCTGGGAAGAACTTCATAACTGGTAACATTGAAACTTCATACAAAGATATAAGTAGTCAGCTGCAGCAGTAACATGGCATACTTCCACAGAGCATTGAAGTCTGAGGGTAACGCTACTCAATGCTAGAAGTCTAAACCTCAAAATGCACTCACTCCAGGCACTACTTAAAATGGAGAACATTGACATCTGTGTAGTGACAGAGACCTGGTTCATGGCTCCAGAAGCACCCCTGCATTATCAGGCTATAATTCATACCACACCTTTCGGCCACCTAACCTGGACCGAAACACTAAAGGCAGAGGTGTGTCCATATTCATTAAGGATATCCACACCTCCAGGCTAGGTGCTCAGTATAATGCATCTGAGATTATCCAAGTGCAACTAACTCTGGGCAAGACCGCAATCCAAATTGTAGCTTGCTACAGATCCCCCACCATGCTCCAATATTCCCACTCCTCATTTCTTGATACACTGGAAAATATTAGGAAACAACCTAACACCCTAATAATGGGTGATTTCAACTACCCAACAATTAACTGGGAAAACTATTCATGTAAATCAAAAAACACCCTCCTGCACGAACGGCTGGTGCACGGCTGAAAAAAACAATCCAGAGTGAAAAAAAGAGAGCCAGCACTCCACTCCATGACACAGGTAATAGTTATTTTATTTCAGACTTCAAGACAGCAAAGAAACATAACCGTACACCAACATGGTTGTACCGGTTTCGGCAAAGCCTTCATCAGCAACTAAACACGATGTAGAAAATGAAGACAAAACCTAACTTGCTGTCTTCCAACTTATACAACATTCATATGGAACGCATGGAGCACCCTCTAGTGCATCAATTAATAATGCACTGGTTCATTAATACATGAAATGTAGTAAAAATAAACACAAATGTCCCAAAAATATATACATTAATATATAAAAAAAAACAATATAACAACAAACATATAAAGTGGATGCTTCAAAAATGATCATTCAAACCAGGGGGGAAAAGAGCCCCTAGTTTGATGATCCACATTTTCTTTTTGTAGGTGAGCCTATCATGTAAAACATGAGATTGCACGTGTCTGTCCTTAATGTGATCAATGACCATAAAACAAAAATTGCCCATAGGGTGTTTAGAAATATGTTTATATAAAGAACTGGACCCCTTTTTGTTTTTAATATCACTAAGATGCTCCCTTATCCTGAGTTTAAAAGGACGGGAAGTTTGTCCAACATAAAAAGCTCGACAATTGCACTGGGCCAAATAAATCATCCAGGAAGTACTGCAATTGGCAAAACATAATACATCATAAACTTGTGGACAATTTTCTAAGGAAAAGGTCCGGCATTTTAACACCCTAGGGCAGTAGGTACAATGACCACATGGGTAGCATCCAAATAAAGAGCCTGCAAATAGATTAGCTTGAGTGGTTGAACATGTATCCCTATGATAAATCCTCTTGTAGTGAATAAAAAGAGAACCCAAAGACCACCCTTTACGAAATGAATAGTAACACTGGTCCCCTATATATTTCTCTAAGACATTATCCGATTTTAACAAATGCCAATGCTTACGGATAATGTTCATAAATCCAACCGTATTCCTCCCATAAGTTGTTACCAATCTAAGCAAGTCCGACTTAGCATGATCCCGATTTTGATAAGTTAATAAATCAATTCTATCTTGCTGATTTGCAAAACGATTGGCCCTCATGATGTCACCTCTTAAATAATCCATACTTTTAAACCTCAAAATAAGGTCCCTCTTGTAATGGTCTTATGTGGAAGAGCTGGAACAAATCCTTTTCACACAAAGGAATTGGGAGTTGGGGATGTTCTTGATGACATGCTGGGGGTGGAAACTAGTGGCATGTAATAAGGTATTGAATTGAGGACAGTTTCTAAATATCTCACTCTCAAGAGTGTTGGTATCAGTTCTTTTTACCAAAACATCCAAAAATGTAATTTCAGATCTAGAAAAAGTCAACTTAAATTCAATCACCCATATATTGCCATTTAAATACTCTAGGAATTCCAAAAGGAATTCCTCATTAGCTCTCCACACCATCCAGCAGTCATCAAGATTCCTCCTCCAAATATCCATCTTGTTGATGTAAATATTGTGACTGATGTCATAAATCACCTGATCTTCCACATATGCCATAAATAAATCTGCATAAATGGGGACAAAAGAAGCCCCCATGGCAGTGCCCTGAGTCTGCCAGAAACACCTGTCCTTAAAAAAGAACACATTATGAATCAGGACCTGTTCAGTCATACATACCAAGAGGGTATTAAAACCAGGCTTGTAAATATTAGCCGTATCCAGCCAATATTGCAGGGCCAAAAGTCCTGCCCAGTGGGGAATGCTAGTGTATAAGGAGGTGACAGCCATAATTAAAACTCCTAACAATGTGGACATCCTACAAAAGGGCCTCACTGAGACAGATGCCTGGTGTCAAAGCCATGGCCTCAAGCTTAATGCCAAAAAGTGCATTGTCATCCCTTTTGGTAAACACTCTGTACCCATGAATTACCACATAGGCGGTAGTCTACTTAACACCAAATGTGTGATGAGACCTTGGGACACAGGTGGACAGTAGTCTTTACTTTGATAATCACATCGCCATAATAGTCAGGAAATCTTTCTACATGGCACACCTCATCTCAAAAGGTTTCTCAACTAGGAAAAAAGAGGTCATTGTTCCCCTCTACTCATCACTCAATAGACCCATTATAGAGTACAATGCCCCTTTTGGTATGTACCTCACAAGACATCTACAACAACTGGAAAGGCCACAGAAATACCTTACCAGCCTCTAACAGATGCCCTATGCAGACCGTCTCAAAAAACTCCAGCTTTACTCCGTCTCATATCGTCTACTCGGAGATGATCTCTGCCTAACATACAAAGCTATGTCAAACCCAGAGCTGTTGGACATGCTCCACTTAAAAAAATCCCAATCCCTCTAAGCTACATGCTCTAGGGGCCTAAACCTTGTCACCACAATAAACAGAACATGCTGGAGGGATAGATTCCTGTCCCAGAGACTTTCCATACTCTGGAAAAACTTCCTATATATATCAAACAAAGCTCCTCATTAGCACTCTTCAAGAAAAATCTTGATGATTGGATGGGAGATAGGAAATTCACCCCGGGGATCACTTCTGTGGCTCTACTCGACAGTTGTACAGGAAAATAATTTTCTTGGGTGGCGAAAGCCAGGGTACCATTTGGCTAGGCTTATATAGGCCCTAGGGCCAATAGCCTAGTACCTACCTATGAACCTATGAAACTACCTATGAACCTATGAAATATATCACCCTTTCAGAGTCCATGCATTATGCAATAAGGCTACCACAATAACACGGATTAAAAGACAGTTAATTAAATTATGTGCATGAAAACTGTATCATTATATGACTGATCATAACATATCACATCATGTACAGAATGCCTTAACAGTATGTAGGAGACATCTCTACAGCATGCCTAGGTAAATCTGGTAGAAAAAATTGAGGCCCATCTTTGAAATAAGGTCTAGCCATAGATAGAGATGAATCATATTACATATAACAAAATGTGTTGCTTTATCTAGCTAACTGCAAAGGTCCAAGCAGGCCTGATCACAAATATTCACGTACTGTAGGCTATGAAACCTGATATTACTGATTTAACACTGAGTACAAAATGTTATTCTTGGAAACAGGGCAGCAATAGTTTTGCTGATGAGTATATATGGCCACGAAGCCAAAAAAATACAGTGCCTTTTCTGTATACTTGATGTGATCTACCATGTCTGACAGCTGAGTTCTGAAACACAACGTATGCATTTTGTGTCCTGAACTATGATATGTTCTTAATTTAATTTAATGGAACTAGTACCTATGCTTTCAAATACAGAATCTGATTTTCCTTTCTGCATGTTGCAATGATTAAACTTTTAACTATATTTTCAGCTTTGCCTGCTGCTGGAACTCAGATTTTAACAACATCATAATTCCTAATATATGTGTCTTTATAATTGAAAATTAATGGTTATGAATAAAGACAACAGAAATGAACTATCAATATTATTTTGTGAATTCCTATTTAATTTTTTTGTTTTTGCTAATTTTTTCTGACTGTCTGAGGATCATCACCCCCCCCAATCAGTTATCCCATTCATTCCCCATCCACAGATTTAAGGTTGATCAGGAGAGCGGCATCATTTAGACAAGTAGTAGATATGGTTGGATTTTTTTTTCTTGTGGCAGCCCTCCTTCCAAATTTACATTATCAAAGCATCAAGAAGGAGAAATGAAGTGTGATGACAGTGAATGGATTCCCCTCATTTCTATATAGATGCTTCCTATCAAACAAGTCTGCATTTTCCGTGTAAAGTATAAGTGGTGATTTCCCTTATTATCTGCCACAGAAATCACACCATTTTGTGTGTCTCCTAGTGCAAGCCTCTATCTGCACTCCCTCTCTCCTTCTACTCAGAGTCTCGCTGTTCCAGGATCTGGGTCACAAATCAAGCTATGGTTGCCTGTGTCACAGTCAGGGCTTCATCACTTTCAACTACAGAGCCAAGTTGTAAATTAGTGTTTAAATTATGGTGTAATAAATTCTCCACTAGCCACCCTGTAATTATTATTATCCATAGCTGTGATATCTAAAAGTACATTTAACCTCAAGCTATGGAAAGAAGTTTGAAAATTTCCACCCATATTTAGATGTTGAAGTTCTTAGCAAGTATCCAAAAATGAACAAATTGCTTACAACATAACAGGCAGCATTGACTAGCAGCTACCTGAATATATTTCTTTAACTGTAGTAATTCATCCATTTCTTTCATATTTGTACAAATATATGTTATTTATTATGAGTTCTACAAATATCTTGGAACTTTTCTCATATGATAAGATATTGGAGCTTAAGGAAAAAAAGTTGATGAGATGGGAGAATAAAAGCGGTGTCATTATTAGGTTTAATAGTTTGTCTCACTGAACTTATTATATAAAAAAGTTATTTTTTTACTATAATTTTTCATAAGTTGTTCCAGTCAATGATACAGAAATTAAACTATGTTAATCATTTAAATATTTGGGCATAAATATCTGCTCTGCTCCAATACTGTTTTAACAAGGGGATCTAAGGGAAGTGTGGAACAATATACAACAGTATATTGTTAGATAGAGCAAACTTAACTTATCATTTTTACCCAAAGTTGCTATTATTAAAATGAATATTCTTCTCAGAGTATTATTACAATTCAATTCAATACAATTCAATTCAAATATTCAAATTCAAAATAACATTGCTACTAGCCTATCAAAGTATTGGTTCATAGGATCATAGGATCATAGGAAGTTACTAGGCTATTGGCCCTGAGGCCCTTACATGCCTCACCAAGAACTAAGCTCATGTGCCAACAAGTCAGCACCCAATGACCTTGTCCAACAGAGACACAGGTGGAATCCCAGGGGTGTATTTTCTGTACCACATCCAGTTTTGCAGGTTGCGCTTAAAAAGGGTTAATGAGGTTCTCTACCTGACATGGACAGGGAGTCTGTTCCACAGAACGGGGAGTCTCTGGGACACAAATCTGTCCTCCAAGATTATAAAAAAGTTATTTCTTTTAAAACAAAAAATATGCACGTGGCTGAAGTACTAATTACAAAGCTTAATTATTTAAATAATGAGGGTAGCCACGGTGGTGCAGTGGTTAGTGTTGCCAACTCACAGTGAGAGGTTCTCTGGTTCAATTCTTGGCTGGGGTGCTTTCTGTGCGGAGTCTGCATGTCCTCCCTGTGGTCACGTGGGTTTCCTCTGGGTGCTCCAGCTTCCTCCCACATCCCAAAAGACATGCTGTAGGTGGATTGGACACTCTAAATTTGCCCTAGGCATGAGTGCATGCATGTGTGTGCCTTCTGTGGAAGGTTGGGTGCCGGGCTGGCAACTTGACACTGTAAAACTTCACTGCCAATCATGAGTGGACAGGTGATCCGCTGTGGCGACCCCTAACCAGGAAAAGCCAAAAGAAGAAGAAAAATTATTTACATAATGAATTAACTTGTTAAATATCAAATGGGCAAAGCTTTGACTTCACAACTCTTAGAGTTACATTTGGAAACATATATTATCTATGGGCCTGCCCCTTACACAATAAATGCAGTTAGTTACATCATAAGCAACTGTATTGTCAGAACCTAGAAACAGTAAAACATTTATAACCTAATATTATATTATATTATATTATATTACATTATATTATATTATATTATATTATATTACATTACATTATATTATATTATATTATATTATATTATATTATTATTATATTATATTATAATACATGATATTATATTATATTATATTATATTATATTATATTATATTATATTATATTATATTATATTATATTATATTGTGGTGGTGCTGCAGTAGCATTGTCGCCTCATAGCAAGACGTTGTCCCATTTGATTCTCAGCTAGAGCGTCTTCTGTGTGGAGGCATACGTGAATGGGGTGTGCCTTCGTTGAAGGTTGTGCGTCAGGGCTGGTAACCCGGTACGTAAAAATCCACTACCAATCATTAGCAGACCGGAGTTCCGCTGTGACGACCCCTAACTGGGAAAAGCCAAAAGACACAAACAAAATATTATATTATATTACATTATGTTATATTATATTATATTATATTATATTATATTATATTATATATTATATTATATTAAATTACATTACATTATATTATATTACATTACATTATATTATATTACATTATATTATATTTTATTATATTATATTACATTATAATACATTATATTATATTATATTATATTATATTATATTATATTATATTATATTATATTATATTACATTATATATCTCAACCTGGCAGACAGATTTCTTCATTGTCTTAGATCTCATATATCAAGATATCTCTCAGTTTAACACTATATGCAATTCCTAAAGGCAGCATCTAAAGCTGATCACTCCTAACCACCAGTCATCCCAGGAAAGAGGTGGGGGAGACCGCTTCCCAGCTGGAGGCATTTTTTGCCCACCTCAACCCTACACCATATCTCATAAATTGCTACAGGGTAGGCGGATGGGGTTCCCAATCAGCTGTGCAAATAGACTGAACATTCCACTTCTAGCCCTTAAATATTTCTCCTTCCCTTACCATTATATTTCCTAAAAAACTCCTAATACTTCCTTCACCCATCTCCTCAACTCTTTCCCCTTAAGCTCCCTTATCTGAAATAGACTTCTTAGCATCAATCACTAGACACAGAAAAGTAAGTTCATAGTGCCTTTCTCTTTATCCTTGGCTAAAGCAATCTGAGCTCCCTGCACAACTCTGAAATCACTGTATTTACAACTCCAGCCCTTTTATTTATCTTCCACTGACAAGAGAAAATCATCTAAATAATGAATAGCTTTCTAACCCAGAACTCCCCACTCCCAAATCTATCCAATAGCTGTGTTAAATTTCTCAAAAGTAACACTTACTACCACACAGTTAATAGGCATGAGTTTGTCAAAGTCAAATTTACATTCAAGAATCATTGCCAGCTTAGGCCAGACCTGCTCCTGAACTGAATGTAATCTAAAAGCTGCCTCAATGTTCAATGTCACCAGCCAAGAATCCATTAAAGAACAAATTATCTCCACTGCATACTGTGCCCTCAAAGCCATTATGTAAATATGATGATTGACTTAATCTCCTTCTGAGAACAAAAGATAATGAATTAATCAATACTCTTCCAGCGTCTTCTTTGGGAATAAGCCCAGAGGAGAAACTCAATGATTTGCAATAGTCAGAGAAACCACATGACCCATCATTCAACCTTCCTCTACCTCTTTGTCTAATATTGCTTCAGCAATCACCTACTTGCTTCTAACTAATTACAGATCATTACATACACATTAATAACCCCCCACCAGTGACTGAGTAGTGAACATATCAGATAAACCTGGTAGTGTGTCCACTGCTACCGTCCTATCAAGGTAATATTACAAGCATACCCATAACAAATTTACCTTAATAGGGAAGTGTGTCAGCTGGTTTATCAGCCATTCACACAAAAGGGAAATGGGCTACTTGACCCTCAAAAGCTACCCTTGTCCCTCACACCTTCAGCACCTTTATATCCCTCCTATATCATGGGTAAGTGCTTACTAGCCTGACTATGTTCATGTCAAAGTGCGACTTCATTGTATGAGCCACCATAAAGTGAGCAAATATGTGCAAACCTACATAGTTGCAAAGAACATGCACCTTCTTTTAAGGCCAAGCAAGCATTAGCTCTCACCAGACATTCTTCCCAGACTACTTTAGGCACACACAGCCACCCCAGTGACCATACTTAAGCCATGAATTAACCTCTCTCAGTCTCTGACTTTCCCTTACTTTAAAAAGAAAGCCAAAAGAAGTGCTTAACTGAGTTCTTTGTTAATGATTACTGATATCAAGTAGACAAAGACCAATACCATAAAGTTGTTGTAAACCTAACTACTGCCTCTTCCCTATGGCAGTTAAAGATAATTTTAAATCTTTTAAACCCAGTACTTTGGCTTCTGCAATCCTCTGTTCTCCATCTGCATCTGACCATTCAAGAGCATCCAGTTAATCCCCTAGCTATACCTTCTACTGCACTGACAGAGAGCTATATGGTGTGTTAAACCCACCTTGCCCCCCCCACCAGTATTAGAACCAGGGACCTAAATCTTTAGCAAGTGATAATTAAAGCACAGAGTAAGGACAGGTTTATAGCCCACTGCCTCCCAAACCTCTGGAATAACCTGCATCTGTATGTTAAGCAATGTGATGCCTTGTATTCCTTTAGACACAAGCTAGGTGACTGGAAGGTATCCACAAATGTACTCCAGAATTTACCGGTATGGCCCACCTGTAGAAAGGACATGAAGCCTGAGGAAGTGTACTGTGAGCTAGGAATGGTCATGGGGCTCCATGGCCACAGATTATCTATGACTACATGAATCCAACTGTGTGTTGCTGAGTTAATGGCCCAGTATGGCGAATCTGTTACTTTTAACCTTTTCTTCTATTTCTCAGCTGCACCTTATCTATGATAACCCTCAGACAGATGTTTGAGTAAGTAATATTCCCACCTAAGTGACTTTTTGTTTTTGATATGCTTTCTAAATCATTGATCTTACAGCACCCACTCTTGCCCCCAACACACCTACAAAAAGCATTTCATTGTCCTACCTTTTACTGTGGCCAAGTGCACAGCCTGGAAAGCAAACCATGTGAATCCTACAAACACTAGAAAAACTAAGCAGTTTACTGATATTATAACATTTACATCTTCCCAGTGTCAGAATTTAGACTCCAGACAATAATATCTTCTATAATAATCCAACAAAGCCTGTAATCAGAAAACTGCCACTCCTCTGTCTTCCTAGATCATGAATGAAGCAAGAAGAGCTGTAACAGCACACTGCTCATTCTACCCAAACTGGTATGAAATTGGCTTGCTTGGATAGTGACTCCAGTTTTACTCACCCAGGACCCAGTCCTCCCCTTCATGTCATGGAATGGCCCCTTCTAAAACCTGATAAAAACCTAACCAATCTGTAATTGACTTAGCCTTTGAAAAACAAATTCTGCACAACACTAAAAGATGCAATCATGAAACTCCTATTGTGATTACTTGAAAACAACATATCTTAGGAAGAGCTACAAAAAAAACAAAATCCATCTTTTAGAAGATGTAATCATAGTAAGAGACATGCAGTTGGTATATGATCCAAGGTCATATTATGTAACAAGCAGCTGCAATGTCCATTCATTGGAACAGCAAATTCATTCTGCCAACATTTTCACTCTGCTAAAACAGTTTAGAACTACTCTGGCTTGTACTCATAGTAGCTCTATAATCCAACTAATTGAATTTAAAGAACAGCAGAACAGCAACACGTTATTACATTTCACAGTTTAAAATGAAATAATTTGGTCATATTTGGTCTAAGTTGTTGTTTTTTTTTTCAAGTATCCCACATTGCCTGCAATCCATCCAGTTCAATAATAAAGACGTCCTACATAAAATAAGGAACCCACAAACTGGTTAACTGGTTATGTAAGGTCCCACTATGAAATTGTAACATATGAAATAGCAGAAAAACACAATACTGAATCCAGATGCCCAAAATTCCAAAAGGGCAAAAACTCTGCATCCCTCATATGTGTGGTGGGGTGTTAGAAATCCCACATTCCCAACATTATATACACCAACTCCACAACTGCACAAAAATGAAAATTAGAAATTTCTCCCAAATCAAAGGAATCATTGTCAGTGTACACTTAAATCATTACCCATGATGATTTCCTATGTACAATTAATTTTACATTTGAAAGTTTCTCATACATTGCTTCCTCTCACAAATCACTCATCTCTCACTTTTTTCATAAGCATAAAAGAAGTGTTCCACATCACATCTAAGATTACATTTGAAAATTTTGCACTAAAATTACATTGAACTGAATTACCAACATGAAAAATCTAAAAGAACGAATTACAGTTTACAGTTCATGTTTTAAAATGTCACATACATGTTCAGTTCCTCAAAAAGATATATTTTAACATCTTAAAAGAAAAGGTTCCAAACTTATAGTTAGTCAAATGCAAAATGGTTAATGTTAGCTTCAATGCCTTATTAAGAACAACTCCTGAATCTTTAGACTAGACTGCAGTTTTGTAATTTCTAAGCAAATAATGTTTTATCTTGTGCACTGCTGTTGAGGCTATTTTAATTACCTATAAATAACATGTACCAATAACTGCAGTTAAGTCCAGATGGGTATTAATTATCCCCAATTTTGCAAATGATTTTGCATAATACTAAATATTTTTGAAGTGGTATAATACAACTAGCCTCCATTACCTTTAAAAAAGGCTCCATATTTCTTTGTTTTTTGCTAATTTACAACTTGAGAATGGTAATTACTTTAGGTGACTACTTAAAAAGGTCTACTATACATACTGAAGGATAGTACAACTGTAGTGCTGAAAAAAGGGAATGAGTGTTTTCAGCAGTATTCTATTAGCTGAAGACACTCTGTTCAAAACTCATTTGCTTTGCAATCCTTTGGGAAACATTAAACATTTAATATAGTGTGTATTTATATGAAGTTTGACAACTTCACAATAAGTGGATTATAGTTAAGGGGATATTTCAACACCCTAAACTGGTTTAAAGTTTTATTCAAAATAAAATCTGATCAGATTTGATAAAATCTCTAGTACAATGCAAACAACTGTGTAACCAGGCAAAACGTCTAATAACCACTGATAAAAAGCCCACTGCCTCCACCTACAAAGCCAACATAAAAATAATCCCAAAAAATTCTGGTTCTCCATCAACCATCTATTACATCCAGGTTCTCAAAGCAACCCATCCCCTGACCCACACAAAACCTCTACCGAACTTGCCACCCTCTTCAATTCCTACTTCACTGACACCATAGCTAACCTAACCACCACCTTTCCTATGGTTAACAGCACCACCACCAAGTCAGCTGATGACCAAACCATCCCAGAAAACAATCCTACACACAACACTAACCTAAAATTCTCCCCCATATTCATTGCCACATAAAAAATTTACTTAAGCTTAAAGACCTGTACTCTAGCCCCTGACAATCTATCCCCACACTTCCTACAGCTAGCTGCAATCTCTATAGCTTATCCCATCAGCATACTTATTAACAGATCAATTAAAGAATCCCTTGTCCCAGACATCTGCAAAAAAGCATTTATTCTCCTCTTACACAAAGGCGGCACCAACACAGACACCACAAATGTTCGACCCATAGCTATTCTCTCACCCCTCTTTAAAATACTGGAAAAATACACCCATGCCCAACTTCTCAACTACCTGCTTGAAAATCAGATTCTGTCACCCACTCAGCATGGTTTCAGACCAGGGTACAGCACCACTACAGCACTCCTCTCCTTCCTTGATACAGGTAATTGGGAACGGGATTCTGGTAAAATAATCGCTTCTCTCTTCCTCAGCCTCTCCAAAGCTTTCAATACCATTTCAAACACTATCATCCTCTCTAAACTATCTACCCTCCACATTTCCCCACCTATCCTACAGTGGTTCAATAGCTATGTCTCCAGTAGGCAGCAATCCACCAAATAGCAACAATCTTACTCTCCCTTCCTCAATACTTCCACAGGGGTACCCCAAGGCTCCATACTTGGTCCTGTCTTATTTAGCATCTTTATTAACAACTTTCCCACCACTCTCCCACAATGCTCAGTAATCCAGTATGCTGATGACTCTATAATAATTTGCAGTGCAAATTCCAGCTCTGAACTCCAGCAGATCACCCAGAATGCCCTCACCTCTACTGAGTCTTGGATGCTAAACAATCATCTTGCCCTAAATCCAAAAACTAGTAATTTTTACTCCTAAGAAAACCACTTCCCTAGATTAAAAACTCTTCAGTATACAAGCCCAAGACAATACCACTATAGAAGTTGTCCCACACACTAAATTACTAGGCATTATTATGGATGAAAACCTAAACTTTGACCAAAAGCTCGGTGTGCCGTACAGATACCAACACTTTCTTAGCCTTTCTACTAGACAACCCTTGCAACTACATTTTTATTACCCTCTCTCATTTAGGGTGCCCCTCTCCTCACTAATATGCCAAATCCTACAAAATCCAAACTTGATATGTGTTACATAGAATAGTCAAATTTGCCTCCAAGGCCAAATTCTCTTCCCACCACTGTAACTCACTGAAACAATTAGGCTGGTTGGAACTCCCCTACCATCTCTCATTCACCCAGCTAGCTACAGCACACAAAATCTACAGTCACACAGACTGTCCTGCTCTCTCAACTCTACTTGCCAGATACCAACCCAGCAGGTACCTAAGCTCTGAAAATCATCTACTTCAAAAGGTAGAAAAGCCCACCTTACCTGCTGGTCAACTCCTCTACTCTTTCAACGTCGCCAGATTATGGAACTCACTTCCACCTTCTATAAAAAACACAAACAGCACCACCACCTTCAAAAAAAATGGAAAAAATCATCTCAACTCTTCCTGGCTATGTATCTGCTCTACAAACTAACCTCTTCCTTCTTCTTATATTATAACTAAATTCTTATGCTTCTTACTACTAGTGACTGATGATACTTTCTCCATATTTATTATTTTTTTTCTTTCATCACTTGTTGATACTGGTGCAATAATGCTGATTAATTTATCTCAATTTTTACCACTCTGAATTCATCTGGCAACCGACTAATTCCTGCTTTTATGCACATATTCTGTATATGTTACTGTAATCAAACCAACTAAATTCCTGACGTATGTATATATTCTGTATATATTACTGTAACCACTATGTGTAACAAACACTTTTTCTGCTTCTGCACCTATTAATGTTTAATTTTTTTCTGCATCGGTGTTCTTGTCGGAGCTTTTCTCCCTGGGCCTCCACCGAAAATGGGCTCTTTTAGGCCCAGTGGACTTTCCCAGTAAACAAATGCTATAAATAAATAAATAAATACATCAGTCTTATCTAAACTCTCTTCAGTTCTGAATTAGTAGTCCACTTACAGCACTTCTCTGAAACTCAAATATCTCTCTTCACACTCCACAAAATAAATTCTCAAGCTTGTGACCACTGTTTTTCCAATCTTGCCTCTAAGCTGTGAGAATACCTACTTATGTCTCTCAAAGACAGCACATTTCTAACTCTAGCAAGCTGCTACCTGCAAATGCTTTCAAAACAATCTTCCCCTCCAGGATCCCCAAACTCACATTTCACAATAAAAAAAAAATAATGTTGTAGATTACCCACTAAACAAAGATAATATGTATTCAAAACTGGATGGTGTGTGTTTCACATGCCTTAAAGCCCTAGCTCTATATTGAGATATGATCTATGCCTGACATATAAGTTATTCTCAGATTCAGCTCTGATGGACCTTTTGCACATCAGCAAAATTAACAGCATCAGAACCACTAGGCCCAAGGATTTAAAGTTTGCTTGTGGCATAAATGAGACATATGTCAGATGTGAGAAAGTTTCATATTCATACTGTTAAAATTCAGAAGCAGTGACATTTGTACATGGCATCCAGTGAAAAAGCAGAACTGGTTTTATATAATTAGCGTTGATTATGTTTTGGCTTTGTACATGCAATAAACCACTTATACATAGCCTAGTTTATGTAATGTGTATTAATTTGTACTCATATTGAAAAGATCAATCAACACTTTGAGTTTGTATACTAGTACTAAGTCTGAAAATGGTCCAGTTGGAAAAAATATTCTGCCCTAATTTGCAAACAAAAATAAATAAATAAATACATACATACATGCATACATACATACATAAATACATACATATGTTTGCCCTCATTTATGCAAATAATATCTCGTTACTTCCTAGATATGGAGTATCATGCAGCTACTTTATATTTGCTGGTTGAACTAAGTGGCACTGTATACCATCGTGAATGTAGTTTAATCAGAGATTATACCATAGTGAATGTAGTGTAATCAGAGATTATACCATAGTGATTGTAGTGTAATCAGAGATTATACCATAGTGAATGTAGTGTAATCAGAGATTATACCATAGTGAATGTAGTGTAATCAGAGATTATACCATAGTGAATGTAGAGTATTGGAGATTATACCATAGTGAATGTAGTGTAATCAGAGATTATACCATAGTGAATGTAGTATAATCAGAGATTATACCATAGTGAATGTAGTGTAATCAGAGATTATACCATAGTGATTGTAGTGTAACCAGAGATTATGCAAAGCAATCCAAAGTATGTAGCAGTGAGAACAGTGCAGATGCTGAGGGAATGCTAGTTGCTTCAGATTTCGCCTCCATGCAATATTATCCACCAATACACATATGAAAGAAATAGGCAACATGGTTGTAGCTGCTGAGTTGTTGTGCCACACTGTTTAACTATCTACCATCATAATATAGGGTGGATGTGGTCCCGAGATAAATGTGTCCCTTCCATTCATAATACTTGTGTATTTTAAATATAACCTAATGAAATGCTGATTTGTATCCCACTTGCAAAATGTTGGCAATATTGCCCCAACTTACTGACCAAAGATAGAATGACTCCTTCCATTGTGGACAATTTATAGGAAGTCTAACTGAGCAAGGAATGGAATACTTCATAAACATTTGATCAGCAAGCCATCATGGACATTTGCCTTTCATGACAGGAATACTCAACAAATATCCTTTTTGTTTCTAATGTAGTGTCTTCAGTATACAGTTGAGTATAATAATCCATAAATGCCTCAGTCTCAACAAGGGAGACGTTTATATAGGTTTGAAACTAGAATTTTATTCATAGTAAAATGCATGCTTGTAGTTGTTGCCACATCATTGATTCTGGCAGAAGAATAAACTCTTAGAGGTACTCGGGGATCCTTTTACTAATACCGAACTTATTAACGTAAGTATAGCCAATTGAAATTTCTCAGGTGTTAGCATTATAATATCTCTTTTTTTTCATCTTAAAGAGACAGATATTAGCCTTCTTAATATCCTGCCTAGTAGCATTTCTGCACCATGCCAACACTGATAAAGATTTATCAGATTTGCAACTGCTACCACTTTCATTTTTCATCTCTGCTGATTTCATCACACCCCAGTGTGTTCCTGATGGCACATAACATGCACGAGTTCTTTTTTTATTAACATATCATTATAAAAAGGTATTCCATGATATTTAGCATTTGTCAATGAAGCATTTATATGGAGAAATGTACATTTACTTCATCTCATGAAATAAATAATAGAGAATATTCACAACTAAATAAAACCTAACAGAAACTAAAGTGGAACTATTTGAATTCATATATGCACTTATAAACTTAGCAAGGTCTCTTTATAGTACTGAACAAACATTGTTGTAATACTTTCTGAAAAATCTTTCATCAAAAATACAGTCCATATACATATACATACAGGTTAAATGTAATCCTCCCCAACACCGCTCAAGTATACTGCCATTTTTTAGTTCCATAAATGTCTACAGCTTCTAAGGTTATTCAGCTTACAGTTGAAAGCTCTGTTGTTTATTATGTGCTGCTTTGTTGTATATGAAAATGAGGTATGTAACATCTGAGTTGCATGCTGTTGAGTATGCATTATGTTGGAATGTTGGAGCTTGTTTTATCACACATCAGTGTGAGGGCATGTGCATACACACACACACACACACACACACACACACAGATATATATATATATATATATATATATATATATATATATATATATACATATATATATATCTGTGTGTGTGTGTGTGTGTGTGTATATATATATATATATATATATATATATATATATATATATATATATATATATATATATATATATATAGAGAGAGAGAGAGATTATAGCATAGTTCCCTGCAAAGTCAATAGAGTGGTCATATTTTATTCCCAGGCATAGTTTTTTTTTTTTTGCTTGGTGAAGATGTTGATTTATAAAGTTTTGTGTTTCAGCTAAGACAGACAAGATATTTAATTACACGCCTTTATATTTAACATCTTTTTCTAGGATAAGTAATTTAATATGCTTGAATAATTTAATACTTATGTATTAATAATAATGTTCCTTATTTTTCTTAATCTTACAGTTTTTAAACACTAATTTGCTGAATTATCCATTACATTTTTGTGAAGTGTCTCTAAAAGTTTTAATTGAACTTCTTTGAACTTCTGCTTAAAAGTCTAGAATTCAGAAGAGATGAGCTACACCATCAGCTGAGTGACATATGCTGCTTTAGGAAAAAATTGCAGTAATGACCTCAAATCTGTATAGCTGATTCCCCTAGCATGCTTTAGTTTTTGGATATCCTGAAGGTTGTATCAGGATCTTATATTTACTACCTTCCGACATTTAATGTCTCATCCCTCACAGAGTTAGCTTGCATCCATGTAAATGATATCAAATATTACTCTGAAAACAGCTGAGGATGATTCCACAATACATCACATAAGCAAGTTTGTGCAAGAATTTATGAAAACACGCACTATGAAAAATGGTTTGTGAATGTCTCAGCAACAGGAAAGAATAAGCTTATTACCCCTTGCCACCCATACGCTAACCAGAAATAATTCTTCCCTTGCTAATTATGACTTGTCCTTTATATTGCTTCTACCCTTTGCTGTAACACATATTTTGACATTCTACATTTAAAATGTAATGCCAGCTTGCTACATTCAACATTTTTTTATATGTTTGGCATTACTGCAGACTTCTGATAGGTAATAACACTGAATGATTTCCTGTGCCATTGCATTGTCGGAATTTAAACTCTGGCATAGATTCCCCACCCAGAGAATCCAGGGCCTCAAACATCTACTGTACACAAAAAAGCTAAAAGCCCTGTTTTTCTACTCAGTCTTATACAGACTCCTCAGAGGTGACCTCTGTCTGGCATACAAACCATTCTCAGACCCCACCTTGATGGGACTGCTGCATATCAGCAAGTCAAGTTCCACTCGAGTAACCTGCATGTGTGAACTCAACCTGGTCTGTGACATCAATAGGACTTGTTGGTAGGACAGATTTGTGTCCCAGAGACTCCCCCTTCTGTGGAATAGACTCACTCTGTATGCCAGTCAGAGTGCCTCATTATCTCTTTTTAAGCACAACCTGGATAACTGGATGGGGAACAGAAAATACACCCCTGGGATTCCACCTGTGTCCCTGCTGGAAAGGGACATCAGGTGCTGACGTGTCAGAACATGGGCTAATTCTTGGCAAGGCTTGTAAGGGCCTCAGGGCCAGTAGCCTAGTAACTTCCTATGATATTACGATCCTAATGAATTCTTATAAAGCAATGAGTTACTTGTTATGCATTTTATTATCATAATCTGTCATCTCTTGCCTTATAAATGCCCTTTCCTTTACTTATACATCCCCAGCACTATTACCTCCATTCAAAAATCTCCATCTCCTTTGCCTGGCCTTAATAATTTCTTGAGAAAAAAATGTATTTTGCACTCTATGTTTTGCTATTTATCTCTTGACCCATCTCCACAGTTGTAAAAGAAATTAGGAATGAAGTTCAATTAAGGATAGCTAATACATTAGAAATCTCCATAATGATGGAATTTTCATGGGAGACAAAAACAGATGCTTACATTCCCTTTAAAAATACAGGTGGTATACAGGGAAAGCATGCATATGGGAAAAGTCAGATAAGGAGATTATGCATATTTTGACTGAAAAAGATAAAGGGAATGTACTTATTCTAGGGAACCTCAAAGTAAGAACAGGGTTATATTAAAATATCATGATTGTATCATTAATAAGAGAGAACAACAGTCACATGATACGATCATAATGAAAATAGTAAAGAACTATTAAAATTAGTTGAAAAACATGATTTATATATTTTGAATTGGGAAAAGACTGGAAATGGTGAATATGTTAACATAACACATAAAAGGAACCCAGTAATTCATTACAAGATTGCTCACTATGAAAAAAGGGAATAGCAGTGTTCTTCAAGTTGATTACAGAAGTAGAAGTGAAAGTGATTATTTACCTGTAAACAAGAAGATTGCAGTAGGGGGTTGAAAAAAAAATAAAGTGGGGTTACAACACTAATGAGACAGGTGTTGGTTGAAGGGCAGTGCATATACCGCCATCTGCAGAAGAAGGAATTGTACATCAGCGATTTCTACCAAGCAGCAGCAGGGGTGAACTTTCTTTCAATTCTCAAAATGCATGGTCAAAAATCAATGGCACTCTAACTGGATGTTTACATTTCTGAGAATCATGCAATAAATAAAATAAGGATGATCTCCGTGTTCCAGTTGCAAACTAATTTGGCACTGCAAAAGCAAAGTAACCTGCAGACAATGAAAAAAATCATTTGTTTTGAATTTGCAGCTATGGCAAATGTGCCTTAATATGACTGAATAGTTGTTATTAGTTTACACGCCAGTGTCAAAATGTATGATACTTAAGAGTCTGCTTTCAGCAGATGAAACTCAGATTGATAATATCAATAGTACCTTACAACATAACCATAATAACTGCAGCATGAATCATTACAAATAACATTTTAAATATATGAGTCTGTAAGAATTTTTTTTCATATGAAGAAAATGATCATTCTGAAGAAAAAATCATTATTTTTATTTATTTTTTTTTTGTCATTTGTATCTGTGAAAGGTTTGCGGTCCCACTCTTTACAGATTTATAAGAAATGCTATACAATGCATATATTATATAGTAGTATGTGAAATGGTAGAAGACTGACCAAGTTACATTGCTGAATTTAGATGCATAACTATTGCGGCCTATAGTACTGCATTTCACAAAAATGTTTCACACAGTGCTGCACTTGGCTGCGTACATATGATTACCAACAGTGCTTCATTTGACAAAATACATTTTGCATGCTACTTTTAGGCTGTTATCAATATAATCTGTAGAAAATTGCAGACAGTGCATATATGATGACAACTCAAGATTATAGGAAACAAAAAAAAAATACTTACATGAGGTGCAAATAATTATTTTATAAAATAGGTCTGCTTTCTGGTGCAAACACTACATTCAGGCATGTATCAAACAGCTACCCTGTTCACAAAAGTATTTAACAGAATTGTCATGCTATTCATTTTGGGAAATAATTATCATATCTTTAACAGCAACAATACCAATTAACTGCATTATCTTATAGTTAGATGTATTCACTGATTTAACTTCAACATGATAATTTTATGATCTCAGTTTGTAAGTTTAGTCATTTTAATAGTTTGAACATTTGGTTATTGCACACATCTAGCATGAAATTGCCATTTTAAAATAATCATTAGCATCCTCAGGACTTTTAATCTTGAATCATGGTCTAGCAATTTTTCCCTTCACTCTACCCCAAGAATGGATTTTTATGTTGAGATGATTGAGTACTGGGGAGACTGACAGACAAAAACTGTTATACTGTGCTTCATAGATGATCGAATGTCTTACAGGTATGAAGAGTACATGCTCTAGAGGGCCTGCCATTGTATTTGTTTGATAGCATTTCTCTTGCTTACCCTGTTTTCAATATTGTAGTCTTTGTTAACTGCTGTATTTAACAACGGTAGGGCCATGAGCTGGTATTCAATATAGTCATTTGTAACTGACTCAGTCAGACGCAGTTATAACTAGATAATTTCAGTTAAAAAGCTTAACTTTTTTTTTGCTTCTGTAGTATAAACAGAATCAGTAATTACAGCAATTAAATATTACAGAACCGCATTTGGAAATAAGATTTTATGAACTTGGTGACACAGAGAAATGATCCCTAACTATTACTGAAGACATAAATTACATTAGTGGACCCAATTCCTGAGGAGTCAGCTGCAGAACATGAAAGAGTGGTATTTCGCTGGCTTACCTATCCCAAGAGAAGGGGCATTCAGTTCTGCCACAGCTCAACAACTCTGTTGGGAATAACAAGCTCTAGTTCTTCTGTAAAAAAATGCTTTTTATAAGGCTTGTACTACACTGAAAGTAACTGAAGAAGAAATGGCTAAGGATACAGAGGAAAAGGTATGCAGATGCCAAAGACAATGAGTGCACATTTGTATCAAAGGAGAAGCAAAACTCATTATATTAGTATAGCTCAAGAATTTGAAAGGTTAAGATGGATTAGCACAGATTCTGAAACATTCCTCAGTGAAATATGATTTAGCAAATCTGCCTTATCAAGCATTGTTTGTACTAAATGACCAAGACTTGTGACCCATGGTGAGAAAGAGAAAATGATACCACCAATTTATATTGGTTTAGCAAATCTTCTTAAGTAACATTTCTATGGAATGGAGCTCCTTGTATTAGTAAGTTTGTAGAACAGGTTTTTAGCTATTTTTGACTAATATTTTGTTTCGATCATTCATTCTGCTTCCTGGACAGACTGATATGAAATGGTGTGCATGCTTTTGTGTGTGTGTTATGTGTGTGTGTGTGTGTGTGTGTGTGTGTGTGTGTGTGTGTGTGTGTGTGTGTGTGTGTGTGTGTGTGTGTGTGTGTGTGTGTGTGTGTGTGTGTGTGTGTGCGAGCGTGTGTGTGTGTGTGTGTGTGTGTGTGTGTGTGTGTGTGTGTGTGTGTGTGTGTGTGTGTGTGTGTGTACGTGCACATGCATGTGTGTGTGTGTGTGTGTGTGTGTGTGCTTATTTTGGTGCAGTATCATTCAGCAGGATAGCTACCTTCACATCGGCTCATGTATGAATATGTGTGTATGCATATGTGCCCTAATTTACATTTATGTGTTTATGTGTGGCATGTATTATGCTACTCACCTTTGCTACAGAGACTAAAATGTCTATGTCCTTTCTAAATATATAATCTGCATCAGAAATAATATTTTTGCCATCAACATTCAATGTGTTCACCAGTTCAATATGTGTTCTTATATAATTATATACCATTTTAGGGTGCTTATTTCTGTTAGCTCAGTGAGAAGTATACAGGCCAGATATCTCACAGTAATGTGCCCTAATAGTATATGTGATTCAGTTCTCCTTCAAAATGCTTAGAAATAGGATAAGCTAGCCTGACATTATCCTTCTGCAAGAACAAATCTGTATCATCAGATGTATCTCAGCTTCTTAAAACTTGATTATCTGTTGCTAAACTGATTTATTTTTCTTTATAGTAATATCAGAGTAATATTTGACAAGGTACTCTTGTGTTATTTAATTACAGCCTAGCCCACTGATATCTAATACACATCCCAACTTGCTTACTTCCTTTTCCCACTGTATAGTAGCTCATGTGCTTTTATTTTTGTACTTCTTAACTATTAGTCTGCTAAGGACAGTTGCTTCAATCACACTTTGCTGAGTTGTGGTTAGGACAAAACAGATCCTCATTTCAGAGTTCAGTTGTACATGAACTGCATAGTCTGTAGGAGGGAAAAGTTACATAGTACTCCAGAAAAAACATGACTGTTCCAGGTTTATGAGCTGCGGCATCCATAAAGTTAATTACTTTATGCAGTAAAGGTATATGATTAAAACCCCAGTGAGAGATGGGTTTGTGGGTTGTTGCACTATCCCATAAAAAGCATGATGGTTGGAAGCTGGCAGAATATAGTACCCAGGAGTACCTGTACATACCACTGCAGTTTAGAGGATTAAATTTTACTAATTATAATGATGAAACTAACTCATTCATACAGAATATAAGTGTATATCCAATGTGTACTTAGAGTTCAACATAGCTCAATATGTTGTAAATTCATAGAAGAGTAGAAAAATAAATGCATGTGATAGACATCTACTATTAAGCATGAGTTTGTACCAAGAAATCTCCATTTAAACATTTTTGTCAAATTCATCTGAGTATATAAATAATCACATAGATCATTCTGTCAATAAATAAAATAACATTTAAATGATTCAGTTTATTTCTCTGAAAGTATTTTTGTGTCATACCAGAGTATGTTATTTGACAGAGCTGAAAGAAATATGTTTATATAATTTAGTATAAAATGAATGGCTTGCCATAACATGAATAAGTCTAAGTGTTTAAATGAACCATGATAGTGTAACTTTAATAGGATCATAGGGTTACTAGGCTATTGACCTGGAGGTCATTTCAAGCCTAGCTGTTTAATCCCCATGTAATAGTATAGAAATGCTAGTAAATACCCAAGATCGCATATAGCAATGACTGCCCATGCCCAGGAGGGCTCTGAGTGCTATCCCTGGTAAGAATTTATGATGTCCTATCCACTAGTTGAGGTTCCTCTTGAACAGTGTCATAGAGATGCTCTTTTTCACATGAACTGATAACCTATTCCAAAGACCTGGTGATTGCTGGGAGAAAAATTTGTCCCCCCAGTATGTCCTATTTAATTCACAGGCCGTATTTATGTCCCTGGACCAAGTAGTTTTAATCCAGTAGTCCCGTTCGATTTACAGATATGCATCAAGTTTGTTAGGTTTGGGTCTAAGATTGCTCTGTAAACCAGGCATAAGTCTCCCCTAAGAAGTCTATATGATACAGGTTATAGTCACAGCGAGTTTAGACAGTCTGTGTAAGGCACATGCTGGAGCCCCTTGATCTTCTTTGTTAGAAACCTCTGAGGTCTGTCCAGTTGCTGCAGGTGCTTAGTACAGTACATGATGAACTGAGAGTTATATTTAATTACGGGCTGGATTAGTGCTGAATATAGAGGGGTTATAACCTCTTTTGCTCTTGAGGTGATCCATTTACTAATCAAGTGGGCAGTGTAGAAAGCCTTCCATACTACATTAGATACATTAAGGTTGCAGTCAACTTGTGATCCCAGATCCATTACCACTTTGTGGGTACTAAGGGTATTGTTGATTTGAAAGTGTGAAGAGACATTGTTTGTGCTGAAGAGAATGATGATGCATTTCTTTGCATTTAGTTTGAGAGTGTGACAAAGATACCAGTCATTGATGTGTGTAAGACCCTCCTGGAGCATACTGACATCATTTGAGGATTCAGTAATTACACCCAGTTTGCAGTTGTTCCCAGACTTGCTCAGCCACAGCTCCTTAGTTTTGACCTGAAATTCTGAGAAGTATATACCAAACAGCAGGGAACCCATCACTGACCCCTGCGGCACCCAGCTGGTGACAGGTTTGCTGGTTGATGTGGAGACACCCACTTTGATAGTATGTGTCTGGTTTATGAGCCAGTCGGCAACCCATCTTACAACAAAGGGGTTTACAGTTAATTTGCTAAGTGTATTGATAATGCCTGAGTGTGGGATTGTGTTGAAAGTTTTGTGAAGTTGAGGTATGGTTTGTGCACAGATTTGCCCTCATCAATGGCCCTGGTCACATTTTAGAAGAAATCCACCAGATATAACAGGAAGAATCTGACCCCGTCAAAGCCAAATTCGGTTGAATCAAGGGTTTGGAGGCCACCTATGTCTTTATTTATGAGGTCCATAATGATACATTCCATGACCTTACAGATTAGGCTGGTCAGACTTATGGGTCTGTAGTTCCCCCCAGTCTGTAGCTAGACCACCTTTGTGGACGGGAATGACTGTTGCTGTTCTCCATTCCACAGGACAAAGCCTGTGGTTAGGTTATGATTAGAAAGAATACTTAATGGTGATGCTAGTTTATGTTTTATCCTGTTTAGAAGACAGCCTGGGATGCCATCCAGTACCATAGAGGCTGTATTTTTTGCCTTGGACAAGGCTTCAGTGACCTGCTCTTCAAATATATAGGATGGGGGGAATTTGGGGAAGGCTTGTGATATGTTTGGAGGGGATAAGTGAGTGAAATTTTTGCCAAATATATCCACTAGCTGGTTTGCTATCTTTATGGGGTCAGTGAGCGTGATACCGTTGGTCTCTAGTTCTGCACATTATTAGGTCCTACCTTTTAGGCTATGTACATAGCTGTAACAGGCCTTATGGTTATTCTTGGCTCTGCTTGCTAAGTTTTTCTCAAAGAAACCCTAAGAAGATTTGACAAGTTGCCTTATTTTACTTTGAGGCTGAGGATGGTGCTTTTCCATTGGTAGGGCCTCACTTTTGTTTTCTTAGCAACTTTTGCATTTATTGTAAAGTTTGTTGATGCTGGATGTCCACTATGGCAGTTTGTTTTAACGTGTGTCTGTGGCTTTGATTCTTTCTGGTACAGCTGAGTTTATATACTTATGCAAGTGATTATACAGAGCTTTAGTGTAAGCTTTGGTGTAGTCACCACTTTCAGCTGGGGATGGGGCTTGTAAGGCATTTATACCCTCACCTAGGAGGATATAGTTTGCTTTGGTGAAGTTTGTTAGGCTTATTTCACCCTTTGTGAGTTCTGGTGTTAGGGCAATCTCAAAGGTGACCAATTTGTAGTCAGATTTAATTAATGAGGGTCAGACAGCTGCAGCAGTGCATCTGTTTGACATGTTAGAGATAACCAGTGGGGGTATGAACAATTTGTTCCTGGGTATTTGACTTAATAAAGTCAAAGATGTTTTGTGCTAGTGAGTTAGGGCTAGCCTAAGTTTCCCAGTTGATGGTGGGACAATTGAAATCCCCCATAACCAGAGTGTTCAGTAATATTTGGGTTGTCTCCAGTCTGTTCAAGTAGGCCTCATGCACATCATGAGTCATCAAGGGGGATCTATAACTGGCTATGATTTGAATGGGAGTCTTACCCACAGTAACCTGAACTTGGAGTAACTCTATGGAGTTGTCGAGTCTAACCAGACAGGAAGTAAACTTATTTCTAACAGAGATAGAAACACCTCCTCCTTTGGTTCTCATACGTTCATTTTTCAGTCTGAAGGTGTGGAAGGCATTGTAGCCTTGCAAGGCTGGGGTACTCTCTGAGGCCTTGAACCAAGTTTCTGTGACTGCACAGATACCTGCATCTTCCAGTGACAGAAGTGCTTCCAGGGTGTGCACTTTTTGGTTTAAGCGTTTAGCAGCATGACCCTTATTTTGTTACAATTGGCAAATTTTACATTGGTAAGTTTGTTTTTGAGATCTTGATTAAAAGGTACTATGGAGAAGCAAGGGCCTCTGCCAACAGCTGAAAGTGTAGAAGTGTCAGGTGCAAACCATCTCTGGCAAAGTAATGAGGTTTGTCGACCATGTCATACCAGGCTGACAGGAACTGGATCCCCTTTGAATGACAGCAAAAACTAAGCCAGTTATTGAAATCAATCATTTTTTATTTATACTGTAGCATCAATCTAGGTGAGGGTAGTATGCTGCTCAAGGCTAGGGACATACCTGCTAGGGACACATATTTAGAGAGCTTAATCATGTCTCTCTTCATATAGTCCAGTGAGGTACATCTCAGGTTGTTCACTCTGACATGAACCATGACAGAGTCATAATGGTTCTTGTTGCTGAGAGACCTGAGTGCACGCATAATCTGATGAAACCTAGCACAGGACAAGCAGCTAACTGCGACTTTCTCCTTGTCCAACCTGATGAGTGGGACATGTATGTGCCTCACTATTGAGTTTGCAATGACAAGAACAATTGTTTTTTGAGTGCTATGCCTTACAGGCTTGGTAGGTGAGACACTGGTGTCAGTATGTGTCATGGGTGCTGTGGGAACCGTGCTAGTTGTAGCAATCTTCTGCATTGGAGGTCTCTAGTGTTTTAATAAGTTTTTTTTTTTTTTTTTGAGAAAACCTCCACTTACGTTTATTTTTGTGTTTGCTGCAAAGTATGTATATCAGTAGTGGTGGGTGGGTTGATAATCCATTCCATGTTACTGTTTTGAGTGCAAGAGAGCATGGATTCAAGATTCTTGGTGCAGCTATAGCTCTCATACTCTGTACTAGAGTGAATTATTAGTAGAGGGTTGCCAGTGTACATGAGGCAACTGCGACACTGCCTGAAGAGACCCAAGTCAACAAGGTTGGCAGGAGAAACAAGGGTTGTCCAACTGTCCATAATGCTAGGTTGAAGACTGTTATCACAATGGGTGGGGTTTCATGATTGATCAGGGAGGAGCTCAGTGGATGGATATTTCTACTATTTTTTTTTTTTTTTTGCTGGTGGTTTAATAGGTTACAGCTCACTAGCAGTAGTTGTTGAACCAGGAAAGTACTAAGGATGAAGGCTACACTGATGTGCTACAGCTGTATATAAGGGAAAATTTGTTGAAGCCAAAAACTTGAAAAAAAAATTTAAAAGGTTTAAAAGGACCAATGAGGATGCTTATTCCATATCCTAGACCAACCACCCTTCACCAGACAGGTTCCAATCCGCACACTCCTCTCACTAGAGTACAGAAGACCCCTTTCCATTTTAAGATGGCCTGGAAAACATGTTCAGAACAAGAACAAAAACATATATGATATTCAAAAGATTAACTCCTTAAACAGGAGTAGCCCAGGAAATGTTGGTGTTAATACTTACCTTTAAGGCAAGCAAATCATGTAACTCACAGTCAGATATTTATATGGTGCATTAACCTGTGTGACATTATGAACAGATGTTCTAAAAGACGATAATAGAATATAGTGAGTAACTGTCAGTATGGTAAATTACACATTTCAAAATGAAGAAAAGCTACTTATCATTTCCAATTACTGAACTTTGTTTAATTCTGTTTGAAATTAAAAATGGTTTTGCTGAAATACAATAATAGAACATAATGAATAGTAGTAAGCATGTCAAATTGTAAAATGAAGTAAAGTTGAATATAATCAAAAGAAAATCATTTCACATTTAAAGGATCCAAGTGAGAATTCTCTATGGCTATGGTTATGATGGTGTAGCATGGCAGCTCTGAAAACTATAAAGCAAGATTAGCTTTGAAAATGTTATAACATTAGTTTAAGCAGGCATTTGTTACCAATGAATCTTAATTAATTAGAATGCAGTAATCAATTAATTTATTTATATGTTAATCCATTTATTTATTAGCAGTTATTTACCTGGATAATCCAGTCTGCACTGTAAATACCCTTTTCATTGAAGACCCATGGAGAAAAGCTCCAAGCAAAGACATACCCATGAATTAATTGGTCTATATTATAACATCGAAGTTCGTAAACATCGAATGTTATAATATCGAACCCTAAACACCGAAATCTGAAAACATTGAACAGTCAGAATAGTGAATTTTATCCCAGGGGAAAAAATCGCTATTCCGAGAAACATACACACAACACAAACACACACAAAAAACAGCAATCCACACACATACACTTAAAATCCTACACCTAAACCTAAACTAAACTTTACATATGCCACTAGCTATCCACTTACCTTAACCCAACCCTAACCCTAAGGTCCGTCACTATCGCACACTCACCTCACCTGCGCCCTAGCCCTAACTCACCTCACCCGCCCCCTAACCCTAACCTACACACAACCGCACACTTACCTGACCCATGCCCTAACCCACCTAACCCACCCCCTAACCCTAACCTACACACAATCGCACACTTTCCTGAACCCGACCCATAATGTTCCAACATATCGAAAGCTGAAAACAGCGAAGCCACAGCAACGGCCCACCGAATTCTTTCCCTGGGAAAGAATTCGGTGTCCTGCACATTCGCTGTTTTCAGCATTCGACATTACGGGTTCAATATTATAACATTCAATCTTTGTAAAATTCGATGTTATAATATAGACCCTGAATTAATGGTGACAAGATAAATAAATAATACAACTTTTACAGTTTGTCAGTCAATATGTATATACACTGTAAATTCAAAGTTTATAGCAGCAATACTTAGTGCAGTTAAAATATACATGCAATACTCTTATTGTTACAAACACAAAAACATTTCAAGGACACTGTGCAAACCATGCAGAAAGCCAGATTTATTCTCCTCATGTTTCAAAACTTTTGCTGACCTCACAAGACACAAAAATAGTGAAAGTTTTGAAACATGAGGAGAATAAATCTAAGATGACACTCTGCTTAGTCTAGCAGAAGCATATCGGTGTCAAGCAGCAATGGAAATCAAACACAAATAATAAAAATCAGGCAACAAATGCATGTGCCAAAAAACAAAAGAAAGAATATAAGGTGAAGGATCAGATGAGAAGGCAAGAAATGTAGAAAATGCATAAATATAGTTACAAGTGTAGAAACTTCTGGAAGAACCTCATGTTGATCAGGACTGAATGTAAGAATGGTTAAGGAGAGGTGAATTCAAAGCAAAAGATGAAAGTTTAATATTGGCAGCCCAAGATAGTGTGCTATGTACACATTGGTTTAAAAATCCATTCAACATGTGGGAGAAACAGACAAATGTAGGGTTTGTAAAACAGAATTGGAAACAGTCACATACCTTGTTGCTGGTTGTGACCAACTAATGGTAGAAGGATTGTATACTGAAAGGCAAAATAATGTGGCAAGACTTTGCACTGGGGATTGTTCAAACATTATGGCATTGAAGTGGCTGAAAAATACTGGAGGCATGCGCCACAATGCACCATAGAAGATGATGAAGTCTACATCACATGAGATCACTCATTACCAACAGTTCAAAAGATAAATGTGAGAAAACCAGATATAGTAGTCCATGAAAAGAAGACAAAAGGAGCATTGATCATTGAAATGGCTACACCCAGTGACTACAGTGTCTTGCATACAGAGAGGCACAAAGTCATAAAATATCAATATTTGCAGGTAGAAATGAGAGCAATGTAGAAGAAAGATGTCAAGACGGTTCCAGTATTAATAGTAGCAATGGGTCTTGTACAAATGAATCTACAATCACAATTAGATATGTTACCAATACATGCAACTCCGTATGAAGAAATCATTACCGGCACATTGGTGGTGCTATGAAGAGCAGTTTTGGATGACAGCAAATATTGAAGCAATACTAATTTCATGAACTTTAATCATACTTTCACTTAGGAATGGGGTCCATTCCCATCATGGTATTAGAAACCGAAAAGATTTGGAGAAATTGAAAGAGAGAAAAGACAGCAGTACACACTATACCATGTTTAGGGAAACACTAGAAGGGTGCCTGCTGGGAAGTGTACAGAGCAGAGGCAGGAGTGGTTGAGATGTGGTTTAAGTTATGATTTGAAGAAGTTAGGATTATGGATTTCTTTACGGCTAGAGGTAAAGAGTTTTGCATTCCAGAGAGGGATGAGGGGTATAAGAAGACCACAGCAAAATTACAACATTCAGTTATTTGAAGGAGTGCTTGATCCATGGAGCATAGCGGTCTATTTAGGGAGAAAAGTTATATAGTAAACTCTCACTTAACCGGAACTCAAGCAAATGGCAAAATTATTGAAGAAATACTGTACAAATTTTCTTATGTTGTACTTTCTGTTTTCCCCCCACAGAAACATACCTTAAGTTTTTAGAGTTTTAGAGTTTTAAAAAAGAAGACAGGAATAAATTCCCTCTCTCCCCAACCTGAGAACAAGTCAAACCAAACAAATAGTATAGGGTACAGTATTAGTCAGACCTATTTTTAATAGTAACTCTCAAGCAACGAGAAACTACAGTTATCAGGCATCTACCAATCTCCATGGGTACTGGTTAACTGAGAGTTTATGTAATAGGTTGCTTTGTGCTGGATCAGAAATGAGCAGACCTATAGAGAATTTTTTATGAGAATCCTATTTTGGAAAAGTGATAATAAGTATGAAAGTTCAGGCCCAGAATTTTGTTTAAGAACAAGACAATGGTGAGGTCTCTTGTGTGTATTAGCTGCATATGTAGCTATTTCACACAGTGGTGTAGTCTATTGTATGTATTAGCTGTATAGGTAGGTATTTCACACAATGGTGTGGTCTATTGTATGCATTAGCTGTATAGGTAGGTATTTCACACAGTGGTGTAGTCTACTGGATGTGTTAGCTGTATATGTAGTTATTTGTTATAACATTGCTGTAAAAAGAGATTGTGCAGTTTGTAAGTTGACAAACAGTAATATAGAAATTTAGACAAGAGTTGGAAATAAGAAGGTAGAGGGTAACTGCTTGCTGCAATTGTCAGAAAAGGTTTGATCCTGTAGAGCAGACTGAGTTTTTGATGAATGTTTTTTTAACAAGTTCTCTTATATGGAGATTGAATTTTGGGTTTTCTTCAATAGTGACACCAAGCAGTTTTGTGTGTGATACCATTTCAATCTTGATGTGATCTTTGGATGTTAATTAAACCAAAGATTTTGATACAAAGTGCTGTTTTGGAGGAAAGGGGATGATATTTGATTATAGATGTGATGCCATGATTCAATAGATAAGAAGGATTCCTGGGTAATTTACTGGAGTTGGTCTAGGTTTTTGGATGAGCAGAAAAGAGTAGTGCCATCAGCATACCCTCTGATGGAAGCATGTCTGCTTAATTTATGAAGATTTAGAATATTTGTCACTGTTGAAATGACTCCCTGACCCCATCCATAAAAATTGTAAAAAGGGGTTATGGGTGGATGATTTCATGGACGGGTGGCTGGGTGAGTGGATGGATGGATGGATGGATGGATGGATGGATGGATGGATGGATGGATGGATGGATGGACGGGTGCATGGATGGATGGATGGATGGATGGATGGATGGATGGATGGATGGATGGATGGGTGCATGGATGGATGGATGGATGGATGGACGGGTGCATGGATGGATGGATGGATGGATGGATGGGTGCATGGATGGATGGATGGATGGATGGATGGATTTATAAATCTTTTAAAAGGTAATGGGGCAAGGATAGTTCCTCCAGATGCACCAACTGATACAGGAAGAAAGGAAGAGTAAGAATGTTTCCATTTTAACTGCTTGGAATCTGCCACTGACAGCTTTCAAATCATAAGAGGGATGAGTTGTCAAGAGTGAAGTTATGGAGGCGTTGAATAAGAAGATGGTTAGTGACCATGTGAAAAAGCTTTTGATAACTCAAAAAAAAAAAAAAACTACAGATACAAGATTGCCTTTATTCCTGTTTGGATTTATGATTCGGATGAAGCTGGGGAGGGCTGTGTTGGTGCTGTGATGTGACCAAAAGCAGTGTTGTGTTGGGGATAGGAACTTTAGGAGTTGGGATTGTATACATTGTTCATTTATTTTAGATAAAGGAGAGAAAATGGTGATTAGTCTGTAGTTTGAAAGCTTGATGGTGTTGCCATCTTTGGGAAGTGCAAGTATATAAGATTTTTTTTTCTACAGAACAAGGACATAGTATTCTTTTATTGATCAATTTATCATGATAGAGATTGGTAGTTCTAGTGCATCTGTGGCTAAATTTAAGTATTTAGAGGGCAAATTATCTGGGGAAAGAGTGTTAGCTTTGGCTGCATAAGAAGCTTTTTATAGTGGACATGGAGATTGGGTGTAAAACAGAAGACTGTACTACAAATATTGTTGGGTTGAGGTTGTATTGCTGTTGAAGGGGTATTGTGTTATAGTAAAGAGCTAACTACCTATATGTAATGATTAAATTGTGAGTGTCTCTGGTTCATTGTTTGGAGACATAAAAGGATGACTAGTATGGCCAGGAAACAAACATTGATTGATGGAACACCAGAATGGTTTAGGGTTAGTCAAGATGGAGTTTTTATGATTTGTGTAGAACATTTTCTTAAGATGTTTTTTTGCTTGGTTCCATTTCTGAAATATTTAAAATGTATTAGTTGCATCTCAGGATTTGTTATTTTCCAAGCTTTACATGCCCTATTCTTTTTCTTCATTGATTGCTTTGCATGCTTGAATAAGCAGGGAGTTGAGTTTGATCTGATTTTTCTAATGAGGGAATGTGAATTTATTGTATTTATAGACACTATTATACAGAATCATTGCCTCATCTAATGGGAGTATATATAATTATTTCCAATTAAATTGTTTTTAAATTTATTTCAGATTTGTTTGTACCGATGTTGTCTATGTAGCCTAGTTTGAAGTCTAAATGCAAAAGTAGGTAGGGAGAAGCTAAGGGAGTCTGAGAAGGAGCTGTTCAGCTTGTATGAAGGGGCTGTTCTTCTCTGTTAAGGCATGCTCAGAGTAATTAGCTTCAAGCTTTTAGTTCTTAGTAAAAGTATGTACAGAGGACCATGGAACAGCTCCAAGAATACTTATAGAATCCAGCCTTTTTCAAAAAAGCCATAGAGGAAGTAAAGATCCTTGTAAAGTGGACCTTGAGCCTGCCTGGATAGATTTGTCATGGTGAGTATAACAAAAGGTAATAGCCTTAGACAATCATTTAGAAATAGTCTGTTTTGTCATAGGTTGTCTCTTCATCTTGCCTTCACTAGAAATTAACAATTGATCTGAAAGATTTACTTGTGTCAAGGTAGGATCTAAGTTGTTTGTAGACATCCAACATATGGAGTATCCTTTCTCCCTCATTTTTAGGTTAAAAAAAAACAGGGAGATGGATAGTTTGCCTTAAAGCATAGCTCTTAACCTCATAGTACAAAAAGTCTAGACAAAGCCCCAAAAATAGGTGCACATATTAAATATTGTGCTTATAAACTTAGAAAGTTGCTAAAATAAAACATTTTATACTACCCTGCATTTTCCATCGGATATGAAGTCTGAAACTCAAATGCATGTCATTATTTAGTGAATTCAGGCATCACTGATTTTTCACAGAAATCCAGAAAATCACAAATATTATGAGGAACAGGCCAAAAATATGAGGCAAAAAATCTGGACATTCTGTGAAAATCTGGACAGTTGAGATGTATGGTAAAGTATACTCAGGCATAATAAAGAAACCCTGTCCTTGTTGAAAATTAGGTAAGCTTGGCTCACCATAAGAGCTTGAACTCAGATACCCTTCTTTCAGAGGCCAGAGCAATCAGTAAAACAGTTTTCCATGTTAAGAACCTGAAGTCAGCCAGATTAGCTGGTTCAAATGGAACATGTGCTAGTTTTTCTAACATAAAATTAAGATCCCAAGGAGGGGCCACCGGTTTACTCTGAGACATATTAAGCAAATCCATTTTCAAGGAGTCTGTATTACTTCATCAAAAGACCTATTCCGCAAATGCTTCTTCATCGATCACCAGCCACCAAAATTCACTTTAGAGAACCACTTCCGACAGTTCTGAAACACTTGTCCATCACCTCAACGTTGTCCTTCTTCCACTTTAGTGTAATCTTGGAGTTGGTATATATAGTTAGTAGGCTGTGGGGTGTGTGGGGGGGGGTGAAGTCCCTACTCGGGTGGATTTGACTTAGTGTGTTGTGTGTTCTGGAAGGCTGATGGGCGAGTGTTTCTGAACTGTGCAAAAAGTTCCATGGTTCGCTGAAGTGAATTTCGGCAGCTGGTGATCAATGAAGACATATTTGCTAAATACATCTTTCAATGAATTAATATAGAACACTTTCAAGAACATTTTGACATGTGACTGCCTTGAAAGAAGAGGATTTGTGGGCAGACATGCTGAAATGGCTTATAAATGAACCTTGGTAGGGAAGGAAGAAAGAAAGGCTATAGGACAGTAACTCACACAAATATTGTAAAACCACAGAATAACCTGCCCTGAATAGGTGCTGGTTATGTTGTTGGCACCATATAGAAAACCCTTTCTATTTGCTAATATGATTTTCTACTAACAGGCTTTTTTGTCACCATTAGTACCTGTTGCACATCCTCAGAAAATAGGTGCCTAAAAGGAATTAAGACCCTCTCCTCCAGGCAGTCCATTGAAGATGATTATCGTCAAGGTATTTCAAACACCCTTGTTTTTGTGTGAGAAGATTCATTCTTTGAGGAAGGTTGTGGTAATTGCCTTTGGCCATTTTCCAAAGAAGGGAGAACTGTGGTTGCCTTGACCAAAATAGAGTTGCCATCATGATCTTGGTGGGCACTTCTAAATCTTCAGAAGTACCCTGGATGTTAGTGGAAAATGTGTAAAGGAACATTCATGTCCAAAGAAAAGAAAAGGCATCTGTTTTCCAGATTTTCTTCTATGGCATCCTGGAACAGAATTTTACCAGTTTATTGTTCAAAGAGGAGACCAAGAGGTCTACTTGTGGAACTACCTCACATGGCTCAACCTTGGAAGACCCCTGGATCTAGTTTCCATTTATGAGAGTCTGCCCTGGTCCTGCTCAGCTTGTTTGCCACACAGTTTTGCTCTGACAGAATATAGGATGCCAGTAGAGTGAAACTGTGCTGTGAAGCTATATCCTAAGCTAACATGGCTAGTCTGCAAACGGGGTACAGACTGCTTCTTCCTTGCTTGTTGCTGCTCCACATCATTGTGGTATTGTCTGTAACTACTTGAAGAGATCCCGTTGCCCAGAGATGGTTCAGAGAATTGAGTGCCTTGATCAGGGTGTGCATCTCCTTGATATTTATGTGCTTGCATCTGTCCTGGCTGTCCACAATCCTGCAGTTTTATTTCTCCAGGAACTGCTCCCCAAGTGGAGTGCGGAGCATCTGTCCTCACTGAGTGCTTTGGAGCAGAGAGGGAAAAGGGGTGACCTTGATTTAAGAATATATGTTTAGTCAACTAAGTGATTTCTCTTCTGAAAAACCCCAGTACTGGGATCTGAACAGAAAAAAAGGTGTTGCTGCTAGGAACAAAGACATTTCAGATACCACTATAGCTTTCTTATGTGAAGTTCTTCCAAGGGTATCATAAGAATCATTGTTGCCATGAGACCCAAAATCCTGAGGTGTTCCCTCACATTGACTGAAGTCTCAGTGGAAGAACTTAGAGACAGATCTAAATAAGGATCTATTTTTTATGTGGAAGAAAAGTTCTTTGAACTGAGGTAATTAGTTGACACCACATGAACACAATCCTGTGTGAGGGAGTTAAGACAAACTTATGAATATTCTCTTCATATCCCAACTTGCGCAAGAGATCTCTCACCCAAGACAGAGATTCCTGACATTTTGAAAAAGACTCTGCAAAGATAAGCAAGTCATCCAAATATGGAAAAATGTGGATACCCTGTAGCCTGCAATGAGCTATAACTGGAGCTAGACACATGAACACTCTTGGTGCAGTGGATTGTCCAAAGGGTAAGACAGAGAACTGATAATGTGACCCAGACACACAAAACCTTAAGAGTCTAATCTGCAGGATGAGGAATGACCTCCTGGAAAGGAGGAATTGCCCACTGCCATGTGTAACCTTGATGAATGCTTTTATAAACATATTCCCCTGAAACAATCTGTTGCCAGAGACAAAAACTGAGATTCACACTTTCTATAAGAGAAAAAGTCCAGGTTAGGAGGGGTTCGCAAGGTCTCTTGAACAGTCATTCAGACTTTCTGGAGTGTCCTTGGTTTTCTGATGTTTGAGGTGACTTTTTTGAACCTCATTGCCACCACTTCTTTTGGAATGTCTGTTTACCTGAATTTTGATGAAACTGCTTATTCTGTTTTTTGGATAATATGGAAAAGGAGGGCTGAAAAATCTTAAAGATTCCATAGATCAGCTTACCCCTTTTACTACACTTTTTGATCACCTCTGCAGCAGAGAGGCCAAACACTAAATCTCCATCCAAGGGAAAATTAAAACTCTCATTTTTTACATCATCTAAGAAATTCTGAGAAGGCAACTAAGCACCTCTTTAAAATAGTACCAGTGGCCATAGCCCTGTAAGAAGTATCAACATAGTTAGAAACATAGTGAAAATGATGAGTAATGTCCTGTGCAAACAGAAGAAACGAAGTTATTTAAAGCAGATATTTCTTCACAAGGAGAAACCGTAGATAAAACATTACTCATACTTTCACAATATAACAGGATAAACTTTAACATATGATCCTGAAAATGTATATATCTGAAATTCAAAGTTGCAGAACTATACACTTTTTTCCCCAGAAAGCAGCAGTAATGTTCCCATCCCTATTAGAAAGAGTTGGATTACAAGTAGCTAAGTGCTTAGCAGCAGAGGAGTCTACTAATGCTATAGCTGCTGGGTCAGGGTTTTGAATAGTGTATAAAAATGTAAAAGACTGAAGAACTTTATACATCCTATCTGTTTTTTTTAGGGACATATTGGCTAACTATCCGGAACACTGCAGGCAGTAAGACACACACATTCACTAAAGTAGACAAGAAAGGAGGAAGGAATGGGTGTAGGTTCTGGCAAATTCTTCTCTAACAACTCTTAGTATTTGCATAGGACTGAGAAACCTCAATGCTCTCCCACTGAAAGCAATGGGATATTCTAGAAATAGTCTCAGAGAAAAAAGAAACCTCCTCATACAGGGATAATTGGAAAGTGTGTGCTCCTCTGAGTCTGAATCAGAAATCTGAGGACCAAACCCTGAATCTGTCCCTGCAGCTTCCTATTCAGGGTCAGCATTTCAGTACTTTTTCAAAAGGAGGCATCTGTCTTTCTTTTACTGGACACTACTCTATAAGAAGGATCAACAGTCTGAATCAAACCCTGAGCCAGTCCCACTAAACTTCTCCTATCCAAAGAAATCTGTGGAGGAGTAGATACATGCCTGATTTTCTGTTTCCTTTTTACAGGATACATGTTGCCAACCATGTTAATAATAACAGGGACAGGGACAGCATTCTGACACAATAAGGAAACCTTTCCTGTTCCCTCTCCCAAGACCAACCAGAGTGTCCCTCCCTTACCCAGTGAGGGCATTCCAACAACCACAAAGGACATAGCTAACCTCTGATCCATAGTGGCTATAGGAGCTACACCAGAGAGATCCAGGGTAAAAGATGAGTGGTCTGCGGTACAACAAATGATCACAGCAGAGTCACCCACCTGTGGCTGATGCAAATTGCTATCCTTCGGTTGTGACAAAGGGTATTTGCCTAACTTTTTTTGTGTCTAGAAGAAGGACTGACCATGGCACTGACAATCCATGGTCAAGCCAAAATATGGTGCCATTAACCTGGAGAAAACAAGTAACAAATGACAGTAAAAGTACCAAGCCACAAAAGTTACCCTTTTTGGAAGAAAAACACAGTAAAAAGCACTTTTAAGCATGATAGCAACCCTACAATGGGAGCATAAAAAAATTCTCCATAGAAAATATTTTATTATTTAGTTAACAGTACTTATAAACCACTAGAAACAATGAGTGCTCTTTTTAAAAGAACATTATTGTCTCAAAACAGTCTGTTAAAACACAACACTCCTAGCTTTAAAGTAACTCCCCTGAAGAGGAAAGTAGTAAAACATCAATAAAAATAAAAGAAAATGTAACGTTTGTTTTTTCCCCCCAAAGGGAACTTATCTGCCCAGCTGAGGAAAGTACAAGCCAAGAGTCATCCTCAAAAGCCTCAAAGGAGCATAATCTTCGGAAGCAAGAAAGCTCTGAAGTGTTTCTTTCCGAAACTTGTCTTTTAGTCAACTCAATTTAAGCTGCCTGACAGTTTAGGCACATGAAAGGTGCCCAAAGCTTTCGAAGTTTGGCGGCTGTTATATCCTTGGCAGGATATAATCCATAGAGCTAAGGCTACTGCAGCAGTGATCAACATGATGAACAGCAATCATAATAGATTTATATTTTGTAAAAACATATTAAATATAGTTATTGCAGTAACATATTTGACTGTGGTTTGGAGCTTTCTAATACTGTAACAGAAGTTATAGTTTACTTAGTTTTCCTTTTTTGAATGATAAGTTGCCTTTCAGTCTGCAAACTGCACATTGTATGATGTTCAGGTATCTGAAAATAACACTGCAACTGTTTGTTAATGTGTTTGCTGGGTCACATTTTTAGATGTCACAAAAAGTGTATACAACACGAACTGTAATTTGCAGAACATTATGAACATAACACCTGATTTTTTGAACTTTCATATTATAATTTGTTATTCATTTGAAATTTTAATTTCACACATAATGCTTTAAGATTTTCCTAAATGAAAAAAAATTAACAAGTGCTGCTGAAAATATAGAATATAAGAGAGCTGCTAAAACATGTAGGATAGAAAATATGATGTTGTTTTGATTGGCATGTGTTTCATATTAGAAATATGTTAGTTGAATATATCACATAAAATAATATTAGTACCATGTACAACTTATGATCGTTTGTCATAAAAATATCAAATATATACATTGTTTCAGAATATCTCAGCATTGTGGCATTTACATTTTTAACATCCAGACCATGTTCTGTTTTAAAAAATTATTCTGCATTAAGTTTAAGTAAATAAATTTTGGGTCACAGATCGCAAGTGCCTTCATAACTATACAGACAAAACACTGCAAAATATTGAAATGATAGTTAGCATGAGAATAACAATTGCAGTATAAATAAACCATTGTTTCTCTTTTTAAATGTGACCTCAAAGTCAGTGCAGTGATCACAAAGATGCACACAGATAAGGCCTGACTCTGACCAGATATCATGAGACTGATTAATCATTAGATTAACTAATGACACAGGTAATGAAAGGACCAGTGAGAGAAGATGCAAGTGAGCAGCACACACACACACACACACACACACACACACACACACACACACACACACACACGGGTTTTCTGGATAATGGCTGCATCATGAGCAGCTCTTACCCTGCTGACAGTAAATGAATAAGTGGTGGCTAGATATTTGGCAGACTCAAGGAAAAGCAAAATAATAAAAAAAAATTTGGCTTTATGCATCTTGATTGTTTGAGCATTTGCACCTGCAGAGTTGACAAATTTCTTCACAGAACATTTTTTAGCTAATTCTGGCTGGATGGTCTAGCAATGTTTTGTTAGATATAATGAGATGCATCTCAGGAAGTGCTGGAGGTCGAATATTTAGTAATGCAAGATAAAGTTAGATATTTATTACAGAATAAAACATTGCATTTTGATCATATACATGCATCATATTCATGTAAATTAAACAGCAGGGCTACTGCAAAGAGATGAGCGAGAGGAAAAAGATACCAGATATATGTACAACAACAAGGGGAGCTTCTCAACAGTAATATTTGAGGATGTGAACTTTTCCAGAATGCTGCAGTCTTACTCCTGAAACACTTATATGTAAATAGTTACCCAGATCTTCTTACATTATGCTACATTTTCACAAATATTTTTTTCTTTGGAGACTAAGATCATCTCACTCTGTTTTCATACTTGCCCATTGGCTAATTTATGAATGTATCATGTACTAGAATGTAGGCATGTAGTCTAGGTCAGTAAAAGATAAATTCTTTTTAGGTTCTTGATCCACATGACTCTGAGAGTACATCATACATAAAATAAATGCAGAGGACTGAAATGGAAGGATAGCTGACCTTCTAGAAGGCCTCACCCTTTTCATTTGCTGTCATTACCTAGGCTCCATAGCCCAAATGACCGAGTTTTCCACAAATGTTTAATCCCTCTGTATGAAGCATCCATTCCCTGCCATTTTAACTGATCTGTATACATTTATTCAGGAGTACATGACAGATAAAGAAACTGCTAATAAAATGGAAATTATAAATCAGCAATATGATTAGTGTGTACTAAACTGTAAGATTAAGACAAGCAAAATGCTTCATTTGTTTTTAACAATTAAAATTAGATACATGCTGGATCATTTCAAAACTCATCGAGATGTATTGCAAAAATGTATGGAGTGGTTAAGAAATGAAGACTATTCTAAGCCCATTTAGCTGATGAATTCCCGATGTATAACATCTCTTGCCCTACAATATTGGTTGCTCTCCTGGTTCTCTTGTCTCTTAGTTTCCAATTTCTGGAGTAGACTCTCTCCTAGCTGAATTATGCTTCACTAGCAATCTTAAAAAATAAAGACATTGTATGCAAGGAATGGCTCACAGAGAAGATTAAATTAAATGGAGAGTCTGTATTGACTAACATTAAGGGAGCTGAGGATTTGCATAAGAGGATGGGGTTTGCCTATAATGTTGGTGACTGACATAATGGTTAAGTTGCTTACCTAACAGATACACGGTGCAAGGTTTGATTCTAACCTTTGAAATGGAAATTGGCAAGACTTAACAATTGCTCATAGCTTAATACTTGCCTATGAACATTTCATAATGCCTGTTTAGTTCACACTTAAAAATGATTGAAAAGCACACATAACTTAATACGTCTTAACATCTTCACATACATTTTGTCATCCTATGTATAATTCTCTAACTCTCAAAAAACAGAATTTTTAAAACAATTCTGTTATAAAGCATAATTTTACAAACTGAATAGGGAACAACATTTTTAGACAGAGTTGTATAATGCCAACTGCGCAGGTCATGGGGCATGGAGTCTTCAATGTTTAATTGAAAACACCTTGTTTTTGTCTTGGGAAGCACACCTATTAAATAGATACCAGCAAGAACATTTTTCCTTACCAGACTCCAGTTCTTACATGACTACAAGCAATTCTTCTCTTAATATTTTCATGTTTGGCATACATAATGAAATGTAGAAATCACTCTTATTTGTTTAATTAACAGTATAAATAACAGTAAATACAGGTGGTACCTCACAATTCAACCACCTCGCAACTCAACCATTTTGTAACTCAACCATGCTTTTGGCCACCCGGGTGTCCCACAATTCAACCACTGTCTCACAATTTGACCCAGAAAAGAGGATGAAAAGTAGTTCATTGCTTTCTGCTGTCATTGTGTTGTTTATGTAGTTTAGTTGTTTCTTTTAAGTGTTGTGAAGAAGTGAAGAAATTGGACCAAAGAGGAGTGAGAAGAAGAGCGATCCTGGCAGGAAAAATACGTGTCTGAGCACTGAGAAGAAGGAAGAAGTCACAGGAAAAACTGAGAGAGGAGGTAAAGTAGGATGAACAGCAGAGCAGTATAGCAGGCCTAGGTCTACCGCCTCAGTATTCTGAAAATACAGAGACAGCATCACGGGTGCTAAGGCGTCAAAAGGAGCAATAACGTTTCTGGACAAACACAGAAAAAAACAATTTATGAAGATATGGAGAAGATGCTTCTTGTCTGGATCCAGGAAACGGCAGATTAAGGGAGATCCAATAACTCATACCATGATCTGTGAGAAAGCTAAGCTAATCTTTAAAGACCTACAAAAACAAAACTCCAGGAAGTAGCTCACGGCAAACATAGAGAAATTTAAAGCAAGTATGGGATGGTGCCATAGATTTAAAAAAAAGGAAGTATCATTGACAGTGTTCTGAGGCTAGGAGAGGCAGCTAGTGCTGGCAAAGAAGATGCACAGAAATTTGTCAAGGAATTTGAAAAATTGATAGCGAGAGAAGGCTATTTGCCAGAACAGATTTTTTAATTGGGATGAAACATGGATTTTCTGGAAGAGATTGCCAAGTAGGACTTGCATAACCCAAGAAGAAGTTAGGATTCCAGGTCACAAGCCCATGAAAGACAGACTCACACTCTTCCTGGCAGCAAATGCCAGTGGAGTCTTCAAGCTGAAGCCTCTGCTAGTGTATCAATAAGAAAACCCAAGATGCTTTGGAAAAAAGATTATAAAATCAAAACTGCCTGTAATGTGGAAATCAGACACCAAAGCCTGGGTAGACCAGTCAGTTTACAACAATTGGATTTTCGAGGAGTTTGCTCCAAGTGTCAGGAAGTACGTGACAGACAACAATTTGCCAATGAAAGTTCTTCTGCTTCTGGTCACCACATCTGCCCACCCATGAGAGTTAGAGAAAATTTTTTAGATAGACTGTGATTTCATCAAGGTTCAGTTCCTGCCTCCCGACAAAACTTCTCTCATTTAACCTGTGGATCAAAAAGTCAATGCCTGCATCACGAAGCACTACACAAACACACTCTTCTCAAGGCTTTTTGACGTGACCCATTCTTCAGATAAAACACTAAAGGAATTCTTGAAGAATGAGTTCAACATTCTTCATGCTATATCATTCATCAAAAATGCTTGGAATGGAATGTTGCAGAAAGCCCTTTGTGCAGCATGGAGGAAACGGGTTTCTTCCTTTTCCCAGGATAAAACTGTGAATGAAGCAGGTAAAGATGCTGAGGCAGCTGAAGTGCTACGAGACATCATTTCCATAGCAGAGCACCTGCACATAGGGGAGGTGGATGAACCGGACATGGAGGAACTGCTACATGACCATGACAACAAGTTCACAATGGAGGAACTTACAGCACTTTGCAATGAGCAGTTCAAAGAAAAAGAAAGGGAAATTTCTTCTGAAGATGATTACACTAGGGAAAAAGGACCTATGCCAACAGCTTGCATTAAAGAACTTTTATCCAACTGGGAGAAGGTGCAAGCTTCAACTGAAAACACAAATTCACCAGCACATCACCAGAACATCTATTTTTATTCAGTTAGCGATCTGGTACCTTGGCCTTTCGCCTTCATGGATCACAAAATATTCACATTTTAGGATAGTTAATATACTTATTCATCCTAATTAACACAGACAACTTGCATTCAATAATTAATTCATATTAAAATTTTAAAGTGACACAATATATATTACATAAATTCACTATTCCATCAGTGTTTCACTACAAAAAATAAATATATTAATAAATAATTATTTACCATTGAATGTTGAATAATACAATTATTATTAATTGTTAAATACCCAATTCCTGATTCAAGCCAAAGGGCTTCAAAGTTTTAAACTTCAAAATCATTCTAGTTTCTAATTCAAGTAATTTATTAGTATAGTCCCCTCCTCTAGTTAAAAGAGGCTTACCAAGTACACAAAATGTTAGACTACTAGGGGAACCATCATATTTAGCAATGAAATGTTGGGCAACAGGACTAACTTCGTTCCGTTTCCTAATATCTTTTAAATGTTCTAGTACCCGAATTCTAACCATATGTTTGGTTTGTCCTATATACCAAATATTAGCACAAGAACAACCCAGAATATATACTACCCCTAATGATCTGCAGTTAAAGTATAACCTCGTAATAAATGTTATACCATTAATTATATTCAAATTCTTAACCCTGTCACATATACTGCAATGACCACATGAAAAAGTGCCAGTGGGTGAACTACTAACATGATTCCCTTTCACAAAATTATAATTTAATAATTCTTTTACATTTTTTCCCTTCTTAAAAGAAAAAGTAATATGTTTTGGAAACAAATGGCCAATATTTTCATCCTCACTAACAATATGCCAGTATTTTCTCACTATTTTAGTTAATTCCTTCAAAAAGGATAATAATAGTTTATTTGACCAATGTGGTTTTAAGTATATGTCTGTGTTGATGAAATTTAATGATGAGAAGCTGGTTTATTTAATTAAGGAGGTGGAAGAATTAAACACTTTGATTAAAAATGACTTACTTTTTCCTCAGTGGGAGAATTTGTATGTCAAACAACTCTCCTATGCTGAATCTAATATTTCAAATATATATGAACGTAAGATAAAAAAACTATATAGGGACTTGGACCAATACAAAAGAGGCACAGCTTATTTATGAGAAAAAGATCACAGTAAGTACCCTAAGTATGTGAGGGGGGACCAAAAGACAGGAATTGTAAATACATACAAACAATCTAGTTCTGATGGAAATGCTAACTCTGATTTTTTATACGGAGAACACAAGGGGAGGGAGAGAAAGTGGACGAGGGGTTACAGAAGAGATTCTCACTACCATCCATATCCAAGGACTTCACGTTAAATTCTGGTTCAGTTGTTACTGAGACAATAGGTGAGTCCAGTAATAATAATGTAGGCATCCTACAGGATGGTGTCACTTACACCTATAGGAACTTTAATATATACAACTACGCTAACTATATTTTAAATACTGGACACTTTGATTTACTATCTAAGGGGATTAAATTTATTCCCACTAAAAAATTCAATCTAGTGGACTGTATTTGTGAAATAAAAAGATATGTGAGAAAGCTTAACCTGGCTATTTTATTTAAAGATAAAAAAACAGTGGGTGACATTTCTCATGCAGAGCCGTTCATTCCAGTAGTCAAAAAGAAAAGTACATATATACCCCCCATGCACCCCACCATTTCTATCTTTGATAAAGTAGTGACTAAACAGATTTACAAGTTGGATAGACAAATCGATGGACATCAGATCAGTTCCAATTTAACAAAAGAAGAGAGCAGGATACTACATGAATTAAGATGTGCTAGTAACATCAGAATCATGAAACCAGATAAGGGGGGGGGCACAGTCATCTATGATAGATTTTTATACACTTGTAAGATACATGAAATACTACACAATTCTGGAAATTATTCTATGTTGTCCTTGAATGAGATCAACATAGGGTATAGAAAAATAGACACATGTATTGAAGAATACTTACTAGATAACAGGATCAATAATGACATCTATACTTATATCAAGGTTGAACATCCTGTATTAGCTTCTATAGTGGGTATTCCTAAAATTCACAAGAATATAGATGAACCACCCTTTAGACCCATTATATCAGGGAGTAGGTCTAAGACGTTCAATATAGGTAAGGTTATTGATACCTACTTGAAACACATATACGCCACTATTCCACATATAGCTAAGGACTCATGGGATTTTCTGAAACAGTATCCTATTTACCTATCTAGTTCAGATCTGATATTTGTGACTATTGATGTCATAGACTTATTTTCGTGTATACCTAAAGAAGATGGTCTATCAGCTTTTGCTACGAGTATACGAAAACATACAGATATCCAATGGGACACCATATGTCTTCTCACGGATATGATGTCCCTGGTTCTCGAGCATAATTACATTATATTTGAGGGAGAATATTACAAGCAGACCAAAGGCGTAGCTATGGGAGCAGCTTGTGCTCCCATATACGCCAACCTGGTCATGCTTGAATGGGAAGAGAGGACTATTTTAGATAGTCACTTTATGACATACATAAAATATTACGTCAGATACCTTGATGACTTATATTTGATTTGGGATGGTGGAGAACAACAGCTAGCATTATTTTTACAATACATTAACAGTAGCAGTAATTTTTTAAAATTTACCTCCTCTAGTAGTCACGAAGGTGTGGCTTATTTAGACACATTTGTGTCAAAAACAGGGGATGAGTTTAAATCCAAAATTTATAGAAAGAACACTATTTCGAATAGTTATTTGGAATATTCTAGCTACCATCCGAAGAAACAATTCACGAATATATATAAGGGTCAGCTTATTAGAGCAGTTAGGATGACCTCACGGTATGAGGACATGTTGGATGAGGTGAAATTGATAACGTCCTTATTCAAGGACAGAGGGTATGACGTTAAAGTCATGGAAAATGTAAGTAATTATGTTGTGAGGAAATGGGGCAACCAGTACAAGCCTTTGTTGGGTGAAAAATATAGGACAGCTACTGTTTCTACTGTGGATATATTGCATGATATGAAGTCTGAAACTTGCATTTTTGGTAAATCTTGCATTTTGGAATTTGGCATATATTCAGGTAAAGTCAAGAAGATTCTGATGAATAACTGGCATATAATATCTGCTGATCAAGATATAGCACCCACATTAGGTGAATGCCCAAAGTTTGTTTACAAGGTAGGGGCCAACATAAAATCCATTTTAGAGAAGGGTATCTTTATTAAGAAGACAGAATACATGAAAACTGCAAAATGTGGGGCATGTAAACAATGTCACACCATATTTCAGGGAGATAGTGTGAAATTGGATAATTACAAACACACTAGAATTAAATTCTGTGGGGGCAACTGTACAACTAAAATGGTGGTGTATATTGCCATCTGTAGAACATGTTCAGGATTCTATATAGGTAAGACTCAAAGGAGTTTAAATAAACGTATATACTCTCACCTTTATAGCATCAGAAGGAAGGGAGAAAAAAATGCTTTGTATAAACATATTAAACAACATGGTGACAAATATTATTTTAATTTTGGTATAGTGGACATTGTGCACACCAATAACAGAGGAGGTGACTTTAATAATTTATTATTATATAAAGAATTTTGGTGGCAAATATACATGGATGCTTCGACTATACCAGGTTTAAATGACACTGTATCTGTCAAACCACTACTGGCCTTAAAATGAACTATTTATAAGGTACATTGTCATATGTTTTTCAAACATGTTTTGATATGATCTAGATGTAAATGTCTTTGTTAACATTTTTTCAGTTTTTTAACTTGTTCATTTTATCAATATATATTATATGTAACATTGATTTTAGAAATAATATGAATATTATTTAAGATTTTATGAACAGAGAACAATGGTTATAGGATGTGTGTATAGCTTTAAAATTTCAAACTGAATTTTGGCGCCAGAAAAGTTATTTAAACAACTGTGATGCAAGCTATGGTGTTCTGAGGAAGCTTGTTTTATTCAAGTGAAAGCGCTTAACCATTCTTTGTTTGTTGGCATTACAATAAACTTTTATTCACTTCTACCTGGTTTCATTGAAGGTGTTGTGGACTGTTATGAGCATTGAATAGAGGTGAATTTCCAAGACACAGAGACGGAATTTTGCACACAGTGCATTTGCTGCTTTTTCAAAAAGGGAGAAAATCTAATAACATAGAAGAGCTTTTCTTCATCATCATTCTCCCTGACATCATGCATTTTATCTTCAAATGTCTCATAGATATTAAGAACCGGAACAAAGTTAGTCCTGTTGCCCAACATTTCATTGCTAAACATGATGCTTCCCCTAGTAGTCTAACATTTTGCTTACTTGGTAAGCCTCTTTTAACTAGAGGGGGGACTATACTAATAAATTACTTGAATTAGAAACTAGAATGATTTTGAAGTTTAAAACTTTGAAGCCCTTTGGCTTGAATCAGGAATTGGGTATTTAACAATTAATAATAATTGTATTATTCAACATTCAATGGTGAATAATTATTTATTAATATATTTATTTGTTGTAGTGAAACACTGATGGAATAGTGAATTTATGTAATATATATTGTGTCACTTTAAATTTTCAATATGAATTAATTATTGAATGCAAGCTGTCTGTGTTAATTAGGATGTGTTAATTAGGAAGAATAAGTATATTAAAAGAATTATTAAATTATAATTTTGTGAAAGGGAATCATGTTAGTAGTTCACCCTCTGGCACTTTTTCATGTGGTCATTGCAGTATATGTGACAGGGTTAAGAATTTGAATATAATTAATGGTATAACATTTATTCCGAGGTTATACTTTAACTGCCGATCATTAGGGGTAGTATATATTCTGGGTTGTTCTTGTGCTAATGTTTGGTATATAGGACAAACCAAACGTATGGTTAGAATTTGGGTATTAGAACATTTAAAAGATATTAGGAACCGGAACAAAGTTAGTCCTGTTGCCCAACATTTCATTGCTAAACATGATGCTTCCCCTAGTAGTCTAACATTTTGCTTACTTGGTAAGCCTCTTTTAACTAGAGGGGGGACTATACTAATAAATTACTTGAATTAGAAACTAGAATGATTTTGAAGTTTAAAACTTTGAAGCCCTTTGGCTTGAATCAGGAATTGGGTATTTAACAATTAATAATAATTGTATTATTCAACATTCAATGGTAAATAATTATTTATTAATATATTTATTTTTTGTGAAACACTGATGGAATAGTGAATTTATGTAATATATATTGCGTCACTTTAAATTTTTAATATGAATTAATTATTGAATGCAGGTTGTCTGTGTTAATTAGGATGAATAAGTATATTAGCTAGCCTAAAATGTGAATATTTTGTGATCCATGAAGGCGAAAGGCCGAGGTACCAGATCGCTAACTGAATAAAAATAGATGTTCTGATGATGTGCTTATGAATTTGTGTTTTCAATTTATTTGCTTGCTTGCTAGTGTTTCTAGTTTTGAGTTTGAAGGTGCAAGCTTCAGTCTCAGAGTGGCACCCCAACACAGGTGACGTCAGCAGGATGACGAAAATCTTTAACAAAACAGTCATGCATCACTTCAAGACCATCCTGAAAAAGAAGAAGAGACAAGTCACACTGAACAGTTTTTTTTTCGGCTACACCTGTCAAAAAAAAGAGGGAACACATTTTCCTTGCATGCATGCATTCTGTGAGTGATTCAGGCTGAGTAAATTACAAGGGCCCAAGATCAGATTTACAGTGACTCAGAATACACTTTGTCCATGACAGGTGACAATAAAGCTAATGCCATTACCACTGCTTGAGGAGTGTGCATTTTACAGATCAGCTCAAAGAACACCAGCATCTTGCAGTGAGACACTTATTTATTTATTTATTAAACTAGTTAGTTGCTGTTTTCTTATTATGATAACCAGGATAGTCTGCATGAACCAAAAAAAGACCCTTTTCAATGGCATTCCAGGGAAAAAGGCTCCATAGATAATAGATAATATGCAAATTAAAAAATGCAGTCATTGAAATATGCAGTCATCATCAACAGTTTGCAAAACTGAGAAAAAAATAAAATAAAATAAAAAACATATGCAAAATTATAGAAAACAGCAGATAAACAGGTAGCTATTAAATTCAATATTCCAAACAATAAAATTCATACATATACATTTTTACATATGAACCAGATAACTGTCTATATCTCCCCATGTTCAGTTGCAGAACAGTTTACTCAGGTAGTGTTAGAAGTGAGACAGAAAATAAATAATGTTTAGTAAAACAGCATTTGGGAAAGTATTATGTTTTCAGAACTGCATGCTTTCCCTTTGTTTTTGCTAGGTATGCTTTTAAAAGTTGCATAAATGTTTATTTTTTCCTGTTTGTTTTATTTTTTACCCCAAATTTCAATCACTTGCTTATATGGTTATCTAGGGATCACTTATCACTTTGTTTTTAATTGCTTGTCTGTACTTAACTTTGTTTTCTCTCTGGCTATTCCCTCAGTTTACTATGGATTCGTACATTCTTTTCCTGGATACCCTAACTTAGCTCTATTGTAACTTGGCCCACTTGATAATTTAGGGAGTCAATCTTACAGTGCTGATCAGTAGTGCCAAAGGAGTGAGGGGTATTGTGATGGGAACATGGCACCGAAGACCATAATGTGCACAGAGCTGCTAAGACTTCTTAGGCTGGCAGAGTACTGCATGCAATGATGTTACAATATCATGCCACTCTGCCTGTGAAGTACGCTGTGCATAAGTCTCCTGAGCGCCACCAAAAGTCACACAGGCAGTGGTTTCCAATGATTCCTCCTTCTGGGTTTGGAGGTCTGGCTGTGTCATTCTATCTCACCTGGATAGCCACACCAGTGATTTGTGCCTGCTGTCAAACTCAGGTTGTCAGCAGACAAGACTGATACCTGGTATCTGCACCACATAGCCTGGGTACTATATTTCTACTTTTCTATCCATTGCTCATAAATATATTCTGTAAAGAAGTGACCATAATACAGAGAAGAACATCATTCATAATCTCCACTGGAATGGAAAGGTAACCTCCTACTTCATGTGTTATGTCACATTACCAACTGAATCACATGTGGCTTGACAGCATTTTAGTTACTTCTCTTGCCTCTGACCTATTCGGGCAACCACCAGTTACAATCTAAGAAGTTTTAACTATCCTGCTCCACTTTTTTAACAGTAAGGTACCTTTGTTTTCCTTACATTATTTCCCTACACTAATATGTAAGATCTTCTCACCATTGTATATATTGCAAATAGTTAATTTCTTTGTGCCCTTACCTTTTATTCTAACATTTTATGCTCTATCCCTTCATTATTTAACTCTCTTCTTATTTTTCATGCATCAGTCAAACCAGCTCTTCTTATTGTCCCTTATACTGTACACTTAATTACTATTATTATTATTATTATTATTATTATTATCATCATCATCACACATCATTTGGTTTGTATTCATAATACTTCCTGTTAACTTGCTTATTTATTGTCATTTATGTTTGTCCAGACTGAGACTGAAATAGGCCCATTTGGAGCAGTGCTCTATCCTAGTTTTAAAACTGAATAAATAAAAAAAAATAATACATTCCTTAGAAAGACTAAGATAAGCAGTATGCACTTGTCAGCTCTTCTTCAAGTGTGTCTGTTCTGTCTTCAGAGAATGCCACAAGATTCAAAAGGCAAGATCTTACATTATTAGAGTAATCTGTTCCATCTCTAACAAAAGTAGATGGACCTGTGTTATTTGGGTTAAGGCCTGCTAAGATGTGGAAATTCTAGAGAAGTTTACTAAGAAGTGTTCTTGTCTACTAAACAGGATATTCTAAAGCAACATTTATTCTCTTACTAAAATGGCAGAAGATGGGTGTTTCCTATTTCTCCTCTTCTATTTAGTATACCTATGGAGCAATTTGTCCAGGTGGCAAGACTGATGGACAGAACTGAGAGGCATGACAGATGAAGAACCTCTCCTGTTATGACTTTGCATTCTGCTGATGACATAATTAATTGTTTTTCCACTACTTTTATTTTTATGTTATCTGCTATCCATGGTTAACTGTCAATCTGTCTTCCTAGTAACCTTAATGAACAATTTTATGCACTCTCTACTGAGTAATGGAATGTGCCATTATCCATGGCAGATCAGGGTTTTTCTTCCTTAGGACCCTTTACTATTTAAAGTCGTCGGACATGCATGCTCATTTAATATCGGGGCTAATTCACCACCAAGATGTCTTTTCTGTTGTCCTTGTTTGGTGGGCTAAATCATATTGGTGTAGTCATCCAGTACAATGTACAAGTCCCTAGACCATTTAGCTGCCTGCTGTACATTCCTATGGCCACAATGTATCAGCACAGCAGAGCTCAAGCAGTCTTCCTCTGTCCAGGATTGACAAGCCAGGACATGCCCTCTCATTCACCCGTATATCTCAAGTGTACCTCATTATGAAGAATGTGCCTCATTTGGGGTCTTAAAAAGTTCAAGATCCTCAAAGTTCCACAAAAAAGGGTCTGTCATACATTCAATAAAAGGAATTTTTTAACCAAAATCCATGGTAAAAAGTAATGTTAAAATAGATTTTTTATAATAAAACCAGCATATTTTAACCATCCTGTGATCCTCCTAGTTGAATTTGTGAGTAAGCCATTAGTATGTGTTCCACATTTTGCCTATTTGTTCCACATTATGAGGGCTAGTGTTCTGCATTTTGGAGAAGGAAGGTTGAGATCTATGTTTTCACGTTCTCTTGCCATTTTCTGTCACTAGTCACGCCTGCAGTGAGAGATTCACCTCTTTGTGTCACACAGCTGGCTTCAGATTCTTCTTTATCTAATTTGGTAAAATAAGTTTTTGAAATCTCAGAATTAAATTTCATTTAGTTAAGAATGTATGCCATTTTCTTTATGGAATTTCCCATGTTGGCTATATGCCATGCAAGTTTATACTATAATCTAGTTTTTCTTTCTAGTCTTCGCTTTGGTTAGATATCTGGATATTTGATTAACAGAGTACTCAAGATAAATAGTCTAGTTAAATGTGGGGAGTATCACTGTTTTACTGACTTACTGGTCTGGTCTATTTTTCTGCTTTGAAGAGACACTAGCAATAATCTAAATAACAATTTTAAACAAAGTTGTCCATATTCTCCAAACTGCTTCATTTACTCCATATCAGTCATTCCTGGCTGACTTAACTAAGTCTCTTTTATGATTCTTCAGAGCTTTTCTTAGATTGTGTCTAACACACCACATAAAACACATATACTGGAACTATATATTTTGAAGGCATATCAGTATGCATCAAGGCCTCTTTGCTTAAATCAGTCTTTCATTTCTAAACATCTTTATGATAATATCCAGCAGCTAATGCAATCACATAGCTTTAAGAAGGTAGCTTCATTTTTGGCACAGTCTAGTGTCTCATACTCTGTTAGGATGCTTACAGATGAGTTATTGCATGATCTGCAACACAGAGCAACAGGGACTCTGTTCCTAATTTAGCAGTGGAGAACTTGCCTAATGGCAGATCATTCATACTTTCTATACCTTCTGTGTACACTTGCATGTTCTTCCTTACACAAATAATGGACACATCAGGTATAATTCTGCCCCTTAAAATATAATTCCATTAAGATGGTGGGAGAAAGGTATAAAATTCTAAGATGATATTGTGGACAATACACACAATATTTCATCTAATCAAATATGGCAGAAATCTATTTTGCCTAATAAGGGATTCCAAGTATTAAATGTTTCAGTTTATTTAGGCAAAATCCATACTATGACTGATTAATACCTTATCAGTCTCCAAGATCCTGCAACTGTAAAAGACAAATTTGCAAACAAGCAGCTTAACTGAAGGAACTATATTTCAGTGATGTACAACATGTTATAGGAGTTAGTAACATGTTACAGGAGTTAGTAACATGTTACAGGAGTTAGTAATCATGCTTTCTGGCAGACTGTCATATTACAGAACTGATCAGGGAGGAAGAGTGTTGGACAGTAACTCAGGAGCTTTTTAGAACATCATCTTTGCCTTATTCAATATTATTCTTATGAAGATTACCCAAAGATGTTTCCTCACTCACAGACCCCTGGTTAAGCATTATCCCTGGGGCTAGAAATCTCAGTAAAAGGATTCAGGCACTTCAACACACAGATGGTTTTCTAAGTGAGCTAGGCTAACAAATTTCTACCCTAATGTTTTAAATTTCATGCAGGCTTTACAGAATGGCTTCATTACCACCAAAAAATATCTGGTACTTTTTAATTCACCTACAAACCTTTGTACACCCTGAACTCAATACTTACTCTTAGGGACTTCCTGGCAGTATTACAGAAGTGCGCAACTATACTGACAGAGTGTTTTCCTTTGGTCCTATCTTGAAAAGTTCAATCTTATTGTTATATAATGCCTAACTTAGGTAAAGGAGTATATTGCAGCTCAACCGCTAACATCAAATACTGGCTTGACTATAGCAATTTAAAAAAAAAATAATAAATATACAGGCAATGATAAATTGCGTCCCATCAAAATTCTTTAAGATTAGGCTTCCTTTAGCTCTTGACTGGCTGCTTAAAGTTCTTTAAATCAAAGTGATGCAATAACTTATCACAAGAAAAAAAAAACATTCTACATGGTAGTTTAGACCATGCAAACATTGTTCCTATATCTCTTCACTGGGAATTACATTATGCGTGATACTTTTATTTTTAATTTGCTTACTACTGATCATTGTGTTCATTTCTCTCACATAACACCAATTATAACGTTATTTTTATTTGTTTATTTAAGACACAGTAATCACACCTGTGCCTTATAACATTTTTGCGATTGTCTACAATTGTAAGAATAGAAGATGGAATTTCTCAGTCAGATTGCAGACAAATGCAAGCAGAGATTACAAATTTATTAGCATTCAGTGATGCATGCCATTTGTATCTTTGTATTCTGGGTGCACACATCTGGACAGTTTGAATAAATTAAACCATCTTATTGATTTTTAGAACAATAGGTAAGATCAATGTGGCCGGTGCAGTATTTATAGCAACACCAGGCTTATTTTTTCTCATTTTCCTCACAGAATGTAGCACTATTGAATTATCTAAAGCAGCACCATACACGGCTAAAAAAGATAACTGCCACAAAACAGGAGTACATAAAGAGTATAGAGTTCATCTTATTTTTATAGGAACACGCGTTCAAACACAAACAAACAGAATGCTAATAACATTTTTTTTTAAAGTGTGTACTTCAGTGGAAGACTTCATCTTGAAACTGTTACTATATTTGAAAGAACTGGAGGTACCTTTCACTTGAAACCATAAAAGGAAAAATAAATTAAGCATAAAATGATTAGGTCAAGGATAATCTAAAAAAAAAATCCAAAATAAGATAAAGTTTCAGAGATAGAGAATGGAAACACAGGAAAATAAAGCAAAACATTCCAAAGTACTTGCAACAGTTTACAGAGCTTAGGGAAAAGAGAATAGTCTTTTTCTGATCTAACAAAAATATTAAGACCGCGCATTATTCTCTTCAAGACTTTTCACATTGCCATGGGAGAGGAAAATGGATGGTTTTCTTAATGACCAATAGTTTTGGATCGATGGTAATAAAACAACTGGACTCTGTCCAAACTATTTTAAATCATCTTCAATGAATCCTGTATAGGATTACCCAAAGAATTCAAGGATCATAAAAATATTACTATAGAATGATTATACATGTGAACTATACATATATTCATGTGTGTGTGTGTGTGTGTGTGTGTGTATGTGTGTGTGTGTGTGTGTGTGTGTGTGTGTGTGTGTGTGTGTGTGAGTGTGCATGTGCTGGTGAATTTCTGTTAGTGTGCATTTGCTGGTGAGTTTGTGTGTGTTTGTGGAGGCATGTGCTAGTGAGTTGTATGTGTGTGCATGCGCATGTGTGTGTGTGTGTGTGTGTGTGTGTGTGTGTGTGTGTGTGTGTGAGAGAGAGTGAGTGCGTGTAAGTAACTACATGCCTGTGTATACCTCTGCATCTCTCTGTATGTATGGAACTATTACTTTACCTGTGTCATAGAAATATATTGTGTGATAGGGTTTTGTGTGTGTGTGTGTGTGTGTGTGTGTGTGTGTGTGTGTGTGTGTGTGTGTGTGTGTGTGTGTGTGTGTGTGTGTGTGTGTGTGTGTGTGTGTGCACGCGTGCGTGTGTGTGTGTGTGTGTGTGTGTGTGTGTGTGTGTGTGTGTGTGTGTAAGATTGGGTTTTGTCCATCATACTGGTCTGGATTTATCAGCATGTTCTTCTTTTAGATCCTTCAAGTCCAAGTAATTGCTATGTTAAATTGTTAATCGCTATGTAATCCAATGTAACTACTGTCTATTTATTTTAACTGTGGAGCTTTTCACCCTGGGCCTCCGCTGAAAATGGACCTACGTCCAGTCGGACACTCCCGGTCAACAAATGTAAATAAATAAATAAATAAATTTTGCTTTATGTACCACCTATTAGCATTTTCTTCATATTTATATTTATTTACCTTTTTAACCATATTTTCATAATTTATGCATATTTGTAAATAATTAACTATTTTTTACTTTTTGCTGAGTGGTAACTCCCATTTTCTGCAGCACAAGCACTTTTACAAAAACTGAAGATTTTAAACTTTTAACAATTTCTATTAACATAGATTGAGATCATTTTACAGCTAAAGGAAATCATTTAGGATATGAGTCTTAGCATATGAAACACATGGGGGTTAGTTTGGGGCATAAACCAGAGTGACACAAAATTGTTACAGTTTTGACCACCTGGGCTTTTTTGCTGTTACTGCAGTTAACATCACAGCCTTGCTTAGCTGTTACAGATGCTTGGGCAGAAATCAGATTCAATGTTGCACATTAACCAATCCAAGGATTACTGTTAGTTTAAACGATTATGATCAGATTTCTGTGCATAAACAAGCTGTTATATGTTCAATGGATGATTATTAAGGAATTTACCTGTTGATTACAGAGTTATCATCATAATTGTTTATAGTTTATGGAGCTTTACCTACACCAGTGCTCTATAAGTTAAAGAAAAAATAAATAAAAAAGCAACAATTGATGGCACTGCAACTATCCTTCAGAGGAGAGGCAGTAATGGATAACAGGGAATGAGAGGATGTCAGGTTTACTAATCCATGCAATTGTGGTAATCTTCAGAGAGAGTGTATAGGAACAGAGTCTCAAGAGGGGAGGGAATTTTGATGCATGTTGTTGATGCAGCCCACTTATCCTGCCAACCGGACAGTGTGATAAGGCTATTCAAAATGCTATACTTAGTAAGATGCTGGTGAGAGCACAAAGCGGCCTTGTGGCTGCTGAAAAGATGACCCTCTCAGTCAGCAATCACCTTGAATCAAGGCTCAATACTTGGAGCAGAGAAATAAATGGACTTTTTTTCTCACAGAGGGGAAACATGAAGGCAGGCAGGCAGGAAGATAACCTAAAAATAATAATAACTTTATATTTATCATAATTTAAAGGAAATCTAATATTTTCAGTAGAAAATGCTTGAAAACTATGACACAGGACCACAGTCAACTGAAGCCACCAAGAATCCGTACATCCAATGTGGAGCTGTTGAATCATGAAAGCTTACAACTTGTGGTTGGTCTGCATGCTGTACTTGCTTTCATTCAAAGCATTTGCTTTTATGGTTGTTTAGATTTGTACATTTGTCAAATTAAATGTACAATACAGGGTTACAATACAACCTATAGCAATGTGTGGTAAGACATATTGGGCCACCTTCCAAAACCTTGTTGTCAACATAAGCCTTCCCTCACTCCAAAAGAGTTACTCTCAGTATAAATTAATTACTTTGGTATATGGCCTATCTATAAGCAGGTTTACACTGGGGGGCAGATTGCAAAACACCTGCTCCCAATGTAAGTGATCATTTACACTGAGATCAACTCTGTTGGAATTGAGCCAATTATTTTAGTTTTTTTTTTTATTTGAGTTAAAATGCTTTTCAGTTTTGAATTGACATACGTCTATTGTTTTAGCTTTTCTTCTTCAACTTTTGAAATGACTGTTTCATAGCTATCAACCTTCCATCTCCAAAATGAGGAACACTCACCTTCATAATGTGGAACAAATGGGCAAAACGTGGATTACATACTAAAGGCTTACCAACACCTTCAACTAGGAAGGTCATAGGATGGTTAAAATATGCTGAGTTTACTTATAAAGAAGATCATTTAATGAATTAATATGATTAATTTCTATTTACCATGGATTTCACTTAAAAAAATTCCTAACACTGAATGTGCGACAGACTCTTTCAATGTGGAACTTTGAGGAACTTCTAGGAACATGAACTTTTTAAGACCCCAAATGAGGTAATTCCTTGTAATGAGGTACACTTGAGAGGTATGGACTGTTTAAGGTAAAAATCATTTACTTTTTCTTTGTAGATTATAGGTTTTATAGAGATAGTTATATATCTATAAATATATATAGATGCATATAGATGTTTTATATATATATATATATATATATATATATATATATTTATTTATTTATTAAGTAGCAATTAAGATGATTAACATATAAATAAGGTTTGGAACAGACTAATTTGTCCTGGGACATTTTCATGTGGGGTTAGATAAATAGAGTAGCAGGAATTAAGAGGCTAAGGAGATGATAGGGTTAAATAGGATGGAGGGATGTTTGGGAGGAAATGAGGTAAGTGTAGGGAGGGGCTTAAAGGGTTTAGGCAAGTGTAACTGTGGCAGGAGTCATATGTTTGGCATGAACTTGCTACCCTCCCTCCCTTCCCTTTTTATTTGTAAGGATTGTGGTTATTTCTGTTTGGGTAGGGTGGAAAAGAGGGGCAGGCTTGCCCTTTTCTGTTCCTCCTCTGTTGTTGGATGTTGAATTTAATAAGTTGGGAAGGAAAGTGAGTGGTTGCATGCTTGATAAGTAAATAAGCAAGCAGAGCTGCTTATTTGGCTGGAGGTATAATTCAATAAATTGAAGGTGAGCGGTGTAACGCTGCCTTGTAAGTGCAAGGATAAGTGAGCAAGTGGGGGACCCAGTTTATTCAAGGGTGAGTAGTTATGCTGCTCTTATGGTTATTTATTTTGTTATCTTTTCATGGATGTTATTATCACTTGTGTCATGTTTTGGTTGAAATTAATATTTATTGGTTAACAATCATGTTAATGGAAGTTTAATAAAGGTTGTTAAATGTCATTCAGTGTGATGTGTTTATTGAAGTGGACCAGGACTATTCAACTTCTATATCAGGCATATACAAATTAGCAGCTTTATGTCATGTTAAGCCTCACTTCTCAAATTAAGAAATGCAACTGAAATGTTGACTTAAATAACTAGATTTAGGAGAAATGGGTTTTCCAAGTGTTGTCGATATACTAGTTATCTCTGCAGACATATAAACAGATGCGTAGATACACACATGCATATATGTTCATATTTTTTCCTTTTAGATTTACTTATTTCAGACTTAAGCCAGTATTCATAGTCCCATGCTCCGTAAATTCATAATAGTAATCTGAAAAGTGCAAATAACGTCAGCAGAGGTTATTCACATGGACTACATAAACATGGAGGCATTTTGGTAAACAAACCTTCTTATGGCAAAAGCATAATTTGCTTAAGCCCTAAACATTAGGGGGAGAACTATTTCGAGGATAAGGTACCTTAAATGTTGACATATTACCATGACTCATAAAAATAAATGTAAAAATACAAGCAAAATACACGAAGGACCCTGAACTTATGTGAATATATATATATATATATATATATATATATGTATATATATATATATATATATATATATAGATATATATATATATATATATATATAATTTATTTATTTATTTATTTTTATATCTCCATGAATAAATGTAGTTAGGAAACTATGGACTTTGAAATATTGATATGAAATAGCTCAAAACCAGGTAAGGTGTGCATACATTATCAAACTGTTGAAGGTGTCACCAGGAAAATGATTAACGGGGTGATTTAGTATCTCTGCATACATGGTGAAACTACTGAAGCAATGACGAGGGGAAATAATGTATTCTAATGTTCTTTGGGTGCTTAGGAATACTCGAAGAAACTACTGAACTGATCAACGGGGAACTCTTTTATTCTGGTGTCATTTGAGTTCCTCTGCATACTTGGACAAACTACTGAAATGGTCAAGGGGAAATGCCTACTTTTCTGTCATTAAAGTGCATGTGCATACATGGACAAACTACTGAACGTGTCATTGGTGGAATGACTAGTTTGTGTCATTAACGTGCTCGTGCATATCTGGACAAACTTCTGAGAGGATTGTTCTAGGAAATAATTAATTTTATGTCATTGATGTTCTTGTACCAGTGTTTTTTCCAAGGGATGTGTGTACAGAGCAGGTATCTGAGTATGAATCAAAGAACACTTCATCAGCATACACCACATCACATAATTTCTCATTTACATCTCATTATACTTAATTTGCACTAAATCATGGGCAGTATGCGTTAACATAAATGGTCTCTGTGAGTACAAAAACACCATAGTCTCAAAGCCAGGCACTCAAGCATGTTGCAGCTCACATGGACTGCTTCTTCCATTAAAACTTGATTATGTCTTCAGGTGAAGTTCGGCAGCCATGCAGACACAATGGAGCTCCCATACAACACCTGACCACTGTAGCAAAATTCAAGTAAGGTAAGTGCAGCAGCCAAAGTGAAGTAATGGGAGGCAATAGGAGTGTGAGTTAGGGTTTCATGCCGTGATCAGAAATGGATTTAAGTTTAGAGAGCAAGGGGTGACTTTTAAAGTGTGAGAGGAGTTTAGGAGTAGGCAATGATTGGGGACTTATGGTTTAGAGAGCAGTAGAAGAGTTTTAAGTTTAGGGACTGGGAGAGGAATATTAGGTTATGGAGTGGGAGGGCAGTTTATGGTTTGGGGCAAGACGGGCATTTTAGGGTTAGGGAGTGGGAGAAGAGTTTAGAGTTAGAGAGTGGGAGGAGAGTTTAGGGCTAGACAGTGGGAGAAAAGTTTAGGGTCAGAGAGTGTGAGGGGAGTTTAGAGTTAGGGTGAGGGAGAGAAGTTTAGGGTTAGGGAGTGGGGGAAGTTTAGGGTTAGGGAATTGCAAAGGAATTTTAAGTTTACAGACTGATGGGAAAACTTCAGGTTTAGACAGAGGGGAATAGAGTTTTAGTTTTAGGGTACAAATTGGGATCTTAGAGTTAGGGAACAGGAGAATGGTGTTGTGCTTATGTATAAGAACTTGGTGTGAGTTTTAAGGTTATAGTTTGATTCTGGTAGATTTATGCAGTTCAGTACAGTGTGTTGGTGGGCGGGGAGCAAGTGTGATATGAGGTACTTCCACATTGGCACTTGCAGCAGACCTGCCACAACCAGAAGATGAATTAACCCAAAGTGTGATCTATTTCTGTCAAACCAAAGTCACTGTCAATTGTCATTCCATTATCCACTGTCAAGTTATGTACCAATCATTTCTTGTTAACAGAAATATCCTTAGCAGATCCACAAGTGTTACCTGTAAACTGTGTAACAGGGAGCACAATATCAGCTAAAGAGTCCTCTTATTTTTCACTGAATCCAGCAAAGAATGCAACACCACAGAGTAGCTTTTCAAAACAATACTCAAAAAGAACACACCTACTTTTTCTAACCATATATTAAAAACCTGTACATTGACACAAAATCCTTATTTTTTTTTTTCAAATTAGCCAAATCCATCTCCTTTTCAATGTTATACCTCATTTGCATGATTAACAAGACAAGATTTTTTTTTTTTAATTTCTCCAAGTCTTTTGGGTTTCTAACACCATGCTGGGAATGGACCCCACTCCTAAGTCAAAGTACGAATAAAGTTCATGATATCAGTATTGTTTCAATCTTTGATGTCAGCTAAAAGTGCTCTTCGCAGCACCTGCAATGTGTAAGTAATGACTCCTTCTTAAGTTTGTATGGAGTTAGATGTTTTGGTAACATATCTAAATACAATTGTAGATACTTTTTTATAAGACCTGTAGCTCCTACTACTATTGGAATTGTCTGGGTATCTTTCTTCCACACTGCTCTCATTTCTGCTTGCAAATCCTGATATTTTATGACTTTGTGTCTCTCTGCATACAAGACACTGTAGTCACTGAGAGTGATGATTTCAATGATCAATGCTACTTTTGTCTTCTTTTCAAGGACCACTATATGCAGTTTTCTAGCATCTATCTTTTGAACTGTTGGTAATGAGTGATCACATGTGATGTACACTTCAATACCATAATGTTTTCACAATACCCAGTGTGGCAGTCTTGTCACATTATTATGACTTTCAATATACAGTCCTGCCGTTAGTATGTCACAGCCAGCAACAACGTGTGCAGCTGTTTCCAATTCTGTTTTACAAAACCTACATTTGTCTCTATGTACCACATGTTCAATGGCTTTTTATAAAGCAATTATAGTAACTAAAGTATGTAGCCCACTATCTTGTAACTCCGATATCAAACCTTCGCCTTGAGGTTTCACTTTGCCTCTCCTTAACTCTTCCTGCATTCAGTCCTGATCAACATGAGGTCCTCCCAGATGTTTTCTATACTTAACAACTATATTTATGCCTTTTGCATAATTCTTGACTTCTCATCTGATCCTTCACCTTATATTCTTTCTTTTGTTTTTTGGCACATTCAGTTGCTGCCTGATTTTTATCTACTTCTGGTTTGATTTCCATTCTTGCTTGACACAGATATGCTTCTGCTAGCCTAAGCAGAGAAGTCATCTTAGATTTATTCTCCTCATGTTTCAAAACCTTCACTACATTTGGGTCTTATGTGGTTAGCTGATATGCGTTCAGTCCCATGATTGCATATCTGTACATGTAATCAATTTCAAGGAGGTCCATCCCTCCTTCAGAATGAGGAATATATAACGTTGGTATGCACTGATTTTTATAAATCATTTGGTGAGCATGAAGCATCCTTCTTGTTTTCCTGTCTAATCTATCCAACACATTTTGGGGCCAGTCAATCACTCCAAAACTGTAAGTTAGGACAGAAAGAGCAAAATGGTTTATAGCTTGAATTTTGTTCCTAGATGTCAACACTGTTTGCAGGATTAATTTGTCTTCTAAAGTATTCCTTACTAAGTTTTATTTGCATTTGTTCATGTTTTATTGTTGATCCTTCATCAATTCCCAGATATTTATACACTCCCTCTTGCTTAAGTTCTTTTATATCACATTCTTGTCCCAAACATGTTTTCTTAGTGCTGCAGTGTTTCTGCTTTAAAAGTTGCTTTTGCACATTTATCAAGACCAAAAGACATTCTTATATCATCTGAAAAAAGTTTTGACAATTCAGTTCCTCATCTGATGAGCTATACAGTTTTAAATCATGGACAAAGAGAAGATGAGAAGTCTTTACACATTGTTGTTTTCTAGGAGCCAAATTATAGGCATAGCCTAAACTGTTAAGTAGACAGCTTAATGGGTTAAGGGCAAGACAAAATAGCAGGGGTGACAAAGATTCACCCTGCAATTCCCCCCTTTGAATTTTCATCCCTGGGATAATAATTTGTCCTTTATCATAGCTTAATTGCAAAGTGGTCTGCCACTGTTTCATGGTTACTGTAATCTAGCTGATCAGTGTAGGGTGTATCTTATACATTTTTAAGCACTCTTTTATCCATAAATGTGGGGTACTATCAAATGCATTTTTTTGTAGTTAATCCATGCCATACTTAGATTCTTCAACTTTTCACAGTTCTCCACTATGATTTTATTTAACAACAAATGATCCTTTCTTCCATATGACTTTCTTCTATTGCCCTTTTGTTCTTTCGCCATAATTGAGTTTTTTTCTAAATGACTATAAACTCTGTCAGCATCAATTCCAATGTATAGTTTATACGTTGTTGGAAGGCAAGTTATTGGTCTATAATTGTTATGGTAGCTTCAGGTTCCCTCTTAAGTAGGAGCATTGTTTTTCCTGTTGTTAGCCAGGTTGGTGTCTAACCAAAAGTTAGGTAGTGCATCTGGGCCTGGGGTTTTCCAATCAGAGACTTTTCTTAATGTTGTTTCAATCTCTCCAGCTGTTACTTCATCCCATTTCATATCCTGTACCTTTAAACTTCTTATTCTTTCTTTTACTTCTTCTATCCATTTAGCATCTTTGTTATGTTCCACATGATCTTTATAAATACTTCTCCAAATATATCTATTTCTTCTTTTTTGATGGTATTTCAATTCCTTTTATGAGATTCCTTTTAAGAGACCAGTTGGCATAATGATTAAGATCTTTGCCTCTGATGCACATGGTACAAGGTTTGATCCTGACCTCTACCAATGCCTATTTAGAGTTTGCATGTTCCCTCTGTGTGGTTTCCCCACTTCTGAAGAAACATGCTGTTTTTTTCCATCTCAAAACTTACCAATGAATGGAGCTATGGGCAGCAGCACAGACTCAACACGGTGCCCTATAGGGGGAAGAGTTGCATAAACCAACCACTTTCGGCACCTACTGCGGTGCACAGTATCCTCAGGATAGGAGAACAGGAGAACATGGAGCACAGTCTGAGCTTCATGGTGTAAATAATAGTTCTAAGTGATTTTGTTCATATTGACTAATGTTGCCAAAATGGACATGGGTAGTTAACAGTGATAAGTGGGTTGATGAGCCAACCTATGCCAGGGGACCCATGCTAATAATGGGAGGGGTGTATATGCCCCTATTGGCCAGTGTGTGCCAGCCATAAAGTCCAGCAGCCCTGGGTCAGTAAGCTACTGGCCAGCCAGTGCCTAGTTGCCCAGCCTGGGTAATCTGGCATAGCTCTGTTGTGTGAAAGATGGATGTAAAACCAATCAACATGCCAAACCTGAACTGACAATCGCTACACTTAATGTAGGTTGACTGACGGGATTGCAGCTTGGAAGTGGATGACATGATGATATGGAGGAGGCTGGACATCCTATGTATCCAAGAGATGAGATGGAAGGGCAGTGCAGCAAAGCCACTTGGCATGGGATTCAGACTCTACTACTCAGGAGGGGTGCCAGGCTAGAAATGATGTAGGAATTGTGGTGCGAGAGAGGTACCAGAAGGCAGTGAGGGACATCATCAGAATTAATGACAGAGTCATGGCAATCAGACTCCAGTGTAAGGATAGGGCAGTATTCATAATCTCACCCTATGCCTGACAGCAGGATAATGATAGTGAGGAATAGAGTGCATTCAGACAGCAGTTGCAGGACCTACTAGATATAGCAGGCCAACATGAACTGGTGTTGATAATGGGTGACTTGAATGCACATAATGGAACAGAAAGTACAGGATATGAGGACTACTTGGGTCCACATGGGTGGGACAACAGGAATAAAGAAAGAGAAGCCATTATAGACTTCTGTCTGGCAAATGGCCCACAAGCAACTCAGGTAGACTTTCTCCTTGTAAGAAAAAGGCACTGGTGTAGAATCCATGATTGCAAAGTTATCCCCAATGAAACAGTCAGCCCATAGCATAAACCACTGGTTGCCACAATCAGCTGCAAGCTGTGGTCAGAGAAGGCTCTAAGGTCAACAAAGACCAGGCTGAAGACCTGGAAGTTGACTGAAGAGAAAGTACAACAATTCAAGGAATTACTCAGGATTCTAGCACCCCAAGAAGAGGAGGAAAGAGGTAGTGTTGAAGAAAAATGGCAGCACTTCAAAGCAGCATGTGTGAGGACTACAGAACAGATATGTGGCCAAGCTGGGTATGGAAATAAGGTACATAAGGAAAGCTGGTGGTGGAATGCAGAAGTCCAGGAAGTGATCAAAAGTGATCAAAAGAATAGAAGGAGTGTAGGAAAAAATGGGAGATAGAAAAGACCTACCAGGATAAGAAGGAATACTGGCTGGCTGACTAACAAAGAAGCTGGGAAAGGAGATGCAATAGCAAAGAATACGGCATTGGAGGCACCCTACCAACCAACATCTGGAAAGTGACTCAGTAGGTGGTACAAAGAAATTATATCAGGTTGCAAGCCAAAGACAGAAAGATAAAGAACATAGTCAGACACCCTTCATAAGGGATGCCAGCAACAATATCCTCACCACTACACAAGACATCAAATGCAGCTGGAAGGAGCATTTCCAGCAGCTTCTGAATGAAGAAAACCCCACAGAACCTGTTCTGGCTCAGAAACAGCCTATGATGAGAGAAGAAGAGGAGCCCACCTTAGAAGAAGTAAGAACAGCACTAAGTAAGATGAAGTCAGGGAAAGCAGCAGGCTCAGATGAGGTCACAGCAGATATGTTAAAGATGCTGGGTGAGATAGGGGAGAAATGGCAATTGAGGGTACTAATAGCAGTGTGAAGAGAAATGCATATCCCAGATGACTAGAGAATAAGCAGACTCATGCCAGTGTACAAGAACAAAGGGGACATCCACAACTGTGGGCAGTACAGAGGCATTAAACGCCTATCACATTGCATGAAAGTTCTGAAGAGGATGATTGATAAACGGATACGCAGAGTAGTGGAATTTAAGATGGGAGATGAGCAGTTTGGATTCAGATCAGGATGCAGCACAACTGAGCTGATGTTTGCAGTGAGACAGATAATTGAGAAGAAGATAAGGAAAGAGTTCAACTGGGCATTCCTAGACTTGGAGAAAGCATATGGCAAGGTTCCAAGAAAGCTGATTTGCACAGAATTGCAGTGGTTTGAAGTCCCAGAAACACTGGTAGAATTAGAACAGGCTATGTACAAGAACCCAATGATTAAAGTACCAATAGTTTTCGACCTAAAAGAAGGATTCCCAGTAGGAGTGGGTGTACACTAGGGTTCATCTCTCAGCCCACTACTGTTCATACTGGTGACGGACTACATTAGCAAACAGGTTGGAGGGGATGGATCAACAAAGTTACTGCATGCAGATGATGTGGCATTACAGGCAGACTCTGAACAAGAACTTCACCAAAGGATAGGAGAATGGAATGCAAAACTGAATGCGCATGGGATGAAACTAAGCACAGATAACACAGTGGTAATGACAGCAAATTGGGGAATTCAGAAGAAGCTGAGAATAGAGATAGAAGGAAAGATAGTGGAACAGGTAAATAGCATCAAGTAGCTGGGAGGGGTGATTGAGGAGAAGGGTAGTCTGTATGAGGAGGTCAAAGCTAGAATCAGAGGGGCTGTAGTCAACTGGCATAGAGTCTCATGTGTAGCATATGAGAGAAGAATGCCAAAGAATTTGAAAAGTAAGGTGTACAAGACAGTGGCATGACCAGTACTCCTGTATGGTACAGAAACCTGGGTGGTAAATGCAGAGCAGATGAAGAAGCTAGAGGTGATGGAAATGAAGTGCCCGGTGGTAGGATACACACTGTCAGACAGATGAAGAAATGAGGACATAAGAGCAGAAGCCAAAGTAGCTCCAATTGCAGAAAAAATCAAAGAGAACAGATTACGGTGGTTTGGACACATGTGCAGACAAGCAGAAGACAATCTGGTGAAGAAGATTTGGAACAGACAGGAAGAAGGTAAGAGGAAATGAGGACATCCAGCAAAGAGGTGGATGGATTGTGTGAAAGAAGATCTGCGATAGTCAGGCATGATTGTTGAAGAAGGCAGAAGTGTGGCACTGAATAGAGAGAGTTGGCGATAGTTAACACTATACCTTGACCCCATGTAGAAAATGGGAAAAAGGTGGCTGATGATGATGATGATGTTGATTTCAGTTCCTTTTACCTTATTTCCCAATTCTCTATAAAGCTTTTTGGATCATCAATAAATTGTTTATTTTGTCCTATTCCTACATATTTATCTGCGTATCTTTGAAGTTTTTCTGCTTGTGCTGAGATTTTTAGTTTATTTGTGATAGTCCATGATAAATCTCGATCTGTTCTAATACTGCACATTGCTTTTATCACATCTATCTTTCTAAGTATTTTTGTTAACCTGTTCTGTCTTCTATATTGTTCTAACAGTGACACTTCTTGTCTTAATTTCTTTATAGTTTTCTCTGTTCAGTCCTTCCATGATGATATTCAATTTCTATCTTCCTTTACCTCACTACCCTGAATTGTTGTGGTACAACTTTTATCAGTTGTTAATTTAGCTGCACAGTAATATATCCTATTTACTTCTGTATATTGCATGGATGTCTATACACAGTCCTAATTACTGTGTTTGTTTTATAAAACTTCTGACTTTTCGGGTTTTATTGACCTTCTGCAATCTATTTCTTTCATTCATCTTAATATGTCTATCTCTATTAAACCAAGCAGCTCTTCTCTTAGCTTATTTTCTTCAAAACTGAGGGCACATATTTTGTTTTCCATTTCCTGTGCGCATTCTAAAGAAAGTAAATATACCATCTTCCTGTGCCACATTCTCTTCAATTTCATCCTATTCCATCCATTGCTCTGTCATATGGGAACTCACTAGCCTAGCACTCCTCAACATTGACCGCATCAAAGTTTCCACAGTTCCTGTTCCTTATCTTGCTGTCCAGCTTCAAGTGACTGTTTATATTGGTTTCCTGTGGAATGCTCTAAAATATCTTCATATGGAACCTGGCCAATTGCTTCCCATTCCATTAGCTTCCCTTTAATTTGGATATCTACTGCTCTATCCTGCTGTGGTGCTTTCTGAATTAGATTTTCTACACTGAATCCTTCACTATGGAGGTACGCCTTAATCTCAGTTTCTATTTTTTTAACTTCTCCTTTACTAATCTCCTTTTCTACTTTTCCTCTTTGTATTATTTTTTGTATTGTAAAGTATTCCATATCTGGATTCCTTTGTCTGTATTTCTCTTCAAATATCATTGGTGCTGCTCTTTTTATATTGATTAGTTTTGCTTTCTCCTTTGCATAGATATTACAGCATATTAATGTTGTTTTCTTTCCCGTGTCCATATGTCTTCTTCAGACGTCTCCTGATCTTCCTTTTTCTGTTTTCTGTGGGGACTCACTCCATTATGCTGTGATGTAACCTGTGTTAGACCTTCTACACCAAATTCTTCACTTTGCAGGCACTCCATAACTTCAACTTCTAATTTTTAACTTCTACTTTACTAATCTTCTTTTCTATATTCCCTCTTTGTTATATTATTCTTATTGGGAAATTTTCCATATCTGCATACCTTTACCTGTATTACTCTTCGAATATCTTTGGGGCTGTCTTCTTTATATAAATTAATTTGACTTTCGCCGTTGCATAAGTATGGTTTTGTTGTTTATATTTTTGCACTTACTCAAATACTTATTTTCCAAACAGATCAAAGTTTATTGCTCTATATACTGTTTTTCACAAATGTGCTGTATTAATGAACATACATTTTTATTTCAGGCTTCTGACAGTTCTTCTTGTGGAAGTATTTTTCTTTTCCCTAATTTTTCTCAATCATTTTTTATATCTTGTGTCTAGAAATTCTGGGGTTTTTGCATAATTGTAACAATAACACAATTTCTTTCTTATCCTCAATAGTCCACTCTGTTGTCTCTGCATTTTGAGGCTTATACATTTTTTCCAGTCCTGGCACCAGTGTGCCTACCAGGAATGGGCACTTGTTTATCCTGGGTCTTGTGCACCCAGTTATCTTTTTTTCATTTTTGACCTACTTCTGTCCATGATATATGCTATATAAATGCAGTCTATATATCAGTGTCACCTTGGTGAGATTTTCTCATAAACAGGGTCCACCTCATGTAGGTACTCAGCAAGACGTGAGGATGAATTTAATTTCAGCAATACTAATCTCCTTTGCTTGCTGAATTGTCAGCTCTCTTTTCAGATCTTCAATGTTAGTAACTTGCTGTCTATGAAGTACTTTATACAGTCCATGGGTCTGCTTCCTACACTCTAAATACAGACATTGAAATTTGTACTAACATCATTCATCCCATGCCACGTAGCAGCAGCCATATATGACACAAATAATCACATTCATCTGGAAAAACTCTTAAAGTAAATAAAACTGACATTCAGTCACAGAATCATACTATAAAAGATGGTCTCTTAAACTTATTAACAAATTACCCTATTAAGTGTAAAGTGGTCAGAGAAGGAGACATTTCTCCTAGCTTCCACTTAGGTAACAGAAAATACAAACTCATCTATTCAGACTGTTAAATCCCATATTTATATGAATATATACTGCATTCCATGTTCTCTAAGGTGTTATGAGTTTGATGTTAAAATATATAACTAAATGGATTGTGTGTGTGTGTGTGTGTGTGTGTGTGTGTGTGTGTGTGTGTGTGTGTGTGTGTGTGTGTGTGTGTGTGTGTGTGTGTGTGGGTGGTGCAACCTGCACATCTGGAGAAAGGGAAGTTTAGCATGTCTCAAAAAAATAGTTATACTTCCAAAGCTCACTGTTGTTTGATCTAAATTACACTTTAATTTTCATTGTTTGAGACTTGAATTAACAAGCTTTCAAACTTCCAATAGGGAGCCTTTGCATTAATGACCAAGTGTTGCAAAAAGTACACAGAAAATTACCAATACAGATTATCTGAAAACAAGTAAAAACAGATACAGCTCTTCTCAAAAATACTTTCAGATGTCAGCCTTTTTGTCGTCTAATACAAGTATTGTGAATTGTTGGGTAAATATTTTCTCAATTTGTAAACAGAATGCAGCATTTGTCAATAGTAAATATTCTTTTCAATTTCTTTGTCAACTGCAGGCTGTATTGGTTACAAAAGCAATATTGGATCAGTCAGTATTAGAACCTCTGCTACTTATGTTAGCATATTTGGAAACATTTTCATAAACATTGGAATAGGGAGTATCATCCAGAAAAAATTGCTTTCAATATATGGTCTAATTTCTCATCTTCATTCAATACACAGTGCAAATCTTAACTTAACAATGTTGTCTCATAGTCATTTCTTAAAAATCATTAATTTCTATATAAAATATTTTAGATAATCAATATATGTATATTGCCTACCATGTATCTTGGATAGTAAATGTAGAATTACAGTGGTAGTGATCATTCATTTCCTGTACTAATCTGAGCTCAAACCATACTCTGTCCATGACAGCAAGTGTTTTAAATCTATAATTTAAGTACACCTTTCATGGATTAAAATACTCTTTTTTACCAAATCAAAGACATGTCAAAAACATTTCCAGTTTCTTGTAACAGATTTGACATGATTAAAATTCATTTATGCAATTCTTATGTCTTCTTCTTTCTCTTTTATATTTTGTGCATTCTTCCTGCTTAGGTTTTTTAGGAATTTAATTATTCATCAAATTATCACAGTTCTCTTCTGATTCAGCCTTATCGCTTTTAACAGTATTATGTAAAACACTAAACGTGCCTCCTTTAGAAATCCCCAGCAGACTATCATTTGTTTCCAGACCTAGCCTTCTGCCTGCCCTAATCTATTTTTTCTACCCAGTTGTACAGAATCTGCATCATGCTGTGATTTGTAAATATTATTACCTCTTATTTCCTTTTCTTCTGATGCAGTCCCCTTTTTGCAAGTTCCATTTTCAAAGCAAACTCCATCTGTTACTTCTCAGTAAGAACAATACGTCTTAATTTAGCATCAGTATTCTCACTGCATTTAGCTTTTACACATTACATAAAGGCATGCCCTTCTATGTTGCACAAACTATACCATACCTTTCTTTGGTGACCCCTCTCCTGACATTTGTCACCATGCTGTAAACAGCAGACTTTCATAAATAATTTACATATGACCTAGCTGTTCATGAAGAAAACATGATTTGTGCTAGCCTACATAATAAATTACTAGTTTACCATAATAATAATAATAATAAAAAAAATGTTGGGTTAATGCCATGTGTATAATCATCCCCTTTGGCAAAAACAAAGTGCCCACAAATTACCACATAGATGGTAATCCATTAAGTACAGAAGAAGTAATTAGGGACCTGGGGACCCAAGTTGATAGCAATCTCTCATTTGACAACCACGTGGCCAAAGTGGTTAGAAAAACATTTTATATAGCCCACCTAATCATGTAGGGATTCACATCTAGATCAGGGGAGGTCATCGTGCCTCTTTACTCATCCCTCATCAGGCCCATAATTGAGTACAATGCCCCTTTTGGGATGTACCTTACCAGACACCTGCAGCAACTGGAAAGAACCCAAAAGTACCTCACCAAGAGGATCAAAGGGCTCAAACAGATGCCATATGTTGCCCGGTTAAAGAAACTCCAGCTCTACTCAGTGGCATACCGCCTGCTCAGAGGCAATCTGTGCCTGACGTATAAAGCCATGTCCAACCTGGAATTAATGGACATGCTGCACCTCGGAAAAATCTAAATCCCATTGGGCAACGCGCTCGAGAGACTTGAACCTCAGCACTGAAATAAATAGGACATGCTGGAGGGACAGATTCATAACCCAGAGGCTCCCTTCACTCTGGAATAAAATCCCAGTCCAGGTTAGGCAGAGTTTCTTATTGACTCTCTTCAAGAGGAATCTTGATGAGTGGATGGGAGATCATAGGTTTACCCCGGGTATCACTTCTGTGTCACAGTTAGATAGAGGCACAGTATACTAACCTCGAAAAAGGGCATAGCAAAATAAATTTAAAATGGGTGGCGAAAGCCAAACACACTCTGGCTAGGCTTATAAATGCCCTAGGGCAGATAGCCTAGTATGAACCTATGAACCTATGAACCATTCTTAATTTTCAGTTTAATCATCACTTTCCCTCTATCATACCCAATTTAAAGCAAAAAAGTAGTAGGTATCTGGCTTTCTGGAATATACAGACACTGCCATCAGTATTAACATCAACAGATTCCAATTAATAAATAAAAAAAATTACCTGGTACATCAACATATTTTATAAGGTCCGAATATCAATGTTTCAGTATCTCCTGAATACTTGAGTCATGAAGGCGATGAAACCATACAAAGGAGTCTTGATCCTGAAACTCAGATTCAAGCACATGTGCACGATCTTATAATGTTCAAGAAAATATCTGCACATCCCAGATTCAGACTGGACTGTTGTTTTAAATGAAGCCTTGTCAGAGACAATCAGTTGCCATTTTCAGCCACTGGCCATAAAATAGCCTAGTAATATTGTAGCTTATTGTAGGTCAAGATCACATTCGAGGATCTGTCTTACCTTCCAAAACATTTTGTAAAATTGGATGCCCCAGAGGAGTCCACTTTTCAAATCCGGATATTTTGTAATTAATTGTGATAAGTTTTTTTTAACAATTTAAATTAAAGAAAGCATATTTAGTATGCTTGCCAGACAGAGTGCACAAGTTCTGTCATTAATGTAACTGTGTTTAGCAAGTTAATAAAGTAATGCTGGGTGCATAATATTGTCTAGACTAATATATAGTAGTCTAAAAAAAAAGGATGAAACACAGAATGCTTGGGATATCTCTTCTGCTCAGTGTTATCTTACTGAAGAATGAATGAATAATTCAGCTTTTTCAAGTGCTCCGCTGAAGCGGTTGCAGTTACAAACTTCATTTTTTTCCTTTTTTTTGGATTTATCTTTTGTTTTACTTGTTAGAAATGTTTCAGCCACCAGAAGACTGTCATATGGCCATGCCCCACACATTCACATATTAAGAAGGACATGAACATAAACTATGAAAGTGCAGACTTGTATATTATTTCCTCATAAAAGTATTTTGTCGCAAAAGAAGAGCAGAATGGCAAAACACTTCGAGTGCATGCCACAGAAAACAGAAATGGCAAACAAATACCACATTCCATTCCATTAAATGTGATCTCTAAAGATTACTTACACCTAAGAATAATGCCAGCATTAATGTAGCCCCCATGTTCTTTTCCATTTCTTCTTGGACTCTACCACACAGCACCATCTTCATTCACTCAGGCTGTGTCAGAAAATAAATTAGCTTCTGATTATTCAGCATAAACTTCACCCCCACTTATTATACAGAGTCACAGTAACACCAGCAACTGGTGTTTTCCCAGTATAACCCACATATTTTCTCTTTTCTGCCATGGACAGCTCTTGTTCATCTAACCTGGGAACAATATTTTCAGCTTCAGAACCATCATATCATCCAAGATCAAAACAAGTTATTCCAAACATCAGATACCGGATAAGTTTTAGCTCTTCTCAGTAGATAATGTGGGAGCAACAAGATCATGTCAGCAAGAGGTAAAGAGCTTTCCCAGAATCAGAAGGACAGACAAAGGAAACAATGAACATCCCGGGCACCAACTTCTCTCTGCATCTATGAAAGAACTCAGTCAGTAGAAAAAGCCATACTAATAGTAGCAGGTGTAGTAGTAGTAGTAGTACAAAATGACCTAACATTTCTGGTGTCTCAGCTTACATGCCTTTAAAGGAATTAAAAGGGATTTATTTACAACACACTACTTACATGTTGAACATGGTTATGTGATTAATTTAATTATTTTAAAGACATAATGTTCACAATAAAGCTTTAAAAAGACAATACAGTATTCAAACCAGTTGGAGATAGTGTTGCATACTTTATAGTATGTGTTGCCTCCAGTCTATCTAAATGCATACTGTGTTGCCTTGTCCAACATTTACTTTGTTTCAAAACAAAAACAACCTTATGTTTCCTGCTACAAATAATTCCTGTGTCAATATCATACAAATATTTAGAAAAATAGCAAAACTACAGTGGGTAATATTGTTAATATTTTCTAAAATATGGACTTTAAAGGGCCTGACAGTGTTTACTATATAATATAGGTTACAGCCTAAACTTATACAATAGAAGTCACCCTCAGAATCACAGCTAGACAAATTCCTTAGCACGTTTAATTCCCTTAATGTTCCATATACTATGTGCATATTGACAAACTGCAGTTCAGTGCCATGTATTCATAACATTTTGTAGTGGAGGCCAGCATCTGATATAATCTGATCTAGCAGAGGGAATTAAATGGTGGGCTTGGGGGGACAACTGCTGTTGCAATAGAAAGCTATAACTTCAGGAAAAGCACTGAAATAAACTTTTGTAACTTTGGAATGAATTTAAAATCCTTAGAGCTACTACAGAAGGTAGAGAGAGGATAAGGATAAGTACAGGTGAAGATTAAATGGTAAAACACTTAGAAGACAGGCTAGATTAGTTAAATATTTCCTTTAGGCATTCAGGAATGTGATATAATACATAAAGCAGCAGATCTGAAAATGCTACATTATAATGCTCTTTTAAATCATCTAACTCCTTATTTCGCACAAATTTATTACTCGTAAAGGAACTGTGATAGAACATCATTTCCCAGTAGATAATATTTGTCAAATTAGCCATACAGTTTTAATAATTCATCTGTCCTTCTTGCCTTCATTCTGTTGAAAATGTACATTGCCCCTGTTATAAAAATACATATTTCTGTGTTGCAATCAGCCCACAGCAAATCCTTTCAGCTTTTTCAGGTGAAGATAGACATTGATCAAATTAATTTAAAATGATTTGGAAGTTGAAGGGCTATAACCCTTACGTTTTTCCATGGTTGTGAACTTATTTGCAAATAGTATTTAACTTGTTATGAAACAATGTTTAAAAGAGAGTTCAGTCTAACATAAGTCAAAATGTAAGAATCCTTCTGGCAAGTTATATCAAACAGAACTATGCATTTAATGAATTCTCTTTAAAAGTAAAGTAACTCAAGTACAAATGTCTGAAGAGACAGAATTCCCAGGGCAATGACATTGCTGTTTCAGTTCATAATATCTGAGCAGCAGAAATGATTGTTTGCTAGATATTAAAATGCTCTACTAGAAGTTTGCAAGTCATTTTAATCTATTAATTTATACTCCCTTCTTGTCACCTGAGGCATGTTGACCACCTGTGTCAATGATGATTGGTGGATAACGTTCTGGAATTTAAAATTTTATGACTGATCCCTAAAAAGTGGCCTTCCACTATAAAATATTGGATGAAGAAATCATTTATCATTTACAGAGGTTTAACTGAAGTTTTGAAAGAAATATCTCAGCTGACAGGTTCTAAAGCATATATGTGTGGCATGCCATGTGATTTGGGAATGCTTTACATTTTTAAATTGTCCTTTGGGGATTTTAGATGCTTTACCAGATGTTCTGCATACATTAAAGTAGCTTTGCTTGTCCAAGGAGGGACAACCTGCTCTAAGTTTAATCAAATTTATATTTTTACATTTGATTAGTACTCAGGGGAATGCACACAATCATACTCTGCATAAGAATTAAACAGGACCCTGACTTAAAACATTTTGGAACTTCTAGAAATAATTGAAGGAAATGTAAACTAGAGAGGTATACAATTATGTGTGATTATTACAGTGTTATGCTCTTATTTTGTACAACTGTTGAGCAGATTGTTATGACTAATTCTTTACTAAACAGACAAATAAAATAACTTGGACCTTTGCGAACAAATACTCATGCAGTCTATGCTATAACTAACCACGTAGGAACAGTTTGTTTTCTCAACCTGCATATCACATTGGGAATACCTTATAACTGGGCAGGTTGTGTTTCATACTATGATGCCATTAAAGGATATAAACAATGTGCAGATTAAATAAATGAAAACTGATTTATATTAGTAGTCAAACATTTCTTGCATGTGGGAAAACCCAGTTTGAATATCTCAGTGAAGAATATTCTACTGCAAATAACTTCTCAGGAATTGCATTATATAAAAATAAAAATATATAAAACCTATTTTTCTGTATGGTTTGCAGATATCCTATTAAACTTTCATACTGTAGGTAACCCTTACCTATGATCTTTTGCTGTTTGCTCTGGACATTCTTCACAAGCTTTATTCTCCTTGAAATAAATCCTCCAGAAATCCAATCATTCTTCGTTCAGTTAGAAACCCGAGTGCTCATTCATGAAATAAACTAATTTATAACTTCCACAGTACGTGCAATGGACAGTATACATCAGTCCCTTGATGGCATTTGCAATCTGCTACCATGATAGGCCTTGTAGATGGCATTGCAAGTGATTATTTGTTTCTGACTAACATGCTATTCTTTACTGCCTTGTACCAAATATTACCCTTTTCCAGTAAACCCTTCCTAAGATTGTTAGTAATAAAGTATATAACTTTGCAGATTCTTTCCCCATCAGTAAATTCATATAATTTTGGTTTACAAAGTGCATCATTTTCCAGCCAATGATCCTTACCTGTAGCTTTACCTCCCATTCCAGTACCCTGAACTTGTCAAGTCCTCTTGGGTTCTTTCATCACTTTAGGCTACTGTCCCCACAATGGTTTCATAGGCTGCTGTTTCCAGTTTTTTTTTTTTTTGTCACGTAGAGCAATATATCATGCAGCCACTTTTGATTAAAACAACAGTGTGTTCTGTAAATTTTCAGGTGTCATATTTAAAAATGAAAAGTTACCTGACACATAACATTAAATAATATATAGAATACCTTTGCTAATGAGCCAAGCTGGATATTAGTGATGTGAATTCCAAAGAATATGAAGCCCAGAACTTACTCCTGTGGTGACACTCTGGTCACAGTTACCACACCCTCACTAGCAAAAACATTTCCGGTACACTAATCATTTGTCTGCTGTCTTTTTCTGTAGTACAATTAAGCAGAACCGTTTTCTGAATTGAGAAGCTTTATTAAGTGATATCAAGCCAACATTCCAGTAATTGAAAAGTAACCCTATCACACTTTGGACTTGTAGGACATATGCTCTATAAATTCATGCTGATAAGAGTCTACTGACCTAGTTGTAGTATTGAATTATACATATTTGCCCTTTGTGATTCTGCTGACCTGTTTCTCCAGCACTATTCAGAATGCATGTCTGTATACCTCACTTGCCACCAGCCCGTTCACTTGTACCTCATCTTACAGACAAAAAGACTGAGCAGTCTTGTAAACAAATTTGTCACTATTCCTTCCCTAAATCCATGGCTAGGAATACGCTGAGTGACTATATGCTATACTGCATCACTTTACCGATGTTTCTGCCTCATTCTTAACAATACCCTCATTAGTCCATTCTTTTGTCCACTGCTCTTACCTTCCCACCCTATACAGGTGAGATCTTCTAAGAGTACCTGTGATGGTCCCCTACTGATTCCAACTGAAGAATATTAGGTTTCTCTCCTACTCTGCCAACTGATGTCCCTGTAGACTGTCTGGTGTACTGATTTCATCATGGAACTTTTTTCTTCATATGTACCGTTACCAGTTTCTGTTGTAGTACTTTTTTGTGTCCTTTAAAAGCCTTAATTCCTTCCCCTATAGCTCTTCTCAGTTTATGGTACATCATCTGTTAGCAGTTCTGTTCAAACAACACTGATTTGATGAGGCATTACAACCTCCATGCAACCAAACCACCAACGATTTCTACTGTGTTGGATCCATAGATTATCTAACTCCCCTGCTGCCTTTGTTTTGGTCTGTCTAATGGTAGTTCAGTTTACTTTTTAGAACCCCTTCCCTCTATTTGCCATCTTTCTATCATACCAACACACATGATATAATGCTTCTGAGTCCATCCAAGAAAATTTCAGTGTAGTATTACTCCTCAACTTTCATATTGCTGTTGAATCTTCCTGTCTGACACACACACACACGCACACACACACACACACACACACACACACACGCACACACACACACACACACACACACACACACACTCACACACACACACACACACAGTTTGTGAAGTACAGTCAGCAGTGTCCCAATATGAAGACATTCCGTTGATACAATGCACATTAACATACAACCCCTTAATAATTCAGTGTGTCTGTAAGATTAAGGTCACATGATGTACATGCTCATTACAAGTTACAAACATTTAAAGAGATATCATTATTATACATATGTGTTACATTTCTTCTTAGAGATTCACATTTATTTTTTCTTAAATTGTCTGTCAAGACTTCTACTTTCCTTTAATTCCCATTTACCATGTAAAAATAGTATTCCACATTAGGAGAGGCCATTTTTTATGTTGCAACAGCTCTTGCATTTACATATGCATTTATTTACATTTGTTTACAGAGAAAGTCTAGAAGGAATTTAAACACCTTTACAGTGGATGCCTGGGAAGAAGAACTCCATGTTGCATATACAAAGTTATTATAACAATGTGCAAAACATCTTTTATAGCAAACTCATTTATAAGGTTGTAAAAGAGACATATCAAGAGTTCAACAATGAGTTAACTGCATTGTGCAATACACATAAATTGAAGTGAATGTTTTATAAAAATTATACAAAGACTGTTTTGGATGTAGTACTCTAATATACTCACATTAAAACATTTTTTTTTAATAAAAAATAAATAAATAAATAAAACAATACAAAGACTGTTTTGATGGTTGCACTGTACAATACACTTACTTTAAAGGAAATTTTCATACAAAGCCATTACTGGAGATAGTTGGGTACTCAAGAATTGAGGGGTAATGTTAATTGTCTGCCCACTTTGACCTGATAAAATTGTAAAAGAATGTATAAATAGATAGATTCAGACAGAGCCAGAGATACTGTTGTGTAGCAGAAAGGAGAGCCTTGGAAAAGGATAGAGAGTAAGATTAGTGTGAGACAAGATAGAGATGAAATTCTGATGAGTGATGAGTGATGAGCTCATGAATAATATATAGCAAAAGATATGCAGAGGGAGTTTTGCGGTGGCCAGAGAGATATGGGTTTGGGATAAGAAGCAGACGAGCACATTGAAAGGTGAGTGATATATTTGGGGAACATCCTGATGATGGTTAGATTAGAAAAAGAGAGTCTGCATAAGAAATGAGCTGTAGCTGGTGGAAGCAGGGAAGCATTGTGCTAATCTATAGGGGCGAGATGGAAGGTGTGGCAGGAGCTACTCAGGGGGTTTGAGCAGTGTCATTGCCATGCATCAAGAAGAAATTAATTTACTTCCTGTTTAAAGGTTTCAGAGGGAAGCTGGGAGAGAGTTTCACTGTTTTTCCATGTGGCAACCATATAGTGAGTCACCGTGAGAGTTGTGTAAGGGAATCAAATTTGTCAGACATTTTTCAGATGAACAGAGAGTCTAAGAAGGGATATACTAGTGCACCAGACTGCTGAGAAGGAGACAAGTTGTGGATTATTGAGGATTTTGTGTGCTATTTTATTTGGTTGAGTTTGAAGAGGTTGGGAAAGTTGAGACAGTTTAGCCATTTGAGATCTACACAATGGTGTGTTCTGTTAGGAAGGCTGCTGGCAAACATTATGATCTTGTGGCATTATTCAAAATTTTTCAGTTGTGTTAATTTCAGATTGGTAAAGATTGCAGAGGCATTTGTCAGGGGATGGATAAGGTAGGCAACAGGAGTAGACTTATGTGATTGGACAAAAAAAATAGATAAATAGAGCATATCTAATTTTGGATGGTCTTATGGGTTACTTTGTGAATGTGTATATCAAATATTATGTATTCATCAACAGTCATTCCAAGTAGTTTAGTGTGGCTGACTAGTTCAATTAATGTTCCATTACATGACTGGGGGGTAAGCGACTTGAGCTGTGTTGATACTTGTTTAGGTAAGAAGATCCTAAGTTTTGTTTTGGGGGGATTTAGGACTAGGTAAGATACCAGAAGCCAGATTTCCACATCTGTGAAAGAATGCTGAATAATGTTTTGAAGTGCAGAGATAGAGGGTCCTGAAAAAATGATGTTAGTGTAATTCTCGTACTGAATCAAAGTGGAGTTGGTTAGTCTAGTGGGTAGACAGTTGATAATATAGTGAAGAGTAGTTGGCCAAGGATATATCCTTGAAGGACATTGACAGGGATGGTGAAGAATGTGGAGAAGGCTTATAGCCATTTTAAATTCCGAGTTCTATGGTGAAGGTAAGATTTGAGCCACATAATGGCTTTGTCTAATAAGTCTATTTTTGGTGAGTCTATGAAGGGAAAGGGGGTGTGAGACAGTATCAAAGGTTTTAATGACGTTGAGGAATACTAAGTAGATAAGGAGCTTTCTGTTCTTACGGGTATTTGCAGTGTTAAAAACTGAGAGAAGAGTTGTGTCAGTGCTGTGAGAGGGAAGGAAGTCATGTTGACATTTTGAGACATGATTGTGGTTGATAAGCTAAGCTTGCAGATGTGACTAGATACATTTTTCTTTGATTTTTGAGAGGGTAATAGAATAGCTGCTGGACTGAAGGAGGAAATATTAGTGGATGGGCCATCTTTGCGTAGTGGGAAGATAAAGGATTTTTTTCCATATAGAAGGAAGTATGTTTCTTGAATAGATCTGTTCAGTATGTAGTTACATCAGGGTGAGAGGGGCAACTGCTCTGAGCACAATGTGTTGGGAGGGTGCAATTAACCTATTCTAATGTCTAATGCAATACCAGCTTTTAAAACCCAGTATTACATATGCAGTCAAATCCGAGTTCTATAGCACTCCATGTATGCTCTAAACCATAGTAACTGCTTGCAGTTTGCAATAGTTTAAAAGTAAAAAAAAATCACTTTTTTTACTAAAATCTGAGTACAGTTCTCTGTGCTGCCATTGTATAAACTGTAGTAACTGTTTGCTACATTTGTAGCATGCAGTTTGCTACAGTTTATAAGAAAATGCTATTTTATTTTTTTTAAGTTAAACATGAGAGCCATAGCACTCAGTGCAGGAAGGTTATAAATGGTAGCAAATATTTGCTACACTGGTAGCAAGCAGTTTGCTACAATTTATAAAACAGAATATTTTTTTAAATTTTTGATAAAATAGAGGATGGTCAGGCAGACGGCATAGAAATCGGACTTGAATGGGTAGGCAGTGGTATGGTGTGTTGTGCATATGGCCACCTGACTAGTGTGCCAGTAGAAGGAAAGTCCATTTTTTGTATTTTTCCTTTTCAATGGAAGACTGGGGGGGTGGGGTTGCTCGTTCATGGTACTGACCGAGGGAGCTTTTTTGAACCACTTAAGTTTCTGGATCTTTTAACTAAGATAGAGACAGGGAAAGTTAAGCTTTTAAGTGCTAGTTTTAGATATTCTGTGTGAGGTTATACCTCAGTGATGACTCCACACTCTAATAAAGAGACGGTGATACAATGCAATCATAATTAAGTTATCTATGACCAGCTCTGTTTTCTTTTCTGTATAGCTCCTCAGATTTCAAATTCATTAAATGACAAAGAGAGGCACAGTGACTTTTGAAAACAATGAATCAAGGAAATTAAATTGGAAATAGCAAAACTTGGGATGTACACAGACCTATAGAGGGGACTGTCAGAATGAAAAAAAAAATAATTATTAAACATATTACACGACACAGAAAGTCACAATCTCTCTCAAACAAACATCGATGGACCACACAAAAGGATAAAATCTGTTTAACTCATGAAGTGGCATGGAAAACTACAATATTTCTTAAAATAAGTGTCAAGAAAATTGAAATAAGAAATAGTGATGTATTATTTCTTGTACCACTTCTACTATTCTTAAATACTTTTTATTGACAACATTTCATTGTAATTTAAACTCTGGCAATAACAAAACTTATCACAAAGCCAGATCATAAATATGCACATAGTGTGAATTTTTTGGGCTGTGTTATAGTTGTGTGTATTGTCAATTTTTCTTGTTAGATATATTACTATAATACATTGTCATGCATAATGATCATAAATGCACTATCCAGTGTTTCTTATGGTTATTCAATAAATATAAAATTAAAAGGCAAAATGTGATGGAAGAAACATTTTATATATTATAGATGGAAATATAATTTAACAAAAAATATACAAAACTTCCAAACATCTATAATCACCTGGAATTTGTTCTGTTATTTTAATGCCTGATGATGACTATAAACTGTTATTACAATACCAAAAAATAAGGCTGCTTATTTGCATATGTATATATTCATGTGCTATCTTATATAAGTTGACTGGTGAGGTATGTTCTCTTTACCCATAATCTTGTACAGATGCAGTACACATGGTAGGTTCCTCAGATAAGTATTTATTTATTTTTTTTATTTTGTATTTATCCTTTGTCGACTGAGTCAGTCCTACTAGACTAGTAGCCTCTTTTCAGTGGAGACTCAAGGTGGTATTTATACTACTAGGGGGAAATTTAGGCAGTGCACCAAGGAACATCCCCTATTCTTTTTGGTGAATGCCATAGGATCTTTTACATCTACCTAAGCTACTAGCAGCTCAAGAAGATGGGACTTCAGTTTAATGTCTCATCCAAAGGATGGCACACTCTGGGGTGTAGCACACCCATTAAAATGTACTACAGTGTCGGCAATCCATGCACTTGGTGTGGGAATGGAACCCACAGCCATCTGCACAAAAGGCAAAGCTCTATCTACCTACTGTGCCACTGACACAACAAAAACATGTCGATAAATAACAGAAGAAAGTAGATTAACACAAATGCAGTAATTCACAGGTTCTCATTAGAAGCACACACTCTAAGTACCAGGTATTGGTAGAGACATACATCTCTTGGAGTTCAAAATTCATTTTCCTTATTACAGTATATTAAATGCTATATGCACAGTAAGAAAGATACTTGGTATTTTCTTTTTTATGAGGGGAGGACAAGAGAGAAAATAAGCAAAATTAAAAGTGAATATGATCCACAAAACTAAACAGTAAGGCAAGATTAACTATATATACATTGCCAAACCATTTCACTGAATGGATTGACAGTGGACAGATATAGAATTGATTATATATTTATTTTTAAATATATGAAATACTTGTTTTTCTCAGGGTCATATTTCAGAAAGACACAAAACAGAGAGTTATTTCCCTATATTTGTTAAAAAGACTTTTGACAACATAGATCACATCAATCAGTATAGATAGGAAAGCATTTAATTTTGCTGTTGATAAGAACATGGATACCTAAGACAGTTACTAAAATAAGTGCATTGCCACTTCCGTGTGCTCTGTATGGACTATATTTATCAGTAAAGATCCTTGCTTATTCTCAGTACTATAAAAGTTTACAAATGTTTACTACAGAGAAATTATGAATGATGATTACTGGTGATTTTTTTTTTGAATGTATTAATAGCTTCTAAATTGTTCAAAATATTTTCACATTCCTAGCTAATATTTCCATAGCAATCCCATTCCGGAAGACTTATGCATAATTGTTTTCCTGATGTTAACAGAAGTCAGACATGCTAAGCTTTTCTTTAATTTGATTTGTTTTATGGGCACTTTTCTTTAATTTGATTTGTTTTATGGGCACTTTTCTTTAATTTGATATGTTTAACGGATGCTTTTCTTTAATTTGATATGTTTTACGGACGCTTTTCTTTAATTTATATGCTTTATGGCACATGGGAAAAGTTTCTTCCATAATGCAATGAGCCCACTTTATCCCCCTTAGTCTAACTTTGCCCAACACTATATGATACAATGCATTTCTGCATATGTTATATGGCCTAAACCCTGCAGAATAATCCTTAGGGCACTGTGACAATCTGCTTTAGGAATGTGGTCTTCAAACCACTACAAAGTGACTTGATTTCATTTATTTAATAATTATTGTGGTCGTTAAGCACTTAAAACCTAGTAGGCATTGTTGCATATTTTCAGGGGAAATTTGAAAGTACTATCTTGCTAAGTGACTTGCTCTGAGTAACACATCAGTCAAATTTAGACTGAAGGAAACAAACTGTGTTTTGCATTATGTGCATGATTCCTGACAGCTACTTGGGACCTTAATCATATGCACTAGACTGCCATAAATAGCTGTGTTTTCTTACTGGAGGCTGCGGTCCTAATGTGAGAATGAGATTTCCGCAATAATAGAAAGGTGGACAAAGTCTGAGAGTTGCATGAATAATAAGGCTGTTTCCCTCATTTTCAGAGTTGTTCTTTTATCTTTTTTTTAGAGAAAACATTCCATCGCGGCTCCTGATCCTCTCTACCCATCCCCTTCTCTCATTACTCCTGCTACTGATTTCATCCTCCACTGGTATCAGTTATCAAAATGATTATATCTCTGCCAGTCCTCCAAGAAAAAGGCTGTTGCCATTGGCACTGATCATTGCCTTTTGTGGCTGCCTGCCCCACCACCTAAGGAAACTGTGTTCCCATTGTTTCTTTGATCCTCGCCTTGTCGTGCTGTCCAGTCAGCTGCTTAGGTTGATCATTGATCTCTGGCCTGATGTGTCCCATTCAGACCTAAAACCTCTGGTGCATATTTTTTAACGCAAGCATTATTGAATGGTTTTAAGAATAGAATATCTTGCTGCAGTTGCATCATATTACTGTCAAGTACAGTAACATTGTATATATATATATATGTATATGGGTCTATTTCAGAATGCTGACTGTTCAGAATGCCGACTTTCGTATGGCAGACACCATATGATCGACATTCCGAAATACCGACATCCTGAAATAGCACCATTTACCTACCTGTAAACACAGTAAAACTGTGTTATGCAGGGGGAAAGCCCCCTGCACCCCACCACATCCCCTGCTACTTAAATATTCAAACTTCGAGATTGCACTACAGTGCAGGAAAGGGGAATCTCCCAGTCCCGCACTATAGCGGAATCTCCGCTATCATTTGTTGGCCTTTCAGATGTTCGCTCATATGGTGTCAGCCATATGAGTTTCGAACATTTGAAAGTTCGAACAAATGAAGGGCTCCCACATATATACATATATATATATATATATATATATATATATATATATATATATATATATTTTTTTTTTTTTTTTTTAATTCAGTGTTGCCACCTAGGTTAAATGTATAGTATACATGTTTCTTCTAGATAAGTAGTGCATAAATACAGTGATTTTATTTTATTTTTATTTTATTTCATTTTGCATTTGTTGACCGTGAATGTCCGACTGGACACAGATCCATTTTCAGAAGAGGTCCGGGGAGAAAAGCTCCAATAGCATTACATACAAGAAAATTTCACAAAATAAGGAATAGCATACAGAAAGAAATGTTACTTCCATATAAACATAAGTAAGGCATAGCTTAACAATTCTTAAAGGAGACATTTAATAAAGTCAATAGGTTAAGATTATTCAGGATTCCAACAGTAAGATCTGTACAGAATTTTTTTTTTTTGGTATTAATGTATATCTGAGTGTTTTCCTTAATTATGAATACTTGCAGTAATTTTGTTAAAGTAATAACAGTTGGTTATTAAACTTTACAGAGATAGGAATTAGGGGACTTAGTCGAATCATTGAACAAGGTATGGTAAGGATTAACCTGGGGAGTAGCATGAGCAAAGCCAATTGTTTGAGAAGTGGGTTTTCAGGAGTTTTTTAAAATGAATAGTGGAGGTAGTGGAGGTTATTTGGTTAGGTAGTGAGTTCCAGATTCTGGCAATAGTGCAGGCAAAGAAAGATTTCCCAGCATCATTTGTATCTGATGACATTTATGAGGTTCTGGGAACTAGATCTTAAGGCTCCAGTGGGAATGTGGGGGTTAATTATATACTGGAGTGCAGGGGTGGTTTCTGGAAGGTAGTAGAATTTATGTGCTATTGAGAGTTGATTGAGTAGGAGTAGTTGAGGTAACTCGAGCCAATTGAGCTGGTTATGGGCACAGTGGTGGGATTTGTATGAGGCTTCAGTAGCCAACTTGACAATCTTGTTATAACAAGATTTCATTTTGTTCAGATCAGTTTTTCAGAGATTAGTAAGGATGGGGGAGGCATAGAGAAGGATGGATAAGAGATGAGTTCTTGCAATAGTAGCTTTGGTTTGTTTTGTGATAAACTGTTTGTTCTTATAGAGGAGTCCTAGCTTTTTGTTAACTTTCTTGATGGCTTATGCTATATGGATGCCAAATTTCAGGTTATTGTCTATTTCAACACCTAGCAGTTTAGTGTGTGCAGTTGGAGTGATTTGAATGTTATCTTTGGAGTGAATGGTGAAACTATTGTTAAGGGGGGGGGGGGTTCGACCAGGCTGAGTTTTTTTGGGGTTAAGAATAAGTTTGGTGGTAGTGAACCATGTTTCGGATAGAGTAAAATTATTTTTGGTCAGAGTTTGCAGTTCTTTTAAGGTGGGGGTGGCAATTATAAGGATGGTGTCATCTGTGTATTGTACTACTGATGCTGTGAGTGAGGAAGAAGAGATTTGGTTGGTAAATAGTGAGAACAATAGTGGGCCAAGGATGGATCCTTGAGGGACACTTATGAATACTGGTAGCAGGAGGGACAGCTGGTTATGCCATAGGACTGCTTGCTGATGAACAGATAAGTAGCTATTGAACTATGATATAGTGGAGGAGCTGAAGTTTAGGGTAGATAGAGTTTGGAGAAGAATACTATGGTTTACCATGTCAAAGACTTTTGATAGGTCTAAGAAAATGGAAAATACAAATAGTCCCTTGTTTCTGTGGTGGTTAACTATATCGATAAATTATAGTAATGCTGTGGTAGTGCTGTGGGAGGGTCTAAAGCCATACTGAGTTTTGGAGAGTAAGTTGTTTTTTAGGAGGTACTGCAGTATTTGGGAATGAACAACTCTTTCTAATATTTTGGATAAAGGTGAAAGAATTGCGATTGGGTGGTAGTTGGTGAGTTCTAAGGAGTTGCCTCCTTCATGCAGTGGAATAATAAGTGTTTTCCACAAGCTGGGGACTTTGTATTCTGCAAGTGACCCGCTTATGAGGATGGACACGGTATAGTCTATAGTCTCTGCTGATATCTGAAGGTAATCTGCTGGTAGGGTGTCAGCTGCTAGTGTGGTTGGTCTGAGTTTCTTAAGGAGTTTAGAAATTACCTTAGTGGGTACAAGGTGTAGGAAAAAGCTGGCGGTATTGTTTTGAGTAGTAGGATGGGTTTCAGTAGTTGCTGGTATAGGGCTACTAGTGGTATTTAGGCATTGGCAAGGGTTGAACTGTTTCAGTAAAGAATCAGTTAAATTGTGTGGGAATGTTGTCATGGTTGTTTAGTAGTACTGGGGTTAGAGTAGTGGCTTTTCCTGGGTAGATTATACCATTTATTGTGGCCCAAAATTGTGACCAAGACATTTGCTATATACATATAGTTGACAGAAAACCTATTCTGAACTGTTGAATGTCATAATCTAGGTTTAAGTTATGTTTGAAAGGTGAAGTCTCCATCAAGTTGAGTCACATACCTATGTACATGGATACCTAGTTACCTAAATTGCTTCATTAATCATGCAGGTGATTTCAGCAACAAGGAATAACTTAAAAACAGTACCCACTATTCAACTTTACTCTTGCACTTTTTCATGTATGGCTTCTAATGATCACGCTAAACTCTGCAGTAAGATGCAACATTAAATATTTCTTTCCACCCCCCAAGTGTCTTCTTTCTCCTTTCTCCTTGTCAGCATTCCTCTTCCAATACTCATTACTTCACATTTTCTTTGCCTTATAATAATACAATGTATATTAAAAATAGTACATATTATATGTATTATATAATAATTATGTACTGTGTGTATGTTATTATTACATAACAATTGTATACCGTGTGCATTTCTATTTGTCATTTTGAAAGAAAATTACACAGGATGTTTGCATTTAAGCCTTAACTGTCCCTTCACATGTCCTACTCTGTATTTATCCCATATTCAGTTTCTCTTTTGTATATTCTCCTAGGTGGAGTGCGAACATGGTACAAAGGGATCAACACCTATCCTTACCAATAAATATTAAATGAATAAAATAAAATAAACTGTTCATTGTTAAGAAAGAATTTAATTCCGGATGCAATTCCATAGCTGGAGTGCAGCTTGCCTGTCTTTCTTTGTGTAATTAGAGATTAAAGTCAAATTTAAATTTGGCTATGTTGTTTTTTTTTTTTTTTTTTCACTTTTAGTTTAACAGTAAGTTAGAATTTTGTGTCATCTGCTATCATAATATTTATTTAACAAATATCATAATTCAGAGTGTAAGCACAAGAACATTGTGCTACAAGCTCAACATAAATCTGAAAACCATTCATATTACACCTACAAATTGAGAAAATAAGAATCAGCAAAATCCTTTTTACTGACTGATCAGAAAGCTTTATTTCAATGTCCGTGTAAAGCTATATAAAGTAATTTTATTATTGGTACTTGCAGAAAATCTCCATTGCATATCAAGCATGTAGTGTTATATGTCCATGTTTTCTAATGCTGATATATATATATATATATATATATATATATATATATATATATATATATATATATATATATAGATATATTGATTGGAGGGGGGTATGTAAGAATAATATATATTTTTGAAATGTTTAGAATTCAGTAATTATAAATTAATGAAACGTTATCAGATTAACTTATCAAATAAATCAAAAAACACCCAGTAAGACTCATAATTATCTCTTAAGACAAGAAAAGACTTAAACACATTTAACCTTCTTTTCACTAACATGAGTAGGACTGTGTCATGTAAAATTGAAATACCCTTGGTTTACCATTTATATGATCAGGACTAAATATATGATATATAATTGTTTGGAAGCAAGAGTTTTTAATAAATTGTGTAGAATTTACAAAAAATTATATCTAGAAGGATGTGATATTAAAACAAAATTATGAAGGCTATGCAAGATACATTGTTATAGGCTGGATCTACATTGTTTTATTTATTTGTATTAAACTGCATATTAAATGCTACTTAATTTCATCCCTTATCTAACCTACAGGAAGAAGCATTAGCTTCTGAGTTATAGAATATAGGCTTTTATTTTTATTGTTACATATTTACAGAGCAGGACTTCACAGAGGTGTTTTTCCTGCTTATTTCAGATAATATTAATCTGATGGTAGGAATGTTCATATTTCTGAGCAATGTTTGATTTCTCTCAGCTAGCCATAGTTTTATCTCCATGAAAAAACAATATGAAACTCAGCTGCACATCTCCTGGGTGTTCATTAAGGAGCATTTCCCTCAGGAAGTCATTTTAAGTGATAGCTTTGTACTGGTAGCAAGATTACACGTCTGTGGCCCCCAAGTGCTATACACATTTAAAATTACACTCTGAACCACAAGAAAGAGTAAAAACTAATTCTCACTTCAACAGAAACATTTTTTCTGGGGCGAAAACCTGTCATCTTTGATACCTTTTGGCTTGATTTGTTGCACTATCTACATAGAACATCTTTTTTATTGATGCTAGCCTTTGCAAAAAATATATGAAAAGCAATAGTTTACTACAGTGTTGCTTCTATATATTTTGTCAGTTCGATATACCGCTGTAGCATAATAGGATGGAAGAAAAAATATGCAAAAAAGGCATGTATATGTATAAATAAAACATGTATTGAGTATTAAACTTTCAGGTAAATGCATAAAAGTTGTAAAATTTTGCAAAGAAGACATTAATCTGCAAATAACTGAAAATATATATTAAGGATAAAATGTACACTTAAATGAGGAAAACAATTGAGAAATGCTAAACTAAAGCAAGGAATAAAGAAAACGAAACATGTTCTATAAGATTTAGCTGTTATACATCCAACTAAAAAGTATTAAGATTACTGAAGTAATGCCAGAACATTTTATCACTGAAAGTAACTCTCATAATAGTTCCTTGAGCTGTACCTTCAGCATTTTGTAAATTAGAATTTGATGATTTCAGAATATACATGTGAAGTCTTGGTTCTGGGCTTAGGAAAGAAGACTTTAATGTATTCAGAATTTGGAAGAGAAAATAATCAAAGATAAAAGCATTTTTTGATATCTATGAAATGACATAGGAAGACATTAACAGCATTTTTTTATGTTCAAGTTATTTCACGTGTTTGAATTATACACTACATATCTAAATTGCATAAAACAATGCAGCCTATATGCTAACTGTTCAAGTCCACTACAGTAAATAAAACTTCACAAATAAATTACAGATCAGCAGATCAAAAGACAAAATTAACAAAGAAATAAAAACAGATTTTTTTTCTTCTAGGGTCAGAGACTTCTCATCAACAATACATGTTTTGCACCCATTATACCCTTTCTTTTTATAACCAACCACACGGTATATGTAACTTGGGGAAAGATAAACTTGTCCAGTACTATGGCGACCACCAGAAGAGAACAGTAATCATATACGAAAATAATACATACTGTTATCAAAATTATATAAGCACTACTCTTCCTCAGTGTACCACCTGGATTTATTTTTCACAAAAAAATGGTACATGACACATGCCCTGCATAGACACTAGTTTGAACACTGCAGCAAGACCTTTTGGAAAACTACAGTATCTCCATTCATCAATCTGCATGTCTTTACAATATAGAAGGAAACCAGACTTCTCAGAAAAAGCCACAGAGGATATGCAGAATGTGTATCATTCACAACAAAAGTGCACATCAGGGAAATAAACAGGAGAGCCAAATACAGTGAGAAAGCAGTGATAACCACTGCACATCTGTCCCTTCACATGTTGCTCATTTTGTGAAGTATCCGAATATTTTCCAGCCCTACTATTAAAAATCCGCAACTTCTGCAAAAAAAAAAAAATTGAAACTTTGACAAGCACAAAGGGAGAGAGCAAAGTCACCTTTTTTCATTATCATATGTGACTTTGTACCACAGAGGGGTATAGTCGTGACTCTGACCAAGAAAACTTGTATATGAATACCAAACTTCAATCCCGTGGGGTCACCTGGGTCCTGTATCTTTATAATGAAGATTTGAAGCATGTATATTATATAATATACTTTGAAAATTAAACAAGGCATTTCAAAAAAAAAAAATGTTTGCATCTGTAAGTATGGTGCTTATAAAGAAGCTTAGTCTATAGATGGTTTGTAAGTTCCAAGCATCACTGATTCAGATGACGATGCTGTTACTACAGTTATTGAAAGATGCTGCCTTCTTGTTTAGTTTTCTTAACTGATTACTGGATAGCTGCACTATGGCATTTCTTTTCCTTTTGTAGGGAAATTCCTGACGTCTACTCTTCTCACATGGAGCAGTCACATATGACTGCAGCTGTCTGTCATTTCAATTAGTAATTAACTCTTTTATTTTATTAATGAAGTTTTTCTCCCAGTGTCCTCTGAAAAGGGTTAACTTTTTGACCATTCAAACTGTCCCCCTTAACAAATGAAAATCAATAAATAAGCAACTACACAATCTCAAATAAATTAATAAATACACCCAATTCAAACAGTTTAATAGTCTGAGGAGGATTCAACCCCAAAAATCCAGCTTCACAGCCAAAGGCATATCTGGCATTGTAGTTCTTTTTCATTACTTTAAAATTGCATTATTTTGTAACTATACATTCTTCTTATCTGAATGAAATGCAAGGCACTAGCAAAAACATGTCTAAAATACACACTTACATTTTGGCGAATGGAGTGCCTAACTGATTAGAGTCTGTTCTCACTAGGGAGCAAGGGGAAACCTGCACAAATTAACACAAGTAGCATTACACAGACAGCATATATATGTGAACAGAATATGTTAATAAACTATTGTCCAATGTTAATTATTGCTACTTTAAAAAAATATTTCAAATTTAACATAGGTAGCAGTGGATAACATTGGCTTCACAAACAAAAACACATTGTACAGACACTGCAGATGCATTTCACTGTACCAAAGAGTAAAACAGTTATTTGCTACTTTATTCTCTAAATCAGAAAAGTTATCAGCATGGTTGCCAGGAAAACCATCTATACTAAATAATTAAAATAAATCACATGACAAGCAATGGACAGTAGTTTAGAACGTAAGTAATTAAAATGGGACTTTAGCTAAAATCTTAATTAAAACTGTCATGCTAATGACATATTTATTTTAAAACAGCAGCTCAGTTAAAATCTAACTTAAAAAACACTGATGTTAAGAAAATGCATATACATATCTATATGTAAGTCTATATCTATATTTAACTACCTGTCTATCTATATGGGTCCATAGAAAGGAATGAATAATCCAAATATATTTACAAACTGGATCACAAAATGTCAGCTTCACAAATGTTAACACACTACTATACATGCACCGAGTAAAAACCTTGGTGCATAAAAAACAAACATTAAAAAAATAGCCTTAAAATTGATTTTTATAGGGGAAAGCCTGCTGCACTCACAACACCCTCTTATAATTATATAGATGCTATTTCTGAGATTGTACAATCTCAGGGAACGGGCATATTCCCTACATGTATGTATGTATGTATATGTGTATATAGTACTGAATCATTTTAATGATGGGGCAAGCCGCCTGCACTCCCCATTACCCTTGATAATAATATTTTTTCCTAGTTTCATAGGTGTATATTATGCTAACGACCACTAGGGCCCTTATAGGGCTAACCATGCAACCCAAATGTGACACATGAATTTGATTTATGTTTGATTTATACAGGTGGTGATTTAATGGCTAGCTCTGTCCATCAGAGACATGGGAGCCAGACCAACGATGAATTTCCAATTACCTACTCATTGGTCTAACATGCGCTTGAATAGGGATACACAGAACCTCTACCTGAAATAAATACGGAGACTATTCCAGAGAATGGGAATTCTCTGAGAAATCTGTCTCTCCAATGTATCCATGTATCCTATATATGTTGAAAGCAAGATTTAGGTCTTTTTAATGTAATAGTTCTGATGCTGTTTATTTTCCCGATGTGCAAAAGGTTCATCAAAACATGCTCCAGAGATGCCTTGTATGCCAGGCAAAGATCACAGAGTAGTGGCAAATACCCATTTTCAATATTTCAATATTTTGAGTTTTCAATATTATGAACTACTCCTCTCTCTCTCCCTATATACATATATATATATATATATATATATATATATATATATATATATATATATATATATATATACATTTACTATCAAAACTTGAAATGCAGTTGAGCAAATGTCATTTGAAGGAAAGTACCAATAATAATGAAAGTAAAGCGTCATTCATTATTATGAGTTTGGCATTGTGAATAGAGATTGCGGCACAGTGAAGATCAGGGAATGTACCCTTTTCCTCACTGTAGTGCGATCTCGGAGTTGGCATATATAATTTGCAGGGGGGGTGCAGGGGGGCTTACCCCCCTGCAAAAACCAATAAAAATGTGTGCTGTAGAAGTAAAATTCTCATGGCACATTAAACTGAATAGCCTCAATGTCTGACTTCACTTTCTGCTTTGTCGAATAACGTCGAATGTGGACTTCAGAGAAAGGATATTCGACATGTAGATGTAAAAACATTTTCGTTTTTGACATTTTATTTCATTGTATATTGACATAGATATTAGTTTATATGTGTTAAATACCTACATGATAAGTAAACATTCAGTGTGTGAATGTGTAAATGGTGAACTATAAGTACAACACAGTCAGCTTTAAGGAGAAAGGGCTAAATGACTGTTTTTATTCCATGAACTGTTAAACAAGAAACGAAACTGGCGAAAAATCCAAAGAGGTAACAGGAGCCTGGAAGCCAAAAGTATCCACAAGTAAATAGCTTGAACGCAAATTTTATTAAAAATAACTAGAGCGTTTTCGCTACTGAAATGAACAGTAGCTTCCTCGTAGTAGTGATTTTATTCCATGGTACAATAAAGTGCATCTACAATCTTTGTACAGTATAACTTTTGCTTGTTAACCTGTTTCTATCTACATGCTCCCTACTATTAGTCAATTTTGTTTTTAATGCATAATTTTGATGATGTTAAATTACACAACACTGAAAAAGATTCTGATTTGATTATTATGGTTTACTTGGTAAGGTCTTTGACATTCTAAGTAACTAGAAGTCACAAAACTGATTCATGCAGCACAATTGGTGATTCATAGCTATGTCTATTCACCCTAAAGTTTGGTATATGAACTTAGCCATCTTTGTCTCCTGCCCAGAAAACATTCCAGAATGTCATGGAGAAGTGGTTATAATTCTTAATGTAGCTATCCATCATTTCATTTAGCAGACTCACCTTGTACTTTAGGTTGAAATGAAAGGGAACACAAGTACTCCTGATTTGATTAATACTGTAATGCAAATTAGTATCTCTAATTACCAGCACCAAGGAAAAGTCCATGTAAATGTATTATTCATCGGGTATCTGCAATGCACTGGCTCTGAAAAAGACTAACCTGATGATTAATTGCATGCAGTAGCACATCATATGCAATGCTCTATAAACCATACAACATCCTCATAGATTGATAGTTGATGTTTACTACCCATGTCACTGTTGACATGAGTACAACATCCTTCAGCAGCCATAGCAAAATGTGTTGCAAAGGGAAGTATACAAAACATCAAGCCTCCTACATAGATAACATAAAGGGATAAGTAATCTACATGTATTGCACAACGCAGACCAGGGATTACACTATTTTTTAACATGAAAACATAGTTATAAAAAGAAAGCCCTTAATGATTACAAACATTTCTTCAAGTAAAACTACATTATGTGTCCATTTATGCATGTATGTATGTATGTATGTGTGTATATGCATGTATGTATTAATTCATATGCGTTGACCAAAGCAGAGCACTAATCTACATAGATCTTTTCAGAATCAGCCTGGAAACATCGCCTGGCTAAAGGACTTGTTTAGTATTTATTACACAGCAGGCAAACAAAGGCTGAGAAATTCAATCCCAGCCAATAAGAAACAACTTATTAAGAGCTCATAGCCTCAACCCTATGTCCAACCTGTTATTATAATTTTTTGTGTAAAAAACCCATGCATATATGTAATAAGCCTAATTTCAACAGTAGTGCAGTCAACAACAACAAAAATTTGCTGTGTGAATCAGACTTACTGCAATGTGTAAGGTTTTACAGAGAAGGCTTCTGCTTCACAGTAAACCTTTCATATTCAGAAACCAGACATAGGGGCATTGGACTGGTGATTTATTTGTATAATTTCTGCTTGTGACTAGAGTTATGGCTAGAAAGGATCTCAGCCCTTCACTTAGGTAGTAAAATAAAGAATGATATGGAACCAAAAAAAGATCTTTTTGAAATGTCAACTTTATAATCGTAGGAATGGTATGATATTTCATCAGATTAAATGCGGGTTCTATCATTTATCCAGTCCTTTAGGCCGCCACCTATTACAGAAAAGACTCAGGTTAGATAGACTTTCAGTTCGGATGCAGTGATAGCAGATGAGCAGACTTTAGAGAAACATAATATGAAAGCTAAGGCAGCAGCAGCAGCATTTATCCATGTGCCCAAGAGATCCCATCAGGGGGCTTTAACTGCCCATGCATGTCAGTGCCATAGGCAGCATGGAAACCAGGCAGGGATTCAGAAAGCAACTAATAAGAGGAGATAATCGGAGACACCTGGATATGAACACTGTCTCCCATAGCCTTATAATGGTGACTGATATAAAAGTAAGATCATACTTTACATTCTGTCTACAGCCTCTTTTATAAAGCATGTCCACCTTGTTTCTGAGATGAAGAGCAGAACTCTACACAGTAGATACATTCAGATGGATGTTAGCAGGAGAGGAAATAAATGAATCTATTATATGCAGCAGCTACCGTATGAATCGATGATGTATTCTGTACCATCATGATCTCCCAGATTGTAGAGGAGCTGCTTTAGATGTGTCATACTCAAGCAATACCAACTTATTGAGACTTTCTCAGCTTTGGACAGCTAAATAAGGTTACTAACTGACACGTCTGTCAAGGTGTGATTGCACACACATACATTCTTGGGATGCTGCATTTCTTCATCCAAAATCTTGTTTCTCATCTACTTTCCTGCTACAATAAGTGTTATTCCCTTTATCTGTTTCGTTCTTTTAGATGGATTTCCATGTCTCTGTCTCCCTGTCTAGGTCTCTCTCTCTCTCTCTCATTCTCTGTTTCCCTCTTTCTGTCTGTCTTAATTTCTCTCTCTCTCTCTCTCTCTCTCTCTCTCTTTTTTTTTTCCTTTTCTGTCTCTTTGATAACTGTTGGAAACATATTTTTGAGATCTTTAGCCCTTATATGTTGAGCAGCAGATGTGACGTCACGTCCTTTTCATGATTTAACTTAATGCAGTAGCCTTCGGTCTATGAATCTTCCTGTCTGTAGCCTACAGTGTGTATATATAATCTGTGTTCTGTTGCTTTGGGCTTGCCATCAGCATAATGTGCCTTTTAATTCACTGGTTGAATGTACTCTAAACACATTGTTTGCATGATGTTGATCACTGATCCATCAGTATAGTCCTGTACATAATCTTATATTTCACAAAGCATTTATATAACATTTCAGGATGCACTAAGAAGAACAAACATTTTTGGTTATGTGCAACATTCACCATTCTTTATATGTCTGGCCTATTCCATCTTGTTTAAACTGAAGTAGCATTTTTATAGAATGAAAATCAATATGTTACTTTTCAGAAGACTGTAACATGACTAAACACAGTAAAGGGATGCATCCTGTAAATCCGGATTCCATGCTCACAACAGTATAACCAATAAACAGATATCGGCATGTTTCCTAGATTGCTTGTAAAGGAGTATGCCTCTAAATAAGTCCTTTAACTGTTACGGTAATCACTGGTTTGTCTGTGGTGATGTTTCATTAATAAATGACTATGAAATAGAAATAATTGACTCTTGCCCCCTTAATACAGCAAAACACTGCATTTCTTAAAACAGAATGCAGCAGGAACTCCTGTATTCACAGCATCTGTGCCCGTTTTTTCAAACTTCGGCAGACTGATATCAAAGAAAGAGAGGGAGAGATTGTAGGGGACATAAAGAGGAAGACATAGAAAGAGAAAAAAATAGACAGAGTGACAGAAATAGAGCGTGAGAGACAGAGGTACAGAGACACAATCAAGAAGGAAACAGACAAATGGTATTTACACAAAATGACATATTTAGTGCAGCTTCCTGTTCGGCTTAAGATGGCTGAATAGGTATCGAGCGAGATCTTACACGGCAGAGGATGCAGCCATCCTGCATTGTGTCTTGCATTTGCTGCTTTTAATATTTAAATGGTATTTTCATTGCTCTACCAGTTGCAGCTGTTAAAGCACAAGACTTTTAACAGGCTCCCTGGAACTGGTTTTACTGGCGCACATCTACTATTTGGCACGGGTTACTGCAATCAGATAAAATGGTGCTACTGCTGCTCTATTCATTTGGAGCATTATTTTATCGCAGCTGTTTGATGGAGCTCTACCAGAATGGGATGCAGTACAGTCCATTACACAGCCATAGATTTCTGGGACACATATTAAGAAACCTATTTGGCAAACGATAATATTTGATGATGTAGTTTTCATCAGCTGGGGTTTACAGTTAGTGCTGTCACGTTTGTCAATTAATTTTGTATAACTGCTACGTTTTGTACTGCTAATTTACAAACATGGAAACCAGCCTTTCATTCTCTATCAATCTCATAAATACTGAGTGCTTGTTATTTGTAAGCAAACTGCTAGCACAGGAAGTACAAATCCCCCTTTTGGGAAAGTGCTGACTAGTGGATATCTGATTTCCTAAATGTGAAGTTCAAGGATGGAAAGCTTTAAGAATCAAAGAATTACCAGTTATTGTGATTCTTGAAACAGTGGCACACACTGCGTTTTATTTAGTAAATGTATTTTTCTGAAATCATTTTCAAATATAGTTTTAGTTTGGTTTAGGGGTATATATATATATATATATATATATATATATATATATATATATATATATATAATTTTTTTTTTAATTTATTTATTTGACATGTGTTGACTGGGACACAGCCCTTTTTCAGCGAAACCCGGGGAGAAAAGCTCCAATGTAGAGTAGATAAATAGTAGATTACAAATTTCAGTAAATATGCAGTACAATTAGTAATGATTGTCAATTGCATTTCAATAATGGAGGCAAGCGAGAGTTTATCACAAATACATTTAGTCAGATTCGTATAAAAGAGACATACACTCAAGGCAAGAAATAATGTTCTAATAGTCTCACATGCTTGAAGGGTAGCAGAAGGTGATGTAAGCAGGATTTGGAGGGGGGGGTGGAGGAGTTAGAAGCAGTTAGTGTTGAGAGATGGTGGGTGATGTTAGGATCATAGTTAGTATAGTGAGAGTCCTAGTATGAATAGTTAGGTAGCCTGTAGAGAGTCAGGAAAAGTTATCTACTTACTGACAGGAGGTAGGTAGAAGAGGAGGCCTGAGGTATAAAAGCAGAAAGTGGGTGGCTGGAGATAGGGTGGGGAAGGTGGAGTTAATAAGGTATAAAGAGGAAAGATGAGATAGGTAATGGGAAGATGAAGAGAGGGTGAGGGAGGTGTGAAGAGACCCAGAGTTGTACTAGGTTCAAGGGGGGAGGTTACAGGGGCATATTGTGTGGTGGGTTAGGAAGTATTTGAGAGAGATCTTGAATGTGTGTGTCTGGGGTATATGTGTGTGTGTGTGTGTGTATATATATATATATATATATATATATATATATATATATATATATATATATATATATATATATATATTACTGTGCGTATGATGTATGCATATTATGTTTTTTTTGTTGTTGTTGATCTGAGCTATTGAATATAATAAAAAATGCATCCCATACTCTACAGATTCTATCAATGAAGGCCTATTTAAATGTAACAGAGATACTAAGAAATGCTGTCTTGAGATGCACAGGAGGACACTATTCCATATTATTACTTCAAAAATCTCTCCCTTGTTTTTTTTTTTTGTTTTTTTGTTTTTTAGGAAAAAAAACAAACATGACAAATTAGAAAGTCTTCAATGGATTATTTCCATAGGCTGTGAGCATCTCTATCAGGAAAGAGATTATAATAGCACACTGCATATAACTAACTGACCATTATATTTAACCTTTAGATATACTATCATATTTCACTGACATTACTAGTAAGTTTGATATACTGAGATTTGGTTATTTCATTATTTGGAAATTACATTCCTTTGATACCTTATGCTTTAGAGATACATCCCCCCCCCCCCGCTAGCCAGCTTTAACAGGTGCCTGAGATGTTAAATGAACTCGGGTCATTTTAGTTTATGCAAAAGGAGCTGGCCATATTACACTTCCTTATCTGTTCTAAAGATGCTTTACTATAATTTACATAGGTTCATAGATACATAGGTAGATACTAGGCTATCTGCCCTAGGGCATTTATAAGCCTAGCCAGAGTGTATTTGGCTTCCGCCTCCCTATTAGATTAGCCTACTGTGCCTCTGTAAAGTAGGTCACAGAAGGTACCCTTTTAAGATTAGTTCACTGTGCCTCTGTCTAGCAGGGACACAGAAGAGATCCCAGGGGTGAATTTGCGATTTCCCATCCACGCGTCCAGATTTCGCTTGAAGAGGGTCAGCGAGAGGCTATGTCTAACATGAATTGGGATTCTATTCCAGAGTGAGGGAAGCCTCTGGGAAATGAATCTGTCCCTCCAGCATGTCCTATTTATTTTTGTGCTGAGGTTTAGGTCCCTGGAGCATGTAGCTCTAAGAGACTTGGATTTTTTGAGGTGGAGCATGTCCATTAATTCTGGGTTTGACATGGCTTTGTACGTCAGGCATAGATCGCCTCTGAGTAGGTGGTAAGCAACTGAGTAGAGCTGGAGTTTCTTTAGTCAGCTGCATAGGACATCTGTTTGTAGCCCATGATCCTCTTGGTGAGGTACTTTTGGGGTTCCCTCCAGTTGCTGCAGGTGTCGGGTAAGGTACATCCCAAAAGGGGCATTGTATTCAATTATGGGCCTGATGAGCGACGAGTAGAGGGGCACAATGACCTCTCTTGATCTAGATGCGAACCCTTCATGATAAGGTGGGCTATATAGAAGGTCTTTCTAACCACTTTGGCAACGTGATTATCAAAGGAGAGATTACTATCTACGTTGGTCCCCAAATCTCTAATTACTTCTTCCGTACTTAATGGATTACCACCTATGTGGTAATTTGTGGGCACCTTGTTTTTCCCAAAGGGGATGACTATGCACTTTTTAGCATTTAGCTTGAGGCCGTGGCTCTGGCACCAAGCATCCATCTCTGTGAGACCCTTTTGGAGGATGCTTGTGTCAGCTGGAGATTCGATTATGGCCCCCAGTTTGCAGTCATCTGTGAACTTTGTCAGCCATAATTCCCCCGTGTTAGCCTGAACCTCAGAGAAGTATATACCGAACAAGAGAGGTCCCAGAACTGAGCCCTGTGGGATGCCACTTGTAACTGGTTTGGGTTTGGACATGGCACCTGCGATTCTGACCATGTGGGTTCTATCTCTGAGCCAGTGTGCAACCCATCTTGTGATATAGTGGTTGATATTTAAGCTGGTAAGCTTATTTATGATGCCTGAGTGGGGTATTCTGTCGAAGGCTTTTGCGAGTTCCAGGTAGGCTGTATGGACTACCTTGCCCTCATCTATGGCTTTGGTAACTGTTTCAAAGAAATCAACTAGGTTTAAGAGGCAAGGTCTGCCCTTAACAAAGCCGAACTGGGTAGGGTCCAGTGTCTGGAGGCTCCCAATGTCTTTGTTTATGAGTTCCATGATAATACGCTCCATAGCTTTGCAGACCAGACTAGTCAGACTTATGGGGCGATAGTTTCCGGGGTCCGTTGTGGCACCACCTTTGTGGAGTGGGACCACTGTAGCTGTACACCATTCTTTGGGTACATATCCTGTAGTAAGGCTAAGTTTAAACAGTGACTTAATGTGAGGGTTCAGTTCTTCTTGGAGCTCATGTAAGACACAGCCTGGGACACCGTCCGGTCCCATAAATGCTGTGTTTTTTGCTTTGGAGAGGGCAGCTTTCACCTGTGCATCTGTGATGTCAGGGAGGTTACATTCAGTTGGGATAGGCATTTGTTCCTTGGGGGGGGGGGGGTTGCGCTGAATCTGTCTGCCAGGATGTTGGCTATGTCTGTAGGTTCGGTATATTTTGTACCGTTATGCAACAATTCAGAGCATATCTGGGAGTTTCCGCCCATGTTCCTGACATAACTAAAGAAGGTCTTGTGATTATCTTTAGTGTCTAGGGCAACTTTTCTTTCAAAGCTGGCCTTTGATGATTTTATGAGGGATCGAAGTTTCTTGCTAATACTGATCAGAGATGCCTTCCCTTTTTGGGATTTTGCTCTGTCATGTAGTAGCTTCCTCCTTCTGTTGTATAGCTTATTTATGGCCGGGGTCCACCAGACCGGTCTCCTGTTTTTGGAGGAGTGAGTCTTGGTTTTATTTGGGATAGCATGATCCATGCATTCCTGCAGGTGCTCATAGAATGCATTTGTAAAGGATTCTGCGGAATGGACTGTATTATCCTCTGGCCCAGGTGCTTTTAAGGATTCCACCTCAGTCTTGAGAAGTGCAAAGTTGGCTTTTGAGAAATTCTTTACAGTGATTTCCTTGGCTGGGGGTGGGGATGGGATATGGATGTCCAGGGGAAATTTGTTTATGGTCTGATCTTACCAATGAGGGGTTTACCCCTGGTGTGGAACATAATGTCCCCATGTTGGTGATGACCAGGTCCAATATGTTGTTCCCTCTTGTGGGAGTGGTGACCAGTTGTTCCATTGCGTTAGAGTTTATAAATTCAAGGAACCATTGGGCGAGGGTGTTTGGGCTTGAGTAGTTTTCCCAGTCAATGCTTGGGTAGTTGAAGTCACTCAATAACAGTGTTTGGAGAGACCTTCATATTCTCCAGTGTTCTCAGGAATGCCAAGTGGGGTTCCTGTAATAGGGAGGGTATTCTGTTGCAGGCTACAAACTGAAAGGCAGTTTTGCCTGCTGTTAGTTGCACATGGATGGTTTCCGATGCTTCTTGCAGTGCCACTAACCTGGAGGTGTAGGTATCTTTGATGAATATAGATACTCCCACTCCTTTTGTGCTTCGGTCCAAGTTTTGGGGCCGAAACGCATGGTATGAGTTATAACCTGGTAGTGCTGGGGTGCTCTCAGGAGCCTTGAACCAGTTTTCTGTTACTGCACAGTCATCGATTTTCTCCATACTGAGGAGAGCCTCGAGTGCGTGCATCTTGAGGTTTAGACTTCTGGCATTGAGTAGCATTACCTTTAGTTTTTTTATCCTTGGTGTGTCTATGGAGGTGGGTTTGTCATTTGAGCCTTGCCTAAAAAAGGGGGTGGCAAGAGCCTTGGCCAGTATACAAAAGCCTAAGGGTGACAGGTGCAAGCTGTCCCTAGCGAAGCAACGTGGCTTGTCGAACATGTCATCCCAGGCTGACAGACACTGGATCCCCTTTGAATGACACCAATACTTTACCCAATTGTTGAAACTGATAATTTTGTCTTTATATTGTGGCATCATTCTTGGTGAGGCAAGATGCTACTCAGCCTGGGCTACATGGTCAGAGAGCTCCTCTATGTCTCTTTTCATGTAGTCCAGGGAGGTACATCTCAGGTCATTCACACCAGCATGGACAATGACGGAGTCATACTTGTACTTTCTTTGGAGTGACCTGAGTGCTTGCATTATGTGGCGGACCCTGGCAACCGACAGGCAGCTTACAGTGACCTTCTCCTTGTTCTGTCTGGTGAGTGGGACGTCAGTGTGCCGGACAATAGAGTCTCCTATAACAAGTGTATTTGGTGTGTTGTTTGGCCTTAAGAGCTGTGACTGTGAGGCACACTGATTTTGTGAGATATGTGATTCATGGGTATTGTTGAGGGGTGGCTGTTGCTTGGATATCTGCTTAGGAGGTCTTTGCTGTTTAGGCAGATTTTTATTTAGAGCCCCTGAGTATGTTTTTGTGTGTTTATGTGTTGGGTATGCAGATGCAATAGGTCTGTGTGAGACTGGATTTGTGGTGTGGGTGGTTACCTTTTCCTCCTGACTGACTGTGCCAGTCTTGGGTTGAGAGAGCTCTGCCTCCAGTTTGGCTGTGTAACTGCATCTTTCAATGTATTAGAGTTTGTTGGAAGGAGGAGAGGGTTGTCTGTGTACATAAGGCAATTTTAACATTGCCTCAAAATTCCCAGATTCACCAGCTGTACTGGAGAGTAACCTTGAAACTGACCCATGGACATACCAGATTAGTATAGGGAACTGTTTTTTTACTGATCAGATTAGGGAAGGGAACTGATTTTTCACTTGAACAGGAAGGACCAATCGGGAGCCTAATACTTATGAGAAGTCAAGGAGGGTGTAGTGCTTTAGTTAGTTAGTGTTTCCTTATAAGAGCTGAGAAAGTGCAGGGCTTTAGAAAGAGAATAGAGTGATTACTTTGAGAGTTTGAACAGTTCTAAGGGAAAAAGTGAAGAGCAGACTTTGTGGAGCCTGGAATAGTTTAAACCTGTTTAGGCAGCACTGCCCGACGCTGCTCAGTGCGCAAAACCGCGCAAAAAGAGAGTTGTAGGGTTTTAAGAGAGAGAGATCAAGGAGTTTAGAATTGACCCAAAATGGCCAATAAAACTACAGCTTCTAGGTAGTAACCACTCCTCCAGGGACAGGCAGGCTGTTCAGTGTTAACTACTCCCACTGGTGAACACAGAGACTTCCCTTTAGCCCAAGCAAGCACTGGCCTTCTAGAAACTTCCAAACAGTTCAGAACAGCAAATCTGTAACTGAACGTTCTTACCTTTCAAAAAGTGGGAAAAAGGCAAGATTTTTTTTTTTCTTTTTGTTTTAGTTTAAAGATAGCAGAGATACACACGCAGCAAAATAATCACAACAGTGCAATAAATGACCCCACACTTGAGTGCTAGCCCAAAATCAGGTAAAATGCAGTTTTTAGAGAAAAAAACGATTTTAAATTAAGTGCAACACAGGAAATGCAATAAGCAGGCTCTAGATGTGTTCCAAGTACTGTTACTGACATAAACTTTAGCAAGCCGGAAAATGCCAAAAAGTAGACGGCAAAGCAGTAAAACTTAACAAAAGATCAGAAGAAAATACTTAAAATCACAAAAGTGGCTCCTTTTCTTCTCTCAGCATTTTCTCCCCTTGGTAGGTGCTTCAACAACAACTAGCAAGCCTGAAAAGATGCCAAAACCACGAGGCAGCCGGGTTTTAAGAGAGACAGATCAAGGAGTTTAGAATTCACCCAAAATGGCCAATGAAACTACAGCTTCTAGGTAGTAACCACTCCTCCAGGGACAAATGTTTGAGGTCTGTGAGTATCTCTTGAGTTAAAGGCTTCACACTGCTTGTTTAACACTGAGAGCTTTTGAATGTACTTTATACATTTTCCTGCATGTTCCCACCTATTTTTGTGAAACAGCAGCATCCCTCTACAGGTCATGAATATACATTAGAGCTGCCCTGAGGAATTGCTTTCTAAGCACCCAATCACAGCTACAGGTCAGTATAGAAGTGGGCTGAGCCAACTGCTTCCCTCCAAAGTTTAGGAATCAGCAGAGGTCTGCCATTCCTATCTCCACGTAGCAACTCTTCCAGTACACAACATGCCATACAGGTGATGGTAAGGTCATCTGGTTTGTAGTTAGGACTATATCTCTCTATGCAATAGTGCTGACCTACTATTTGTATTTATTATGTATTCCTGCATTATCGGCAGCTAGACACTGAAGTTCCCTTATAGGGTTATAAACCTGTGCTACTACCTAAGTGTCTTGAAGTGCAGCCCATATAGTTTTGACTGCTTGTGAAACTTCTATGGTATCTTCCCTGACATATTTAAAAAATATCCAGTGATACTGAAGAACAGTAAATAAAGATAAAGAAATATGGACTGATAGTCCAGTCAAATACATAAAAAGAGGTGTAGAATGTAATTTTAGTTCTCATGAAGCAGAACTCACTAGTAAAGTGTTAATCACTAATCTGTTAAATTGTCAACATTTATCTTACTACGTTTTGAGTTCTGTGTTCTTCCACTGTACATTCAGGTACCATTCTGTTAATATCATGCCCAATGTCTAAAAACCTATATTTTTGATTTTATTTTTAGAACTTGCATTAACAGTTATGCCTACATTTTGTAATCATTTTTTCATTTTGTAAAACTGCAACTCTGAAATAGAAAATATTGCAAGTCTAAGTATTTCCTATAAACATATAACATTCTCTGTTATTGAGCTGCACAATAAGAAACACAAAACAAAATTGCACAGTTACATGGGGGGGGGGGGTAACAGCTTCAAGGAAAGTCACAGATATCTTCTTCAGTACACTAATGCTATTCTAGCACTACTAAGTCTCTGCAAATGAAAATAATACATTGCAAACAAGATACTTGTATGAAGATGTAAGTGTATGAAGATTATTGTTGGGATGAATGAACAATTGCTTCATTAGCCGCAGAAGATTTACAATAAAACTCCTCAATACATTACCTAACATGGTTTTGTATGAAAATGCTTATAAATCTGTACTGTTTCTTTCCCATAACCTCTATTAGGATTGTTTTCTTGGTCGTAACTACTTCTACAGACAGACAAACACACAGACATGCACACACACACACACACACACACACACACACACACACACACACACACACACACACACACACACACACACACACACACACACACGCACACACACACGCATGCACACACACGCACACACGCACACACAAATGCACACACACACACACGCACGCATGCACACACACACACACACACACACACACACACACACACACACACACACACACACACACACACACACACAATATGTAGCATCTTGTTTAGAATTAGAAGCAATGATGTTTAAGCCATTTGTTGTGGTTGTCACCAATAACCACACCACACTAAATGACATTTGACCATCTTTATTACACTTCCCTAAACATAACTTTACTGAACAGCATTTCATTTATTAAACACAGCATAAACATCTATGTAACCATTCACTAATGTAGTGTATCCCAGCTCACCCTGACCAAATAAGCTGTGTCATCACCACGGCTCATTTACTCTTACTTCAAGCAGCGTCCCACTGCTCACTTTCATCCTCCAGCTCATTGAATCAAACACCCAACACCAGAGGAAGAACAGAAGAGGAACAATCCTGACGCTCTTCTCTGGCAAACAGCCTGATACAAGCTGTTCCCTCTCATTCACTCCAAAACCTTCACCAAACCATCCAAAAATAAACCTAAATGCACATTAAACAGATCCAAACCAAAATTGTTAAGGTGTACTCCATCCTGCCTAAACCAAACTGGATCCCTGTCATCAAAATCCCCATGGTCTATCATATAAATACCCAAAGCAGCCAGTTGCCTTAACATTAACAAACCAATGCGCCTTCTCCAAAGCCATAAACCTGTCATCATTCCTCCAATATAACTGTGGTACTACATCAGAGCACGCAATGCATATGCCTGTGCATATTCTTTTTAACATAAGCAGATCCTCACTTATACTAATTACCAGCTGTCTGTTTGGAACCATTCCCAGATTGTTACCTGCCAAATGAACAACCAGCATTCTAGGAAGCCCAATTAGTGACTGTACGAAAGCAAACTCCTCCATGAGCTGATGTCAACTAAGGCCTCTTACACCATGACAGATGACTCTCCATCCTCAACAATGTAAACCCAATTGTGTGACATCTTGCCTAACTGCAGCCCTCTTTGCTACCCAATGAATAAAAGAATGACCAAGAATGAGAATATCCTTTCCTAGAGAAAGAGAGAGAGAGAGAAAAGAAAAAAAATACAACTAAGCCAGTCAGCTTAACCAAATATCTAAAATAAGACAATAAAGCATTTGATGATCAATGACCCACCATATTAATGATTTCTATTGATCTGCCTTCTCTAGCTAAATCTGATGCCTTTCCAAAGTGAAAGAAATGAGTGGAAATTCTGTCTCCCAGAAAACCAACACACTGAAAAGCTCTTCTCATCACATATACAAACTGATTACTCGTCATCACCTTGTCCCGTACTGATTGAAAAATGAAATCCTGAGGACTCCCAGCATGTGACCACAACAACCCACCGGACACAACCACTCATTCCTGTCCTTTCCCAATACTATCTGCCTGCCCTTCTCCAACTGATTCATTTTAGATCTACACTACCAAATGTACATGCAGGCAGAAAACACTGAAACATGCCATCAAACTAGCAACCCTAACAACTCCAGTATCCTAAAGCTGCATAATACATCCATAAAGACAACATTACCCATAAAGTATAGTCTAATGAAATTCAGTTTACCAAATCTAAACCACACAACAAAACCTTCAAAACCTGTCTTGTCAACAGCCATCATCGGTCAGTCTTCACACTATCAATCCTACCCCAACCCTTCAACATATGAACCACCAGGCAAGATTTAGTAAAGCCATGTAACCCTGTCACAAACACAAATATACTAATTGCAGCTAAGTCCACCTTAACTGAAAGAACTCCCTTACCTTGCTCCCAAGTCTGAGCCAAGTGGATGAACAGCAAAGTTTATGACTGAACTCCTTCCATTTATCAAAATCTTGCAATGCCCTACCATACGCCTTCCTTGTAGAAGTTGCCCAGGATTCCTGCAAAAATTGTTTGATTATTCCAGGCCAGTCTGCCATACCTTGTCTGCCAACACCAGCAGCTCATCCGCTGCCTCTAGAGCTAACTGTTGGAACCTGGAAAACTGGAAAAGAGACAAGCTATCAGCAATCCAACACCTGCTACATGCACACCTGTAAATGAAAAGTTAATCAACAAACTCTGCAAAACCAACTTACATAATACACACAAAAACAATTCAGACCACGCTTTCTTTGCCTGCAACAATCCCACTGCTGCCATATTGTCCGAATGAAAAATAACCCTCTTTACGCAAATCTTCTCCTGCCAAACCTTTGCTGACATCCAAATTGGAACTAACTTCATAAAGGCTACGTTCACCAAGTTATTAACCCACACCCAGTGATGTTTGCGTTCATGCCAAAATCACATCCCTCATCAAGTTACACGCACATAAAATCACCTAAACCCCTCCTCACACCTACCTCACATCCTCCCCAACTCTCCTCCTTCCTAATACTATCCCTTATATCCCCACCACTCTAACATCCTTCCACTACCATCTGAGGCCTACTATCCTCCTCTCCCCTCCCCAACCTTAACCCTCTATTACTCTTACATGACCGCGACACAGTAGGTGGCACTGAACACATTGGTGTGTTCCAAACCTCATATGTGCTGCACTACTCAAGGATTTTTTCATACCCTATAGCATGGCTAATCTCATATTGTATGTAATCATACATCTAAGCTTTTTAGTTCATATTCTTATATGTAGAGTCTTTAATTTAATTTTGTATACATCTTTATGATGTTTCTTTGCAATTTTAGCTTTTTTTTTATTCTCTATATTTTCAGAATTCATGAAAATGCATTATTGAGTGAAGGTAATATCATCCATTTGTCTCCACCCTTTATGTTTAGAACTGCTTATAACCTAAGAAAAGATTCAGCATGGTAGTAATATTTTATTACTCAGCAAATCATAATGCAGACCATATGCATATATTTTGTGTACGACTACATTATACATGTTTACAGCACAGGCTTGATTACAATTACATTTCAGGTGCAGAACCTTGTGCTGTTTAATTTACAGTAAGATACCTCTTTTACAAATCATCAGAAAAATTCCCTGTGAATCCATTTGTCATGAATTCATTCATTTTCTGTTTGAGGGTATCATTGACGGTAGACCCTACCCTTGCACTCACTGGGAGTATCAAGGGAGGAAGAGCTCTCCCCACCACTCACTGGCCACAAGGCGATGAAGCTACTCCCAGATGGTGCACCAGACCACTGCAGCAGTTAGGAATTAAGGCTCCATTATTCATAATTGCTTTAATAAGACCTCGCTTGATTACATATGCCAAGGAATTAAAAACCTTTTCTGCTAATCACTGGGTCATTGGTTCATAGGTTCATAGGTTGGTACTAGGCTATTGGCCCTAAGGCTTATACAAGCCTAGCCATAACAATTCCCTAGCTATTTCTTCCCAGAATATTTACTTCCCTGGTCCCCTGTCCAGCATGGTGACTGATGTGATCCCCGGGGTGAATTTCCTATCCCCCATCCAATCGTCAAGGTTCCTTTTGAAGAGGGCCAAAGAGGCACTCAGCTTGACATGTATGGGCAGTCTGTTCCAGAGTACGGGAAGTCTCTGCGTCAGAAACTTATCCCTCCAGCAGGTTTTGTTCATTGTGATGACCAGGTTTAGATCCCTGGAGTGTGTGACTCTGAGGCATTGGGATTTCTTTAAGTACAGCATGTCTAACAGCTCTGGGTTTGACATGGCCTTGTATGTTAAGCAGAGATCGCATCTGAGTAGACAATATGCAAAAGAGTATAGCTGGAGTTTTTTTAGACAGTCAGCATAGGGCATCTGCTTTAGGCTTGTGATCCTTTTAGTGAGGTATTTCTTTAGCCTTTCCAGTTGTTGCAGATGTCTTGTGAGGTACATACCAAATGGGGAATTGTACTATATAATGGGTCTAATGAGGGATGAGTACAGTGGGACAATGACCTCCTTTTTTCTGGATGAAAAGCTCTTAGTGATGAGGTATGCCACATAGAGGGATTTCCTGACTGTTGTGGCGATGTGGTTATCAAAGGTGAGACCACTGCCCACCTGTGTCCCTAAGTCCCTTAATACACTTTCAGTGTTTAGTGTACTGCCACTTATGTGGTAATTCATGGGTACATGCTTTTTTCCCAAAGGGGATAAATATACATTATTTGGCATTGAGCTTGAGCCCATGGCTGTGGCACCAAGCATCTGTTTCTTTAAGGCCCTTTTGTAGAATATCCACATAATTTGGAGATTCAATAATGTCTCCCAGTTTGCAGTCATCTGTGAACTCTTTTAGGCAGAGTCCCTTTTGCTGGCCTGTACTTCAGAGAAGTAGATGCCAAACAAGAGCAGTCCCAGGACTGAACCCTGATGTACTCCACTTGTCACATTTCTGGAGCTGGATTTGGAGTCAGTTACTTTTACAATGTGGGTTCTGTCAGTAAGCCAGTTGACAACCCATCGAGTAATGTAGGGATTAATGCCCAGCTTAGTAAGTTTATCTATGATTCCAGAGTGGAGGATGATGTCAAAGGCCTTGGCGAGGTCCAGATAGGCTATGTGGACCGCCTTGCCCTGGCCCATGGCTCTGGAGACTGATTCGAAGAAGTCAATCAGGTTAAGGAGACAAGATCAGCCCTTTACGAAACCAAACTGGGTGGAGCCCAGTGTTTAAAAGTTGCCAATGTCTTTGTTTATAAGTTCCACGATAATGCATTCCATGGCTTTGCAGATCAGGCTCATCAGACTGATGGGACGATAGTTCCTGGGATCCAAGGTGGATCCCCCTTTGTGAAGTGAGATAACTGTAGCTGTGCACCACTCATTGTGCATGAAGCCTGAGGTGAGGCAATGATTAAACATGACACTTAGGTGAGGTGCCAGTTCATTTTGTAGTTCATGTAGTACACAGCCCAGGATGTCATCTGGTCCCATGGATGCTATATTCTTAGCTTTGGAGTGTGCCTTTTTTATCTGTGTGGTTGTGATTACCGGAATTTAGCAATCTTTTGGTATTGAGATGGGCCCTTTAGGGGGTGAGAGGGGGTGACGTTGGCATTTAGATTCTTGACATAACTATAGAATGCCTTGTGGTTGTCCTTGGAATCTTATGCAATTTTATTTTCGTAACTAGCTTTAGACGATTTTATGAGGGATCTCAGCTTCTTACTAAGGCTGGTAAGGGAGTATTTTGCATCCTGGGATTTTCCTCCTTTCTGCAACAGTTTCTTCCTTCTGTTGTATAGTTTGCTTATGGCAGGGGACCACCAGATTGGCTTTCTTTTTTTGGAGGAGAGCTTCTTGGTTCTATTTGGAATGGCATGATTCATGCATGAGTGGATGTGCTCGTACAGTGCCTTAGTGTAGGATTCAGCTGTCGAACTTTCAATTTCCATCTGCATGGGTGTCATGAAGTTTGTCACTTTTGACTTGAGTAGCATGAAGTTAGCTTTGGAGAAGTTTTTTTATGGAGGTTCCTTACTGGGGGGTGGGAGTGGGATGTGGATGTCAAGGGTGATTTGCTTATGGTCAGACCTGACCAACGAGGGGGTGACCACTGGTGTGGAGCATAAATCTCCCATGTTGGTAATGACCATGTCTAGAATATTTGACCCCCTGGTGGGACTATGGATTAGCTGATCCAGGGCATTGGAATTTATAAATTCCAAGAACCATTGAGCAAAGGTGTTGGTACCTGAGTAGTTTTCCTAATTAATGGCAGGGTACTTGAAATCACCCAGTATTAGGGTGTTTGGTTGTATCTTAATATTTTCCAATATGTTTAGAAAGGTGTAGTGAGAATCTTGGGGCATGGTGGGGAATCTGTAGCAAGCTACAATTTGGATTGCAGTCTTACCTAGTGTTAGTTGCACCTGTAGAATTTCAGATGCATTGTGTTGGGCAACTAGCCTGGAGGTGTGAATATCCTTGGTGAATATGGACACTCATCTATCTATAGTAATTTCGGTCCTGGTTTGGTGGACAAAAAGTGTGGTAAGAGTTGTAGCCTGGTATTGCAGGGGTGCTCTCTTGCCTTGAACAAGGTCTCAGTTACTGCACAGGTAACGATGTTCTCCATTTTTAGGAGTACCTCAAGAGAATGCATTTTGAGGTTTAAACTTCTAGCATTGAGTAGCATTACCTTCAGATTTTACATGCTTATATCTGTTACGGTGGTGGTTTTGTCCTTTGAGCCTTGCCTAAAAAGGGCACTATAGGGGTGGCAAGAGCCTTAGCCAGTAACCTGAATCCCAGGGGCAACAGGTGCAGACCATCTCTGGCAAAGCATCGTGGTTTGTCGATCATGTTGCCCCAGACAGATAGATACTGGATCTGCATTGAATGACACCAGAAACTTAGCCAATTGTTGAAGTCAGTCATTTGTCCTTATACTATGGTATCATTCTGGGCAAACGCAGGATGCTACTCAGGGCTAGAGTCATACCTGCCTGGGCCACATGATCTGAGAGCTCTTCCATGTCTCTTTTCGTGTAGTTCAGGGAGGTACATCTCAAGTCATTCACTCAAACATGGACAATGACAGAGTCATATTTGTACTTGTTGTGGAGTGACTTGAGTGCATGCGTGATGTGGTGGATCCTGGCACCCAACAGGCAGCTGACTGTAATTTTCTCCTTGTTCAGCCTGGTGAGTGGGACATCAGTGTGCCTGACTTTAGAGTCACCTATGACTAAAGTTTTGGGTACGTTGTCTTGCCTTAGGGGCTGTTGTTGGGTGGCACACTGGTGTTGTGAGCTATGTGACACTTTGGTTGTGACTGGTGTTTGTTTGCTTTTCAGCTTCGGAGGTCCTTGTTGCTCAGGCAGATTAATGTTAAGGGCCTCCGCATAAGTGAGTTTAGTGCTACTATGTGTGGATGTTGGTGGCATGAGTTTTGAAGGGCAATGTGTTGCTTGAGGCGTAGTGCAGCTGTTAACCTTCTCCTCTGTACTGTCTAGCACAATCTTGGGTGGAGAGAGCTTTGCTTCCAGTTTGGCTATGTAAGTGCATCGCTGCAGGTTGTAGTGTTGGGTGGTAGGAGGAGAGGGTTGTCTGTGTACATGAGGCAATTGGTGCATTGCCCCAGTATGCCCAGATTCACCAGGTGGACAGGAGAAATCACTGGAAGCTGATTCTTGGACATGCCTGGTTCAGTGTTTCTTTTGTAAAGTACAAGAGCTGTTTTTCCTTACCTTGGCAAGTTACTTTGCAATTATACGCTGTTTAGTGCCTATGATTAATTTATCCTTATTAACAAGGAGAGTTGAGTGCTTGTATCAGTTTTAGGCTTCCTAGTGCTTTCCAGCAGGTTTTAGAGCAAATGCTAGTCACAGGGATTCAGATTTTAGTGCTACTACTGAGAAACCAGCTAGTTCTCAGGGAAAGATTGAAGAGCAGACTTTCTGGCAACGGGAATAGTTTAAAGTGCTAGACTAATAAGCTAATAAAAGTGCAGGATAGCAAAGAACTAGCAGATAGATCTAAGGGAAAAAATTGAAGAGCACTGCTCAGAACCTTACAAAAAGTCCTGAATACAGCAAATCTGTATCTGGGCTACACTAGTGCCAGGAACGGTAGGAAACAGTTTTGTTTTTTTTTTTGTAGAAATTGAAGAGGCAGAAGATAATGAGATAATTCAATATGCAGAAGCTAAAGGGGTGGGGCCTTTGCTACGTTCTCACTATAAACAGTAGAATGAGCTGATGTAATGTGACTGGGAGGGAGTGTCCAGAATCGACTTATACCAGAGGCAGGCAACTCACAGCCACCAGACAAAAAGACCACAACAAGAACTGGGAGGATGGGTGGGATTACAGAGATATTAAATCAAAAGTGCAGACAATAAATGAGAATAAACGCTTATATTTTCTTAATATCACAACTGGCAGTAGGTCAGTCTCTCTGCAGCAGCCTGAGCAACAGGTATATCTGATTTAAAATACTGGCTATTTAAGGCACACGACAAAAGCCAGACCAATTATCTAAATTATAACAGATGCAGGAATACCTTGGCTAGATAAAACCAGTTCTGGAAACTTTCTCTCACTAAGAAAACAGTTAGGCCTCTAGACAAAGGATTTCATAACAAACTGAGGTCAACACTAAGAGATATTCAGCTATATCACACAACAAGAAGGAGAGTAAAACAGTTGTACAGATTACAGAGATATTAAATCAAAAGCACAGACAATAAAGGAGAATAAACTCGTGGTTTGCTTACACCGTCAGTCTGCTCCCTAAAATATTGTTCATAAAGGGGTAAGCCATAGATTAACAATGTAGAAATTAAATGATAGACTGCTTCTTGGTGGTTCTTGCCATCTTTAAATAAACCTAAATGTCCCTAGTTAACTGAAAACATACACTTAGGTGCAATATTAACATAGTTGTGGGAGACCATTTTCCACAGTTGGATAACTTAAAAATCCTGACAGAACTTTAATATTTACCAAGTTAAGTTTAACACTGTAGTTGGATAACATGATAACTCCCCAGCCATTCATAATGTTGTGGATATAACACAGGGCTGTCAATCAGCTACCTTTGATAAACATTTTTTTTTCATTTTACTGGGTTGTTTTACAAAACAGAAAAAAAATAAATAAAAGCTGTTCACTTCTCACTATATGTAATCTCTGTAATCTCAATGGGTTGAAACTGAAATTAGTATTTTGTACATTTGTGGGCACGTGTAGTATATATCTATTGAACTACTGATAGTTAAATCAGCAAGGCTTGCTATGGTAAAGCTAGAACAGAATATATTGTTGAAAAGTGGAATATGGAATATGATTATTAATAATTAACTGGCAAACTGTGTAGTCTGTTTACAAAACTTAGTTTTACAGGGAAGCGTTATCTCACATTGCACTGCTCTCACATCCATCCTGACAATATTGTAACTCTGAGTTCACAAGGCTTTGTAGAAATAGAATCTTGCTTGTGTGTAAAATTCAGTTTTGCTGTTTATTCAAGATGATTTGACCTCAGAATTATTTTATTTAGAGTTTGCCTAAGCTTCACATCCGCCTCTAAAATTAACTTTTTAGATTTATATGGG